>NC_133655.1:223889545-224580582 GCF_009905375.1 Apium graveolens | reverse complement strand
TTGTACGTAAAGAAAACCTTTACTGTCATCTCCAAAGAATATTGAGAGGAGTAGCTTTTGTCAATTACATTTGACTGTGAAGGCTCTTTCTTTTATCATATACCTTGTGTATGAATTAACCAAGATATAATATGAATCAATAAACCTGTTATGTCCATCACTCACAAATGGATTAATAGTTCTTCGGTACCCAAACTTAATTAGTTGGGTCCAGATGGATTAGAGATTTTACTATAAATAGAGCTAACAACTGCAACCTATCATGCTAATTCTTGATCTTTGACTGACCATTCTCATTTTAATACCTTTGACAAATTTGTCTCTAGGCCTAGGGAAAAATGGTCCAAACTTACATAAGGAGGACTAGCAGTCTTTGCCCTATAGAATCCTGAAACATGTTTTTTCTAATTATTAATACAAGTACTAGAGATGCATTCAGTATTGAAATAAACAAGTATTGAATTAAATACATGGCATTCATTCAGAATTATTACTACCATAAGAATTAGCCAAGACATGCATGATAGGAACAAACAGAATTAACAAATAAATCATTAATTCTCTATACTAGTCCAATCCCTTGATGTATCTCATCTAGCTGTCCCAATTTAATTAAAACTTAATACATCTTAACAAATAATTCAGATCAAATGAATAAATCACATTGTAATAGGATACAGAGAGTAAGCATAAAAAAAGGTCTAAGTGATGAAAATATATATCTAACTAAAGCAATTAATTATGTCAACAAATATTCAAACACATATTAAGATCATCTAAAGTAACATGCACGAGTTAAACATCAATCCTAGTTACAAAAAAATATTCTAGTGAACTAGTTCAGCATTATCTATGTGTGATGTTATCATGCTTGTGCGAGTGTTAAACATTTAAACACTAAGATCTTATCATGCAATGAATATTGAGAGAAAAATTGCAGTGGTTCAAGAAATTGAAACCTGAAATATGTGAGTTGGACCATCTTCAGAGATTTCTATGAAAGCAAGATATTCATGATCTTCCTTCTCGTCATCTGATTCATCCCAAGTATTTCTCTGTGCACTATAAGTTTTGACTGGCTGCTTCCCTAAGAAGATATTCCACCCTTTTCACAACTCTTCAACTAAATCTCTACTCATCCTTGTTCTTAAGGTTCTTGTTCTGTTATAGCAAAACCCTTGATATTTATTTGTTACATATATCTTATCACAACTGTAACTATCAAGTCTTGTTTCTATCCCCATCTCAATCTTGTAACCACCTCTTGAACTAAATCCTGAAGAGTCTCTGCTTCGGAGTAGATAGGCTTGATCCTTGAATATGGTATAAGTACTCCTTGCGAATCTGATGTGACTAAACTTCCTTGACATATGAAATACTGCCCTGACGTCCAGTCCCTCAAGTATTCTTAAAGTGTACAAGTCACTTTCATTTACCTGAGCTTCCTCTGATTCAGCTATCAGTAACTCTTACATTCTGTCCTAAGGTTCCAACTTTATTGTATGTAACTGAGATGTCTGTATGTCCCCACTATTCTCTCTGACCTCCTCAATTCCTGCCTTTTTTATCTCTGTGATTCCCGGATAAATTTAGCATTGGTACAAACCATTGTGTGATTGTAAAATATGGAATAATTAGAGTTGTCTTAAAATCTTCGAGGAAAATTCTACCCGCAGAGACTTTATTCATTTCCTGCATCTGAAAATCAAGTTTTATCCTATGATGTAAGTCTTTGAGGAAATTCCATAATTTTCTTCTGTAGGTCTTAAAATCAGCTTCATTAGAATAAGAAAACCATTATCTTCAATTTCCGTGTTCGGGAAATTTCCGTCTGAATAACACATGATCTTCGTTTTCTTCGAAAGATTAAAATCATCTTTAAAGCCCGGAGGAATCTCGAGTCTACCAATATTTTGATATTTAAGAAAATTTGAATTTCCAATTTTTTTAATTTTCTTAGAAAATAAATTAATCAAAATAAATATTTACAGAAAATCTAATTTTCAAGAATTTCAAATTTTCTTAAAAATAAATAAAACCTAAATTATTATATAAGAAAAATTTAAATTTAAGAATCTTAATTTTTTGAACAAATAAATAAATCAGATATAAAAATTATGGTGCTACACAGATTAGAACACAAGTGCTAACTTGCGACCTGGTGTACACTGAGAGAGGATGTTACTTGCGACTAGAGGGTAATATAGAGTCTTTTGCCTTGGATTACTTTCTTTACACCCCTCGTTGCTCACAGTAGTCACAAGTAAACTACTTAGCCAAATTCCACTACTTAGCCAATTTCCTTTTTATTTACTTGCGACCTTGTTGTCTTCAAGGAAACTTAGTTGCGACATCGAATGCAAGGGAGCCGTTGTTGGCGATTACAAGGGGTTCTAGCACTTAGAGTAATTTCCAAAACACACTTACTTGCGACCTCTACCACACTTTGTTTTTCTTGATTTCGCAAGTTAGTACTTAACAAAATCAGCATCCTTGATAGCAGACGCAAGTAATCAAAACCTTGATGCAAGTAGTCCACTGATTATACAGGTGCCTTAATTTGTAAAACAATTATCCCCGCGCGTGGCTTCCTGTACTACCATTATTTGATTTGTTTCTCAGTACTTTCCAGGCGCGTGCATTGTACTATTTCCTTTCCGCGCGTGTAATACAACCAGTCACCAATTTGCTACCATTTCTAAACAACTAAAACAATTGAAGCTGCCATATTCAACCAATTAGCCACCAACCTGAAGTGCTAATCCAAGTGAAGCAACCGAAGTGTATCTAAAAATTAGCAGCTAGAAAAGCAATAAATCGGGGGGGGGGTAAATTTAAATTAGAAACTTTTATTTACTAAAATTTAAGTAATAAATTAATTTAATTAAATTTATAAAATAAATTCATTAAAATTAAGTTCATATAAAATTATTTAAATTAAATTTATAAAATAAATTTGCTAAATTAAATTTACAAGATAAATTTATGTAAATGCAAATTAATAAAATAAATTTATTTAAGGATCCCGATTTGTGTATTAATCAGTCAGCTCTAATACCAATTGTTAGGTCCCGAAGTATCGTAGAAGGGGGTTGAATACGATACTCACTAGATTAAAAAATTCTTTCGAATCTTTTACAGATATAAAATCTAGTGTTAGGTTAATGGTTCCGTGTTCTGGAGGTGAATAGTGTTTGAAACAGTAAAATGAGGAACACAAAATATTCAGGGAAATATATATTATATATAAATTCTCGAGGGGTATTGCTACACTCCGGTAAATAAATTAACCGGCTACAATCTAAGAACAATAAAACTCCTAGCTACTACAAAAATCAAAAATTTAAATCCTAAACAATGATCTAGCTTTTGTTTGTCTAAGGATTTAATTACCAGATAACGATTATAATGCCCCTAAGAATATACAAGAGTTAAACCGTGCATTATAAAATTTCTCCAGTGAGAAGTTAAACGGATATTCAAGGTGTTTGAGCTTCTCTGAAAATCTTCGCTTCTTGTTTTTATTAGCTCTCTTTGTTGGAGAAGAAGATAAACATAACAAATGAAATTGCTGAGCTGATCTGCTGCTTGAGTGTAGACTTATATCAATTCAAAATATGTGGTTAAAAATTAACCACATAAATTAATTGATTGTACAATAAAATTGTGGCTGGGGAGTTACTTGCGACCATGGGCTGCTTCCTTTTACTTGCGACCAGAGGGGAATAGCACTTAGTTTTTATTTCCTCAAAAACTTACTTGCGACCACATGTTACCAAGGGGGTGTTTTAGTACTTAGAAAATATATTCCCACTTAGCAATACTGGCGACCACAAGGAGGGGATGTTTTTTCGTCTTAGTATTTTTGCATCCTCAAGTTACTCACGACGTGAGTTACTAGCGACCTTCCTACTTTACTAGTACAAAACTTGTACTTAACTAAAAACAAGGCTCCCTGATTTCCTTTCCTTTTCCTTTTATTTTTCCTTTTATTTGTTTTTTATTTGTTTTTTTGTTTTTGTTTTGTTTTTCTTTCTTTTTTGTTTTTCTTTTTTTTCTTTTTATTTAAGTTTAAATTGTAACTAAATTAATTTATAAAATAAACTTAAATATAACCTATATAAATAAACTAATTTATATTTATAAAATAAACTTATTTAAAGTTTATAAAATAAATAATTTAAAGTTTATTAAATAAATTATATTAAAGTCCATTAAATAAATTTATTTAAGCTAACAGTTGAACTTTGAACTTGGCCAATCCCTCGAGCTGTTTAGCTGTATACCCTGCGCACCTCTTCTCGTACTTTAACAGATAAACGTTCAATCCAAGCACGTTCCTCAACTTAACAATTCTTTTATAAATAATACCCAGATTCCTTTCACGAGTTGTTGACGCCTAGTGCAACTGGTCTGGTTCACAGACGACTAACTTTGATTCAGGTCTTCGTATTATAGCTTTGATTACATTGTTAAGCTTGCAACAACTTTATCGCTTCAAACACAGACTGTCAATAAATAAATGTACTTTTATTAAAATCTTTTCTGGTACTTTAGACAACGTCTTCATTGCTACTGCAATCTTGAATACTTCATTCACTGTTCTTCACTGACGTTTGAACATATAAGTGAACTCCTGTCAGTTAGTATATTCAAGACTGCAGATGTGTTCTTTAACCTTTGTATAGACCCTGTCTTCAATTCTTCAGATTCTTATGCTTCAAACACTGTCTATCTTCAATTAATGCTGATACACTGAAATCTTCTGGTACACTTATACACTGAATCTTCAACATTTATGAAACCCTGAAAGTCTTTAATCTTTATTCTTCACTGAGGCATGAACATATTAATGAACTTCTTTCAGTGACCTGTAAACAGACTTCAGGCGTTCTTCTAATCTTTTGATTCTTTGTATTTTCCTTGTCTTCATTTCTTCTTGATTTCTTGTGTAGTTTTAGTATTATTAACCTGTCTTGTTCTAGTGTTGTTCTCGTGTTGAGTTATCACGTAACTGTTTATACAGCTATGCAGTCTCACCAACATTATGGTACAGACTATGATATTCCTTACAAGTATAAATGGAATTCCAAATACTACCATAGTGTAAATAGGGCGTCTGTGGTTTATAAAATACCGATCTACCACTAATATCAGATTCATGAATAACAATAGCTTTCTTTTTATTCTTCTTGCAATCAATATCAATATGATTAGTATTTCCACAGTAAAACAAGATTTCCTAGGAGCATCAGAAATGTATTTATAATTGCTTGCTTTATTAATACCCTGTTTTCTATTTCTACCTCTTTTTACATTGGATTTGTGAGGCCTAACAGTTACTTCACAAATTTTCTTTTCTAATTGACTTTTAGAGAGAAGGCCTATGTTTTTACTTTTTTTTCCTTAGCTCTAAACTCAACTTTCCTTTTATCAGGAAATCTAGAGGTAGATCCTATTTTATATACTGACTTGACAACATTCTCTTCAGTACTGACAAAATTAACTAGTGTAGTATTGGTAATCTTTTTGTTAATGTTTTTCTTGTGTGTTTATTATAACCTAAACACTCTTTCCAATTTTTATCATTTAGAAAAGTTATGAACCTTTCTTCTCGAAGACATCCAAGTCTTAAACATTTCTCTTTCTTCTTCTAAAACTTCCTCTAGCATGGCATATTTAATGTGCAATTGAGTTTCATTATGTATAGCTTTTTTACATGCTTTTTCATTTTCATGCATACATATTAACTCATCTTCTAAGTAATCATTTCTTTATTTAAGTTTTTTATTCTCTTCAATTAAACTTTCAGTTTTCAATTGACTTATTCTTAAAGCTAGCATGCAGAGAATACAAGAATTTCTTTAACTCAGACAAGTTATCAGTATCTATAGGAAAAATAGTCATTTGTACCTTATCAGTGGAAGACACATCCTTTCCATAAGTTGTAATTAGTGTATAGCATTCATCATCACTGTCAGGTCCTGATGTGTCCATCCAGTCCTTTTTTGAGCTTCAGGTGAACGGTGATTTACCAGTTGACTTGAGACATTCAGTAGCCAAATATCCCTTTTCATTACAGTTGTACCCATTCACCTTTGTCTTGTCAAACTTCCTTCCCTTTGAATATTGACCATCATTCCTTTTAAATTTTCCTTTGCCATCATTAGAGTATTTCTTGTTAAAACCACCTTTTCTCTGTGACTTTCCAAACCTCATCCTCCTAAAGCCTTTTACCAACATTACAACCATTTGAATAATTTAAGGATCATCCAACTCAATGTCAAAATCCTCATCAGTATATGTGTCAGGATCTGATGACTTATCAGTATCTGACTCCTCAATCATGTTCATTCTTCTTGAACTCTCACTAGCCCTTTCTTTGCCTTTGTGAGTCTCAACATTAAGAGCAACAACCTTCATTCTCTGACCTTTCTTATTCTTCCTTTGTTGAATCTCCAAATCATGGGTTTTGAGCATCCCATAGATTTCATCCAGTGTCAGTATATCAAAATCATACTGATGCCTGATAATGGACGCCTGTGTATCTCATTCTTCAGGAAGAGCTCTAAGAAACTTGATGTTTGAATCCTCCTTATCATACTCATTTCCAACCAAAGATAGATCATTTAACAATGTCGGGAATCTGTCATATGAGTAATGGTTTTATGAAATTTAGAATCAAACTGTTCATACTCTTGCACAAGAACAACCCTTCTATTCTTCTTGATTTTTATTGTTCCTTGACACTAGGTTTCCAAAGCATCCCATATAGCTTTGGCAGTCTTGCAGGCAATCACCCTATTTGACATTACATTGTCCAAACTGTTATGAAGAATATTCCCAAACTTAGCATCCTTGAGCATAACAGCTTTCTCAGGTTCTGACCACTCAGATTTATCTTTCCTAATGTAGTGCTCAGGAACAGTTGATGTCATGGCCACAATGTTTTGGGGATAAGGAGGTCCACTATGAATTATATCCATATAAGCATCATCAATGGATTCAAACAAAATAAGCATTTTAACTCTCCATGTAGACTATTCAGCCTTTTTCAGAACTGGAATTTTCATGCTTTCATACTTACTTCCAGACATCTTGATATTTTCCAATTATTAGTCAATTAGCCTGCTCTGATACCACTTGTTAAAAAGTAAGAATTAAGGGGTTTGGATACAATTATTCAAACTAATCGATTATAAAGAAGTAAAGTAAGAACAAATAGATCAAATAACAGTTTATTAAATCTCTTATAAACTGTTACTGGACTCTCTCAAGAAGAACAATATTCTCAAGAGCTGCTAGGTTACGAATGATACTCGAGTGATTCACCAAATGTGGTAACCAATTCATGTTTATATAATACACAACTACTACATTAATCTCTATGAATTACAACATATATTACAGTATGATTTATCTAGTTTCTATACATATCTAATTAATAGTTGTGATCCTATAAGTCAGGAACCGACTATTTTAAACTCCACAAATGCTGGGACTATATCATTCAACAGATTCTGACTTATCCAGAAGTACAGTCATATCCTGACAGTCTGTATCCTGATACATGTAGATCCTGATGAATGAGCAGATCCTGACGCTTTGACAAATCCTGACTGACTTGTACAATCCTGATCCTGATCCCAGTAAATCCTGATTTCTGACTTAGACATTTTCCAACATAGATCTCTCCAAGTGCGAAGCTCTTGCAAATATTTCTCAGCACCCAAAAAGCTTAATTTGACAATGAGAGGTTATGCCCAATTGATTACTCACCATTAAGACTTACATATCTAGATACACTCATCTTTTATAGCTTCTTTGACTGTATTTTTAATCATTTGATAAGCGCTATAGGTTTTTAGTGTGATAGATAGAAGCCATTATTTTGATAGCTTATAAATATATTGGCCCTATCTTTTTGTAACTTTGAATAATTGTTCAAATGTGTAAACAACCCTTTGCGGTTTAATTTCTTAATATAAGAATTACTCAGTAAAATCTCTTGTGTTTGTATATTTTATTTTAAAGTTTCAATTTTCGCTGCATTAATAGTTTGAAAATAAAGAACATACATTCACCCCCCCCTCTATATGTACCTTTTGGACCTAACAATAATTAAGGTGAGTTGTGAAATATATATGTATTTAAAAAATGTATATATATATATATTTGCAATGATAATTAAAATGAAATTTATGCTTTTGTATGTAGATGTCAACCAATAATCGTAGTTGGATGAATTATCGCTTAGAAAAAAAATCGAATTACACTTAATTCTGAGTATAGAGAGAATGATATGACATTTATTAAATTTGTAATTGAAAATGAAAAAGAGTAGTTGATTGCTAGTAGTATTTGTGTGGGTTATAAAGTTTGGACATATCACGGAGAGTCTTTATCAAAATGACAAATATAAACTTCACATCGTGTACAAAGAGTAGTTGAACAACCGGTAGATATGGAGGCAATGTTAAGAGATGTTGGTGCTCAAATTTTAAGTGATAATTATGATGGTAATGGTAGTACTAATAATTGTAGTACTAGAAGAGTAGAAGAGTCTCATAATGTGAATGCTTCTGAATTTTACAAAGAGGTTAATAGACGTGGAACACCCATTTATATATGAAACACTAAGTACACAAAATTATCTTTTTCTACAAGGTTGTTGCATTTTAAAAATAAGTCACATTGTAGTGAGAAGACCTTTGAATTGTTACTTGAGATTATGGTAATGTTCTTCCACCAAATCATGCATTACCATCTAAGTACTATGAGGTGAAGAAAATGGTGAAGGAATTGAAGTTATCATACCATAAAATTGATGTATGTGTGTTAGGTCACACAACACTGTAGAAGGGGGTTGAATACAGTGTTAATACAATCAAATCGATTTAACACAAGTATGTAACAAAGATTAAGTATATTGAATAAACTCTGTTACAATAAGAACTGTTGTTCTCTCTCAGTGATGAACAAATATCACTAAGAGCTGCTAGGTTACAATGTATAATCTTCTCGATAATGATAACACCTATAGTGTAAACCCTAAGTCTGCGTTTATATAGTACACAGTTACAAGATAACTTATAATTGATATGGAATATAATTCTGTCTCCTAAAATATATCAATCAGATATCTTCTACAAATCTTCCAGTCTTCTAACTCTTTCCATGCATATCTTCTTTTATTTAAGTCTCGACCTTTTACTGTAAATCAGCTTCCTTCCTTATATGAAAGTCTTCCCGTACTTAAGTTATGATATGACCTTAAGTTCTGATATTAAGTTATGACTTCCAGTAAGTCCTGATTTCAGTAAGTCCTAATATGTCCTGTTTGTTAAGATATGAAAACTAAACATGAATCATATTAGACATGACATCTCAAATATATCTAACAATCTCCCCCAACTTGTAAATTAAGCAAAATATACAAGTTAATAAATTTGATGATGTCAAAAACATTTAAGTACAAATACAATAAGAGTTTAACTAGATAACTAACTACAACTTACAGTCCTTGTAGCTTTTACCAATCTCACCGAGTCAATCTGAATCCATAATGATTCTTGACAAAGCTTGATATCAGCTTTTCTTCTTTAATCCTCAGGACTTGAGACATTGTAGTCTTGACTTGCTTCATCTCTTTATTCTGACTTCCAATCTGATAGATTGCAGTCCTTAAAGCAGATATGGTTTCTTTCTAAACTATCATTCAGTCTTATAACCCTAGGATGAGAAGAATCTTCATTGTAGCACATACATTTCTCATTCAGTAACACTTCAAGCTTAGCAGAATCCTTCTTCATTGGAGTTTCACTTCCATCATCTTCAACAATATTAGGAATGAATTTTGTAACTCTTGAACCAAAAATTCTTGCTTTATCTCTGATGGTCTTCAATATGAAGTTTGACCATCTCCTAGTAATATAAGACTTTACCTCTAAAAGGTAATAAAAGAATTGAAGTTCTTTCAATGATTTGTTCAGCACATCTGATTCTAACATCTGATATGTCCTTCCATCTTCAAGAAATAGAATCAGATTTTCCTTGACATTGTGCTTGTCATGAGCATCTAGTACCACTTGAATAGAGATAACCTTATCAAGGTGTTTCTGTGTAACATCTTCAAGAGGTTTATCAGTCAATAGAAATTGATCTCTAGTAGCAACTTCAACTCCTGTCTTAATCTTAGCTTCATCAGAACCTAGTCCAGCCCTGTCTCTTGGTTCTCTAGCATTTAACCCAATAGTCATGAAAGTAGACAACAATTGATTTTTCTTTGGATCTGATGGTTTGACATTTTTCCACAGAAGTTTTTTTTATCAGCTTCTTCTATTTTGTCTAAATCAACTTGAGCACTGTCAGAGGTTGATGTCTTGATGATTTTATCAGAACTTGATGTTTCTGTTATAGCTTGCTGTTCTTGACTCTGAACAACTTGAGCTTGTCAGAGGTTGTCTTTGATTCTTCAGAAATCTTCCTTTTTTAGAGTTTGAACATCTTCATCTTCAGCAAGTGAGTCATCAGTAACTTGAACCATTTTGCACACTGGCTTTATCAGGATTTGAGGAATTTTCATCTCCAGTGGTTTGGTTGGTTCATCAACTTTTCCTTTCCCTTTGTCTTTGGGATCAATCTCAGATTGTGATCTTGTTTTGGGCTTTAATGCCTCAATATGTGACTTCTCCTTGATCATAATGCCTTTTACCTTAGGCCTTGGAGGTTTCTTTGCAACAGAAGCTTATGGCTTTAGATTTTTCTTTTCATCTTTAAATCTAGCTTCTTCCTCCTTGAGATTTTCTAAATCCATTCCTAGATTATGCTTCAGAAACAATCTTCTAGCAATTTCCTCATCAAGTGTCTGAATCTTGAGATCTTTGTAGTAGACTGTAGTCTGCTTCCCCTTGAGCTTCAGAGTTTGCATGAACTTTTGAGAATCTTGACTTCCACCTTGTATCAGAACATCAGGCTTTGTCATCAGACTTTGTTCATCAGAACTTGATATCAGATTTTGAGTTTTAGTAGTTGCTATCAGATTTTGAGTTTGAGCAGCTTCAGAACTTGTCTTCTTTTGATTAGAAGATTTGCTTGCATCAGTAATTAGTTTCCTTGAAAAACCTTGCTGCTCTGCTCTTTACTTTGAACTTGACCTCTACCCTTGCTAGGGTTTCCCTGGTATCAGCTTCATCATCTTTCTTCTTCAGTAATTGATCATTAGAGCATTTAGACTTAACTGTCTTCTCCCCCTTTTTGGCATCATCTGATAGTAGGAGTGAGAGAAGAAGTTCAACTGAAGATTGAATATCATTCATTGAGCCTGTTGAGAAGCTTGATTTGCAGAACCTCAGTGATTTGGTCCTGTTGCTTCTTTGAGCTTTCTCAATAGCTTCTACTTTCTCAAGTGTAGGTTAGAATTGTCGATTCAAATCAATATTTGTTTGTCAAATCATCAAAATTATTAGTAACCACAATTGTAATCAAAACATTCATCAAGAAATACAGTTCAAGCAGATGAAGTAAAGATTAACAGGCTTCAATGAGAACATTCACATGCACATAATGCGAGATAAACAAAGACTAAATCTTGCAATCAAAGAAATTTCATTAAAATATCAAAAGAGTACATTTTATGAAATTTGTAGATTACATGCAAAAGATTACAAGATAATCCTAGTCTAAGATGGTGAACATTAACAGCCTTGGTCTAAGAAGAAAAGCTATCGATTAGTTCCTCCTGCTGCTGACAACTAGCACTGCAAGACGGATGATCAGTTCTTGCTAAAGAAGAGCCTTCTCCGTTCTTCTTCCAAGCGATCAAGATGGAGTTGATAGTCCATCTCAAAGAACAAGAGATTTGTCTGAACCTCTTGTGGAACCAAGTTCCATATCTCATCAGGATGGCATGACGTGCCATTCCTGTTCCCAGTCACCACAATTGAACTCGACGTTGAAGTTTTCATAGTTCATAAACATGTTTACAAGAACCATTTTTATGAAGAGGAAAATGGTGAGAATTAAAAGAGAGAGAATGATTTTGTGTGAGAATAGAAGATGATTGTCTGAGATAAAATGTCGGTTAAATAGCCAATGGAATATCAAGGGACTAGAGGACTGATTAATGATTAAGTGTATAGTTAACTTAATGAGCATCTCCCTAGACCGATGTGTAATGATAGGCAATATTGGAACAGTCAATAGTTAAAGCAGAGTTAATGGGCACAGGAAATAAGCAATAATTACTGTGCACATGCAGTTTTTCAGACAAACACGTTTACCACTAACCCAAATGATTATGACTGTTTTTATCTCACCTAATTATATTCTGATTAAATATGACCGTTTCAGTATTTACCACAAATAAGTCAAGTAAAGATAATGCCACGTAAGCATCAGAGTTTCCATCAGGATTTAATATCAGAACTTGACTATTATCAATTTAACAGTCATCAGAACATGGCTTCTGTACTCAAAAAGTGAATGTTTGTATATGTGATTCTTCATACAAATACTGACTTGTTTCTTCAGAGTTTAATCATCAAACTTCCATCAGAACTTGTCCTCAAATTTATGCAATGACACTTAACTGTTTGTCAAAAACAACTAATCACCACAGTAATTTTCATCATTCATATGGAGTGAGAGTGTGTGCATTAGCAAAATATCAGATAAAGATTAAAGTCTGATAAACTTCAGTATATCTTAGAAATAAGGCATAACTAAGAAAAGTGCTTAAAATCTGTCATTAATAATGAAGTCTACTATAGGATAAATTTGTGCATGAGTCCACCTCAACTGTTTGTGCTCATTTTATGCATCTTTTAGAATTCTTTTTCAATGGCTTCTCAGTGTAAATGAGTCACAACTGCTATCAAATTTATGCTATTATCAGAGTATTTCTAGTAATCAGAGAATGTGAAAAGTCACCAAGAAAATTTATTTGCTTTTCTAATGCATATTACTTAATACCAGAATGCACTTGGGTCTTCCCTTCCACATATTTACTCTAGATCTCAAAGGAGTACCTGACTTTAATTTCTTTTCTTTCTTTTTTTTTGATAAGTGAGGCTTATCAAGCATGTGGTTCATCCTTAAGATTTATGACATCAGAATTTGACAGATAAGAAGCAAGAATCTAGTTTGTGACTTAGTAATAAGATACACAAAGTAAATTTGACTAAGCTCAAAATCAGAATTTGCTTGTGTTAATGAATTTCCACATAAACAACTAATTCAAACATGGGATTTCTAGTATGTTAAAGACTACTAGGTCAGCATCTAGCACAGTAATCCTCATTGGATTGAATAGTCACAGAACATTCAAATCACTATCAGAGTATATAGATCCACATCAGATAACAATCAGCATTTAATGTATTCAATTTAAGAACATATTACATGAAGATAAGACAATCTGTAAACACTGATCATAAAGTCTGATGCATGAGAACAAAAACTAAGCAGATTTAGAAAAGACCTGAAACCATTCCAAGTTCATTTACCAGTCTTGTAAAAGTAGCTTCACATATGGTTTTGTGAAGATATCTGCTAGTTGTTGATCTGTTGGAACAAAATGCAATTCCATGTACCTTCCATCACATGTTCCCTTATGAAATGGTACCTAATGCTGATGTGCTTTTATTGAGTGTTGAACTGGATTACCTGTCATAGCAATAGCACTTTGATTATCACAGTAAATAGGTATTTTAGAAAATTCTAACCCATAATCCAGTAACTGATTCTTCATCCAAAGAATCTGTGCACAACAGCTTCTGCAGCAATATATATGCTTCTGCAGTTGATGTGGAAATTGATTTCTGTTTCTTGCTAAACCAAGAAACCAATATGCCTCCAAGAAATTGGCAGCTTCCACTAGTGCTTTTCCTGTCTATTTTGCATCCTGCAAAATCTGCATCTGAGTAACCTATTAGCTTAAAATCTGATTCTCTAGGATACCACAATCCTAGATCAGCTGTACCTTGAGGTACTTGAAAATTCTTTTCAACTATTAGATGAGGTTCTCTTGGATCAGCCTGAAATCTTGCACAAAGATAGGTAGCAACATGATATCAGGTCTACTAGCAGTTAAATAGAGTAAAGAGCCAATCATACCTCTGTAGTTAGTAATATCTACTGATGAACCAGTATCTTTATCTAACTTGGTTGCAGTGGCCATGGAGTGGATGCAGTTGAATCTTGCATTCCAAATTTCTTCAGTAAATTTCTGGTGTACTTGGATTGACAGATAAAAGTACCTTCTTCATTTTGCTTGACTTGAAGTCCCAGAAAATAACTAAGTTCTCCCATCATACTCATTTGATATCTTGACTGCATTAGCTTTGCAAACCTTTCACAGAGTTTGGCATTTGTAGAACCAAATATGATATCATCAATATATCTGTACCAAAAGTAAGTCCTTTCCATGGTTGAGGTAGAATAGTGTTTTATCAATTGCCTCTGTGAAATCCACTTTCCAGAAGGAATTGAGCTAAAGTCTCATACCATGCTTTGGAGCTTGCTTAAGGCCATAAAGTGCTTTGTCAAGCCTGTAGACATGATTTGGAAATTTTGAATCTACAAAGCCTGGAGGTTGTTCCATATAACCTCTTCTTCCAATTCTCCATTGAGAAAAGCACTTTTCACATCCATTTGAAAGACTTTAAACTTTTTGTGAGCAGCATAAGCCAAAAAGATTCTTATGGCTTCCAATCTAGCAACTGGTGCAAATGTTTCATCATTCAATACCCTCCTGTTGAGAGTAGCCTTTAGCAACCAGCCTTGCTTTGTTCCTTGTAATTATGCCATCACTGTCAGTTTTGTTTCTGAACACCCACTTTGTGCCAACAACTGATCTGTTCTTTGGTCTTGGCACTAGGGTCCAGACTTTATTTCTTTCAAATTCATTTAACTCTTCCTGCATTGCTTGCACCCAATCAGTATCTTGAAGAGCTTCTTCCACTTTCTTTGGTTCA
This sequence comes from Apium graveolens, assembly GCF_009905375.1. Lineage (NCBI taxonomy): Eukaryota > Viridiplantae > Streptophyta > Magnoliopsida > Apiales > Apiaceae > Apium > Apium graveolens. The sequence goes on along the minus strand of NC_133655.1, from coordinate 224,565,607 downwards.
GTCAGAGATAGAGAAGAATGATAGAGACATTCATTTGATGTTGCAGTTCTAGTTCTGACACCTGCTTCAGGATCTCCAATTATTAAGTCAGGTGTATGTGATTTGGTCCACTTCCTTGCAGATGGAAGTTTTTCTAGAACTGGATCCTCCCCATGATCCATGCTGCTTCCATCAGCATTTTCTGATGCTCCCCCTGTAGTTATGCTCTCTGAAACTCAGAATTTGAGTTGGATCCTTCAGGATTTGAAGAATCAGAGTTTCCAGAATTATCAAATTTGGCTCATCAGAACTTGATGAATCAGAACTTGAAGAGCCAGTGACAGGTTCTGATGCTTCTTGAGAGTCTTGAGTTGTGGTAGGATCTTCAGCTTGCTCCCCTGGACATGTGCATTTTCCTTTGGAGTTGTTACCACATTTCAATGACATCAGAACTTAACCCGTCAGAACTTACAGGATCAGAGTTTAAGTCATCAGAATTTACAGTATCAGAATTTAAATCTTCATTTTCAAATCTCAGTTGATCATGATCATTGAAATCTTCAAGTCCAGTAATCTTCTTATCATCAAAAGATACATTGATAGATTCCATAACCCTTGTTCTTAAATTGTAGACTCTGAAGGCTTTTGTGGAAAGTGGATATCCAACAAAAATTCCTTCATCACTTTTAGATCAAATTTTGACAGCTGTTCAGGATGAGTCTTAAGAACAAAACACTTACAACCAAATACATGAAAGTATTTCAGATTTGGCTTCTTTTCTTCACCATCTCATATGGTGTTTTTCCATGCTTGTTTATGAGTGTAGCATTCTGTGTAAAACAAGCAGTCTGCACAGCTTCAGCCCAAAAGTAGGTTGGTAGCTTTGCTTCATCAAGCATAGTTCGTGCAGCTTCAATGAGAGTCCTTTCTTTCTTTCTACAACTCCATTTTGCTGTGGAGTTCCAGGTGAAAATTCCTTTGATTCCATGCTCTTTGCAAACTCTTCCATGATTGAATTCTTGAACTCAGTGCCATTATCACTTTTATAATTTAACAGAATCTTTGACCAATTTATCCAGCTGTCTGACATGATCAGTTAGAGTAGATGCAGTTTCATTCTTCTTGTGCAAGAAATACACCCAAGTGTATCTTGTGAACTCATCCACTAAACCATCATATTTCTTCTTTGCAATGACATGACATTGACTGGACCAAATAGATCAACATGCAGTAGGTGATAAGGCTCAAGAATTGAAGATTCAGTTTTGCTCTTGAAAGAAGATTTTCTTTGTTTTGCCTTTTGACATGAATCACAAAGGCCATCAGGAGCAAATACTGATTTTGGCAGTCCTCTCACAAGATCTTTCTTTACTAGCTCATTTATGTTGTTGAAATTAAATGAGAGAGTCTTTTGTGCCAATTCCAGCTTTCTTCAATTGATGCTCTACTCAACAGACAGATTGCAGAACCATCAGAACTTGTTGAAAGTCTGGCTTCATAAATGTTACCATGCCTGTAACCTTTCAGAACCACTTTCCTGTAGAATTGCTTACAACTTCACATGTTCTTCAAAGAAATCCACATGATAACCTCTGTCACAGATTTGACTCACACTTAGCAGATGTTTAAGTCCTGAGACAAGAGCTACTGTTTCAATGATGACATTCCAAGATTGATATTGCCATATCCCAGAGTTTTTCCCATGTTGCCATCTCCATAAGAAACTCCTGGGCCAGCTTTCTCCACAAAGTCTGATAGGGCTTTATTTCCAGTCATATGTCCTGAACATCCACTGTCCAGCACTAGGATATTTTCCAGTTGCCCTGCAATCACAAAGACCACTATTGTTAGTTTTAAGGACCCAGACTTGCTTGGATCCTTTGGCCTTTTTAAGTTTGTTAGCATTTGCAGCGGATTTATTTCAGAGTTTATGCTAACATGCTGTTTATCAGAACTTATATCAGACTTTGCATCAGACTTTACACTAGAAGAAATTAAAGTAACTTTCTTCAAAGAAGGTTTTATTTGATAATAATCATAGTACAGACTATGATATTCCTTACAAGTATAAATGGAATGCCATAAACTGCCACAATGAAAACAAGGATTTTGTGGTTTAAACCTAACAGACGGACTCTTAACTCCTGATCTAGGAGGTAAAAGTTTATATCTTTATTCTTCCTACAAAAAGAAGTAAGATGGTTAGAGTTTCCACAGTTATAACATTTCTTTCTAGGAGCATTAGGAACAGGCATATAATTATTGCTTTTGTTCACACCTTCCTTTCCATTCCTATTTTTCCTAGCTTCCTTTACCTTGTTGACATTCCTAATCTCTTTCAGCTTATACTTAAGCTGCTTCTTTGTCATTAAGCTATGTTGACTTCAGCTGGTTTATCCTGTTCTAATTTGTCAGAAGTTGACTTATCCTTAACTTCTGTCCAGATTCTTTCATTTTTCAGAATCAGACTTTACAGTTTTTGCTACAAACTTAACAGGATTTACCTTTGGCTTAGCAGTCTGTTTAAAATAACTGGCCAATTTGTTCAGTTCCTTTTTCACTTTTATCATCTCCATACCTAAGCCCTCTTTCCAGTTTCCACAACTTAATAAATTCTGAGTTGTTCTACCAGAGTTAGTCCAAGTTCTGATAATCTCTCTTTCCTTTTCTAAGTCAGCTTTTAGAGATTCATTCAATTTTAACACTTCATCTCTAACATATAAAGCATCATCTTTTTCTTTCTTAGTTTGATGAAGAAAAACTAACTCCTTTTTAAATAATCATTTCTTTTTATAGCAAGATTTTCAGATGTTAATCTTTCACATATTAAAGTCTGATCTCTATAACTAATAAACATGGTTTTAAGATATAATCTCAACTCAGTAATATCATCAGTATGAAAGGCATAAGTTGTTTGAGGTACCTTCAATTAGCAGTTTCAGGACTGCTATCAGCATTTGCCATCAGGGCATAGTTCACCTCATGTTCAGAATCTGAAGTGTTGTCCAGCTTTTCTTCTTTATGACAATGCCTTGCCTTTGTCACTTTTTCCTTTCTTGCAGAGGAGATATGTGGCCTCTTTCACCACAATTGTAGCATTTGACATTTGAGTTGTCTTCTGTTAGACTTTCCTCCCTTGCCTTCAGACTTTCTGAACCCTTTCTTATCAAACTTCCACTTTTCTGGAAAACTTCTTGCCTTTCTGAATTTCCTGTAGGCTATCTTTGTGATACCCTTCACCATAAGAGCACACAATTTCATCATCTCTTCATCAGCATCCATCTCATGTAAACTTTCAGTTTCTGAATCATCATCATCAGAATATGATGACTCTGAATCAGACTTTATGATGAGCCTTACCTTTGCCCCTTTTTGAGGCAGCCATTTTAGGAGATTCCTCCTCAGCCTTAAGAGCAACTCTCTTGACATTCTTCCATGCCTCTTGCTCCTTGATCCATCTCAAGTTCATAAGTCTTGAGCATACCATAAATTTCATCAAAGTAGTTTCAGTAAGGTCATAGTTGTCTCTTATGGTAGTAGACTTCAAATCCCAATTTTCAGGAAGGCTAAAAGGAATTTTAGATTTGAATCTTCAAGATCATATTCCTTGTCCACCAGTGACAGATCATTCAAGAGTTTGACAAACCTTCATATAAGTCAGTTAAAGACTCATCAGCTTTTGAGTCAAAGTGCTCATACTCTTGAGTGAGTATAGTCCTCCTGTTCTTCTTGATTGCATCAGTTCCCTGACATCTTATCTCCAAAGCATCCCATATCTCCTTGCAGTCTTGCAATGCATTACCCTATTTGACATGACATTATCAATGGCACTATGCAGCAAATACCTTACCCTTGCATCCTTGGCAATAGATAAGATGTCTTCAGCTGTACTCACCTTTCTCCTTTGGTATGGTCTTTGCTGGTTGATTAGCAACTACAACAGAGAGCTTGGTGGCTTATATGGTCCTTCATTAATTATGTCAAGGTATTCTGGATCTGTAGCTTCCAGAAACATAGCCATCTTCACTTTCCATATGGGATACTCAGAAGGTCTCAGTATGGGAACCCTAATAGTCTCATATCGACTGTGGGTTTGAGTCTTTTGAGTTTCTTCAGTTTTGGTGGGCTTGGTTGGAGTTTGTGCTTCTTCAGACATGATTGTTTTGATCTGTGTGTTAACAGATAAGCTCTGATACCAATTGTTAGGTCACACAACACTGTAGAAGGGGGTTGAATACAGTGTTAATACAATCAAATCGATTTAACACAAGTATGTAACAAAGATCAAGTATATTGAATAAACTCCGTTACAATAAGAACTGTTGTTCTCTCTCAGTGATGAACAAATATCACTAAGAGCTGCTAGGTTACAATGTATAATCTTCTCGATAATTATAACATGTTAGGTCACACACACACTGTAGAGGGGGTGAATACAGTGTATAGTACACTCAAATCGAACTTTAAGAACTTAAGTAACAGAAAACAAACTTTATTGAAACAATAAACTCTGTTACAGTATGGAACTGTTACCTCTCAGTGATGAACAAATATCACGAGAGCTGCAAGGGTTACAATGAATAATCTTTTCTAATAATGATAACACTTATAGTGTAAACCCTATGTCTATGTTTATATATTACACAGTTACAAGATAATCGCTAATTGATATGGAATATAATTCTGCTTCCTAAAATATATCAATCAGATATCTTTTCTTCCAAGTATTCCATTCTTCACGGAATTCCTTCTTCATGCATATCTCTTCTTATGTTTATCTCGATCTTCTTTCCTTTAATCAGCTACTGTCCTTATCTGATTGTCCTTCAGCACTTAAGTTCTGATATCTATCTTCTGATGATTATCTCCTGATAATATAAGTACTGATATCCTTAAGTCCTGACTTCCAGTATAAGTACTGATCAACAGTTAAGTACTGATTTATCCTGTTCACGTAAGATTCTGAAATCTAAACATAAAACATATTAGCCATGACATTATCAAATATATCTAACAATCTCCCCCAACTTGTAAATTAACAAAATATACAAGTTTAACAGATATTTGATGATGTCAAAAACATTAAGTACAAATGCATGAGAAATAGACTAGATAACTACAACTTACAGTCCTTAAAGTTTTTACCAATTTTAACTTCTGATAACAACTTCAATCTGTATAAATATCAGAATTTAAGCAGTTGTAGATCTTCGACTTGGCTTCTTCATTTTCTGATTTCTCTGATGTCAGGAGTTGTTCTGAGATAGTTCTTCAAGAAACATTTCTCAGCATATCTTAGTTCATCAATCATTCTCCTTTTAACATCTTTAAGCTCTGCAGTATCTTCACCAGTTTGAAAGATTGCAGCTCTGAGATCATTAATCTTTGCTTTTCTCAACTCCTGATCTAGTCTTATGACATAAGCTTTGTCAGACTCAAGATTGAATTCAAGTCCCTTAATACCAAGATACGTTCTTATATGTGCAGTATTAGGCTTCATATCAACAATATAACCATTGTGATCTCTGTACTTTGGAACATATATGCTGTCAGACTTAACAGAATAAAGCCTTTTCTGTTTCTGAATCTGTTCTTTTAAGTAGTTTGCAGCAGTCTCTGTTATTCTGTCATCCACTTGAAGTAAGAAAAGTACATGCTCCAATTCTTCAAAATACTTCAATAGAATGGCATTTTGTCTTATATGATAAACCCTACCATCTGTCATGAAATACAACATGATGTATTCTTTCAAGTAGGTATGGTAAACCATCTGTACAGATTCCAGTTGATTCAATCTCTCAGGAGTTGCTCCAATACCTGGTTCACTCAAGGAAGTTGATCCATTGGTAGTGTTGTGTACTCTTCTTTCATCAGCACTTCCCAATCCAGTTTTATCTCTAGCTTCCTTTCCAGTAACTACTCTTGCTTCAAAACCACTTGCAGTAGTCTTCAAAGATTGAGTCTGTTTTGCTTTAGTGAATCCTGGTAGGAGTGTCTTTGATCTATTTTCTGATATCAAGTAAACTTGAGCTCTGTCAGAGGTTACTTGCTTCTTCTGAATATCAGAACTTACAATTTCTTGACTCTGAACAACTTGAGCCATGTCAGAGGTTGTTTTAAGAACTTTTCTTGAAGTCAGAGCAAGATCATCTTTTTCATCAGCAATTTCTTCTTCCTCAGGAGGTACATAACCCTTGATAGGTTCACCAACCTTTTCTTTACCCTTGGATCTATATGTGGTTGTGATCTAGCCAATATTGCTTCAGTATGTGTCCTTTCTTTGATCACAATGCCTTTAAGTTTTGGAAGTGACTTTTTACCAGAAGCTTCAGATTTAGATGTGACTTTCTCTGATTTAAGTCTGGCTTCTTCTTCCTTTAAACTTTCCAAGTCCATTCCTGGATTTTCTTGAAGAAATAACTGTCTTGACATTTCCTCATCAAGATCTAGAAGTTCATCAGAACTTATCCTTTTACCAGCAGCAGAACTTATTCTTTTCCCAGTATCAAAACTTGTTCTGTGACTAGCTTGTCTTGATGTAAACCTTCTACCTTGACTATGACCGCTACCCATTCCAGAGTTTCCTTGGTCATCTTTTCCATCATCCTTTCCTTGCAGTGTCTTGTTGGTTTTGCATTTGGACTTAATTACCTTCTCCCCCTTTTGGCATCAGCAGGTAGTAAAAGAGAGATAAGTAGTTCCACTGAGGTCTGGATTGCAGTAAGTTGCGATTGCTGAGAAGCTTGATTTGTCAGAATTTGATCAATCTGAGCTTGTTGTTTCTCTTGAGTTTTCTCAATATAAGCAATCCTGTCAATGGTAGGTTGAAAGAACTTTTCTTATCAATTTTCCAAACTTGTTCCTGTTTGATAAAGTTCTCCTGAATCTTGTGTAGCTCTGCATGAGTAGTTGAATGAAGACCTTGTAGATGTTTAGTACTCAATGCAGTGACTCTAAGCTGGGTTTTAAAATCATCAGAATTTAACATTTCATCAGCTTTAGTCAAGTGCTCAGCAAGATGTAAAGCATTTGGAACACATGAAACTGAGTTCCATTCCTTAGTCCACTCCTGACCTGCAGGAGTTTCACTCCAAGGCACTGGTGCATCCCTGATAACAAACTCCTTTACCAGTTCAGACTTAGGAAGAGTCGGTGGAGGAGTATGTCCTGAAGGACCTGCTTCATCAGCATCTACAGTTGGAGCAGCTTCACCAGTATCTCCAATATTTGCAGCATCAGAACTTAAAGAATCAGTATCTTCTGATAAGACAACAGTGTGAGTAGCAATGGAGGCTTCAGCATCCTCTAATTGCTGATCTGATACTAAGTTCTGATCAACAGCCATATCCTGATGCTCACCTAAAATCTGATCATCAGCATCTTGATGCAGAGAAGGTGTTGTTGATAACTCTGGAGTTTGAACAACATCAGTAACAAGTGTTGTGGAAGGATTATTTGCTGTTGGAGCTTTTAAGAAAAGTATTTCAAGCACAACCAGGTTCTGAATATCAATTTTAGCACTTGTGCCAGGATCAACAAGAGACACAGATGGTGAGTTAGCCTTGTCAGATACAGCTTCCTGAGATGGAGTTGATGGAGAAGAAGTGACTGGAGCAAATTCCTTGTCTTGTGAGATCAGAGATTCCTGATCCCCTTCCTTAGCTGCTTCCTCCTCATCATTTGAAACTGGCCTTTGTGCCCTCTGTTTCTTGTACTTCCTTGTTGATTTGGATTCCTTGGGAGTTTCAGGAACTATCATTCGTCTAAGCCTCTTGAGAAGCCTAGAACCCCCAATTTCAGAATCCTTCTGAGAAGTTGCTTTCTCAGCTTCATATTGAAGGTTTTGTAGTTCAAAAACATGTTGTATCGGACCATTGTGTTTTTGACAGAAAAAGGAGGATAAGTGTGTGAGAAGAATATGATGGAAAGACTGATGTGAAGTGGTTGCTTATATAGGCAAGAGAATGCCAAGAGACGCAAAGATATTTAATGCTGACAGGTAGAATTAATTCTACCTCGTCTCCCTAGACTTTGAAAAAGAATAACAGTCATTGGAAAGGGGAATCATGGTCTAGACCGCACAAGACACAAGAAACAGTGGACTGTTCAAGTACAAATACCATTAATCCTTAGCATAGTGACTATTAATCTTCCACTTCAACATATTCGAGTTCGAACTGAGACTGTTATCAAATTTTATTCACAGATAAGCCAAGTAAAGGATTAGACTGAGAAATCAGAACTTAGACCTATACCAGAACTTAACAGTCATCAGAACATAATTTCTTAACTCGAAAAAGGAATGCCCATCTTAGTAAATACTCATACAAGTTCTGAGTTATGGACGTCAGAACTTAATCATCAGGACGTGTAACTTAGAACTTGTCCTCAGAATTTGTGCAATAATGACACAATGACTGTTTATCTAAAATAACATAGACCACCACAGAAATTTTCATCATTCAGATGGAGTGATTAGTGTGTGCATTAAGCTAAAAACAGACAAAGAGTAAAGTCTGATTTACTTCAGTACATCTTAGAAATAAGGCATAACTAAAATTTTGCTAAAGATCTGTCATTGTCCTAAAACCTACTGATGAATGAGTTCATGCTAGAGTCCATCTCAACTGTTTTGTGCTAATTTTATGCATCTTTTGCAATTTTGTTTTACATTGGCTTCTCAGTGTAAGTGAGTCACGACTGTTTATCAGAATTTATGCTATTTTCAGAGTATTTCTCCAGTAATCATAGAGTGTGAAAAGTCACCAAGAAAATATTTTGCTTTTCTGATGCATATTTACTTAATACCAGCAATGCACTTGGGTCGTCCCTTCCACATTTTTACTCTAGATCTCAAAGGAGTACCTGATTTTAATCTTTGATCTTTTTGCTTTTTCTTTTGATAAGAGAGGTTTATCAGCACTTAGTACATTCAGCAGTTTTACTAGCATCAGAACTTAACAGATGAGTAGCATTATTCTAATTTGTGACTTAGTAATAAGATATACAAAGTAAACTTAACTAAGCTCAGTTATCAGAATTTGCTAGTGTCATAAGATTTCCACTGAAATAATTACTTCTTCCATGGAATCATTTGTTTATTGAAGACTACTAGGTCAGTATCTAGCACAGTTATCCTCATAGGAATGAATAGGTACTAGAACAAACATATCACTTATCATAGTTTAGAAACATATATCAGACAACAGTCAGTACTTATAGACATTTATCAATTAAGCACAGAATATACAATGAGATTAATTCTGTAAATACTGAGCATAAAGTCTGATTCATAGAACAAGTCTAAGCAGATTTAGAGAAAGAACCTGAAACCATTCCAAGTTCATTTACCAATCTTGTAAAAGTAGCTTCACATAATGGTTTTGTGAAGATATCTGCCAATTGTTGATCTGTGGGAACAAAATGCAATTCCACTGTACCTTCATCCACATGTTCCCTGATGAAGTGGTACCTGATGCTGATGTGCTTTGTCATTGAGTGTTGAACTGGATTACCTGTCATAGCAATAGCACTTTGATTATCACAGTAAATAGGGATTTTGAAATATGTTAACCCATAATCCAGTAACTGATTCTTCATCCAAAGAATCTGTGCACAACAGCTTCCTGCAGCAATATACTCTGCTTCTGCAGTTGATGTGGAAATTGACTTTTGTTTCTTGCTGTACCAAGAAACCAATCTGCCTCCAAGAAATTGGCAGCTTCCACTTGTGCTTTTCCTATCAATTTTGCAACCTGCAAAATCTGCATCTGAGTAACCTATTAGTTTAAAATCTGATTCTCTAGGATACCATAATCCCAGAGCAGCTGTTCCTTTAAGATACTTAAAGATTCTTTTTACAGCTGTTAAGTGAGGTTCTCTTGGATCTGCTTGAAATCTTGCACAAAAACAGGTAGCATACATGATATCAGGTCTACTAGCAGTTAGATAGAGTAGAGAGCCAATCATACCTCTGTAGTTAGTAATATCTACTGATTTACCGGTATCCTTATCCAGTTTTGTTGTAGTGGCCATTGGAGTGGATGCACTTGAACAATCTTGCATTCCAAATTTCTTTAGCAAGTTTCTGGTGTACTTGGTTTGACAAATAAAAGTGCCTTCCTCATTCTGCTTGACTTGAAGGCCCATAAAATAGCTAAGTTCCCCCATCATACTCATCTGATATCTTGACTGCATTAGTTTGGCAAACTTCTTGCAAAGTTTGTCATTTGTAGATCCAAAAATGATATCATCAACATAAATCTGGACCAGAAGTAATTCCTTTCCATGGTTGAGGTAGAACAGTGTTTTGTCTATTGTCCCTCTGTGGAATCTACTGTCCAGAAGAAACTGAGCTAAAGTCTCATACCATGCTCTAGGAGCTTGCTTAAGTCCATAAAGTGCTTTGTCAAGTCTGTAGACATAGTCTGGATGTTTGGTATCTACAAAACCTGGAGGTTGTTCAACATATACCTCTTCCTCCAATTCTCCATTGAGAAAAGCACTTTTCACATCCATTTGAAAGACAGTAAACTTTTTGTGAGCAGCATAAGCCAAAAATATCCTTATGGCTTCTAACCTAGCAACTGGTGCAAATGTTTCATCATAATCAATTCCCTCCTGTTGAGAATATCCTTTTGCAACCAGCCTTGCCTTATTCCTTGTAATTATGCCATTACTATCAGTTTTGTTTCTGAATACCCACTTTGTACCAACAACAGATCTATTCTTTGGTCTTGGTACTAGGGTCCAGACTTTGTTTCTTTCAAATTCATTCAACTCTTCCTGCATTGCTTACACCCAATCAGCATCTTGAAGAGCTTCTTCCACTTTCTTTGGCTCAGTCTGAGAGAGAAAAGAATTGTAAAGACACTCATTTGAAGTACCTGTTCTAGTTCTGACACCTGCATCAGGATTTCTAATTATCAAATCAGGTGTATGTGATTTTGTCCACTTCCTTGCAGATGGAAGGTTTTCTCTAGAACTGGATGCTCCCCCATGATCCATGCTATCTTCATTTTCATTTTCTGATGCTCCCCCTAAAACTATGCTCTCTGAGTTGGATTCTTCAGTATTTAGATTTTCAGCACTATCAGAACTTGGCTTATCAGAACTTGACGAATCAGAACTTGAAGAGCCAGATGCATGTTCGGATGTTTCTTGAGATGTGGTAGGATCTTGAGTATGCTCCCCCTGCATAGGTGCATCTTCCTTTAACGTAGTCACCACAGTTTCAATAACATCAGAGTTTAATCCATCAGAGTTTGCAGTATCAGGACTTAGACTGTCAGGATTTTCAGTATCAGAATATGAGTCTTCATTTTCAAATCTCAGCTGATCATGGTCAATGAAATCTTTAAGACCAGTGATCTTCTTGTCATCAAAAGAGACATTGATAGATTCCATGACCACTTTTGTTCTCAAATTATAGACTCTGAAGGCTTTTGTGGAAAGTGGATATCCAACAAAGATTCCTTCATCAGCTTTTAGATCAAACTTTGATAGCTGTTCAGGATGAGTCTTGAGAACAAAACACTTGCATCCAAATACATGAAAATATTTCAGATTTGGCTTCTTTTTCTTCACCATCTCATATGGTGTTTTTCCATGCTTGTTAATGAGTGTTGCATTTTGAGTAAAACAAGCAGTCTGCACAGCTTCAACCCAGAAATAGGTTGGAAGCTTTGCTTCTTCAAGCATTGTACGTGCAGCTTCAATGAGAGTTCTATTCTTCCTTTCAACAACTCCATTTTGCTGTGGAGTTCCAGGAGCAGAAAATTCCTGCTTTATTCCATGGCTTTTGCAGAACTCTTCCATTATCAAATTCTTGAACTCAGTGCCATTATCATTCCTTAAAATTTTCACAGAATCTTTGACCATTTTATCCAGCTGTTTGACATGATCAATCAAGATAGATGCAGTTTCACTTTTTATGTGCAAGAAATACACCCATGTGTATCTGGTGAACTCATCCACTATGACCAACGCATACTTCTTCTTTGCAATAGACATGACATTTACTGGACCAAATAGATCAACATGTATAAGATGATAAGGCTCAAGAGTTGATGAATCAGTCTTGCTCTTGAATGAAAATTTTCTTTGTTTTGCTTTCTGACATGAATCACAAAGACCATCTGGAGCAAATACTGTGTTTGGCAATCCTCTCACAAGATCTTTCTTGACCAGTTCATTTATATTGTTGAAATTTAAATGAGAGAGTTTCTTATGCCAATTCCAGCTTTCTTCAATTGATGCTCTACTTATCAGACAGATTGCAGAACCATCAGTACTTGTTGAAAGCTTAGATTCATAAATGTTACCACGTCTGTATCCTTTCAGAACAACTTTGCCTTTAGATTTACTCACAATTTCACAGTGTTCTTCAAAGAAATCAACATGATAACCTCTGTCACAGATTTGACTTATACTCAATAGGTTGTGTTTAAGTCCTGAGACCAGAGCTACTTGTTTAATTATGACATTTCCAAGATTGATATTGCCATATCCCAATGTTTTTCCAATGTTGCCATCTCCATAAGAAACACTTGGGCCAGCTTTCTCCACAAAGTCTGATAGCAGGGCCTTATTTCCAGTCATATGTCCTGAACATCCACTATCCAGAACTAGAATATTTTTCCTGTTGCCCTGCAATCACAAAGACCACTAATTATTAGTTTTAAGGACCCAGACTTGCTTGGATCCTTTGGTCTTATTAAGTTTGTTAACATTTGCAGCGAATTTAGCATCAGAGTTTATGTTAACATTTTTCTTATCAGAATTTACACTATCAGACTTTGAATCAGAATTTACACTAGAAGGAACAATGGAAACTTTCTTCAAAGAAGGTTTTATTTGATAATAATCATAGTACAAACTATGATATTCCTTACAAGTATAAATGGAATGCCATAAACTACCACAATGAAAACAAGGATTTTGTGGTTTGTATCTAACAGACTGACTCTTAACTCCTGATTTTGAAGGTAAGGAGTTAATATTCTTATTCTTCCTGCAAAAAGAAGCCAGATGGTTAGAACTTCCACAGTTATGATATGTTTTCCTAGGAGCATCAGGAACAGGTTTATAATCATTGCTTTTATTCACACCTTCCTTTCCATTCCTATTTTTCCTAGGTGATTTTACCTTGTTTGCATTCTTGACATCTTTCAGCTTATGCTTAAGCTGCTTCTTTGTCATTAAGCCTATGTTCACTTCAGCTGTCTTTTCCTGTTTTAGTTTGTCAGAAGTTAATTCCTCTTTATCTTCTGATTTCTCATTTTCAGACTTTACAGTTACAAACTTAATAGGTTTAAACTTTGGCTTTTGCTTAACAACAGGCTTAATTTCTTCAGTTCCTTTATCATTCTTATCTTCTCCATAACCTAAGCCCTCTTTCCAGTTTCCACTACTTAGCAAATTTTGAGTGGTTTTTCCAGAGTTAGTCCAAGTCCTGATAATCTCTCTTTCCTTTTCTAACTCAGTTTTTAGAGATTCATTTAATTTTAGCACTTCATTCCTAACATAAAAAGCATCATCTCTATCCTTCTGAGTTTGATGGAACATGACTAACTCTTTTTCTAAGAAATCATTCCTTTTCTTAAATGCAAGATTTTCAGAAGTTAATCTTTCACATGTTAAAGTTTGGTCTCTATAGCTAACAAACATGGTTTTAAGATATCTTCTCAACTCATTAATATCATTAGTATGAAAAGCATAAGTAGTCTGAGGTACCTTTGTTTCAGCAGCTTCAGAACTGCTCTCAGCACTTTCTTTATCAGCATTTACCATCAATGCATAGTTCTCCTCACTTTCAGAGTCTGAGGTGTCTGTCCAGCTTTTCTGCTTTATGACAAGAGCCTTGCCTCTGTCACCCTTTACCTTCTTGCAGTCAGGAGATATGTGGCCTTTCTCACCACAGTTATAGCATTTAACATTGGTGTAATCTCCTCTGTCAGACTTTCCTCCTCTGCCTTCAGATCTTCTGAAATTCTTCTTATCAGAACTTATGCTTTTCCTGGAAAACTTCTTTCCCTTCCTGAACTTCCTGTATGCAATCTTTGTGATTCCTTTCACCATAAGAGCACACAGCTTCATCATCTCCTCATCAGCATCAGTCTCAGGCAAGCTTTCAGAATCTGAGTCATCATCACTCTCAGAACTTGATGACTCAGTATCAGACTTTATGAAAAGAGCTTTATCCTTGTCTTTCTTTGAGGAAGCTGCTTTGGGGAATTCTTCTTCAGCCTTAAGCGCAACTGTCCTTGACTTTCCTCCTTTCCTCTTGCTTCTTTGTTCCATCTCCAGCTCATGAGTCTTGAGCATTCCATAGATTTCGTCAAGAGTTGTTTCATCAAGATTGTAGTTGTCTCTTATTGTCGTTGCCTTCAAATCCCAGCATTCAGGAAGAGCTAACAGGAACTTAAGGTTTGAATCTTCAAGATCATACTCTTTATCAACCAATGACAAATCATTCAAAAGTTTGACAAATCTATCATATAAATCATTCAATGACTCATTAGTCTTTGAGTCAAAGTGTTCATACTCTTGAGTGAGTATTGTCTTCCTGTTCTTCTTAATTGTGTCAGTTCCCTGACACCTTGTTTCCAGAGCATCCCATATCTCCTTAGCAGTCTTGCAGTTGATTACCCTGTTTGACATTACATTATCAATGGCACTATGCAGTAAGTGTCGTACCTTAGCATCCTTAGCAATTGATGCTATGTCCTCAGCAGTATAATCACTCTTCTCCTTTGGTACGGTCTTTGCTGCTTCACCTGTAACTGCAACATCGAGTTTGGTTGGTTTGTGAGGACCTTCCTTGATTCTATCCAGGTATTCTGGTTCTGTTGCTTCCAGGAACATGGTCATCCTTACCTTCCATATGGGATATTCAGATGGTCTCAGTATGGGGACTCTGATGGTCTCATACCGACTCTGAATTTGTGTCTTTGGTGGTTCCTCAGTTGTGGTAGGCTTAGTTGGAGTTTCTGTGTCCGACATGATTATGTTTGGATCTTTAACTGTATGTAAGTTAACAGATAGGCTCTGATACCAATTGTTAGGTCACACACACACTGTAGAGGGGGTGAATACAGTGTATAGTACACTTAAATCGAACTTTAAGAACTTAAGTAACAGAAAACAAACTTTATTGAAACAATAAACTCTGTTACAGTATGGAACTGTTACCTCTCAGTGATGAACAAATATCACGAGAGCTGCTAGGGTTACAATGAATAATCTTTTCTAATAATGATAACACTTATAGTGTAAACCCTATGTCTGTGTTTATATACTACACAGTTACAAGATAATCGCTAATTGATATGGAATATAATTCTGCTTCCTAAAATATATCAATCAGATATCTTTTCTTCCAAGTATTCCATTCTTCACGGAATTCCTTCTTCATGCATATCTCTTCTTATGTTTATCTCGATCATCTTTCCTTTAATCAGCTACTGTCCTTATCTGATTGTCCTTCAGCACTTAAGTTCTGATATCTATCTTCTGATGATTATCTCCTGATAATATAAGTACTGATATCCTTAAGTCCTGATTTTCAGTTTAAGTACTGATCAACAGTTAAGTACTGATTTATCCTGTTCACGTAAGATCTGAAAGCTAAACATAAAACATATTAGCCATGACATTATTAAATATATCTAACATCATGTATGATGTGCATGATTAGTGGGTAACTCTAACAGTTTTATTCACCCTGTGTAATCAAAAGGAATAACTTGTGCTTAAATCGTTGTGTTGTCAATTTCTGTAGACATATAGGAACTCAACATAATTGATGACTATTTAACTTCTATCTTAATTTTGGATGTTTGGTAGAATGGTATTAGTACAATGAAAGTTGGCTTTTATCAGTTTCGTGTTATTCCATTAATATCATCACTGTTACATGCTAAAGGTAATAACAATAACTATTGAAGGAAGTAGTAATGAAGTTGTGATCTCATGAGTGTTTTAATATTGTTAATTTGAATTGTTAATTAAGTGAATAATTAAGTAGTTAATTGTAGTTAATATTTAGTCAACAATTCTAAGTGTTAGTGTCTTAACATTGGGAAGTAATCATACATTGGTGCGTGAGTTTAATTAAACAATAATTAGTCTGAATCTCTGTGGGAACGAACTAGAAAGTATTCTATATTACTTGCGAACGCGTATACTTGCATGAATATTAGCGCGTGTTTTCGCCCTAACAAGTTTTTGGCGCCGCTGCCGGGGACTCGGCGTACTTGTTTAGTCTATGTACTTACCATCATTGGTCATTAGGACTCAGTGATTAGGACGTAGTAGTTATTGTTTTCGGTTGTGTTTCAGGTACTTTAGCGAGCGTTTATGCAAACTCGTTCTCGTACTCGCAAGAGGACTTTAGATACAGCTGAAGAGACAGACGAAGTTCTTGATATTCCGGAGAAGATAGATTTTGAAGATTCGGATTCAGGAACTGAGCAGAAAGAACCAGTAAACATGGGTGATCATATTGTTCAGGCTGATCCAGCTCTTATGGACTTTTCTCGGCCAAAAATTGATGACATTCAGTCAAGCATTCTTCATCCGGCTATTCAAGCTAACACCTTTGAAATCAAGCCGGGCACTATTCAGATAGTGCAGAATTCTGTTTCTTTTGGAGGAGCTGCGACTGAAGACCCCAACATGCACATAAGGAATTTTGTCGAGATCTGCAACACTTTCAAGTATAATGGCGTGACTGATGAGGCTATCAAGCTGAGGCTTTTCCCATTCTCACTGAGGGACAAAGCTAAGGACTGGTTACATTCTGAACCAGCTGGGTCCATCACTACTTGGAAAGATCTTGCGCAAAAGTTTCTGGTGAAGTTTTATCCGATGGCAAAGACTGCTGCTATGAGGAGTGCTCTTACTCAGTTTGCGCAGCAACCTTCAGAATCTATGTGCGAAGCTTGGGAACGCTACAAGGAAATGTTGAGGAAGTGTCCACATCATGGAATGCCCGATTGCTATAATGGTTTGGGGGCCCAATCTCGGCCCATGCTCGATGCAGCAGCTGGAGGCGCCTTATGGGCTAAAAGCTATACTGAGGCTTATAATCTTATCGAGACTATGGCTGTAAATGAGCATCAAAACCCAACTCAGAGGATGATGCCTGGGAAGGTAGCAGGTATTCTGGAAGTCGATGCAGCCACCGCTATTGCAGCGCAGCTTCAAGCGCTGTCAATGAAGGTTGATTCTCTGGCTACATATGGAGTTAATCAAATAGCTATGGTTTGTGAGCTTTGTGCAGGTTCTCATGCTACGGATCAGTGTTCTCTTGTCAACGAATCTGTTCAGTATGTGAATAATTATCAGCGACAACAGCAGCCTGTGCCAGCTACTTATCATCCTAATAACAAAAATCATCCAAATTTCAGCTGGGGTAATAATCAGAATGCTATTCAGCCACCATATCAGCAAGGTGTGAGTAAACAGTTTAATCCACCTGGATTCCAGCAACCACATCAGTATGCTCAAAGGCAATCATATCCTCAACAAGGAAGTGCAGCTGCACCTACTAGTGCGGATTTTGAGGAACTTAAGCTGTTATGCAAGAGTCAGGCGGTTTCGATCAAGACCTTAGAAAATCAAATCGGTCAAATAGCCAATGCAGTGCTCAATCATCAACCTGGCACTCTTCCCAGTGACACGGAAGTACGAGGCAGGAAGGAAGCTAAAGAGCAAGTCAAGGCTATTACCTTAAGGTCTGGAAAAGTTGTTGATGCTGAAAAGGCAAAAGAAGGAGAATCTGAAGTTAGAGAAGAAGAAGCTAAGCAAAAGGAGAAAGCGGTAGAACCAAGGAAGACTACTGTTGAACACACTCTGCCTGAGGGTAATACAGGGGAGAAACAGCTCTATCCTCCACCACCTTTTCCTAAGAGATTGCAGCAACAAAAGCTGGATAGACAGTTCGGTAAGTTTCTGGAGGTGTTCAAGAAACTTCACATCAATATACCTTTCGCTGAGGCTCTGGAGCAAATGCCTAGTTATGCGAAGTTTATGAATAGTATTCTTTCAAGGAAGGTGAAACTGGACGACCTTGAGACCGTTGCTCTCACGGAAGAATGCAGCGCTGTTCTGCAGCAAAAGTTACCTCCAAAGCTGAAAGATCCAGGTAGCTTCACCATTCCTTGCACCATTGGCAAGTTGACTTTTGACAAGTGCCTTTGTGATTTGGGAGCTGTTGGATTTTAAACGCAGCGGGGCATGGCAAAACACTTTTACACATACAAAATCCAAATAAAAGCATATAAATCGTGAATAAAAATTCGAGGGATCGAATCTAACCTTTTAAAATAATTCGGAGACAACGATCAGAGATCCTTAGCAGTTGCTCCTCAAGAATGAAGCACTCCACCGGTATCCACCAAGAAAACAATGTTAAGGAGGAGGAAGGAGGTGGAGAGAATTGGGTTTTCCAAACTTTTTGGGTTTTCGGGTTCGATGTGGGTTCAAATAAAATAGGGTCTATAATAGTGTATTTATAGGCAAAATTTTCAGCTGAAATTTTCCCATAAATATTATTATTATTATCCCATTTATTATTCTCATTAATAATTAAAACACCTTTTAATCATTAATTCTTTTTCTAAACACTTTAGAAATAATTCTCTCTCTTGATTTAATTTCCAAAAATTAAATCCTTTAATTAATAATATTAAGAACTTTTCTTAATTAATTTATAATCAATTAAATCTCATTTAATCAATTATTAAATTTGCCAATTAATTATTTATTTCACAAATAAATAATTATTTAGCCATTATTAATTAATTCCTCCACCATTAAATCATTCTCTTTTTATGGTGTGACCCTGTAGGTTCAATATTAAGCCGATAGTAGAAATAAATAATAATAAAACTATTTTATCATTATTTATATAAATTCTCTAATTTATTAAATATGATTAATTAATCACATTTATTCTACATCGTGAGGGATACTTCTCAGCATATCGCGACTATCCGGATAATATGAATTAACTGCTTAGAATACCAAGAACCTATTCAGTGAATAGTTACCGTACAATAAACTCCTTCTATCCTACAATGTCCCGATTAAATATAAGGCATGGATCTCGTGTCAAGCCTATCTAATTCAATCACTTGCTTACCATTTATTATGCGTAGTTCTATGCAAATTAGAAACTCCTTTCTAATTTCATTCACTCTGGCCAGAGATTTCTAAACTAGCATAAGTGGATCAGCCTTGAACATTTGCTTCCTTCACTGGAAGGGGTAGATCCTTTATTGATCATACACTATCTTCGTGTACAAATTCCTATACCCAGAAGAGCCCTAATAATTGTCCCTGGAGACTAAGAACTAAACCAAAGCATAGTTCAGTGTACACAAGATGACTATGATGACCTCAAGTCTAAGGATACTTGTAAAACTATCACTATGCGAACAACTGCTGACACGTGAGTGAACTCCATCAGTTGTTCAGCTGTGCGAGTCATGTTCAGTGAACTTATTCTATAATAAACACCTACATACTAGCTATAGTGTCACCACACAAATGTCTATGAGAACAGACATCCTTCATAATGAAGCAAGCATAGTATGTACCGATCTTTGCGGATTATTAATTACCAGTTAGTAATCCTATGACCAGGAACTATTTAAGTTTAGAGTTATCATCTTTTTAGGTCTCACTATTATGATCTCATCATAATCCATAAAAAGCTTTACTCTAAACTATGGTATATCTTATTTAAACACTTAAATAGATAAAGCCCGTAATAAAAACAAAACAAGTCTTTATTAATATCAATGAAATCAAAACAGATTACATAAAAGTTATTCCTAAATCCTAATACATGATTGGACTTAGGACATATTCCTTTCAGGAGCAAGCATCAATCTGATGCCGTTGTCGATCTTTAAAAAGTTGGATTTGCCTGATCCAAAACCCACATACATGTCTCTGCAATTGGCTGATCGTTCTATTACTTACCCAAGGGGCATAGTGTAGGATGTGCTAGTCAAGGTGTATAAGCTCTTCTTTCCTGCAGATTTTGTTATTCTGGATTTTGAGGAAGATAAGAAGATTCCCATAATCTTGGGAAGACCTTTCTTGGCTACTGGCCGTACCTTGATAGATGTGCAGAAAGGTGAACTTACTATGCGGGTACAAGATCAGGATGTGACCTTCAACGTATTTAAGGCAATGAAATTCCCTACAGAAGATGAGGAGTGCTTAAAAGTGGATGTGATTGATTCTGCGGTTACTTCGGAACTCGATCGCATGTTAATGTCTGATGCATTGGAAAAGGCCTTAGTGGGGGATTATGATAGTGATGATGAAGATGGCAATGAGCAATTACAATATCTGAATGCTTCTCCCTGGAAGCGAAAGCTGGACATGCCGTTTGAATCTCTTAGTACTTCTGACCTCAAGAATGCTGAAGGAAAGCTCAAACCATCAATAGAGGAAGCACCTACTTTGGAGCTCAAGCCATTACTTGAACACTTGAGGTATGCTTTTTTAGGTGATGCATCTACTTTACCTGTTATTATTGCATCTGACCTTTCAGGTAGTGAGGAAGACAAACTTTTAAGGATTTTGAGAGAATTCAAATCGGCTATTGGATGGACCATAGCAGACATCAAGGGGATCAGCCCTTTATATTGTATGCATAAAATTCTGCTAGAGGAAGGTAGTAAGCCGACTGTTGAACAACAGCACAGACTTAATCCTATCATGAAGGAGGTGGTGAAGAGAGAAATTCTGAAATGGCTAGATGCAGGCATCATTTATCCTATTTCTGACAGTTCTTGGGTGAGCCCCGTACAATGTGTACCTAAGAAAGGAGGTATCACTGTTGTAGCAAATGAGAAGAATGAGCTCATCCCCACTCGAACAGTTACAGGATGGAGAGTATGCATGGATTATCGGAAGTTGAACAAAGCCACGAGGAAGGATCACTTCCCTCTTCCATTCATTGATCAGATGCTTGACAGGTTGGCTGGTCATGAGTATTATTGTCTTCTAGATGGCTATTCAGGGTATAATCAGATTTGTATTGCACCAGAGGATCAGGAAAAGACTACCTTCACTTGTCCATTTGGCACATTTGCTTTTCGCAGAGTTTCATTTAGGTTATGTGGCGCCCCGGCCACTTTTCAGAGATGTATGATGGCTATATTCTCTGACATGATTGGAAATAATGTCGAGGTGTTCATGGACGACTTCTCCGTCTTTGGACATTTGTATGATGAATGTTTGAATAATCTTCGTGCCGTACTCAAAAGGTGCGTGGAAACTAATTTGGTGCTCAATTGGGAGAAATGTCATTTTATGGTATGTGAAGGCATTATTCTTGGGCATAAGGTCTCTAGCAAGGGTCTGGAGGTGGACAAGGCCAAGGTGGGAGTCATTGAAAATCTTCCACCACCTATTTCTGTGAAAGGAATCCGGAGTTTTCTTGGTCATGCGGGTTTTTATCGGCGATTCATCAAGGACTTTTTGAAGATATCTAAGCCGTTGTGCAATTTGCTTGAGAAAGATGTGCCTTTCAAATTTGATGATGAATGTTTGGCGGTATTCGAGACTCTCAAGAAGAATTTGATCACTGCACCAGTTATTACAGTACCAGATTGGACAGAGCCATTTGAGATGATGTGTGATGCGAGTGATTATGCGGTAGGTGCAGTTCTGGGGCAGCGCAAGAATAATCTCTTTCATGTGGTCTACTATGCGAGTAAGACCTTAAATGGGGCCCAAATGAACTACACCACTACGGAGAAGGAGCTCTAGGCTATAGTCTTTGGTTTCGAGAAATTTTGATCTTATCTGCTTGGGACTAAAGTAACAGTATTCACTGATCATGCGGTCATTCGCTATTTGGTTTCCAAGAAGGATTCGAAGCCGAGACTCATTCGTTGGGTGCTCTTACTTCAGGAATTTGAGTTAGAGATCAAGGATCGAAAAGGTACTGAGAATCAGGTAGCTGACCATCTCTCTAGGTTGGAGAATCCCGAGTCTACTTCACAAGATAGGACATTAATCAATGAATCTTTTCCGGATGAGCAGTTGTTCACAGTTCAGGAGGAAGAGCCATGGTTTGCAGATATTGTGAACTATCTTGTCAGCAATATAATGCCTCCTAATTTGACCTCAGCTCAAAAGAAGAAGTTTCTGCATGAGATGAAGTGGTATATGTGGGATGAACCATATTTGTTTAGACAGGGAGCTGACCAGATCATCAGGAGATGTATCCCGTTCTGTGAGACGGAGGGGATATTACGAGACTGCCACTCCACAGTTTATGGTGGACACTATGGTGGTGAGAAGACGGCAGCTCGTATTCTGCAAGCAGGTTTTTTCTGGCCTACTTTGTTAAGGATGCTCATCAGTTTGTTTTAAGGTGTGATCGTTACCAAAGAGTGGGAAATTTGACGAGAAAGGATGAGATGCCGTTAAATGTGATGCTTGAAGTCGAGGTCTTTGATGTTTGGGGAATCAATTTCATGGGGCCTTTTGTCTCATCCTGCAATAATCAGTACATCTTGCTGGCAGTCGATTATGTCTCAAAATGGGTAGAAGTCAAAGCTTTACCGACAAATGATGCAAAGGCAGTGCTGAATTTTCTTCATAAGCAGATTTTCACAAGGTTTGGAACACCTCGGGTAATCATAAGTGATGAAGGGTCGCAATTCTGCAACCGTAAGTTCACTTCTATGATGCAGCATTATAATGTGAATCATCGAGTTGCTACTGCCTATCATCCGCAAACAAATGGTCAAGCGGAAGTGTCTAACAGAGAGATCAAGCGCATTCTAGAGAAGGTTGTTTGTCCGTCAAGGAAGGATTGGTCTTTAAAGCTCGATGAAGCTGTTTGGGCTTACAGAACAGCATACAAAACTCCACTTGGTATGTCCCCGTTTCAGTTGGTGTACGGTAAGGGATGTCATTTACCTGCGGAGCTTGAGCATAAGGCCTACTGGGCGTTGAAAAAGTTGAACCTGGATTTAGATGCAGCTGGTAAGAAAAGAATGCTTCAACTTAATGAACTTGATGAATTCTGACTTCAAGCGTACGAGAATAACAAAATGTATAAGGAAAAGGTGAAGAGGTGGCACGATAGGAAGCTACATCCTAAGTTATTCATGTCGGGGCAACAAGTTCTCTTATTCAACTCTCGTCTCCGACTTTTTTCTGGGAAGTTGAAATCGAGGTGGTCTGGACCTTTTATTGTCAAAACTGTGTTTCCACATGGAGCGGTGGAAATTTTTGAGAATGATCTGGACCAAGCATTCAAGGTTAATGGTCAGTGTTTGAAGCACTACTATGGGGACATGGCAAACCGAGAAGTGGTTAGTGCCATTTTATTGACTACTTGAGAAAGGTACGCAACGTCAAGCTAATGACGAAAAAGAAGCGCTGCGTGGGAGGCAACCCATGATTTGTTGTTACAGGAACCCTTATAAGTTAATAACCTATCCAAAAACACAAAAAAATCAGAAAATCGGGACTGAATTTTTTTTTCCAGTGACCCCCTGAGCGCCCGCTCAGCTCTGCTGAGCGACCGCTCAGGGGTCGGCTGCCAGAATTTTTTTTTACAGTTCATAAAAAAAAATTCAGAAAATTAAAAAAACCCATCACAGCCCATAAACCCACGAACTCTTTTCCTATTACTCCATGATTTTTATCCCTCAACCCCACTCCTAATCTAATTTAACCTAATCCACACCCTATATATACATACACCTATCCTACATATCTCCCACAAACTTTCTACACGTAAACTCTCTCTCAAACACAAAAACTCAGTTCTTAAACACTTTTATTCAAGATTCAATGGCACCCAAGAGTGCACGAACTATTGATAGCAGCAGCACAGTCCCTACTGCTGATTCATCGAGGGGTACTGCTGCAAGACCTCGGTTGAATGACAGAGCTGTGGAGGAGGAGTACACTAGGCTTTTAGGGAAGCCGATTCTGAAGGAGAGAGGGTTTTTACCATCGGGGAGGGATGGTGAGTTGCTACCCATGATTGCAGAGAAGGGGTGGATAGCTTTTTGTGAGTCGCCCGAAGCAGTGCCAATGAGCGTGGTTCGCGAGTTCTATGTGAACGTGAATGCCAAAAATAATGGGTTTTCTATGGTCCGAGGGCTGACGGTTGATTATCACCCAGCGGCGATTCGCCGTGTGATTGGGCAGCGAGAGAGGAAGCCTGAGGAGGAGAACTGGAATGAGAAGACTGCTGAGGATTTTGACTTGGATTTGATTTGTGCTACTCTTTGTAGGCCGGGCACAGTTTGGACCTTCAAGACCGGCACTAATGAGTATCGTCACTTCTCGGCGATTGCTATGAACAGGTATGCCCGTGCATGGAATGTATTTATTTGTGCTAATATTTTGCCTTCTTCGCATGCACACGAGGTCACAGTTGAGAGAGCACAGTTGTTGTGGGGAATTCTTTATGAGGAGTACTATGTGGACCTTGGTGAGTTTATCTACCAAGGAATTCTGAAGTTTTTGAGGGGAGCTAAGCATATGAACATTCCTTATGCATCCACGGTTACGAAGCTTTGCCGAGCAGTGGGAGTGAACTGGCCGGCTCATGAGCAGTTGCAGTTGCCGGCCGCTCCGATTGATCCTGGGACTCTGAATGGGATGCAGGAGTGGACCGGTGGTGAGCCCGAGGAGCATGGGCTGGGTTATCGTCTTCTAGGAGGGCGTCCAGCATGAGGTGCTACTATGGCTAGGCCTAGGCGTGATGAGGCTGGTTCTTCGAGAGCTCAGGAGGGTGCTGGGATGGCTGATACCCAGTATAGGAGGCTTTCACGGCGAATGGATGCCATGTACGAGACGTAGAGCAGGTTTGTTCAGGAGCTCACCCTTGCATTAGGGACTGCATTTCGGGGCCTTGGAACTGATATCCAGTGGCCAGTTTTTGGTGAGGACTCTGCATACCCGCCGCCTGATACTCCACCCACTGAGGGTGATGATGATGATGACTCCGAGTAGGTATACCCTGAGTTCCTTTCTACTACCTTCACTGGGGACAGTGAAGATTTTAAGTTTGGGGATGGTAGTTAAGGAATATTTTGTGTGTGTCATATAGCTGCATATTCATGATAGTTTAGTTCATATAGTTGCATAATTTTTGCCATATAGTTTTTTTTTATTTTATAGCTTTATTTGTTTATCATGTCATGTAGCTCATGCATATACCATGATCCCTTTTGCGATGATTTATCGATTGAATTGTGATATTGATGCGAGTGTAGTGATAGCATTAAAGTGATATTGAGTCGTGTAGGTTGATATGCATGCTAGAAGCACTTGTAGTTTCACTAAGTCTTAGAGAATGCTTAAGGGCTAAATTGTTGTTATGATCTGATTGTTTTCGAGGTTAATCTATTTATTATGCTTAGAATTCGATAATAGGTTCTTAGTGATAAAGGCATGAAAAAGAAAAAAAATGGAGTAAAAATGGAATTTGTTGCTAGTTGTGGCTAGGCGTCAAATGTCTAGTAGCCGGCTCACATGTTATGCGAGTAGTCTAGGGTTGAGCAAGATGGACCGAAACGCACTTGCTCAGAAATTTTTAAAAAAAAAAAAAAAAAAAAATTTTTTGGTGTTTATGCATAATTGATCACGAGGGGGCTCTTTGGTATTCGAGTTATTAAGTTCTTAGGGGACTTTATGCCTAGTGCCCTAAGGCTTTTAGAGTCTGGGATCCGTTAACCTAACGCTCGTTACATGGATACCATTGTATAAGTCTTTTGTGGACCTCACTCATTGCACGGTCAAATAAGCATTGTTGTCGTAAATAAAAAGCATGATTTCATAATAAGCTCCAAAATTCTTGTAGTGTTATATGTCGCTTAGTGCCTAGAATTTTTATTCTTTGTATAATCATGTGATTGCCTTGATCATAATTGAGTCATAATAATTGGTCTAGTTCTGAAGCATATCTGTTAAGCATTTGCACACGCTGTATGTTCGTTTGCATGAGTTTATTGATCTTTAGTCGCCTAACTGCATTTGTTGAGATGTTGCATTTTGGTTGGTTTGTTCGTAGTAAGGGGGATCACTGCATTTTCATATAGATTGCATTCATGCATGTTTTATTTGTTTTTGAGTCTGTGACGCTTGAGGACAAACATCGATTTAAGTTTGGGGTATGATAAGTGGCATTTTATACCACTTAGAACATCTTAAAATGGCTTAAATTGGTGCCTTGAAATCAAGTATTTTGTGTATTTGATGCGTTTTTCTAGTGTTTATGCATTTCAGGGTATTAGCTGCATTTCAGAGGAGTAATCATCAGGAATAAGCCTTGGCATGTGTTCACCATTGCGATAGGAAAGAAAGGGGCAGATTACGGCGAAGAAACGGAGCAAACTCGGGAATTTTCCAGTAGGGTCCTGAGCGCAGAAAGCTGAGCGCCGCGCAGGGTCGGGAAAAATAATAAATTGTTTTAGACTTCTACTTCTGTTTGGCTTCCAACTTCTATGTAATCTGAGTTTTATGGGACTAGTATATAAGTAGATTTGGAGACATTTTCACGAGAGAGAATCGTGGTATTAAGCAAGGAGCAAAGGAGATAAGGAAGAAGACCGTTTTAGCATACAGCAACGAAGAGGAAGCATATTTTCTTGTGATTCTTGTTTCTTTGTAACGTTGGATGCTAGTTTTCTTACTTTGAACCTATTTACTCTTGTGACGTACTCTGATTTAATATAATTAGTTTAGTTATTATTTTCTTGTGTTTGTTTATCATGATTTCATATGAACCCATGATGACGATGAGTGCTATTATGGGCTAATCGTGATCATGGGGTCGCAACGGATTTACTTTGTAAGTCTTTAGTTAATTGTTTAATACTTTAGTGTGTGATGATTGTATGATATCTAGTATTGGTTGTGCGTATTCGTCTTATGTGCATCGCGAACATATAAGATAGGATGTTAATCTCTTGTGAAGGGACGGTGGATCTTGAGATTTAGAACTTGCCATGCTAGCATAGGTTCATGTATGATGTGCATGATTAGTGGGTAACTCTAACAGTTTTATTCGCCCTGTGTAATCAAAAGGAATAACTTGTGCTTAAATCGTTGTGTTGTCAATTTCTGTAGACATATAGGAACTCAACATAATTGATGACTATTCAACTTCTATCTTAATTGTGGATGTTTGGTAGAATGGTATTAGTACAATGAAAGTTGGCTTTTATCAGTTTCGTGTTATTCGATTAATATCATCACTGTTACATGCTAAAGGTAATAACAATAACTATTGAAGGAAGTAGTAATGAAGTTGTGATCTCATGAGTGTTTTAATATTGTTAATTTGAATTGTTAATTAAGTGAATAATTAAGTAGTTAATTGTAGTTAATATTTAGTCAACAATTCTAAGTGTTAGTGTCTTAACATTAAGAAGTAATCATACATTGGTGCGTGAGTTTAATTAAATAATAATTAGTCTGAGTCTCTGTGGGAACGAACTAGAAAGTATTCTATATTACTTGCGAACGCGTATACTTGCGTGAATATTAGCGCGTGTTTTCGCCCTAACACAAAGCAATAAGACAAGATAATAAAACAAAAACTATCAAGTCTAATACTATGCTACTTCATTACTCTATTTTAGCATCTTTGAATATCTTCATAATAGCATGGAAATGGCAATGCTTCTTTGTTCTCTAAAACCCAGTTGAATAGGCTTCCACATTCCATTTACATACACTTGACGCATGTGACTGTGTTGTCACTGTCAACAGATGTATGAATTCTTTATCCGTCAGGTTCATGATCATCCGTCGGGTTGTCTAGTTGATCATCCGTCGAATGGCATTATTGTTCATCCGTCTGGTAGCGATCTGGCACTTGACTTTATTTCATTTATGCAGGATTACAAGACATCATCTATGTACAATTAATCAACCTATTCTGCATATCTAGTTAAAGTCAACATGACTTGAGTACTACTTAGAGAATCTAAACAATGTGTATGCAGAACTGTGCTACAGTCTTATTGTTACATAAGCTACTCACTCGATGGATAATAGATCATTATCCGTCAGGACTATATTGAGTCATCCGTCGGGACTATAATCCTTATCCGTCGAGTGCTACAATTTTCACTAGGTAAAATCTACCAAGGTGTTTTGTTAATGAAATCATCAAGTACACAACAATCTCCCCCAATTTATGTATACTGGAATTGTAGCCATAAATTAAGAGAAACTTGATGATAACAAAATACCCTAAAAATACAACTTTGAAAGTAGATATATAAAACTGTAAAGTGCTTCAATTAACAAAATGTACAAAGTTTAGCTCACAGTCATTTTCAAGGTGCTCCTCTAGCCTGAGCAGATTTATCTAGTTCCTTGAAGGTCTGGATCTTTTTCCAAGCTTTCTGTTGTTTTCTTCTATCTGATTTTGGAGCTGACTGTGGAATTCCAGTTCATCAGATTCTGAGAGATTTAGTTTTTCTTGCATCTCCAAGAGAGTCTCATTACTAGAGATGCTCAATTGGTCTTCTAATCTGAAGAATCTTCTCACTCCTTTTTCATCCATGAACTCCATCAGCCAGTAGGGCCGTAGATGCACTCTTCTCCCTGTGTAAGGGATAATTAGAGTCTTTGGGAGTGCATCTTTAGCTCTAAAACTCCTCAGTTCTTCAATATTCTTTAGAACCAATCTTCTTGTAGTTACATTGAATCCAAAGTTCTTCTTGAAAGATGCATAAACCTTAATCAATACAGCTTGGCTTTCTTGAAGGATCCTGTGAAGTGGCCATTGAATCTCCTTTCCTCCCTTATACTTGAAAACTAACCTTTCAGGTAGGTTTCTGTATGCATCAATCCCTCTCACTTTTTCTAGTTCATCTAGATAGAGATTTAGATCAGAGAATTCCTTGATGTCACATAAGTACATGTAATCTCCCTTATTGACTTTAGATTGAGTTTTGACTAGAGATTTGGATTTGAGAGGTGACAACTTCACTTTCTTGACTACTCTTGACTTTGTTCTTTTTGGCTTGCTAAAGATTGGCAAATTGAAGTCAGGCATTAGTAGGCTCTCCCAGTCTATTGGTTCATCCTTAGGCACAATAGGTTCACCATGAATGTTCCTGTAAGGATCCACCACCTTGATGTCTTCAAATACCACAGTGGGTTTTGATGCTTGAGTTGTAGTTGAAGTGGATTCCTTGGAAAACCGATCCTCCAATTCCTTATCAACAAAATCCAGTTTCCTTTTGGTTCTTTTGGCCAATTCCTTGTATCTTGGAGATTTCTTCTGTTCTGATTCAACTTGCTTCTTTGGATCTTGAGATTCAGTGATTCCAGATGCCTGAGAAGGAATCTGTTGTGTTGGTTTCACAGCTTGTAGCTTGGCCAAGATAGCAGCTTGCTCTTTCTTTTGCTTAGCCTTTTTGGCATCTAGAATAGCTTGCTTCTTTTCCTGCTTCAATCTTGCCTTTTCTTCTCTCTTTTCTTGAGAAAATTGAGGATGTCCAACCACCACACAAATTTCTTTCCCATTCCTGAAAACTTTAACAATTCTTCTCTTTAAAGCTGAATCAGCTGGATCCTTATAGAAGGCAATTGACCTTGATAGAAGCTTCTTCTCATCAGGTTTAGGTGTCTCATACACTGTATCCAAAGGGTTCTTTAATGATGATTTTGGATAGTTTACCCTTGGCTTCAGAATAATTTCAGCCTTTGGAGATTTGATGCAGGATGGCTGTCCTCTTTCCAAATAGTTCATGCTTATTTCATTCATAGAGATCTGTTTGACTTCAGAGTGATGAATGGCTGACTTTACTGCCTCCTTTACTAGCCCAAACTTCCTTTGTATGTCCTCATCAATTTTCTCCCAGTTGATGGCTTCAACTGCTCCTTTTCAGCTTCTCTTAGATTGGTTGTTGCTGCATTGATCAGATCTATACTATTTGTTACTGGTGGCTTGGTGAAGGTAATTTTGGGCACAATTACTTTACTGATTTGAATTTGAAGCTTCTCCCCCTCACTTGGTCCTTTGTCCCCCTTTTTGTTATCATCAAGTAGAGTACAGGAGGAGGTTTGAGCAGCCACCAGTTTTTGAAGTAAATCTGTCTGTTGGGCTTGATGAAGATGAATGGCTGTGAGAGATGCTTCCATAGCTGACATTCTTGTATCCAAAACATCTATCTTTGTTGCAAAATCAGAATTTTTCCTTGATTGCCTCTTGATGTCAAGCATTATAGCTTCTGGAAACTTAGAATCAATTTTTTGTGAAATGGCCTTCTTCATCTCATCAATATCACCCTTGATGGTGTTAACATCTCTAGTATGTTGGAAGCCTTGAATCTGTTGTAGTTGCAGAGAAGCAAGATGTGCTTTGTTAGGTCACACTTTCACTGTAGAGGGGGTGAATACAGTGTTTATTACAATCAAATCAAACTTCAAGAACTTATGTAACAGAAAACAAACTTTATTGAAACAATAAACTCTGTTACAATCTGGAACTGTTATCTCTCAGTGATGAACAAAATATCACGAGAGCTGCTAGGGTTACAGTAAATAATATTCTCGATAATGATAACACTTATAGTGTAAACCCTATGTCTGTGTTTATATACTACACAGTTACAAGATAATCGCTAATTGATATGGAATATAATTCTGCTTCCTAATATATATCAATCAGATATCTTCTATTCCAAGTATTCCATTCTTCACGGAATTCCTTCTTCATGCATATCTCTTCTTATGTTTATCTTGATCTTCTTAACTTCAATCAGCTACTGTCCTTATCTGATCGTCCTTCAGCACTTAAGTTCTGATATCTATCTCCTGATGCTTATCTCCTGATAACATAAGTACTAATATCCCTTAAGTTCTGACTTCCAGTATAAGTACTGATCAGTTAAGTACTGATTTGTTCTGTTCAAATAAGATCTGAAATCTAAACATAAAACATATTAGCCATGACATTATCAAATATATCTAACAATCTCCCCCAACTTGTAAATTAGCAAAATATACAAGTTTAACAGATATTTGATGATGTCAAAAACATTAAGTACAAATGCATGAGAAATAGACAAGATAACTACAACTTACAGTCCTTAAAGCTTTTACCAATTCAACTTCTGATAACAACTTTGGTCTGTATACACATCAGAATTTAAGTAGTTGTAGATCTTTGACTTGGCTTCATCATTTTCTGATCTCTCTGATGTCAGGAGTTGTTCTGAGATAATTCTTCAACAAACATTTCTCAGCATATCTGAGTTCATCAATCATTCTCTGTTTGACATCTTTAAGCTCTGCAGTATCTTCACCAGTTTGAAATATTACAGCTCTGAGATCATTAATCTTTGCTTTTCTCAACTCCCGATCTAGTCTTATGACATAAGCTTTGTTAGACTCTAGATTGAATTCAAGCCCCTTAATACCAAGATATGTTCTGATCTGTGCAGTATTAGGCTTCATATCAACAATATCACCATTGTGATTTCTGTACTTTGGAACATATCTGCTGTCAGACTTAACAGAATAAAGCCTTTTCTGTCTCTGAATCTGTTCTTTTAAGTAGTTTGCAGCAGTCTCTGTTATTCTGTTATCCACTTGAAGTAAGAAAAGTACATGCTCCAATTCTTCAAAATACTTCAAAGGAATGCCATTTTGTCTTATATGATAAACCCTACCATCTGTCATGAAATATAATATGATGTATTCTTTCAAGTAGGTATGGTAAACCATCTGTACAGATTCTAGTTGATTCAATCTCTCAGGAGTTGCTCCAATACCTGGTTCACTCAAGGAAGTTGGATCATCGGTAGTGTTGTGTACTCTTCTTTCATCAGCACTTCCCAATCCAGTTTTATCTCTAGCTTCCTTTCCAGTAACTACTCTTGCTTCAAAACCACTTGGAGTAGTCTTCAAAGATTGAGTCTGTTTTGCTTTAGTTAATCCTGGTAAGAGTGTTTTAGATTTATTTTCTGATATCAAGTTAACTTGAGCACTGTCAGAGGTTACTTGCTTCTTCTGAATATCAGAACTTACAATTTCTTGACTCTGAACAACTTGAGCCATGTCAGAGGTTGTTTTAAGAACTTTTCTTGAAGTCAGAGCAAGATCATCTTTTCCATCAGTAATTTCTTCTTCCTCAGGAGGTACATAAGGCTTGATAGGTTCACCAACCTTTTCTTTACCCTTGGATCTTGGATCTATCTGTGGTTGTGATCTAGCCAAAGTTTCTTCAGTATGTATCCTTTCTTTGATCACAATGCCTTTAGGTTTTGGAAGTAACTTTTTACCAGAAGCTTCAGATTTAGATGTGACTTTCTCTGATTTAAGTCTGGCTTCTTCTTCCTTTAAACTTTCCAAGTCTATCCCTGGATTTTCTTGAAGAAATAACTGTCTTGACATTTCCTCATCAAGATCTAGAAGTTCATCAGAACTTATCCTTTTACCAGCAGCAGAACTTATTCTTTTCCCAGTATCAGAACTTGTTCTGTGACTAGCTTGTCTTGATGTAAACCTTCTACCTTGACTATGACCACTACCCATTCCAGAGTTTCCTTGGTCATCTTTTCCATCATCCTTTCCTTGCAGTGACTTGTTGGTTTTGCATTTGGACTTAATTACCTTCTCCCCCTTTTTGGCATCAGCATGTAATAAAAGAGAGATAAGTAGTTCCACTGAGGTCTGGATTTCAGTAAGTTGCGATTGCTGAGAAGCTTGATTTGTCAGAATTTGATCAATCTGAGCTTGTTGCTTCTC
Source organism: Apium graveolens (assembly GCF_009905375.1). Lineage (NCBI taxonomy): Eukaryota > Viridiplantae > Streptophyta > Magnoliopsida > Apiales > Apiaceae > Apium > Apium graveolens. The sequence continues at coordinate 224,532,856 of NC_133655.1, read as the reverse complement.
TTGAGTTTTCTCAATATAAGCAACCCTGTCAATGGTAGGTTGGAAGAACTTTTTCTTATCAATTTTCCAAACTTGTTCCTATTTGATAAAGTTCTCCTGAATCTTGTGTAGCTCTGCATGAGTGTTGGAATGAAGACCTTGTAGATGTTTAGTACTCAATGCAGTGACTCTAAGCTGGGTTTTAAAATCATCAGAATGTAACATTTCATCAGCTTTAGTCAAGTGCTCAGCAAGATGTAAAGCATTTGGAACACATGAAACTGAGTTCCATTCCTTAGTCCACTCCTGACCTGCAGGAGTTTCACTCCAAGGTACTGGTGCATCCCTGATAACAAACTCCTTTACCAGTTCAGACTTAGGAAGAGTCAGTGGAGGAGTATGTCCTGAAGGACCTGCTTCATTAGCATCTACAGTTGTAGCAGCCTCACCAGTATCTCCAACATTTGCAGCATCAGAACGTAGAGAATCAGTATCTTCTGATAAGACAACTGTGTGAGTAGCAATGGAGGCTTCAACATCCTCTAATTTCTGATCTGATACTAAGTTCTGATCAACAGCCATATCCTGATGCTCACCTAAAATCTGATCATCAGCATCTTGATGCAGAGAAGGTGTTAGTGATAACTCAGGAGTTTGAACAGCATCAGTAACAGGTGTTGTGAAAGGATTATTTGCTGTTGGAGCTTCTAAGAAAAGTATTTCAGGCACAACTAGGTTCTGAATATCAATTTCAGCACTTGTGCCTGGATCAACAAGAGACATAGAAGGTGAATTAGCCTTATCAGATACAGGATCCTGAGATGGAGTTGATGGAGAAGAAGTGACTGGAGCAAATTCCTTATCTTGTGAGATCAGAGATTCCTGATCCCCTTCCTTAGCTGCTTCCTCCTCATCATCTGAAACTGGCCTTTGTGCCCTCTGTTTCTTGTACTTCCTTGTTGATTTGGATTCCTTGGGAGTTTCAGGAACCGTCATACGTCTAAGCCTCTTGAGAAGCCTAGAACCCCCAATTGCAGAATCCTTCTGAGAAGTTGCCTTCTCAGCTTCATTTACCACAGGTTCTGAAGAGGGAATCTGATCCTCAGAATCTGATTCATCTCTCAAAGTAATGCTTCTCCTCTTTTGAGGTGTTTGAGGAACAGTCTTTGTTCTCTTTGGCTTAGAGGATGTAGGCTTCACAGTAGGTGCTGAAGAAGAAGGTTGAGCAGTCTGTGAAGTGGAGAGATAGGATTTGAGATAAGTTCTGAGGGTAGGTTGAGTAGAATGAGAGGTAGGTACTGAGGTTGATGGATTTTGGTTATGGTGAGTTGGTTGAACATTTGAGTAAACAGATTTGTAAGTAGCAGGATCAGCATTTACCAGAATCTGTTTCACAGACTGAGGAATCTGTAATTGTCTCACCATTAATTTCTTTGTGTCAGCATTTATCAGGTCGTTAAAGTATCTTTTTGCAACCTTAAAAGGTGGGGTTTGAGTGCTGACTAACTGGGGTTCAGCAGTACAATACGTATAAATAAGTTGACAGAATCTAGCAAAATAAACAATATCTCGATCCTCTGTCATCCTATCCCCAATAAAACCAATTATTCCAGTTGCAAAATCAAAATGAGTTTGATGGATAATAGCATACCCGATGTGCTGACTCAGAATTGGGATGGCATCAAAATTTGAACACTTGTTGCCAAAAGCCTTGGTGATGCAATCGAAGAAGAAACTCCATTCTCTTCTGATATTGGCCCGTTTCAACTGTCCAAGTTTCGTCAGACTCTTTTCATATCCCAAATCAGTCATTAACCCCCGAAGTTCTGATTCCTCTGGTATAGAGAAGGTACAATCTTCTGGAAGATGTAATGCTCTTCATACTGTACCAGGAGTGACTACATAGAATGAATCACCCACTTGGAAGATAATACTGGGAGTTCCTCGTTTACCACCATCATCAAAAACTCCAGTCCTCCAGAACCGCAGAACTTGTTGACTTGAAAATAATTTAGGCTGAGTTAAGGCGTACCCAACCTCACTATGTGCAAGAAGATCTTGCACAAAATGCAATTCAGATGGAGCTTCAGCATGATCAAGAATTGCAGCATAGTTGTTTGGAACAAACTTTGCTCCATCAATGATTAAATCCTTTGGTGCCATGTGAAAAAATATTGAAATTCAAGTATGCCTGTTAGGTGTTTGAGATAATGTCTGTATGAAAAACCAACGTGAGAAAGAATGAGAAAGAGAGTAAAAGTAAGAAGAGAGATAAAGTATAAAGAAAATAAAAGATTAAAGAAATCTTCTCTCTTTTGTTCTTATACTCTGAAAAAAATGTTACCGTTGGACACCTGTCAGACATGCAGTAATAACGGATAGTTACTGGGCTCGAGAAAACAGGAATGATTACTACCCAGTTGCCTTGTTTCAAGGAAAAACCATTTCAGTTATCAAGAGACACAGTTTTAATTCAAAATTTAAACCGTTAGCACTGATTGAATTATTTTTCACTGCAACATTAATATTCTAAAAATGAATCATGTTAAAAATGACCGAGATAATTTCGATGAATAAGTGCTGACAAAGAATCAGAACTTAAATAAAGACAAAATTTAAATGGTCATCAGAATATCAAGCAGGATTTAACAACACAAGATAAAATAACTCAGAGACTAAATCTTGAAGTAAAAACAGTTTTCATTAATATATCAAGTCAATACATATATGAAATAGAAATTACATCAATACAAGATTTTCCCTAAGCTTCTAATCCTAACGTCAACAGCTTTAGTCCTAGCTAAGAAGCCTGACAAAGCTGAGGATGAAGAAGAACAGGAAGAAGACGAGATTAAGTCATCTTCCTCTTCCTATCTTCGACAAACAAGATAGCGAGTCGAATGATTCGCTCTTGCTGACGGATACGACGAAGGTGAAGGTCTCTTCGAACGGCCACCAGATCACGTTTGATAACCTCTGGAAATTGAATCCAGAGATTGTGAGGGATGTTGGTGATAGGGTAGGGAGTTGGAATTCCATTCAAAAAGACATGCACAGTCTCATCACCGTAATTGTAGAACCAGCCAAATTCAGCCATTTGTGATTAGTAAATGAAAAACAAGACTGAATTTGTGATACAAGTGTGATGAGAAGACTAATGTGAAGTGGCTGTGTATATAGGCAAGAGAATGCCAAGAGACGCAAAGATATTTAATGCTGACAGGTAGAATTAATTCTACCTCGTCTCCCTAGACTTGGAAAAAGAATAACAGTCATTGGAAAGAGGAATCATGGTCTAGACCGCACAAGACACAAGAAACAGTGGACTGTTCAAGTACAAAACCATTAATCCTAATCATAGTGACTATTAATCTTCCACTTCAACATATTTGAGTACAAACTGAGACTGTTATCAAATTTATTCAAAGATAAGCCAAGTAAAGGATTAGACTGAGAAATCAGAACTTAGACCTAAACCAGAACTTAACAGTCATCAGAACATAATTTCTTAACTCGAAAAAGGAATGCTCATCTTAGTAAATACTCATACAAGTTCTTAGTTATGAACGTCAGAACTTAATCATCAGAACGTGTAACTAGAACTTGTCCTCAGAATTTGTGCAAAAATGACACAATGACTGTTTATCTAAAATAACATAGACCACCACAGAAATTTTCATCATTCAGATGGAGTGATTAGTGTGTGCATTAAGCTAAATAACAGACAAAGAGTAAAGTCTGATCTACTTCAGTACATCGTAGAAATAAGTCATAATTAAAATTTTGCTAAAGAGCTGTCATTATCCTGAAACCTACTGATAAATGAGTTCATGCATGAGTCCACCTCAACTGTTTTTGTGCTAATTTTATGCATCTTTAAAATTCTCTTTTACAGTGGCTTCTCAGTGTAAGTGAGTCACGACTGCTTATCAGAATTTATGCTATTATCAGAGTATTTCTCCAGTAATCATAGAGTGTGAAAAGTCACCAAGAAAAATATTTTGCTTTTCTAATGCATATTTACTTAATACCAGCAATGCACTTGGGTCGTCCCTTTCACATTTTTACTCTAGATCTCAAAGGAGTACCTGATTTTATTCTTTGATTTTTTTTTTCTTTTGATAAGTGAGGTTTATCAGCACTTAGTACATTCAGCAGTTTTACTAGAATCAGAACTTAAACAGATGAGTAGCATTATTCTAATTTGGGACTTAGTAATAAGATGAATAAAGTAAACTAAACTAAGCTCAAGTATCAGAATTTGCTTGTGTCATAAGATTTCCATAGAAATAATTACTTCTTTCATGGGATCATTTGTTTATTGAAGACTAGTAGGTCAGTATCTAGCACAGTTATCCTCATAGGATAGAATAGTTACTGAAACAGACATATCACTTATCAGAGTTTAGAAACATATATCAGACAACAGTCAGTACTTAAAGACATTTATCAATTAATGCACAGAATATACAAAGAGATTAATTCTGTAAATACTGATCATAAAGGCTGATAACATAGAACAAGTTTAAGCAGATTTAGAGAAAGAACCTGAAATCATTCCAAGTTCATTTACCAATTTTGAAAAGGTAGCTTCACACAGTGGTTTTGTGAAGATATCTGCTACTTGTTGATCTGTGGGAACAAAATGCAATTCCACTGTACCTTCATCCACATGTTCCCTGATGAAATGGTACCTGATGCTGATGTGCTTTGTCATAGAGTGTTGAACTGGATTACCTGTCATAGCAATAGCACTTTGATTATCACAGTAAATAGGGATTTTGAAATATGTTAACCCATAATCCAGTAACTGATTCTTCATCCAGAGAATCTGTGCACAGCAGCTTCCTGCAGCAATATACTCTGCTTCTGCAGTTGATGTGGAAATTGACTTTTGTTTCTTGCTATACCAAGAAACCAACCTGCCTCCAAGAAATTGGCAGCTACCACTTGTGCTTTTCCTGTCAATTTTGCAACATGCAAAATCTGCATCTGAGTAACCTATTAATTTAAAATCTGATTCTCTAGGATACCATAATCCTAGATCAGCTGTTCCTTTAAGATACTTAAAGATTCTTTTTACAGCTGTTAAGTGAGGTTCTCTTGGATCTGCTTGAAATCTTGCACAAAGACAGGTAGCAAACATGATATCTGGTCTACTAGCAGTTAGATAGAGAAGTGAGCCAATCATACCTCTGTAATCAGTAATATCTACTGAATTACCAGTATCCTTATCCAGTTTTGTTGCAGTGGCCATGGGAGTGGATGCACTTGAACAGTCTTGCATTCCAAATTTCTTCAGCAAGTTTCTGGTGTACTTAGATTGACAAATAAAAGTTCCTTCTTCACTCTGTTTGACTTGAAGGCCCAGAAAATAACTGAGTTCTCCCATCATACTCATCTGATATCTTGACTGCATTAGTTTGGCAAACTTTTTGCAAAGTTTGTCATTTGGAGACCCAAAAATAATATCATCAACATAAATCTGGATCAAAAGTAAGTCCTTGCCATGGTTGAGATAGAACAGTGTTTTGTCAATAGTTCCTCTGTTGAATCCACTTTCCAGAAGAAACCTGAGCTAAAGTCTCATACCATGCTCTAGGAGCTTGCTTAAGTCCATAAAGTGCTTTATCAAGCCTGTAGACATAATCTGGATGTTTGGAATCTACAAAGCCTGGAGGTTGTTCAACATATACTTCCTCTTCCAATTCTCCATTGAGAAAAGCACTTTTCACATCCATTTGAAAGACAGTAAACTTTTTGTGAGCAGCATAAGCCATGAATATCCTTATGGCTTCTAACCTAGCAACTGGAGCAAATGTTTCATCATAGTCAATTCCCTCCTGTTGAGAATATCCTTTTGCAACCAGCCTTGCCTTGTTCCTTACAATTATGCCATCACTGTCAGTTTTGTTTCTGAATACCCACTTTGTACCAACAACCGATCTATTCTTAGGTCTTGGCACTAAGGTCCAGACTTTGTTTCTTTCAAATTCATTCAACTCTTCCTGCATTGCTTGCACCCAATCAGCATCTTGAAGAGCTTCTTCCACTTTCTTTGGCTCAGACTGAGAGAGAAAAGAATTGTAAAGACATTCATTCGAAGTACCTGTTCTAGTTCTGACACCTGCCTCAGGATTTCCAATTATCAAATCAGGTGTATGTGATTTTGTCCACTTCCTTGCAGATGGAAGATTTTCTCTAGAACTGGATGCTCCCCCATGATTCATGCTGTCTTCGGTTTCATTTTCTGATGCTCCCCCTGAAACTATGCTCTCTGAGTTGGATCCTTCAGTATTTAGATTTTCAGTACTTGGCTTATCAGAACTTGACGAATCAGAATTTGAAGAGCCAGATGTATGTTCTGATGCTTCTTGAGATGTGATAATATCTTGAGTATGCTCCCCCTGCATTGGTGCATCTTCCTTTGACGTAGTCACCACAGTTTCAATAACATCAGAGTTTAATCCATCAGAATTTACAGTATCAGGACTTAGACTGTCAGGACTTGAGGTATCAGAATATGAATCTTCATTTTCAAATCTCAGCTGATCATGATCAATGCAATCTTCAAGTCCAGTGATCTTCTTGTCATCAAAAGAGACATTGATAGATTCCATGACCACTTTTGTTCTCAAATTATAGACTCTGAAGGCTTTTGTAGAAAGTGGATATCCAACAAAGATTCCCTCATCAGCTTTTAGATCAAACTTGGATAGCTGTTCAGGATGAGTCTTGAGAACAAAACACTTACATCCAAATATATGAAAGTATTTGAGATTTGGCTTCTTGTTCTTCACCATCTCATATGGTGTTTTTCCATGCTTGTTAATGAGTGTTGCATTTTGAGTAAAACAAGCAGTCTGCACAGCTTCAGCCCAGAAATAGGTTGGAAGCTTTGCTTCTTCAAGCATTGTTCGTGCAGCTTCAATGAGAGTTCTATTCTTCCTTTCAACAACTCCATTTTGCTGTGGAGTTCCAGGAGCAGAAAATTCCTGCTTTATTCCATGATTTTTGCAGAACTCTTCCATTATCAGATTCTTGAACTCAGTGCCATTATCACTCCTCAAAATTTTCACAGAATCTTTGATCAATTTATCCAGATGTTTGACATGATCAATCAGGATAGATGCAGTTTCACTTTTTGTGTGCAAGAAATACACCCATGTGTATCTGGTGAACTCATCTACTATGACCAACGCATATTTCTTCTTTGCAATAGACATGACATTCACTGGACCAAATAGATCAACATGAAGCAGATAATAAGGCTCAAGAATTGATGATTCAGTCTTGCTCTTGAACGAAGATTTTCTTTGTTTAGCCTTCTGACATGAGTCACAAAGACCATCAGAAACAAACACTGATTTTGGCAGTCCTCTCACAAGATCTTTCTTGATCAGTTCATTTATCTTGTTGAAGTTTAAATGAGAGAGTTTCTTGTGCCAATTCCAGCTTTCTTCAGTTGAGGCTCTACTTACTAAACAGATTGCAGAACCATCAGAACTTGTTGAAAGCTTAGCTTCATAAATGTTACCACGCCTGAATCCCTTCAGAACAATTTTTTCTTTAGATTTACTAACTATTTCACAATGTTCTGCAAAGAAATCAACATGATAACCTCTGTCACAGATTTGACTTATACTCAGTAAGTTGTGTTTAAGTCCTGAGACCAGAGCTACATCTTTAATGATGACATTCCCAAGATTCATATTGCCATATCCCAAAGTTTTTCCAATGTTGCCATCTCCATAAGAAACACTTGGGCCAGCTTTCTCCACAAAGTCTGATAGCAGGGCCTTATTTCCAGTCATATGTCCTGAACATCCACTATCCAGAACTAAAATATTTTTCCTGTTGCCCTGCAATCAAAAAGACCACTAATTATTAGTTTTAAGGACCCAGACTTGCTTGGATCCTTTGGCCTTTTTAGGTTTGTTAACATTTGCAGCGGATTTAGCATCAGATTTTATGTTAACAGTTTTCTCATCAGAACTTATACTACCAGACTTTGAATCAGAACTTACACTAGAAGGAACAACAGAAACTTTCTTTAAAGAAGGTTTTATTTGATAATAATCATAGTACAAACTATGATATTCCTTACAAGTATAAATGGAATGCCATAAACTACCACAATGAAAACAAGGATTTTGTGGTTTGTATCTAACAGACTGACTCTTAACTCCTGATTTTGAAGATAAGGAGTTAATATTCTTATTTTTCCTGCAAAAAGAAGCCAGATGGTTAGAACTTCCACAGTTATGACACGCTTTCCTAGGAGCATCAGGAGCATATTTATAGTTATTGCTTTTATTCACACCTTCCTTTCCATTCCTGTTTTTCCTAGGTGATTTTACCTTGTTTGCATTCTTAACATCTTTCAGCTTATGCTTAAGCTGCTTCTTCGTCATTAAGCCTATGTTAACTTCAGCTGTCTTTTCCTGTTTTAGTTTGTCAGAAGCTAATTCCTTTTTAACTTCTGATTTCTCATTTTCAGATTTTTCAGTTACAAACTTAACAGGTTTTAACTTTGGCTTTTGCTTATCAACAGGCTTAATTTCTACAGTTCCTTTTTTATTTTTATTTTCTCCATAACCTAAGCCCTCTTTCCAGTTTCCACTGCTTAGCAAATTTTGAGTTGTTTTGCCAGAGTTAGTCCAAGTTCTGATAATCTCTCTCTCCTTTTCTAACTCAGTTTTTAGAGATTCATTCATTTTTAGCACTTCATCCCTAACATAAAAAGCATCATCTCTATCCTTCTGAGTTTGATGGAACATGACTAACTCTTTTTCTAAGAAATCATTTCTTTTCCTAAAAGCAAGATTTTCAGAAGTTAATCTTTCACATGTTAAAGTTTGATCTCTATAACTAACAAACATGGTTTTAAGATATCTTCTCAACTCATTAATATCATCAGTATGAAAAGCATAAGTAGTCTGAGGTACCTTTGTTTCAGCAGCTTCAGAACTGCTCTCAGAACTTGATTTATCAGCATTTGCCATCAATGCATAGTTCTCCTCACTTTCAGAGTCTGAGGTGTCTGTCCAGCTTTTCTGCTTTGTGACAAGAGCTTTGCCTTTGTCACTCTTGGTCTTCTTGCAATCAGGAGATATGTGGCCTTTCTCACCACAATTATAACATTTAACATTAGCGTAATCTCCTCTGTCAGACTTTCCTCCTCTTCCTTCAGATCTTCTGAAATTCTTCTTATCAGAACTTATGCCTTTTCTGGAAAACTTCTTTCCCTTCCTGAACTTCCTGTATGCAATCTTTGTGATTCCTTTCACCATAAGAGCACACAGCTTCATCATCTCCTCATCAGCATCAGTTTCAGGCAAGCTTTCAGAATCTGAGTCATCATCACTCTCAGAACTTGATGACTCAGTATCAGACTTTATGATAAGAGCTTTACCCTTGTCTTTCTTTGAGGAAGGTGGTTTGGGGGATTCCTCTTCAGCCTTGAGAGCAACTGTCCTTGACTTTCCTCCTTTCCTCTTGCTTCTTTGTTCCATCTCAAGTTCATGAGTCTTGAGCATTCCATAGATTTCATCAAGAGTTGTTTCATCAAGATTGTAGTTGTCTCTTATTGTTGTTGCCTTTAAATCCCAACATTCAGGAAGAGCTAACAGGAATTTAAGGTTTGTATCTTCAAGATCATACTCCTTATTTACTAATGACAAGTCATTCAAGAGTTTGACAAATCTATCATATACATCAGTCAATGACTCATTAGTCCTAGAGTCAAAGTGTTCATACTCTTGAGTGAGTATTGTCTTCTTGTTCTTCTTAACTGTTTCAGTTCCTTGACACCTTGTCTCCAGTGCATCCCATATCTCCTTAGCAGTCTTGCAGTTGATTACCCTGTTTGACATTACATTATCAATGGCACTATGCAATAAGTGTCGTACCTTGGCATCCTTAGCAATAGATGCTATATCTTCAGCAGTGTAATCACTCTTTTCCTTTGGTACGGTCATTGCTGCTTCACCTGCAACTACAACAGCGAGCTTGGTAGGTTTGTGAGGCCCTTCCTTGATTCTATCAAGGTATTCTGGATCTGTTGCTTCCAGAAACATGGTCATCCTTACCTTCCATATGGGATATTCAGATGGTCTCAATATGGGAACTCTGATAGTCTCATATCGACTTTGAGTTGATGTCTTTGATGATTCCTCAGTTTTGGTAGGCTTAGTTGGAGTTTCTGTGTCAGACATGATTGTGTTTGGATCTTTAACTGTATGTGTGTTAACAGAAGGCTCTGATACCACTTGTTAGGTCACACTTTCACTGTAGAGGTGGTGAATACAGTGTTTATTACAATCAAATCAAACTTCAAGAACTTATGTAACAGAAAACAAACTTTATTGAAATAATAAACTCTGTTACAATCTGGAACTGTTATCTCTCAGTGATGAACAAAATATCACGAGAGCTGCTAGGGTTACAGTAAATAATATTCTCGATAATGATAACACTTATAGTGTAAACCCTATGTCTGTGTTTATATACTACACAGTTACAAGATAATCGCTAATTGATATGGAATATAATTCTGCTTCCTAATATATATCAATCAGATATCTTCTATTCCAAGTATTCCATTCTTCACAGAATTCCTTCTTCATGCATATCTCTTCTTATGTTTATCTTGATCTTCTTAACTTCAATCAGCTACTGTCCTTATCTGATCGTCCTTCAGCACTTAAGTTCTGATATCTATCTCCTGATGCTTATCTCCTGATAACATAAGTACTGATATCCCTTAAGTTCTGACTTCCAGTATAAGTACTGATCAGTTAAGTACTGATTTGTTCTGTTCAAATAAGATCTGAAATCTAAACATAAAACATATTAGCCATGACATTATCAAATATATCTAACATGCTTAAAGGAGCTTCTGGGTGTTGGCATTTGTAGTGGTTTGAAGGGAAGAATTTGTCTAATTGATTAGTTGAATTAGGGTTGTCTTGAATTAGTGCTCATTACAGTGCTTTGAAAATGCCCATGATGGCATGCCTGATCTTGAACTGGAACCTACTTCTCCCCCTATATCCAATGCCTCTTCTTCAATATCTCCACCTTCATCACCAGAGAAATCTGCTGAACCACCAGTCTCATAATCTACATCACCAGCTGTAGAAGGCAAAGCTATGATGGCATCCTTAGCTCTTAGCATTGACTGAGTGGTATGCACCAAATTGAGCATCCCTTCTGCATTGTCATTGCCCTGTTCAGCTAGAAGTTGATAAGCTGGAACAGGGTGAGTAAATGCCTCAGCATCAAGGGAGGTGGAATCTATAACAGCTTGAGGTTGCTGAGATAGTCCCTCCCTGTCTGCATCCTGGACATTCATTGACTCACTAGCAATAACATCCATCCTTATAGCTCATGTACCTGCATTTCTCTCGTGTTCTCTCTTTTGTTGCATCAGGGTCTCACCCTGGCTCCCCACCCTCACACCCTCACCTTCACCATCTAAGGTGGGACTCCTCTCACTTACTTTTGCCAATCCTGAAGAAATGGATTGCATATTTTCATTCTTTTGCTCTCCTTTTTCCTGGTAAAGGATCTACTGCTGGATAGATACCTTTGGCGGCAACCCAGACTCTCACTCATAGCACTCTCTGCCCTCAATCCTAAGAGTGACTATACAACCACTAATTCTTCTGCACTAGAAATAAATGAAGTTTGAAGCTGTGCAGAGACAATCGACGGATGAGTAATATCCATCGGGTGAGAGGTTTTGCTATCTGACAGATAACTGCTATTAAGCTTATCCGTCGGGATACAATCACTACTCGACGGATGAGCAACGAGAGAGTAGAAATGAATGAACTTGGAATAGAAACTATTGTGGACTCTGTGCTGATTGATGATATTTTGGGCACAGATGATTCAACAGTTCCTGAAAGAATTGGCAAGTGAGCCAACAAATCATCTAAAAGATGATGCTCACTTGCATTAGATTTTGGCTTCCCCAACAAAGTTAAAGAAGGGGAATCAGGAATTGATGTGTTGATCATATCCACATCCAGAGAAATTGTAGGAGAATTTGGTGTTTGAGGTGCTTCTATTACTAGAGATTTTGGCTGTGACTCCATATTTATTGGAGCCACATCAAGCTGAATTTGTGAAGGTGTAGTGACTGTGTCTTTAGCACCAGTTTGCACAGTGTGTGTACCCTGTGCATCCCCAAGGGTTTTGGATTTCTTTTTTCTGGCATAAGTTTGGGGTGAGCTAGTGTCCCTTACCCTCTTGGCATGTGCTCTTGGTTGGGAGCTTTGTTCAATAGTTACATCCTTTTGGGAGGATGCAACTAGAAATGAGCTTTTATCCTTTTTAAGCTCTGCAGTTTGTTGGTAAACTGTAGTGTGGCTAGGCTGGGAACCACTCAACTCTCCATCCTTATCCTTAGAGTTTCTTTTATGTTCACCCTATCCCTCACCTACCTTTCCCACCTTCATACTCCCCTCTTTGGTTTTGGTGGATTTGGCAACTGGCATCTTTTGAGAGATGCCAGAGCGGGCTTTCTTTGATTTGGATTTTGAAATTTTTGTTGGTTTGGTAGCTAGGGTAGGCAACTGTTGGGTCATTGACACAGTTGCCATTCCTACACTAGTATTCAAAGAAATTTGTGAGTTTGGAATAGTAGGGATAGATGAACTTACGTCACTTACCTGAGGTGCTTCCATTATAGGGAAATAGAATAGTGGCACCTCCTTGTGATGATTTGCCCTGTTCAAATCTGCAATAATCCTTCTCTCTTGAACCCAACAATCTAATTTATTGTTTGGGTTCTCAAGCACAATTTCCTCAGAGAGGTGGTTAGCTAACATCATGAAAAATCTAGCATAATAAACACTTTTACCCCTCTTGTTTAACTCTCCTAATTTAAAACCCAACTCAAACAGAACAAGGTCACTAAAACTAAAGTACTTATCTGTAACTAGCATGTAAAGCATGTTAAACATGGAAATATTAACAGAATCAAAATTACTGATTTTACCAGAAAAGATGTTACGACCGGCATTTTGTGTAATATTAATTTTGGACTTGGTATAATATTAGAGCTGAATGTAAATATACTTAATGGTTGTACGTTGTGTGAATGAAAATTTCTGCATTTTAAATTTGCTTTATGTAGTATATGATTTTTTCAAAGCAAGAGTTTATTTATTTCCCTTATTTTTGTTTTATAATGAATATTCTAAACCTTGGAAAATTTTCTTTTAAAAGTTATTTTGTTCACAAATTTCAAAAGTGATTTTATAAAATTTCTAAAAATCCAAGTTATTTTATGGTATAAATTTTATAATTTTTGAACTTGTATTTTATTTTATAAAAATAAATCTTTACAAATTTTATTTGTTATAATTAGCAAATTACATAGAAGCCCTTGCATGCAAATCACCCTTCTATTCTCTCAAAGGGCAAAGAAGACCTTTCCAACCCCACTAACTCATTTGTTGATTACCAAATTACCACACTAACCTTGCAAGCAAAATGGCCTAACTTTAGCTAGAGGTCATTTTTGTACATTCTCACTTCCACTCATTATTTTGTCAACCCAAAAGCATAAAACCAAAAACCAAGTGTGAGAAGTCATTTTCACTCACTCCACACTCTAACACACCTCATTTTTCTCTCCTCCCCTCCCTCCCTTGTTGCTCTCGGCCGAAGCCCCCATCGCCCACTCCCTTCCATTTTTCATTCCATTTCTCATCTTCCCTAGTGTAAATCTTCTACCTACATTCATTTTATATACTTCCCAAGAGTTTTGTGACTTGGCAGATGAAGTTTCATGGTTGCATGTGTAGTTCTTGTGTGATCTCCAAAGAGAAACTCTTGATTCTTGTGAATTCAAGAGCTCTCTATGAGATATATTTTATATATGTGTTAACTAAGTGTTTTATGGAGAAACCATGCTTTAAAATCCTTTGCATGCTACTGAAATTTCATTATATATTCATGTTTAGCCATGCATGCTAGTTTTAAGATATTAACATGATGATCAACCATGTTTTGCATGCTACTCTTTTCGAAATCATGTCGCTATGTCTAAAAATCTATAAATTCGAAATATGTGTGCTTAAAATAGATTGTTTCCATGATAAATTTCTTATTAATAATTAAGAGAAGATATATTTCATGAATATTAAGGATGAGTAATAGGTACAAGTCGAATTTGCAAGCATTTAAACTTTATGCTTTAGCCGAAATCTTGTTAAGTGTTTCCATGAGTTGCATGTTATATTTTTAGTTGCATGTTGTTGTTCTTGGGCATGGATGATCTCCCCTCCTTTTGAGGCACTATTTTATGACATTAATACACTAGGTTTGCTTTGGTAAGGGTTGGATGCTTCGTTATTAAGCGGGAGTCAAGGTGGAAGGAGATTAGTTAGTGTTTACATTATTCCAGATTTGATGCACTAGTTTATGGGGAAGTTTTGAATGAGAATTTGTTGTGCAATTTGAAGCCCAAGCCACCAGAAGCTAGCACTATGAGTATATAAAAGGTTTTAGGTGTTTGTTGGAGGTTTATAAGTCGTTTGGTTAGGTGCACGAGTGGAATCACAAAATCTGTCCAGCAGGGGACAGTTTTGTTGCAACTTAGAAATAGGAAGTTTTGACCATGTCATGGGTAGGCCCTCATTAGGCCCTGTTGGGCCTTAGTTAGAGGGAGTGTCAGAGGAGTTTTTCCAGCCATAGTTCATAAGATTTGAGTTAGAACCATGTGTCACAAGTTAGTTCAAGTCAGGGCATTTTCTGCCCAGAAAAATAGGGGAACCATGGACTTTAAGCTTAGGCCCAAGGAGGCCCAAGGTAGGCCCTTGAGCCACATCGAGTTCGGGAGATGCCTTATGGTCAGAAGAGTCTAGTGTAGAAGTTTTTGAGGTAAAATTATAGTGTAAGAGTTTCTAATACACTCAAGAAACCATAGATGTCATTCTGAAATTTACCTTAGTGAGCACTTTCACTTATCACATAGTTTTAGAGCACTTATGAGTGAGACCTAGGTTGACCACTATGGTTGCAAGATAGTATAAAGCCATTAGAGTAAAAGGCCCAAGTGAGGGTCAATAGGTTTTGGATAGTTTAGTAAAGGCACATCGAGTTAGGAGGCCGAAATTTGGAGACTTTGTCTAGTTTAGCGATCAAGTGACTTAGTTGGGGATCGAGATCATCCAAGCCTAGTGTTGCATTATGGTGTGTGTGATATTATTTGATATTAAAATATGATATGTGAGTATATGTGGCTATGTGTACTATTATATTTATAAGGTGATTAGAAATTGCGTGCATATAGGCCTGAGTGCCATTTGTGTTTA
The DNA here is from genome assembly GCF_009905375.1 of Apium graveolens. Lineage (NCBI taxonomy): Eukaryota > Viridiplantae > Streptophyta > Magnoliopsida > Apiales > Apiaceae > Apium > Apium graveolens. The sequence continues at coordinate 224,517,545 of NC_133655.1, read as the reverse complement.
ATTTCGAGTTGTAAATAGGTTGAGTTGGTGAGAATATATTATAATGAGGTTATTATTATTTATGTAGGATCTCGAGACGAGGGTAAACTTGCCATAAAGGTCGAGTAAAGCTTCCAGTTGCTCCTACCAGCCAGACCAGACCAGCTTTTCTCAAGGTAAGTGATTCAACATGTTTTTCATTTACACTGCAAATGTGTGATAATTAGTTCATATATATTGATGCGAGTATCCTGAGTTATCTTGATATACTTGAACCAAGTGATTCTTAAATCTATCTTTGTATTATATAGAAATGCCATGAACCCTTAAGTACATATTGCAAGTAGATCAAAAGTCGTATCACGCTAGTTTATCAAAGTAATTGGAATACCATGATAAAATAAAGATTTGATATAATACTTGATTGATCCTCTTGATTATCATGCTATTGATTCCTAAAATATTGACATCTCACCCTGATGCTTGAACCCCAATAGAAACTTTACCTTGATACCTAAAAGCCAGATATTCTTTAAAGTTGTTCTTAATTGATTGATAACCCTTTTCTCTCACCCTAAAGTTCGACAATCCTGATATACCTTGAGCTAAAGATCATTTTCTTCATACCTTAACACCCCTAGTATTCATGAAGCTTATCTTCTTGATGTTCTAGTACTTGTACCTTGTCGAAAACCATTGCTTTAAGCCTAGTTTGGCATTACTCTTTCATATTATCCAATAGCCTTGCTAAATCTCCTTATCAAAGTTCTTGTATATGGAAACCTTTCAATTACCCTAATATAGTAAAGTCTAGTGGATCATGGCCCTGAAATTTGGTGACATATTTCCAGTGTTTCAAAGTTGATCTATAATCCCTTGATAAAAATGTTTACTACTTAAGAGATTTTTATTATAAATTGGCATCAGTTTTTGAAATGATTAAAATGTGGATTTTCAGTCCCAAAGGGGGATAAATGTTTTCTTTGAATAGTGGAGCTGGACTGAGACGCGAGTCCTTTCCACACTTATATTGTAGGCTTAAAATTTGCCTAGGGATCCCATTAATGTTTTAGAACCCAGCGAGGTTCGGGATTACTTCATGGCTGATCACCGGCTGTAATCTGTAGCGTCATAAAATGATTTTGATTAAGTTATGATTTTAAAAATGTTTTGATTCAAGCAAATGATGCCATCGCCCAAACTTTTATCTCTTGTTATTATTAGTTATATCTTCGCAATGTCATTATTTAATATCTCGATTTATGTTTTGTACCGTATTGTTTAGCACTTGTTGAGCATTTGGCTCACTCCTTATTTTAACCCTGATATTACAGCTAGCAGCTATGGTTAGATTCAAGCAGTCAACACATAAGACTTGTGACGCCGATGCGTATATCCGAGCTCAAGTAGATTAAGAGATAGTTTTGTGTGAGGATTTCGATATTAAAATCAGTTGTAATAGATGGTAGTTTTGGGATGTTCCAAACCCTAAACTGTAAGATCTTGGATTCGGTTATATTTACTTTCTTTTAAATATTGTAATAGTTATATATTGTGTTTGTTAAGTTGGGGGTGTGACAAAAGACCTTGGTCACTATATCACACATGAAACTTTATTCCTTCCTAAGACCCAATCTCCTAATGTCACTCAACTTAGAAGTAGAAAGAGCATAGTTCATGGAATTAAGCATATTAACTATATCAATGTCTGTGTGTGGTGAGGTCACATTATTATCAGGAATCTTGAAACATGCTTTAATAATATCACTATTAATACAGAATTCATTACCTTTGATAGTGAGTGTGATGGTCTTATCAGTTGAGTTGTATGTAGCAGTGGTCCACATCTCTTCAACAACTTCACAAAAGATGGTGGGTGATTCCAACATGGCATAGTTAAGCTTGCAGTTCTTCACAAAATCCATCATTTTGTGGTAGTCACCAGAATGCTGGATCCCCTTGTTCACTAAGGTTGTGAAGTTATTCTTCTCATAAATGAACCCAGTTTGAGAAATAATCTTGACAACAGGCGCCATTGTTAGAGAATAAGAGCTTGCAGAGAGAGAGAGAGTAAGTGCTTTGAAAGAGAAAGAAATTGGAGCAGATAATTTGAGAATGATAAAAGAAAAACAAGGGAAATGAAATAGGCTTTTATACTCTCTAAAAAATAACTGCCAAAAATAATAAAGTAAAATAAAGTAGCAAATTAAAATTGCCTAAAATAGCCGTTTAAAAATAAACTGTAAAAATTCCATCAATTATCCGTCGTGTCATGCTTACAAACTGTAAGTATACTTGATGGATAATGTTTAGGAAATTAACGGCCACGATTAAGACAATTCGACGGATGAGGATAAACTGTTATCCGTCGAGTTATAAAATATGCCAGAAAAATAATTGATTTTTATTAGCAAATAGTATTCCGACGGATGATCAAACTTGATGGATAAAGATCATCCGCCGAGATGAAAATTTTGACTTGGCCAAAGTTTCATCCATGACTGAAAAAATCAATTTAAATTTCTGGCTGCATTACAACTTGCAAATTATCTCATAAGGATTTAAGAATAATTAAGCATACCTAACTCACTTACCAACCTTGAGAAGGTGGATTCATCCAGTGGCTTGGTAAAAATATCTGCAAGCTGCTTCTCACTTGGAACAAAATGTAGTTCCACAATACCATTCATTACATGTTCCCTTATAAAGTGGTACTTGATGTCTATGTGCTTTGTCCTAGAAAATATGTGCACAACAACTGTCAACAGCAATATATTCAGCTTCAGCTGTAGAAGTAGAAACTGAATTTTGCTTTTTACTGAACCAGGACACAAGCTTGTTTCCTAGAAATTGACAAATTCCTGTTGTACTTTTTCTATCAATTCTACAACCTGCATAGTCTGCATCTGAGTAACCAGTTAGATCAAAACCAGAATCTCTAGGGTACCAAATTCCAAGTTTTGTTGTTCCCTTGAGATATCTGAAAAATCTCTTAATAGCTACTAAGTGAGATTCTCAAGGGTCAGCCTGAAATCTAGCACACAAACATGTAGCAAACATTATATCTGGCCTACTTGCTGCTAAGTATAGAAGTGAGCCAACCATGCCCCTATAACTTGAAATATCCACAGACTTTTCAGTAGTGTTTAATTCAAGCTTAGTTGCAGTAGCCATGAGAGTTTTACAGATGTGCAATCCATTAGATCAAACTTCTTTAAAAGATCAAAAATGTATTTAGTTTGACTAATAAATATTCCATCACTAACTTGCTTAACTTGAAAACCAAGAAAGTAAGTTAGTTCTCCCATCATACTCATTTCATACTTACTTTGCATCAATTTGGCAAACTTTTTGCAAAGTTTCTCATCTGTAGAGCCAAAAATAATATCATCTACATAAATTTGAATAAGTATGCTAGAGCAATTAACATTTTTATATAATAAAGTTTTATCTATAGTACCTCTTGTGAAGTGATTTTCCAAAAGGAACTTTGATAAAGTGTCATACCAGGCTCTAGGTGCTTGCTTTAGTCCATAAAGTGCTTTCAAGAGATAATAGACATGTTCTGGAAAATTTGGATCTTCAAAACCTGGAGGTTGACTGACATATACTTCCTCCTCCAAATCTCCATTCAGAAAGGCACTTTTGACATCCATTTGATAGACCTTAAAATTGGCATGGGCTGCATAGGCTAAGAAGATTATGATGGCTTCAAGTCTTGCAACAGGAGCAAATGTTTCATCAAAATCTATTCCTTCTTGTTGACAATAGCCTTTAGCAACCAATCTAGCTTTGTTACTAACTACTATGCCATTTTCATCCATCTTGTTTCTGAATACCCATTTGGTGTCAATTGGATTCTTTCCTTTAGGCTTGGGCACCGGCTTCCATACATTATTCCTCTCAAATTGGTTTAGCTCCTCCTGTATAGCTAAAATCCAATAAGGATCCAACAAAGCTTATTCTACCTTCTTTGGTTCTTCCTTGGAAAGAAAGCTGTTGTATAGACATTCTTCTTGAGTTGCTCTCCTGGTTTGAACTCTAGAAGAAGCATCACCAATGATGAGCTCAAAGGGGTGATCCTTTATCCATTTCCTTTGTTGAGGTAGATTAGCTCTAGATGAAGAGGCCTCATTATTATCTTGATGTGTCATTGAGTTTTGATTATTAGAAACTCCCCCTGAGTTTTTGGATCTTTGATTTGAGAAAGGGGAACTTTCTATAGGTGATCTATTCAGATTTCCAGCTTCTTTTGATAACCCGACGGATGGTGAATTTTGAGTTCCGACGGATGAAACTGGTTGTCTACCAACAGATAACGTAGATTGCCTCCCGACGGATGAAGCATTATGCAACTCGACATATGTTGAATTTTATGCTTCATTGGTAGTGGATTTTTCTGTATTATCCTTTGATAATGTTTCTTGATCACTTTTATCATCACTGTCCTCACTAACCATCTCCACATTGTCAAATTTGAGGCTCACATGGTAGTCTCCATCTTACAGTCCTTCAATCTTTTTATCATCAAATACAACATGCATTGATTCCACAATAATGTTGGTTCTTACATTGTAGACTTTATATGCTTTACCAACAGCATATCTAACAAAAGTTCCATCATCTGCTTTAGCATCAAACTTCCCATTCTGATCAGTTTGATTTCTCAAGATATAACACTTACAGCCAAAGACATGAAGAAAATTTAGAGTTGGCTTCTTGTTCTTGAACAATTGATAGGGAGTCATGCATTTTGATTGATTGATCAGAGAAATATTCTGAGTGTAGCATGTAGTATTTACAGCTTTAGCCCAGAAATATGTTGGCAATTTAGATTCTTCAAGCATTGTCCTGGCAGCTTCAATAAGTGATCTGTTCTTCCTTTCCACTACTCCATTCCGTTGTGGAGTTCTTGCTGCTGAAAATTCATGCAAAATTCCATTTTCTTCACAAAATGCTCTCATGACATAATTCTTGAACTCAGTTCCATTGTCACTCCTGATTCTTTTAACTTTGAAATCAGGATGATTATTGACTTGCCTTATGTGATTGATTATGATTTCACTAGCCTCATCTTTAGCTTTAGGAAATATGTCCAAGAGAACTTTGAGAAATCATCTACAATTACTAGGCAAAATCTTTTCCTTGAGATGGACAACACACTGACTGGTCCAAACAAATCCATGTGTAGCAATTGCAAAGGTTCTTCAATTGTTGAATCAAGTTTCTTTCTGAATGATGCTTTAATCTGCTTTCCCTTTTGGCAGGCATCACACAATCCATCCTAAAAAAACTCTACTAGAGGAATGCCTCTAAGCAGTTCTTTCTTTACTAGCTCATTCATGGTTTTGAAGTTTAGATGGGATAGCTTCTTGTGTCATAACCAACTTTCATCCTGACTTGCTTTGCCGAGAAGACAAGTAACAGATTCTGCATAAGATGAGTTGAAGTCAGCTAGGTACACATTTCCTTTTCTCACACCAGTGAGAACCACTTTGTTGCTTCTTTTGTTAGTAACAACACAGGCTTCTGAGTTGAAGGTTACTGAATTGCCTTATCACAAAGCTGGCTGATACTCAACAAATTGTGCTTGAGACCATCCACTAAGGCAACCTCCTTAATGATAACAGAATTATCATGCATACTTTGATTAACAGGGAATGGCATGCTACTAGTGAACATGTTATTCCAGTAAGGCAAGCTAAATGGCATTTGTGGCATACTAAATGCAGCATAATAAGGATTAGGTGCAAATGGCATATTAGCAAACTGTGCATTCATATTCTGTGTAGACATAGTATTCATAGGCATAGGAGGTATGGCATTTATGTTGGGAAAGTGAGGTGGCACAGATATGGAAGTAGGCATGGCAAATTTGCAATTAACAGACAAATGATTTACACTACCACACTTGACACATATTTTTCTTGGAGCATATTTATCAGGTGTGTAGTTATTGTGTTTGTTAATCCCTACTTTACCATTTCTATTATTTTTCTTTTTAGCCTCTATTTTAACCTCAATCTTTTCAAGTCTGTCACTCAATTGCTTGACAGTCATATGACCAACATTAGCCTTTTTCCCTTTCTTAACTTGACTTGATTCTCTTGTGACAAAATTCTTGGAAACTGATCCACACTTTTCATTTAACTTAACGAGTTTGGCTTTACTGATAGGCTTGCTCACAGTCGACAGATGAGGATTTACATCACTCGACGGATAACCCTTTTTGTTATCCGACGGATGACCTTCATCATCCCTTGAGTCTACATCTATTAGCACTCCTTCCACCAAATTTGGATCTAGCTTCTCCTTGTTCTTCTTCCAGGCTGCATCATAAAAGGACTCGATCCCTTGAACTTTGGTTATTTGAGCATGAACATCTCTAGATGTTTTTCATGCTTTAATCACCTCCTGTTCACGTTCAAGCTGCTTCTTCAAAATTTCTTCTTTCTTCAAGGATTCAGTTAATTCCTCCTTGGCAATCTTACACTCAATTCTTAATTTTTCAAAATCAATGAAATGAGACTCTAGCACATTATTCCTCTCACTTAAAAATAGATTGTTTTCTTTGATTTTAGCATTTTCTTTAGTAAGAGACTTAAGTGTAACACACAAATGATATAACTCTGTAGACATGTCATTTATAGCATCATTACACTCAGCTTTAGATAAATGTGCAAGGTTTGTAGTAATTACCTAATTACTTCAAGAACTTGTCTCTGTTTAATCAGACTTGGCCATTAGGGCTAGACTGACATAGCTGACATCTTCATCTTCATCCAGACCATCTGCAGCCCAGTCATTTTCTTGTGTAATGAAATCCCTTTCCTTTTATTTGAGCAACTCAAAGTATTTCTGTTTATAATCCACAGGCTCAAACTTCTTTTTATTGGAATCTGACTTTCTACACTCACTAGCAAAGTGCCCTACCAAGCCACATTTGAAACATTTGAATTTTGATTTATCCACCATGTTTCTGTTTGGCTTGGCTACTCCAAAGTTCTTCATGAACTTGAGCTTGGCAAATCTTCTGGAAAAAAATGCTAGATGTTCATCAATATCTTCCATGTCATCTTGGCTCAAAGAATCTTCATTTTCTGCTACCAGCCCATTGCCCTTGTTTTCACAGAACTTTGAAGTTGATTCAACAGCTTCCATCTTCATCTCCTTCCCTTTTTCTAACTCAGCAAATAGTGCAATGGATCCTCCTTTCTTCTTTCCTCTCTCCATCCTCTCATCTTGCTCTATTTCAAGCTCATAAGTCTTCAGGATGCCATACAGTCTCTCCAAAATAAACTCCTTATAATCTTGAGAGTTTCTTAATGAGTCTGTCATTGGTTTCCATTCCTTTGGAAGAGATCTAAGGAATTTCATATTGGAGTCTTTTGTCTGATAGACCCTTCCATGCAACTTTAGAGCATTTAGTAGTTTTTGAAACCTACTAAAAATGTTAGTGAGAGACTCACTTTTTTCACTTTGAAAATGCTCATATTGCTGAATCAGTAGCTGCATCTTGTTTTCTCTAACTTGCTCGGTGCCATCACAGATAATTTGTATAGTGTCCCAAACATCCTTGGCAGTTTTGCAATTGATGATGTTGTCAAACATATCACCATCAACTCCATTGAACAGGATATTCATGGCCTTCTTATCTTTCCTGACTTATTCAATATCAGGGTCAGACCATTCATGCCTTGGCTTGGGGACAGATGGCTCATTTCCAGTTGCAGCTCTCATTGGTACATGAGGACCTCTTTCTATGCAATCTACATAGGCCTCATCTTGAGAAAGTAAATGAAGATGCATCTTTACCTTGCAGTGATGGTAATCATCTTTATCCAGAAAAGGAATCTTGACTCCAACATCCTTCTTGTTCATCTTGTTATTTTGTTGATCTTTAAACTCTTTGTTTATCAAGAGCTAGCTCTAATACCAATTTTTAGTCCCTTAACAATTCAACAAGAATTACAGAAGAGGGGGGGTTGAATGGAATTCTTGAAACTTTTTTCTTAAATAAAATTGTTCTAACTTAAATATATAAATCAGTGTAAATTGATTTGCAGAGTGCGGAATAATAACTTCAAATGAATCAAAACACAAGTAATTAAAAACACAAGTCTTTAAAAACTTTCTAGTGGATTTGAATGTATCCACCAGAGATATATAATATATATCGAGAGAACTCTGTGTAGCAAAAAGCTGACAGCTGCTTACAAGTTTTGAACAACTAAGAGTGCAGAGAAATGCTAAGAATACAACTTACAAATATTTCTCTCCTTGTATCTCAGTTAGTTATTCTATTTGCTGCTTCTTGGTTTATATATCACCAATATTACAAAGCAATAACACAAGATAATAAAACAAAAACTATCAAGTCTAATACTATGCTACTTCATTACTCTATTCCGGCATCTTTGAATATCTTCATAATAGCATGGAAATGGCAATGCTTCTTTGTTCTCTAAAACCCAGTTAAATAGGCTTCCATATTCCATTTACATACACTCGACGCATGTGAATATGTTGTCACTGTCAACAGATGTTTGAATTCTTTATCCGTCGGGTTCATGATCATCCGTCGGGTTGTCTAGTTGATCATCTGTCGAATGGCATTGTTGTTCATCCGTCAGGTAGCAATCTGGCACTTGACTTCATTTCATTTATGCAAGATTACAAGACATCATCTATGTACAATTAATCAACCTATTCTGCATATCTAGTTAAAGTCAACATGACTTGACCTGGCGAATATCCGTCTCTCAATCCCGGGATTCCATTCCAAAAAAAGTGCTCTCTGAACCGAACGTGAAAGTCGTTTTCCATCAGACTACTTACAGAATCTAAACAATGTGTATGCAGAAATGTGCTACAGTCTTATAGTTATATAAGCTACTCACTCAATAGATCATTATCCGTCGGGACTATATTGAGTCATCCGTCGGGACTATAATCCTTATCCATCGAGTGCTATAATTTTCACTAGGTAAAATCTACCAAGGTGTTTTGTTAATGAAATCATCAAGTACACAACATATACACAACAACAAGAAGCTGTCTCATCTGAACTTTAAGACTATAAATTAACTAGTCAGGAAAGACCTAGAAAGAGACATTCCTCAAGTTGAGTTCTCAAAGGATGGATTATATGATGCTTGTCAAAAAGGGAAACAAATTAAAGCATCATTCAAAAGAAGCTTAGATCAACAATTAAAGAACCTCTGCAGCTGTTGCACATGGATTTGTTTGGACCGGTCAATGTGTTGTCAATTTCAAAGAAGATATATTTTTCTGGTGATTGTGGATGACTTCTCAAAGTCCTCTTGGACACATTTTCTTAAATCTAAAGATGAATCTAGTGAAATCATTATCAATCACACAAGTTAAGTCAACAATCACCCTGATCCCAAGGTTAGAAGAATCAGGAGTGACAATGGAACTGAGTTGAAGAATTCTGCAATGAGGTTGTTCTGTGAAGAATATGGAATCATGCATGAGTTTTTAGCAGCAAGGACTCCATAAGAAAATTGAGAAGTGGAAAGAAAGAGCAGATCCTTAATTGAAGCTGAAGAACCATGTTAGAGGAATCAAAGTTACCAATATATTTCTTAGCTGAAGCTGTCAATACTGTATGCTACACTCAGAACATTTCTTTGGTCAATCAAGCAAAATGCATGACTCCATATCAATTATTAAAGAACAAGAAGCCAACACTAAACTTTCTTCATTTCTTTGGCTGAAAATGCTATATTCTGATGAGTCAAACTGAGCAACATGGAAAGTTTGATGCCAAAGCAGATGAAAGTATCTTTATTGGATATGCAGTTGGAAAAGAATACATAGTCTACAATATAAGAACCAACATTGTTATGGAATCTGTACATGTTGTATTTGATGATAAGAAGATTGAAGGAATATATGATGAAGGTTTCCCTGAAAGCCTCAAATTTGATAATGTTGAGATGAAATGTGATGACAGCGATGATGAAAGTGATAAAGAAGTAAGTTATAAGGAATATGCAGGAAAATCAACAAATGAAGCACAAAATACTAAATCCGTCGTAAGACATGGTGCATCATCCATTGACAGACAAATTGTATCATCCGTCGAAAGACAAAATTCATTATCTGTTGAACCCTCAATAAAAGCTGAAAGTCATTCTAGATCACAAACTAAAAGAACTTCAATCTCAAATCAAAGATCCATAAACTCAGGGGGAGTTTCTTCAAATCTAATCTCAGTCACACATCAAGACAACCATGAGACCTCTTCATCTAGAGCGAATCTACCACAATAAAGAAAATGGACTAGAGATCATCCATTTGAATTTGATCATTGGCGATGCATCTTCAAGAGTGTAAACGAGAAAGGCAACTCAAGGTGAATGTCTATTCAGCAGCTTTCTGTCTCAGGATGAGCGAAAGAAGGTAGAAAAAGCTTTTTTGGATCCAGATTGGGTTTTAGCTATGCAGGAAAAGCTAAACCAATTTGAAAGGACTAAAATATGGAAGTTGGTACCCAAATCTAAAGGAAAGAATTCTATTGACATCAAATGGGTATTCAGAAACAAGATGGATGAAAATGGCATAGTCATAAGGAATACAGCCAGATTGGTTGCTAAGGGCTACTGTCAACAAGAAGGAATAGATTTTGATGAGACTTTTGCTCCTGTTGCAAGACTTGAAGCCATCATAAATTTTATAGCCTATGCATCCCATGCCAATTTCAAAGTCTATCAAATGGATGTCAAAAGTGCATTTCTGAATGGAGATTTGGAGGAGGAAGTCTGTGTCAGTCAGCCTTCAGGTTTTGAAGACCCCAACTTTCCAGATTATGTCTACTATCTTTTGAGCACTTTATGGATTGAAGCAAGCACCTAGAGCCTGGTATGATACTTTGTCCAAAATTCCTTTTAGAAAATCATTTCACAAGAAGTACTATTGATAAAACTCTTTTCTTTAGAAATGTTAATGGCTCTAGTATACTTGTTCAGATTTATGTAGATGATATTATATTTGTCTCTATAGATGAGAAATTTTGCAAAAAGTTTGCCAAATTGATACAAAGAAAATATGAAATGGGCATGATGGGAGAACTAACTTACTTTCTTGCTTTACAAGTTAAGTAAGTTAGTGATGGAATATTCATTAGTCAAACCAAATATATTCATGATCATTTAAATAAGTTTGAGTTAATGGATTTCACATCTGTAAAAATCCCATGGCCATTGCCACTAAAGTTGAATTGAACACTACTGAAAAGTCTGTGGACATTTCAAGCTATAGAGGCATGGTTGACTCACTTTTATATTTAACAGCCAGTAGACCAGATATAATGTTTGCTACTTGTCTGTGTGCTAGATTTCAGTCTGATCATAGAGAATCTCATTTAGTAGCTATTAAGAGAATCTTCAGATATCTTAAGGGTACACCAAAACTTGGCATTTGGTACCCTAGAGATTTTGTCTTTGATCTAACTGGTTATTCAGATGCAAATTATGCAGGGTGCAAAATAGACAGGAAAAGCATAACTGGCACATGTCAGTTTCTAGTAAATAAGCTTGTGTCCTGGAACTGATTTCTACTTCCACAGCTAAAGCTGAATATATTGCTACTGGTAGCTATTATGCACAGATTGTATGAATGAAGAATCAACTGTTGGATTATGGTCTATATGTGGACAAGATTCCAATTTTCTATGAAAATACAAGTGTCATTGCCATCACTAAAAATCCGGTGCAATATTCAAGGATAAAGCACATAGACATCAAGTACCACTTCACCAGAGAACATGTTATGAATGGTACAGTGGGACTACATTTTTTTCAAAGTGAACAGAAACTTGCAAACATCTTTACCAAGCCATTTGATGAATCAACTTTTACTAGGTTGGTAAGTGAGTTAGGTATGCTTAATTATTCTTAATTTTTTTTATGTATTTTCAATTTGTGGCGCATCCAAAAATACGTTTGACTTTATTAAAGATTAAAATCAGGATTTGCAAGTTATCAGATCCTACAACTATAATCAGGACTTGCAAGTTGTCAGATCCTGATATTAAAATCAGGATTTGCAAGTTGTCAGATCCTGACACTAAAATCAGGATTTGCTAAAAGGTAAATACTGATGGAACTCAATGGATAAGAATTATCCGTTGAAAGGCACATCATGTATCCGTTGAGTTGATTCAATCATAGCCGTTAATTCTGAACCCTAGCCGTCGACTTTACTTACAGTGTGTATGTATATATCGATGGATAAGTTTTGGAATTTCTATAGTCTACTTTATTTTTAAACAATTATTTTTGGAAAATATCACCGGATACATTTTTTTATTTTTAATTATTTGTTTATCTTTTTCAGAGATAGTATAAAAGTCCAATTCATTTCTATATTTCACTTTTATCTCTCACTGAATTACTTAGCAACTTTTACTCTATTCATCTTCAAAACCACTTTCTCCCTCTGTAACTGCATACTTAGCAACAATGGCACCTATAGTTAAAATAATGTCTCAGTCTGAGTTCATCTATGAGAAAATTAACTTCATCACACTTGTGGCCAAGACTGTTGTTAACTCTAAAGACTTTCACAAGATGATGGACTTCATTAGCAACTACAAATTAAAATATTCTATGCTCGCGTCTCTGGTGATCTTCTGCGAAGTTGTGGAGGAGGTGTGGTCATCTGTTTTTTTCAATTCCTTAGACATGACAATTACCTTTACTCTCAAAGGTACCAACTATAGTGTTAACTCAGATGTTATACAATCTTGCTTCAAAAAACCTGAAAATAATACAACTATTGCATATACTGACATTGATGTGGTCAACTTGCTCAATTATGTGGGGTATTCTCTTGAAACTACTAGTTTAGGTAATGCCAGGAGAAAGGGTCTTAGTAAAGAGTGGAGTTTTATGTGTGATGCTTTTATCAAAGTGTTTTCAGGCAAAATTAGTAATTTTGATGCTATCACTTCTTCTCTTCTTAACATGCTTTACATGCTCCTGACTGATAAGGCCTAGAAATGTATATTATGCTAGATTCTTGATGATGTTAGCTAACTTTTTTTCTGAGGACCTTGTAATTGAGAACCCAAATAACAAGCTTGCTTGTTGGGTCCAAGAAAAGAGAGTTCTTGCATATTTGAGCAGGAACAACCTCAACAATAAAGTGCCCCTCAACTATCTTCCAATCTTTGAGGCACAATAGGTAACTGAGGTAACTATTTATGCTGCAACCTCTTCTCCACCCATTACTTCTTCAACTCCAAATATGACAATGGCATCTGTGACAGTGACCAAATATATGCCTACCCAAGCCACAAAGCCTAAATTAAAATCCAAATCTAAGAAGCCAACCACAGTTGTCTCTTAAAAGACATCAGCTATAACAAATACCACTTCACTTGATGGGAGTGCTCAGGGTAGTAAGGTGGGTGAGGGAAGGGGTGAACATCAAAGAAACCCCGAGGATAAGGAGGGTGAGGTATGTGTAACCCAAACCAGCCATACCATAGTCTCCCAACAAACTGTGGTGATTAATAAGGAAATTAACTCATTACTGGTTACATCCTCCCAAAAGGGTGTAACGATTGAAATAAGCTCTCAACCAAGAGCAAAGGACAAAAGGGGAAGGGACACATACCAAACTCAAACTTATATCAGAAAGAAGAAATCAAAACCAATGGGGAAGTCATAGGGTGCACACACAGTTCCAACTGAAGTCAAAGACTCAGTTACTGCACCATCTCAAAGTCCTGTTGATGTGGCTCCAATAAATGGGGAGTCACAGCCAAAAATCTCTCACACACACAATTTTCCCATAAACTCACTGGATATGGATATGATAAACATATCAATTCCTGATTTTCCATCTTTAAAATTCTTGGAGGAGCCAAAATCTAAAGCAAGTGAACATCATCTTATTGATGATTTGTTGGCTCACTTGCCCTTTCTACCTGAAATCAATGATGAGTCTGTGCACAAAAATCTAAAATCAATCTTCACAGACTCAACCATAGTTTCAACCCCTAAATATTTTATTTCTACCTCTTCGACGGATATTCCTCATCCGTTGATAAGTGATTGTCCCTCGACGGATAAGCTTAACAACATTTATCCGCTGATACTCTTGACTGCTACTTTGAAGGATATCACTTATCCGTTGACAGTCACTGCACCACCTGAAATCTCTAAAATTGTTACAAGTGCATATGACTTAGTAGTTATACAATCACTCCTAGGTTTGAGGGAAATGAGTGACTTGAGTGAGAGGCTGAGTTGCTCTCAGGAAATAGGAGAGGAAATGAGTGAACCTCCACATACTATTTCTTCCAGCATGGTAAAAGTGAGTGAGAGGAGTCCCAACTTAGATGGTAAAGGTGAGGGTGTGAGGGTGGGGAGCCAAGGGGAGCCCTTGATGCAAAAAGAGAGAGAGAAAAAAATGAAAGAAAAGCAGGTACATGAGAAATAAGGTTGGAAACCACTGAAAGTGAGTCAATGAATGTTAATGAAGCAAAAAGGAACAAACTATATCAGAAAGATTACACGGTTGTTATAAATTCTATTTCCCTAGATGCTGAGATATTTACTTATCCTGTTACAGCCTACTAAATATTGGTTGTTCAGGGCAATGAGGAAGCATAGCGGATTATCAATCTGCTACATACTGCAACTTCAATCCTAAGAGCAAAGGATGTAATCAAATCTCTTCCACCTACAGCTGGTGATGATCTTAAGTATGATTCTGGTGACTCTTTTGGTGATGAGTCAAATGGGGAAGATACTAATGAAGCTTGCATGAACTTAGGGGGAGCTGCAAACCCTCGTTTATCTACAGGTACTCCATCATGGATGCTAACCAAAGATTGCAGCTATCACCATTGTAACGCCCTCCAGACCCCAGGTAAAAGTCTGGGGGTTACTAGCTAATCACCAAACCTGTACAATCTGACTAACAAATAATAAAGAAACGAATCTAAACCCCTTTAACACCAACTACGATCTTTTTAGGTTAAAGTATGAAAATAAGAACCACTAACTACTTTATTACCAACCAAATTCAAAATCTTACCAATTCTCTTTATTGCAAACCATTGTCTAACCAGTTTTAAATTAATTTCATCTTTTATTCAAACACACACACTAACTATCTACACCCCACCTGTTCGGGCAACTCAAAGCTTTCTTCCTGGATTGGAATCAACACCTTGGGTATGAGAGGATCCCGAGGCTTGACCCGCTTCTTTACCACTCGAGTCCTGATGGATTTCATATTCCTTCTTAACTGAAAAAAATAATGTGAATAACAACAAAAAGGGGTGAACCTAAAATTGCTCAACAAATCAGCAAAATATAAACAGCGTCAAAGCAATTTAAATGAATCCGTAACCCGAGTATATCTGCAAAGATATAACCCCGTGAGAATAAAAAGAAAGGCCATTAATGGAGAATACAAACGAACTAAACTGGACACAAGTTCGCATCTATACCCTGCTGATCAGCCAGGATACAATGCAAATCTATATCATACTATATAGATCCCGTCGGGCACCCAGGCATTACGGCCCATCTCAAGGATCCAGTTATGTCCCAGTCCTTAGGATTAAGTAAACTTAATCCCCAAAGTATCATTATCCAGTCCATGGAATAGCAATCAGAACAATCGGTATGCTTTGACATATTCTAATCCCCAGAATATATCAATAATTATGAGGAATAATAGGAGTATGAACAATGAATTCAAATGAAAAGGAGAAATCAAGAATCGAAATAAAATATGAACAATAATTAAAAGAGTGCAAGCGTAATGAGAATCTAAAGAAATATCACTATTCTGAAAATAGAATAGGGGAGAAAACCTGCCTTCTACGTGACTCACTGCAATTATGTCACCTTTGTCTATCACCGACTCAACCTGCCTTGCTGGATTAGCTTCTGTTAGAGAAATAGACTGGTTTAGTCATTTCGTACTTCAATTGCGTCTTAAATCGACTTCACATCGTTCCTACTGTCTACCCATGCGCTTATGACTGACTTGTATATTACATATTAGCAAGTAAGACTCGATTAACCATATAATACACATAAGCACATAAGTACAAAATCAATTTTTATAGTTAAAATAATTTTTGGAATCAAAATCGATTTGCTGATCGCTCGACTGATCATTATCTAACTCGTTTCCTATTTTTCGGAATTTTTCGGACTCGTCCTAGCACGCAATTCAACTGATAATCAAATAAATAACAAAGGCAACTAATTTCTAGAAGCAATTAGGTCTTAATAATATTTTTAATGAAAAGAATTCATTTTTCTGAGTTAAAGGGCTTTCGTTTCGCTCGAATCGGACTAACGGTCTAATTAATATCAATTAAATACGAATAATTCAATTTATTATTCAATATATATAATTATTACTAATTTTTAAAACCCTAAAATAATTTTTAAAACATTATTTAAGAAAAATCAGAATTAAAAATGATTTTTCTATAATTTATGGAATTAAAATGAATTTATTATGATTTATTGAAATTATTTGATTAATTATCAAAATAATTAATCATTTTTAAATAATTAATAAATAAAAATTAATTAATAAATAAATAATAAATAATTGAGAAAATAATTAAATCTGATTATTAGAAAATATTTCAGAATTATTTCTAATATAAATAAATAAATAAATAAATTAATTAATTAATTTATAAAATAAATAAAACTTATTTTTAAAATTAATAAAAATAAAAATAAAAATTTAATCCAGAAACATTTGTCAGAAACCAGAATCTGACAGATCAGATCAAAACCGGGTTGACAAACGGGTCAACCGGGTCACAATCCGGGTCATGAAGAACATGACCGGATTTTTCCAGAAACCGGCGACTTCACCGGATTTCGGTGAGTCCAAAATAGTCCCAAATCAACACCGTTTGTTGCTGGTTTTGAGTGCTTTCCATTGCAAATTAACACAGCAGTCTAACCACGATCAAAATATCCCGGAATCATCCCTAGTTCATCTTTTCCGATCAAAATCGACATAAACTCCGGCCAAAAATCCAAATCATTCATTTGTACATAAAACTTAATATTTAATAGTGCAAATCGAAACTAAGAACACATACAATCTAACCCCTAACATATCAGGAACCAAATATTCACAGAAATAATCGAGTTGTAATTTGAAAATTCGGTATAACCCATAATAATCGAACTTTGCTATCTAGGTATCGTTTGATTAATTAAATACCATGAATCGACTGTAAATCACATCAGAAAACTATATCAATCATTAAAACATCATAATAACACTAGAATCAAAAAGTCCTAATTCGAATATAAACCCTAGAAATCGAAAATCAAAAATTACGAATTAAAACATGAAATTGATACTAGAAATGGAAAGAACAGATCAAGACCTTCAATTTCAGTACTTGAATCACACGATTTGATGAAGAAATCAGCTATTTATAGTAGTATAATTAATACTCCTAAATAAAATTAAGGCTCTAATTCTACACTTTTTAAAATTAATAAGCCCCTAATTTTATAATTTTTGGGTATTAAAATTTAATTGATAAATATTTTATATATACAATATATATATGCCAAAATTTCCCAAAAATTGTGAATAATACAAAAATACAAAGAAATGGTATAAATAAAAGTCCTATAATTTTATAAAAATAAAAATTTGATTTTTGTGGGATTTTTAACACCCAATGGGGCCCGGAAAAGTCATTTTTCGCAAAACCAGAAAATTTATAAAATTCCTAGATGTTCAGAATAATGCGATGGTAAAAGCTGTTTGATGAAAAATAAGGCCCATTATTTTATTTGAAATACCTACTTTAAAATCTTGGTTCGGGTCGTAAAACATTTGAAATGAAAGTTATGAATGCAAAATAAAATATCTGACAAATATCTTAAAAATATCGGAATGACAAAGAATGCACATAACACATAGTAGTTAGGGTTTGACAGGTAATTCCACATGAATGACACATTAACACACATAATTTATTATAAATATAATATAATACAGACGTAAATTTTCCAGACGTTACATCCTTCCCCCCTTAATAGGATTCTGTCCTCAAAATCTCACTATGAAAATAAATGAGGATATTTCTCTAACATTTCACTCTCAAGTTCCCAGGTTGATTCTTCAACTATAGGGTTTCTCCACAAAACTCGCACTAAAGATACAGACTTATTTCTCAACACTTTCTTTCGCTGATCTAAAATTCTTATCGGTTGTTCTACAAAAGACAAATCAGGTTGGATATCTACCTGTTCATACTCGATTACATGCCTAGAATCAGGATTATGTCGCTTAAGCATCGACACGTGAAATACATTGTGAATATGTTGCATATGAGGCGGTAAGGCTAATTCGTATACAACTTTTCCCACCTTCTTTAAAATTTCAAACGGCCCGACGTATCGTGGCTTCAATTTTCCTTTGTTGCCAAATTTGGTCAATCCTTTCCATGGCGATATTTTGAGTAACACGTGCTCTCCTTCCTGGTAGTCCATATCCTTCCTTGCTTGGTCTGCATATTTGCGTTGCCTGTTTTGTGCTGCATCCAATCATTTTCGGATAAGTTCTATCTTTTCTTTAGTCTGTTGGATTAATTCTGGACCCAAAATCTTACGTTCTCCAACTTCATCCCAATATACTGGGAATCTGCAATTTCTTCCGTATAACGCTTCGTACGGTGGCATTCCAATGCTTGCATGATAGCTGTTGTTGTAAGAAAATTCAACCAAAGGTAAATGTTCATCCCAACTGCCTTCGAAATTAATCGCACAAACTCGTAGCATGTCTTCAATTGTTTGGATAGTTCTTTCACTTTGCCCATCAGTTTATGGATGATAATCGGTACTCATGTTTAATTTAGTTCCAAGATATTCTTGAAATTGTCACCAAAATCTTGAGTTGAAACGGGTATCTCGATCAGACACGATAGATATTGGAACTCCATGTCGCATCACAATTTCCTTGAGATACAAGTGCACTAGCTTATCGAGTTAAAATCTTTCGTTAATCGGTAGAAAATGTGCCGACTTTGTTAGTCTGTCAATGATTACCCATATCGCATCATGATTTGCTTTAGTCCTTGGAAGTCCTACCACAAAATCCATCGCTAGATGTTCCCTTTTCCATTCTGGAATATCCAATGGTTGCAGTAATCCGCTTGGACGTTGATGTTCCGCTTTAACTCGCTGGCATATGTAACATTTACTTACCCATTCTGCTATCTCCTTCTTCATATTTGGCCACCAAAAGTTTTCCTTCAGATCATGATATATTTTTGTACTTCCGGGATGAATGGAATATTTCGAATTGTGCGCATCTCGCAATATTTCTTCTTTCAGCTCTGCCACGGTGGGGATCCAGATTCTTGTTACAAAGCGTAAGATTCCTTCATTATCCTTCTGAGTTGTAATTTCTTCTCCCGTTATTGACTCATCACCTCTTCTTGACAACGGCGAATCTTTTCTAATAACTCCGGTTGAAAAATCATAGCGTAGATAGTTTCAGTAGATTCATTGGGAATACGAATTTCGTTTTCCAACTTGTCAAATTCCTTGGCTAATTCTTCACATGAAGTTAACAGATTCAATTTTTCTTTCCTGCTCAGAGCATCTGCCACAACATTTGATTTCCCTGGATGATAATTGATTGTAACATCGTAATCTTTAATCAATTTCAGTCATCGGCGTTGTCTCATGTTCAGTTATTTCTACGTAAAGATATACTTCAGACTTTTATGATCCGTGTAGATTCCGTATTTCTCACCGTAGAGATAGTGTCTCCAAAGTTTCAACACAAATACGATCGCTGCTAATTCCAGTTGATGCGTAGGATATTTCTGTTCATGAGGTTTGAGCTGCCTCAAAGCATATGCAATGACGTAACCATGCTACATCATTACAGATCCTAATCCGCGATATGAAGTATCACTGTAAATGACAAAATTTCCATGCTCGTCTGATAATACGAGTACCGGTGCGGTTACTAACCGATTCTTCAGCTCTTGAAAACTTTCTTCACATTTATCATCTCATATGAACTTTTCACTTTTTCGAGTTAACTTGGTCAACGGCGTTGCTATTTTCGCAAAATCTTTGACAAATATTCTATAATATCCTGCCAATCCCAAGAAACTTCGAACTTCTATAAGTGTCTTTGGTCTTTCCCAATTCAACACAGCTTCAATCTTCGCTGGATCGACTTGGATGCCTTCACTACTGATGATGTGCCTAAAAATTGTACTTCTTTCAACCAGAATTCACATTTCGAGAATTTTGCGTACAGTTGCTCTCTCCTTAAAATTTCCAAAGTTATCCTCAAGTGCTCAGCATGCTCTTCTTCCGTCTTTGAGTAAATCAAGATGTCATCAATAAATACGATCACGAATTTATCCAAGTATATCTTCAATACCCTGTTCATCATATCCATGAATGCTGCTGGCGTGTTTGTCAAACCGAATGCCATTACGAGAAACTCGTAATGTCCATATCTCATACAGAACGCAGTCTTGGAAATATCTTTAGCTTTAATCTTCAATTAATGATAGCTCGATCGCAAATCTATCTTCGAAAACCATGCAGCTCCTTTTAGCTGATCGAACAAATCGTCGATTCTCGGTAAAGGATACTTATTCTTGATAGTGAGTTTGTTCAATTCCCGATAGTCAATGCATAGTTGCATGCTGCCATCTTTCTTTTTCACGAACAATACCGGTGCACCCCATGGGGATACACTAGGTCTTATGATGCCTCGGTCTAGAAGATCTTACAATTGTGTTGATAATTCATTCATCTCAACTGGAGCCATTCGATATGGAGCTTTCAAAACTGGTTCTGTACCTGGTGCTAGTTCAATCGCGAATTCAATTTCTCGATCTGGCGGTAACCCATGAAGCTCGTCTGGAAAGACGTCCGGATATTCACATACAACTGGAATGTCTTCAATTTTGGGACTTCCCTTCTCAGTATCTAACACGTAAGCTACGTACATCTCACACCCTGTCGAAGCAATCGTTTGGTCTGCATCGCAGTCAGAAATTTCTTCCGCTGTTTTTCGCCTTTGAACATTACCGTTGCATTTTCTGTAGTTCATAATTTGACTTTCTTATTCGCGCAATCAATCTAAGCATTATGACAAGCTAACCAATCCATTCCCAAAATGACGTCAAACTCTCCTAACTTAAAAGGAATCAAGCCTATGGAAAAATGATGTCTAACTATTTCTATATCGCACGCAGGACATACTCGATCTAGTGGAACTTGGTCGTCATTCGCTAATTTTATAATTAACGTCTCGCCCAACCATTCGATTTCGCAATGTAACTTATCAAGAAATTCTTCAGAAATAAATGAACGAGTAGCTCGAGAATCAATTAATACTTTTGAACTTACGGAATTCACCAAAAGCGTACCTGCGATTACACTCGGACTCTGCACTACTTCTTTCATTGTCATGTTAAAAGTTTTGGCTCTGGGTTGATTAGGCGGTGGTGGAGGAGTTAATTCGAACACTTTCAGAATACTGTCTACCATTGTTGCTCCTTTACAATTCCTAGCGATATGCCCTTTCCTTCCACACTGAAAGCAAGTAATTTCTGCTATTTTTCCCGTTGGACATTCGTTAGAATAGTGCCATTTTTGCTTACATTTGAAGCATGTCACATCCGCTTTGATATATACGCCGGTGTGCTTGCGTCCACAAGTCCTGCAGTACGGCACTAGGACTCTGACAATTCCCTGCTGTTTGGGGGCTTGGAAACGATTACCTGTTTTCTGGATACCTTGTCCTATCCTTTTGAAATTCAAATTTTTTCGGGCTTGAAATCCCGGCTTCCTGTTGGAGCGGTCTTGGAAACTTCTCTGTCCTCTATCCTTTTGAGATCTTTCGCTTTCCTCTTCAATAATCAAAGCTTTCTGGACTATGCCGATATATGTCGTTAATTCAAAAACTGCAACTTGTCCACGGATCCACGATCGTAACCCTTCTTGAAACCTTTGAACTCGTTTCTCTTCAGTATTCACTTGTTCTGGAACAAACCTAGCCAATTCAGAAAATTTGGCTTCATACTCTGTCACGGACATACTTCCCTGCTTCAGTTCTAAAAACTTTATCTGCATTTGATTTCTCACATAGCGAGGAAAATATTTCTCTAAGAACAGCTCTTTAAACCTATCCTATGCAATAACATCTTCACCCTCCAAAGTCTTTTTAGATTCCCACCAATAATTTGCTTCTCCTTTCAACAGATAACTAGCAAATTTAGTCTTCTGGTTTTCACCTACCTTTACTAGTGCAAATGCTTTCTCTATTTCTTTCAACCAAGTGGTAGCCTTAATAGGATCAGCTGTCCCATCAAATTCTGGAGGTTTAACCGACTGAAACTGCTTGAAAGTAACAATAGGTATAGCTGGTGGTATTTGGGGCTCAGGACGAGGTGGCTGTTGTAACATCTGCTATTGAATCTGCTGTTGCTGTTGCTGCATCTGTTGTTGCATCAGATGGAACATTTGGTTCATGGTATCATTAGTCTGTTCTTCGAAATTTCTGTTAGAAGTCTCAGTCCTAGTCTTTCTTTTTGGTGCCATTTACTGATAATAAAACAAGTGATGTTTCTTTAACAGTTAAACAATTGACAGTAGGTAAGAAAACAATTTATCTCGTATTAACAAAATTTAAATAATGGTTCGAAGAAAGAAAACAGTTTGCTTAATATAAAAACAGGAAATGTAAGAAGTTAAATAAAATGTTTGTTCTCTTATTTCTTTTTTTTTCTGACAGAATTTAAAGTACGAAAAACTGTAAAACAATAAAGTAAAGGTGAACGCTGTAAAACTGTAAAGACTGAAATTTAAATAAAGGAAATTTGAAAAAGTTCATTTTATATATAGGACACCAGCCTCAGGTGTAAGTGCTTGGTACAAAAAGTCTCGCTCTGCTGGTCATCACCGCGGCTACAAGTCACACTAACTACTATCAGTCAAACTACTACTATAAGTCAAACTATTATTACACACATACACACTACTCACTATGTCATACTAGGCTGCATCTATATACATCTGTCCTCTGAAGTCAATGTCTTAAAACCCTGGCGGAATACGTCTCAGCTCCTCCCTAAGTGCCTGAACCAAGGTCTGTGCCAAACGGAATATCCTGTAGAACTCCACGAAAGAAGGCGATCCCTCATGGGTCAAATCATCCAGCTCCCAAGTAGCACTCATCAAAACCGACTGTAACCTCTGCCTCATAAAGTAATCTGGCTGTAGGGCAGCTAACGGTCCTTGGTCTCTCTGGTCAAATAAATACATAATCTCCCTGCACTGAGCTCTCCAATACTCCACATCATCTCTCAAAACCCTATACTCATGGTATGGTACCATACGGCTGTGCAACCTGACCCACTGACTCCTGCGACGGAACCCTCGGTATACCTGCACCCTGCTGTGGTAACCCTAACTGTAAATCCACATCATGCTCTCCCATCCCCTCGACTGGAATCATCTGAAATACGTCTAGCTCTGGGGCATGCACTGGCATAGGAGGCAACACTAGGGGTGGTGGAAGCTCCAGCTCAATCCCTGGTATAAACTGATGTTCTACCGGTAGTGGGATCATCGACTCAAAGAACTCAAATGGATCAAACATCTCTATAGGGTCATGGACTATCCCCTGTACTGGAGGTACTGGCTCCTGTGGCAATGGTGGTGGAGGTGGTAGAGGAGGAAACATGTACTCAGATACTAGAGGTATGACTGGTGCTACTGGCCCGGTGACTGTCCTCTCAGAAGAAGCCGAATAACCTGACGACGTCATCTGATAATATGACAAAGAAAGAAGAAAATTCACTAAACAATCCTAAAACTTTTACTTTCCTATTCTATTCTGATCTAAATCCCAACATCACTCCTCCTATTTGACTATTCCTATCCTATGTGATCTTCCTATCTTATCTTAATCCAAATGTTCTTGTTTTCGGGGACCCAACCAACAGCTCTGATACCAAACTTGTAACGCCCTCCAGACCCGGGGTATAAGTCTGGGGTTATTAGCTAATCACCAAACCTGTACAATCTGACTAACAAATAATAAAAAAATGAATCTAAACCCCTTTAACACTAACCACGATCTTTTTAGGTTGAAGTATGAAAACAAGAACCACTAACTACTTTATTACCAACCAAATTCAAAATCTTACCAATTCTCTTTATTACAAACCATTGTCTAACCAGTTTTAAATTAATTTCATCTTTTATTCAAATATACACACTAACTATCTACACTCCACCTCTTCAGGCAATTTAAAGCTTTCTTCCTGGATTGGAATCAACACCATGGGTATGAGAGGATCCCGAGGCTTGACCCGCTTCTTTACCACTTGAGTCCTGATGGGTTTCATATTCCTTCTTAACTGAAAACAATAATTTGAATAACAAAAAAGGGTGAGCCTAAAATTGCTCAACAAGTCCGCAAAATATAAACAGTGTCAAAACAATTTAAATGAATCTGTAACCCGGGTATATCTGCAAAGATATAACCCCGCGAGAATAAAAATAAAGGCCATTACTAGTGAATACAAGTGAACTAAACTGGATACAAGTTCGCATCTATACCCTGCTGATCAGCCAGGACACAGTGCATATCTATATCCCACTATATAGATCTTGTCGGGCACCCAGGCACTACAGCCCATCTCAAGGATCCGGTTATGTCCCGGTCCTTAGGATTAAGTAAACTTAATCCCCAAAGTATCATTATCCAGTCCATGGAATAGCAACCGGAACAATCGGTATGCTTTGACATATTCTAATCACCAGAATATATCAATAATTGTGAGTAATAATAGGAGTATAAACAATGAATTCAAATGAAAAGGAGAAATCAAGAATCAAAATAAAATATGAACATGAATCAAAAGAGTGCAAACGTAATGAGAATCTGAAGAAATATCACTATTCTGAAAATAGAATAGGGGAGAAAACTTGCCTTCTACGTGACTCACTGTAATTATGTCACCTTTGTCTATCACCGACTCAACCTGCCTTGCTGTCTTAGCTTCTGTTAGAGAAATAGACTGGTTTAGTCATTTCGTACTTTAATTGCGTCTTGAATCGACTTCACATCGTTCCTACTGTCTACCCATGCGCTTTTGACTGACTTATATATTATATATTAGCAAGTAAGACTCGATTAACCACATAATACACATAAGCACATAAATACAGAATCAATTTTTATAGTTAAAATAATTTTTGGAATCAAAATTGATTCGCTGATCGCATGACTGATCATTATCTGACTCGTTTCCTATTTTTCAGAATTTTTCGGACTCGTCTTGGCACGCAATTCAACTGATAATTAAATAAATAACAAAGGCAACTAATTTCTAGAAGAAATTAGGTCTTAATAATATTTTTAATGAAAATAATTCATTTTTCTAAGTCAAAGGGCTTTCGTTTCGCTCGAATCGGACTAACGGTCTAATTAATACTACATCCGTCCCCCTCATTTCTTTACGTTTCTTTTCCACTACTCGGCACGCATTTTAGGGCATCTATATTGTATAGTTTCATAACTTATTTCTAAAATTTTCTTTTTCTGAATTAAACTTCAAATATTTAATTTTTATTTAGGAAAAGAAAATCTTAAAAATAAGTTATGGAACTATAGTATATAGAAGCATTAAAATGCATGCCGAACAGTGAAAAAGAAATGTAAAGAAATGAGGGGGACAGAGGGAGTATCAATTAAATACGAATAATTCAATTTATTATTCAATATAAATAATTATTACTAATTTTTAAACTCTAAAATAATTTTTAAAGCATTATTTAAGAAAAATCAGAATTAAAAATAATTTTTCTATAATTTTTGGAATTAAAATGAATTTATTATGATTTATTGAAATTATTTGATTAATTATCAAAATAATTATTCATTTTTAAATAATTAATAAATAATAAATAATTAATAAATAATTAATAAATAATTAAAAAAATAATTAAATCCGATTTTTAGAAAATATTTCAGAATTATTTCTAATATAAATCAATTAATTAATCAATTTATAAAATAAATAAAACTGATTTTTAAAATTAATAAAAATAAAAATTTAATCCAGAAACATTTGTCAGAAACCAGAATCTGACGGAAACGGATCAAAACCGGGTTGACAAACGGGTCAACCGGGTCACAATCCGGGTCATGAAGAACATGACCGCATTTTTCCAGAAACCTGCGACTTCAACGGATTCCGGTAAGTCCAAAATAGTCCCAAATCAACACCGTTTGGTGCTGTTTTTGAGTGCTTTCCATTGCAAATTAACAAAGCAGTCTAACCACGATCAAAACATGCTGGAATCATCCTTGGTTCATCTTTTCCGATCAAAATCGACATAAACTCCGGCCAAAAATCCAAATCATTCATTTGTACATAAAACTTAACGTTTAATAGTGCAAATTGAAGCTAAGAACACATACAATCTAACCCCTAACATATCAGGAACCAAATATTCACATAAATAATCGAGTTGTAATTTGAAAATTCGGTATAAACCCTTATAATCGAACTTTGCTATCTAGGTATTGTTTGATCAATTAAATACCATGAATTGACTGTAAATCACATCAGGAAACTATATCAATCATCAAGACATCATAATAACCCTAGAATCAAAAAGTCATAATTCGAGTATAAACCCTAGAAATCGAAAATCAAAAATTATGAATCAAAACATGAAATTGATACTAGAAATGGAAAGAACAGATCAAGACCTTCAATTTCAGTACTTGAATCACACGATTTGATGAAAAAATCAGCTAGAAATCCTTAATTGATTCTTCGACCCGACTTGGTTCTACCTGACTTGGTTCTACCCGACCCGACTTGAGTCTTCTGTTCAGTTCCTGCTCTGACTAATTCAAAAGCCTTTTCCATCTCCTTGAGCCATGCATTGGCTTCCACGGGATTAGCACTTCCCTTGAACTCAGGTGGCTTCACAGCTTGAAATTACTTAAAAGTCACTGCAGGTGGTGCTGCTGCTTGCTGCTGCTGTTGCTGTTGCTGCTGTTGTTGCTGCTGCGTAAGATGTAACATCTGCTGCTGCATCAGTTCCAACATTTGGCCCGCACAGAAACATACATAACAGCTATAACATCTAATATCATGGCAATAATTACTCTAAATTTATAAAACACATAATATTTATTTATTTAACATATAATATTCATATAATTTTCCCGGTTATTACATCCTTCCCCCTTAACAGGATTCTGTCCTCAGAATCAGCTTAGTAAAACAAATGAGGATACTTGGATCGTATTCCGCTTTCCAACTCCCAAGTCGACTCTTCAACCTTGGGATTCCTCCACAAAACTCGCACTAAAGACACAGACTTATTCCTAAGCACTCTTTCTTTCTTATCTAAAATCTGCACTGGTTGCTCAACAAAAGATAAATCTGGCTGAATCTCGATTGGCTCGAATTCTATCACATGGTTCGAATCAGGAAAATAACGCTTTAACATCGACACATGGAACACGTTGTGGAGATGCTGCATATGAGGTGGTAATGCTAACTCGTACACAACCTTTCCCACACGCCTCAAAATCTCAAAAGGGCCAACATAACGCGGACTTAGCTTTCCTTTCTTTCCAAATCTTGATAAACCTTTCCAAGGCGAAACCTTTAATAGCACTGCTTCACCAACTTCAAATTCCATATCTTTTCTGGTAGAATCAGCATATCTGCATTGACGATCTTAAGCTGCCACTAATCGATTCCGAATGAGTTCTATCTTTTCTTTTGTCTGCTGAATCAATTCTGGACCCAACATCTTTCTCTCACCAACTTCTTCCCAACAGATTGGAGATCTGCATCTTCTCCCGTACAAAGCTTCGTGAGGCGGCATCCCAATACTGGCATGATAACTGTTGTTGTAGGAGAATTCAACTAATGGCAAATGTTCGTCCTAACTTCCCTCAAAATCTAGATTACATACCCTTAACATATCTTCGATAGTCTGAATCGTCCTTTCACTTTGACCGTCTATCTGCGGATGATACGCGATACTCATGTTCAGCTTCGTTCCGAGACAATCTTGAAAACTTCTCCAAAATCTTGAATTAAATCAAGGATCTCTGTCTGAAACTATGGATACTGGAACTCCATATCGTGTCACAATTTCCTTAAGATATAACTGAACCAATTTATCCATTGAGAATCTTTCGTTGATAGGAAGAAAATGCGCTGACTTTGTTAATCTGTCGATAATAACCAAAATAGCATCATAATTTTCCCTGGTCCTCGGTAATCCAACTACAAAATCCATCTTTCAGTCTCCGTACATCTTGGTACTCCCGGGATGAATTGAATATATGGAGTTGTGAGCGTCTCGAAGGATTTCATCTTTCAGCTCGGCTACTTTGGGTATCCATATTCTAGAAGAAATTTTAATATTCCTTTATCATCCTTTTGACTCCCTATCTCTTCTCCTGTCAAACTGTCTCGTTCATGGTTCATGACTTCTTCCTGACATCTTCTTATTTTCTGTAATAATTCTGGTTGAAAAGAAATTGTACATAACACCTTTGTGGACATACTTGGGATACTAACCTCTATTTCCAGCTTCTCAAATTCCTTAATCAATTCTTTGGATGAAATTATCATATTCAACCGTTCTTTTCTACTCAGAGCGTCGGCCACCACATTTGCTTTGCCTGGATGATAGTTGATAGTATAGTCGTAGTCCTTGATTAGTTCTAACCATCTTCTCCGCCTCATGTTCAATTCCTTCTGGGTGAAGATATACTTCAAACTCTTGTGGTCCGTGTAGATCTCACACTTTTCCCCATAAAGATAATGCCTCCAAATCTTCAATGCGAATACTTTAATTATCTTGAAGCGTAGGCTATCACTTTTTCATGCTGCATTAAAACACATCCTAATCCTTTGTACGACACATCACTGTAAATCACAAAATTTCCTTGATCATCTGGTAAGACTAGCACTAGAGAAGATACTAATCTATTCTTTAATTCTTGGAAACTTTCTTCGCATTTCTCGTCCCATTCGAACCTTTGACTCTTCCTGGTGAGCTTTGTCAACGACGTAGCTATCTTTGTAAAACCTTGCACGAAACTTCTGTAGTAACCTGCTAATCCCATCAAACTTCATACTTCTGTTGGTGTCTTTGGTCTCTCCTAATTGATTATGGCTTCAATCTTTGTTGGATCCACTTCCACTCCTTTATTGCTAATCACGTGCCCAAGAAATTGTACTTCTTTTAACCAAAATTCACACCTGGAAAACTTTGCATATAATGTTTCCTGTTGCAGTATCTCCAGAACTATCCTCAAGTGCTCTGTGTGCTCTTCTTCTGTTTTAGAATAGATCCGAATGTTATCTATGAACACGATCATGAATTTATCCAAATACTTTTTGAATACTCGATTCATCAGATCCATAAAAGCTGCTGGTGCGTTGGTTAATCCAAATGCCATCACTAGAAACTCATAATGTCCATATCTGATTCTGAATGCGGTCTTGGGAATGTCTTCAGGATTGATCTTCAATTAATGATATCTAGATCTTAAATCAATTTTAGAAAACCATACAGCGCCTCTCAATTGGTTAAACAAATCATCGATCCTCAGCAACGGGTACTTATTCTTAATGGTAAGCGTATTCAGTTCTCGATAGTCAATACACAGTCGTATACTCCTATCCTTCTTCTTGACAAACAGTACTGGTGCGCCCCACGGGGATACACTGGGTCTTGTAACTCCTTTTTCCAAAAGATCTTGCAGTTGAGTTGCCCATTCTTTCATCTCCACTGGTGTCATCCGATACAGAGCTTTAGAGACTGGTTCTGTTCCGGGTGCTAGATCAATCGCAAATTCAATTTCTCGATCGGGAGGTAATCCTGGTAGATCATCTGGAAAGACATCTGGAAATTCATTGACAACTGGAATCGCTTCTAGTGCTAGAACTTCTTTGCTGGTGTCTATAACATGGGCCAAATGCGCTTCGCAATTCTGACGCAATAACTTCTTCACTTGAATTATCGTTAAGAACTTTTTCTCTTGCTTATTCCGCCGAAATATCACTTTCTTCTTACTATCCAAGGTCTGAAGTCTCACTTTCCTATTCTTACAATCAATCTGAGCGTTATTTTCTGACAACCAATCTATTCCTAAGATAATATCAAATTCTCCCAACTTAAAAGGTATCAAGTTGGCATAGAAATGATGTCCTCTTATCTCAATATCACACCTCGAGCACACTCGGTTGACGGAAACTTGGACCATATTAGCTAATTCTATCATTAATGTTTGTTCTAACAATTTAACTTCGCAATACAGCTTATCGATAAAATCTTGAGAAATAAAAGATCTTGTAGCTCCAGAATCAAATTAAACTTTAGCATCTACGGAGTTGACCGGGAGTGTACCTGCAACCACATCTGAACTTTGAACAGCATCCTTCATAGTCATGTTGAATGTCCTGGCCTTTGGCTGGTCCTTTGCTGGTGGTCCTTCGATCCTTGGCATATTTTGAGATGGAGCACCTGTAAGCCTTGGGGTGTTGCTTGTCGTACCTTGTGTTGGGCAATTCCTGGCGATATGTCCTGGCTTCCCACACTTATAACAACCAGTTCCTAAATTCTGACCTTGAGTCGGATTCTGACACACATTAGCAAAGTGTCCCATCCTGCCGCACTTGAAACACGTCACATTAGCATTACAATTCCCAAAGTGCATTCTACCGTAAAACTGGCAATCTGGTACTGGTGGACGATTGGGCCTCTGCTGATTTGAATTCTGAAAACGGTTGCCCTGTCCTCCATTTCCTGATGGCGATCTTCTGAATCCCATATTCCTATTACCCTGAAATTCTGGCTTTTTGATGAAACAGACCTGAAAATTACCTTGTTGCTGACCTCCTTCTGAGGTTTCTATCTTCCTTTTCTTCCCTTCCTTTCCTTTCTGAAACATGTCACTCTTACTTTCGATCACCATTGCTTTCTGAACCACTGTCACATATGAAGTTAATTCAAACATGGCCACTCTGTTCTGAATCCAAAACTTCAAACCCTGTTCAAACCTTCTTGCTTTCTTCTCATCTGTATCAACCTGGTCTGGCACAAACCTTGCTAACTCAGTAAACTTAGCCTCGTACTCAGCCACGGTAAGATCACCCTGGGTCAGGTTCAAGAACTTAATCTCCATTTGATTCTTCATATACCTTGGGAAATACTTTTCCAGGAACAACTCTGTGAATCTCTCCCAAGTTATAAACTCACCTCCTTCCAATGCTCGTGTGGATTCCCACCAATAGTTCGCCTCACCCTTCAGAAAGTAGCTTGCAAACTTGGTCTTCTGTTCAGTTCCTGCTCCGACTATTTCAAAAGCCTTTTCCATCTCCTTGAGCCATGCATTGTCTTCCACGGGATTAGCACTTCCCTTGAACTCAGGTGGCTTCACAGCTTGAAATTGCTTAAAAGTCACTGCAGGTGGTGCTGCTGCTTGCTGCTGCTGTTGCTGTTGCTGCTGTTGTTGCTGCTGCGTAAGATGTAACATCTGCTGCTGCATCAGTCCCAGGATAATCGCTGGATCCATCCGACTCTCGGTACGATCCTCTCCTGAATTATTCCTTCTCTTTGGTGCCATTATTCTGGTAAGAAACAAGTAACATATATAATAATCTGTCAAGCATTGTGTCAAATATGTAGCAATTCCTTAGCATATCAAAATCATGAAACATTATCTTTTCTCAAAATATCATAAACTTGCTACCATATTAACACAAGCGACATGATTATCACATAATACTGCTTATTATCTTGAGAATAACAACACAAAGAAAAATCGACGAAGAATTATCCAAACCTTTTAAATCCTTGCTCGAAATCTCAAATAACCAACAAACAGGGGATAGGGTTGTAACACAACCTCCCAACCCCTTTTCCAACACTTCTTACCATTCTCAAAACCAACACAATAACAAAGCAATGGCACAAAAGCTAAGAGCTAAACACAAAATAAGGATCATGAACAACTTAACTATAACCCAGCCCAATAACCTAAATTTAATCCTATAATAGCTAAACTACACGCGCCTATCTTATGTGATCTTCCTATGACTCATCTATGACAATCCTAAGCCTGTTTCAGTGACCATAACCTGTAGCTCTGATACCAACCTATGGCGCCCTCCAAACCCGGGGTCTAGATTTGGGGGTCACTAGCCACTAAACTAAAATAAAATAATCACAGCAGAATAATATAATAAATATGACCCCTTTACCTGCACTGGATCGATCACATGTTATAGTATGGAACAGTCACTAATATAAACCAACTGTTATTACAAACCAAAAGTCTAATTAGTTTTACAACCTATTCAAATTTTATTACAAACCTTTATACTATTCAAGCGTCCCGAAACAGTCTACCTAGAATACACACCACACTATTTACAAGCACTCGACTTCTGATCAAACCTGGATCTCAAGCCTGCTTTGGCTTAGCTGAAAGATTAGATTGATAAACAAGCATGAGCGAAAGGAATGCTCAGCAAGCAGTATAAAATGTGCTTGAAATGATAAACCACATTCTTATAATAACTAAAGAATAGGATAAAGTCAGTAATATTTGATCAATAATAAAAGCTTCGCAAGCTATCAACAATAAACGATAATTTTTAGATTGGAATCTAACTCCGACGGACATACTATCACATGCTGATCAGCCCGTGTGATAGCACAAGGTCATGATTCATAGAAACATGTCCCCCAAAACACGAGTACTCAAATAAAAAGGCAATATACATGCCTGTGGCAAAAATGGTGTCATAATATTTCATATAACACATAGAATTAGCCCTCCGCTAGACCGTCCGTCCCGGTCACTTACGCATTCATCCAATCCATAAAACATTTTGATCAAAGGAGCCAAATCAAAGGACATCCTTAATCATATAACTCCCCATTTCTCATGGTCCAGAGCTATCTCAACAATCAATGGCGAAATAACTAGAACAATTAGTTATTCGCTAATCTCAACTCAATGTTCCACTGTATAGAGTAATTTATAGTGCAACGTAAAACGTTTAACTATTCTGAACTTAGAATAGTATGTAAATTGAAAGAATATAGTTCAGAGTCAATATCAATTGAATGATAAATGAAGATATAATATTTGCATAATATGATTCAAGATAAACGTCAATTGAACAATAAGTGAAGTTAGGGGTACTTGCCTGGTATGCTCGATAACCTCTTACTATAACTCTGCTTATAACTGCTGGCTACTATCTCCGTCTAACACTTGACCACACTCCTTGCTACTCGATTCTATAAACAAAAGGATTATCTTAATTGACAAAACCAAACTCAATCGACGTAACTATACGTCTTGACATCTACCCGATCGTTTATAATTAAGCATGACATTTTAAACTGTAAACAGATAACATGCATATCATATAGCACGTAATCATGGCATGCGTATAACACATAATCACATAATTCAGGTAATACCTAAGTTAGATCGTTAAAAGATATGTCTCAGTGCGTTCAGAATGAAAATCAGGTCATTAATAATATTTACCGATCAGATACTGACTCAAACTGACACACAAATCAATTGACATTGCAATACAAAAGAGATTAGGACTTAAAATTATTTTTATTGGAAGCGCAATATTTTTCTGAGTCTATACGCGTTCGTTTCGTATTAAACGGATGAACGGTTTAATTATTGTGAATAAAATAAGAAATAAATGCGAATAAATTAATTAATAATAATATTAATTGATTTTCAAATACCCAATTATAATTTTTAAAACCTTAAAATAATTTTTAGAAATTATTTGAATTAATTATAAATAATTTACATTTATTTAACTATTTATAAAATTAATTAATTAATTAATTAATTTTTAATCAATTAATTAAATTCAAAAATAATTAACTAAAATAAATTATAAATAATTAAATCAAATTGAATTTTTGAAAATAATTAAACAAAATAATTTTAGGAATTTAAAGTTATTAAGAAAATAATTTTTAGAATTAAAAATAATAAGTAAATGATTTTTAAATATAAATTAAATGATTTTTTTGGAATTAAGAAAATGATTTTAAAATAAATTATAAAAAGTAAATGCAGAAACAGACTTTTGGGTTTGCAGTTGGGGGAAACAGATCGAACCCGGGTCAGGAGACCGGGTCGAAATCGGGTTAAAAGGATTCAACCGGGTCGGGAAGAACACCGACTGGTTTCTGGGAAATCCCCAGATTCCGGCGGCCTTCGCCGGACTGTGGCGAACCCTAAACGGGGCCAAAACGTCTCCCCCTTATTCTGTTTTTAGCCCAGATCGATTCTACACTACTCCTACAACCTGTCTATCAACTCAGCCACCGCAAACAGGCCCGGCAACGATTCCTCCGGCAAAAAGCCATTAAAGCCGGCCGAACCTTACGGTTTTCCGGCGAAAAAACGATCCCCATCGTTTCTCAACACAAATCGAAGATATAGGTATCAAAATCAAGCTCTCAGTTCATACAATCAATCCACATAATCAAGAACAACAACCAAAACCTCTAAAATTCAGAAAAATGAAAATAAAAAAAAAACAAAAATTCAATCATTTGTTTTTACTCAATACTGAACCAAATCGATTGAAATATAGCTTAAATTACTCCTTGTGATTCCAGAAATCATAATCAAGCATCAAGAATAACAAACGATTCATCAAAATCAAAAAACGAAATTTCAAGAACAAAAACACCCCCAGAATCGATTTTGTAAAATACTTACCATGGATTCTTGATTTTATTATCAACAGAACGGGCTCGTTACGGGGATCAA
Source organism: Apium graveolens (assembly GCF_009905375.1). Taxonomy (NCBI): domain Eukaryota; kingdom Viridiplantae; phylum Streptophyta; class Magnoliopsida; order Apiales; family Apiaceae; genus Apium; species Apium graveolens. Next base: position 224,482,655 of record NC_133655.1, on the reverse strand, counting down.
TTTGATAGGTAGACCGTCCGATTTGGTTTCCTGGTTAGCTCAGAATCATCAATTCTTTGTGATGAATAAGATTATACCCCCAAGAATATTCTTGTTCTGTATGAATTTTCTGATTTTTTTTATAAAATAAAATAAATAAATAAACAGTCTAGCTATTTATATTAAATCTGAAATTATATCCCCAAAGTAAATTAAGGGTGTTTTTATCCCTTAATTATAATAATTAGGGCCCCAAAATAATAATTACGGGGAATAATTTTAAAAACGATAAAACACAAAATTATTGTCAAAATTCCCCGAAAATTGCGAATAATTTAAAAATACAAAAATAAAGGGTATTTGAAACACAAATAATTTTATAAAAATGAAAACACGGATTTTGTGGGGTTTGTCGTCCCGGTGGGGTCCCGGTCCGATGATTTTTGAAAAACAGGAACGATCCCTAAATTACCAGAAAAACCCGATAACACATAAAATGCATTGAAACAAGCGTAAAATGAAATAAAATGAGTACCTTAATAAAGGCGCTAATAAATACGCGTTCGATTGCAAATAGGTTCATATAATTGCAGTTTAAACACATTTTAATCAATCGAAAAATTTTCTGGTCCGCACAGAAACACACATAACAGCTATAACATCTAATATCATGGCAATAATTACTCTAAATTTATAAAACACATAATATTTATTTATTTAACACATAATATTCACATAAATTTCCCGGTTATTACATTTTTCGCAAAACGAGAAAATTTATAGAATGCCTAGATGTTCAGAATAATGCGATGGTAAAAGCTGTTTGATGAAAAATAAGGCCCATTAATTTATTTGAAATACCTGCTTTAAAATCATGGTTCGGGTCGTAAAACGTTTGAAATGAAAGTTATGAATGCAAAATAAAATATCTAAAAAATATCTTAAAAATACCGGAACGACACAGAATGCACATAACACATAGTAATTAGGGTTTGACAGGTAATTCCACATAAATGACACATTAACACACATAATTTATTATAAATATGATATAATACAGACGTAAATTTCTCAGACGTTACAACTATTTCAACTCCATCAATGACAAAATAGAGGTCAAGCTTCATGAGTCAACTATGAAAGATATTAACCAGAAAATCCGAAAGGACAGTGATCTAAATAGGAAGGTTGAGGCCTTGGGTTCCAGAATGACAGCTATTGAAAATTTAGTGGCCAAGATACTTTTAAACCAAGAAGCTCAAACTAAATTCCTTCAACTGTTGGTGGCTGCTCAAACTTCAAACTCTGTTTCACCTGATGATAACAAAAAGGGGGAGAAGGATGTGAATATTCAAGTTACCAAGGTTATAGTACTAGCTATTACCCACCATCTTTGGAAAACATTGATCTGATCAATCTAGCAGCAGCAAAACTCAAGTTAAAAGAGAAAATGAAGAATATTGATGACATAATTGAGAAGGTTTTTGGCTCAACTGCTACTCATGATCAATCAGTGAAGCATTTCACACACTTGAAGCCAATCACTATGGATGATATGCAACTAGGAGAAGGAGATAAGGGTGTACCCTCAACAAATAATGAGTTCAACAACTTTTTGGTGTTAAAGCCTAAATAAGTAAGTGTCACAATATCAACAAAGCACCCAATATTGGTTGACTATTCTCCTCCTAGGCCAGATGAAAAGAAGCTGATGGGTGCATCTATTTAAATCTTTAAAATCACCAAAAATGCCATGTTAAGACCAAAAATTGTAAGAATATATAGATATGGAAAAATAATCTGTGTGATGAATGGACACCCTCAGTTTGGGGAAGCTAAAGAAGAAGAAAATAGAAGACTTGAAGCTCAGAGAAGTAGGAAGAAGCAGGCTATTAAATGAGTGAAAAGAAAACTTGAGATGCAGGCTACTTCAACTGAAACTGAGAAGACTTTAGTTGATGAATCAAAGAAGAAGGAAGAGAAACCAGAGTGGGTAAAGGGGATTAGAAATAAAGCTAACGCAAAAGGCCAACTAGTTTTACTGAAAAGGAAACTGATAAAGTTCAATCTACAACTACAAGTCAACCAACTGTGTCCATTGAGGAACCTGTTGAATTCAAGGTTCATCCAGACATCAACTTTCATGGTGAGCCTATCTTACCCAAGGCTGAACCCATAGATTGAGACAATCTGCATTTACTTGAATTCAATCTACCAGTGCCCACCAAAAAGAGAAATCCAAGGAAGAGAAGTGTAGGAGTCAAGTCAAATCTACCTCAACTGAAAGTGGTTTCTAGGCCTAAGCCCAAAGTCAATAAAGATGATCAACTATTCGTCTGTGGCATCAAAGAATTCTCAAATATCAATATTTTCTTGGATGAGCTAGATGAAGTAAGGGGAATTGATGCGTACAATAAGCTTCCAGAAAGATTGGTGTTTTAATATAAGGGAAGTAAGGAGATCACTTGGAATTTACACATAATTCTCAAGTAAATCCATGATATTCTTGTGAAGGTGTTCTTTGCAATGAAAAAGGATTTTGGCATCACCAAAGCTGCCAAATCTGAAGTACTTAGCAAGATCTGCAAAATAAGACAAAGATGGAGAAATCCAAATACAATGCCTAGAACTTTAACTATTCCATACAATGGTGATACAGTGCATTTGAGACCTTATTGGTTGATGGACTTCGGAGATGAAAAGGGTGTCATAATATTTTTCATACTTGAAGACCAGCTACAAATATCAAGCAATGATACACTCAAAGAAATACAGGAGATGCTGGATCTCAATGATGGAAATGAAGCTGAATTCTTTAGACAACTTCAACACCAAATGGAGGAGAATGACAAAAGGCTGAGAAAGAGGACTAGGGATTCAAGGAGAAAGAAATAATCAGCTCAGACTAGAGGATCATCTTGAAATGACATGTAACTACACTCAACTTCCTTTGTTTAAACCTTAATTGAAGCATTTTGCAATTTATCTATTTCTTATAGTCTTAACTTTTTTATTAGGGGGTTTTGTTATCATCAAGTTAACCTGAATTTATGCCTATAATTCTATTAGACACAAATTGGGGGAGATTGTTAGGAATATGTTGTATGCTTCATGATAACTTGACAAAATACTCTAAGTAGATAAGTTAAATGATTTTTGTAACCATCAAGTGATGGAGTAGATTATGTTTAAATAAGTCTATAGCACATTCCTGTATACTATAGTGTCTTAGAGGTTTAGAAATTGTTATATATTCCAAGTCATGTTGACTACAAGCAAGATATGCAAAATAGGTTGGCTAATTGTAAATAGATGATGCCTTGTAATTCTGCATAAGTGAAAGAGTATCAACTGCTAAGGAAATAATATCAACAGATAAACTGCAAAGCACTCAACGGATGACTCTCCATGAGAGACTTAACGGATAATCCAAGCTGAGTATCACCGGATAACAGATTCAAATAATAGTTGAAAGCGTCTAGACAGTAACATGGGTTGATTGTATATAAAAGAAATGTGACATATTTAGCAAAAAAAAGAAATGTGACAGTCTATAATCAGGTTTATGAAGATCGAGAAACATTTTCATTTCCATGCAAAATAGGGACGCTCAAAGATGTTGTATCTATCTGGATTTTATGGGACAGAAAAATGAAGAAACATGTGATTAGACCTAGATAATAGATTTATGTTTTTTCTTATTACACATGTAACTTGGTGATATATAAATCAAGTGTAGCAAAGAGTTAATAATCGATTAACACAGTAAACACAAGCAAGAACAAAAGAGCATTTATAAGTTGTATCTTTGAGCACTCTCAAGTTCAGTTTGTAAGAACTCTTGTAAGCAGTTGTGTGCTTTTACAATACAGAGATCTTCTACATTTATATATATCTCTTGTGGAAATATCAATCCACTAGAAAGTTTTTAAACATCTTTGTTTATTTACTTTATGTTTTGAATACTTGAATACTTCTTATCCGCACCTAGCTTATTCAAACTCTGTTATATATATTCGTAAAGAGATTTTAAATTTTCCAAAAGAAACTAGAATTTCAATCAACCCCCCTTCTGTAATTTTGTTGTTAGATTGTTAGGGAATAACAATTTGTATGATAAAAATAAGGTTTAGCAGTATTACAAAAAAAGGAGAGAACAGTTGAGTCTTCATTATGATAATGTGATAATATTTTACTGGTTTTCTCATATTTATAACGATTGTATTTGGTGATTTGGAAAAGAAAAAAAAATTGGATGGGTTATTAGTAAAAAGGAATTAGGTGGGAGTTAATTTGTGTTTAGGATATTGAAACTTTCTAACAGATTATAAAAGATTATGTCAAACTAAATCTTTAATAATAACGTCTTATTCATTACACAGAGATATAATATCTCATATTTGTTTAATAAGGTCACCGAGGCAAAAGATGATTAAAGTATCGAGTCAATTACGTTAATGGGTGTGGGTATTGAAAAATATTCTAGTGCATATTTTTTAACTAATAAGAAAATAGGTTCAATATTTTTTTATCTACTATAATCTCTCTTATATCTATTTCATTTTTAAGGGAAATGTCGAGTGTTTGATCCGTACGTGACGTGCTATAAAAAGGATTAGATGAAAGAGTTTTACTAATTTTAAAATTAAAAAATTTGGTATATTTTTTTCTGTATAAATTATATTCAACATTTATGTGTAGTTATTTTGTTCCACAGTTTTAATTTGATAATGTCACGCTCCCTTAGGGAAAGTTTTAAATATATCACAATTAAGTTAACAAAATAAAAATTATAAGAAAACGCAGAAGAACTTCATCATAGTCCATAACTTCAACCAAGTCACTAGTTTTTCATGATAATAGAAATACAATAGTTTTGAATGAATTAAAGAAGCTTTTAGACTTTTCTAAGATAACAAACTAAATTAATTCTTCCACGGATATATAAATCTCCAAGCGGATCCAGGAAAACTTGTACTATTGTCTTTGGAAAAATAAAATCCATCGCGAGCTATCATAAAATAGAAGTTGTTCCCTTTGTCGGTGGCACAAAATTTGGTATTGTAAAAAACTATAGTATAAACAGCGAAAATTTGCAATTGATCATTCCAGGAAAATGAACACAGCTAATCAAAATTTGTCTCAGGAGCTGTTGTTATATGCCAATGTAACGTATCACTGAACTTGAGATTCACTACCCCCTGATCTTCGCCGCGGGTTGATTCACAATGTACTTGCACAACGTCGTTGGAAATTGCGTTTGTTATATACTCTTCATAGGATGTTTCATCGATTGAGTATATTTGTGTTGTAAAAATTAGGTTGATAAATACCACAAGGAACATAGGAGAAAACATTTTGATTTTCAGTATGATGATGTGCTAAGAATAATGTAGTCTTGTTTTCTAATATTTATAGTAATACAATATGAAATTAATTGGGAGATAATTAATTAGTAAAACTAATTTAGGTTGGAAATGAATTTTTCTTATAATATTTAATGTGTCTAAACATTCACTTTTAAGTACTTATTTCGCTTCAAAACCAGAGTTCGGTTTTATTTTTTAAATACCTATATTATTAAAAAATGTACTTTAAAATGTAATTGTAAATTTTCATGAATTATAAATAGTTAGATAATTTGTAATTTTTAGGTAAAATTTATTTATTTATAAATTCAAAACATAGCCAATATTTTTAAATTGAGAATGTAAGTTTTACCTTTTTCTAAAAAATCGAATACAAAGAGATGAAATCTCAGCTGGCTTTTGAAAAGTAAATTTTCAAATACTGATGAAAGTTGGTTGATGTTCATTGTTATTTCATAAAATCAAATAAATATGTTCTATTTTGCTGATGGTAAACAATATAAATGTTGGGGCCCTTTGTAGTATTTAAGAGGGGTGTATTGGTTTGAGATTTTTATTGATTTTTAATGATTCTCGAAATCCCGGGACATTCAATATAGATTTTAAACTATCTTTTAAAATTTGAGGATATTCAATTCATATTTCAAATAATCATAGTAATATGTGAATATTCAATTTGGATTAAAAAATACTTCATTTGTCCCAAATTAACTATCTTGTCTGCTTTTTTATGGTCAATTTGACTCAATTTTGACTGAAAATTATGTATATTAAATAATTAAATAAAATTACAAAAAATATATCGTTGAAAAGATTATCGAATCTACTTTAAAATAAATTTTCCACTTTTAGAAATAGTTAAATAGTAACTTTTATTTTCAGTCAAAACTGGGTTAAATTGACCACCCAAAAGTTGAACATGATGGTTAATTTGAGATAGATGGGGTGTCTTTTAAAATCTATATGTAGTCAATCAAGAATTTAAAAAATCAAACCAAATTATAATGTATTCAAAGTTTAATGAATTCGTAAAAGTAATGGATTTTAAAGCATTTGTTAGAGATTTTATATGTAAAATCAGTGTCGCGAAATATCATCATGACAACCAAGATTATGATGGATTTGTGTTAGAGCATCTTTGTTGTGCAAGACATGCCTGTACTATAATAAGACTAAGTCAAATTGACAACCCTAAGTAAGTTTTATGGTAATATATGTTTGCATTTTGTATTGTAACACTTAAATCTGTAAAAATGTAAATAGATTAGACTGGAGTATTTTTCTGCAAACAGTTTCACGCCTAAGAATAAACTCTGGAAGAAGATCATGAAGATCATGCCTCATAGAAAGTGTGAAGAAGCTTGGAGTTGAATAAATATATTTTCAGAAAAATATTCTAAGTCAAGAAATCTACAAGTCACAGATTATGTGTTATAGAAAAGTCATTCGAGAACTCCAGAATGACTTATCGAGAAGTCAAGAAAAGCTACTAGAGAACTTAGAGATATCGACAAGCCAAATTGAAGATATGAAGAATGGATATATCGACAAGTAATTTCTTCACTAGAGAACTCTGAGATATAAGTCAAAATATCACTGAGATCTCTGAGATATCAAAAAGTCAATTTGTCACTAGAGAACTCAGAGACATCGATAAGCCAAAGTGAAGATATGAAGATGTTGTGCATATGTTGTGTACTTGATGATTTCATAAACAAAACATCTAAGTAGATTTTACTTAGTGAAATAATGTAGCACTCGACGGATAAGAATTATAGTCCCGACGGATAACTCATTATAGTCCCGACGGATGTTAACTTATTATCCATCGAGTGAGTAGCTTATGTAATAATAAGTCTGTAGCACAGTTCTGTATACATCTTTGTATAGATTCTGTAGTAGCCAATAAGTCATGTTGACTTTAACTAGATATGCAGAATAGGTTGATTAATTGTATATAAATGATGTCTTGTAATTCTGCATAAGTGAAATGAAGTCAAGTGCCAAAATAGCTACCGACGGATGATTAACAAAGCCATCGACGGATGATCAAATGACTATCAACTAATGTTTAATATATAGCAGTCGACGGATGATCAATGAAGCCATCAACGGATGTTCAGAAAGTCGACGGATGATCATATATCCAACGGATATTCATCAAGTCCAACGGATGATCATATAAAGAATTCAAACAGCAGTTGAACAGTGAAAACTGAGCACAGCCGTTGAGATGTATACAAATCTACTGTGGAAGCCCATTAACTGGGTAAAAGAGGATAAAAAGTAGCAAAGCTTAAGACTGATAGTTTTTATATTTGTTCAGTCTTTTTGACTTTTTAATCTTGGTAATATATAAACCAAGAATGTAGCAAATAAATAAAATAGAGCTGAGATACAAAAAGAGAGAAATCTTTGTAAGCAAAATCCTTAGCATTTCCCTGTATTCTCAGTAGTTCGATTTGTAAGCAGCTGTGAGCATTCTTGCACACAGAGTCCTCTCCATATATAATATATCTCTGGTGGAATTGTTTAAATTCACCAAAAAGTTTTCAAAGACTCTTGCTTTTAATTACTTATGTTTTGATTCAATTAAGATTTTATTCCGCATTGTGCTAATCAAAACACTTATATCTATATTCGAGCTGAACATTTTTATTTTGAGAAAAAGGTTCAAGAATTCCATTCAACCCCCTTCTGTAATTCTTGCTATATTGTTAATGGACTAACAATTGGTATCAGAGCAAGCTCTTAATCTACAAAGAGTTTAAAGATCAAAACAATTCAGCAAGATGAACAAGAAAGACGTTGGAGTCAAGATTCCTTTTCTAGATAAAGATAATTACCATCATTGGAAGGTAAAGATGCATCTTCATATGCTTTCTCAAGATGAGGCCTATGTGGACTGCATAGAAAGAGGTCCTCATGTTGTAAATATGTTGTGTACTTGATGACCACTTAAACAAAACATCTAAGTAGATTTTACTTAGTGAAATAATGTAGCACTCGACGGATAAGAATTATAGTCCCGACGGATAACTCATTATTGTCCCGACGGATGATTAACTTATTATCCATCGAGTGAGTAGCTTATGTAATAATAAGTTTGTAGCACAGTGATGTATGCACCTTTGTATAGAATCTGTAGTAGCATATAAGTCATGTTGACTTTAACTAGATATGCAGAATAGGTTGATTAATTGTACATAAGTAATGTCTTGTAATTCTGTATAAGTGAAATGAAGTCAAGTGCCAAAATAGCTACCGACGGATGATTAACAAAGCCTTCGACGGATGATCAAATGACTATCAAGGGATGTTTAACATTGCAGTCGATGGATGATCAATCAAGTCATCGATGGATGATCTGAAAGTCAACGGATGATCATATCAAGAATTCAAACATCAGTTGAACAGTAAAAGCTGACACACAGCTGTCGAGTTGGATACAAACACATTGTGGAAGCCCATTAACTGGGTAATAAAGGACAAAAAGCAACAAAGACTAAGACTGTTAGATTTTATATTTGTTCAGTCTTTTTGACTTGGTAATCTTGGTATTATATAAACCAAGAGAGTAGAAAATAGAAAAATATAACTGAGATAGTTGAGAAACACAAAAACAGAGAAATCTTTGTAAGCTTAATCTTTAGCATTTTCTGTTTTCTCAGCAGTTCAATTTGTAAGCAGCCGTGGGCATTTCTGCACACAGAGTCCTCTCGATATATTATATATATCTCTGGTGGAATTGTTTAAATCCACCAGAAAGTTTTTAAAGACTCTTGTTTTTAATTACTTGTGTTTTGATTCATTCAAGTTTATATTCCGCATTGTGCTAATCAAAACAAATATATCAATAATCGAGTTGAACATTTTTATTTCAAGAAAAAGGTTCAAGAATTCCATTCAACCCCCCTTCTGTAATTCTTGCTTCATTGTTAAGGGACTAACAATTGGTATCAGAGCAAGCTCTTAATCTACAAAGAGTTTAAAGATCAAAACAATTCAGCAAGATGAACAAGAAAGATGTTGGAGTCAAAATTCCTTTTCTTGATAAAGATAATTACCATCATTGAAAGGTAAAGATGCATCTTCATATGCTCTCTCAAGATGAGGCCTATGTGGACTGCATAGAAAGAGGCCTTCATGTTCCAATGAGAGCTGCAACAGGAAATGAGCCATCTGTTCCAAAGCCAAGGTATGAATGGTCCGATCCTGACATTGAACAAGTCAGGAAAGATAAAAAGGCCATGAACATTCTGTTCAATGGTGTTGATGCAGACATGTTTGATAACATCATCAACTGCAAGACTGCCAAGGAAGTTTGGGACACAATACAGATAATCTGTGATGGAACTGAGCAAGTAAGAGAAAATAAAATGCAGCTCCTGATTTAGCAATATGAGCATTTTCACAATGAAGAAAGTGAATCACTCACTGACATTTTTAGTAGATTCCAAAAACTACTAAATGCTCTTAAGTTGCATGGAAGAGTATATCAGACTAAAGACTCCAATCTGAAATTTCTCAGATCTCTTCCAAAGGAATGGAAACCAATGACAGTCTCATTGAGAAACTCACAGGATTATAAGGAGTTTACTTCAGAGAGGCTGTATGGCATTCTGAAAACCTATGAGCTTGAGATAGAGCAGGATGAAAGAATGGAGAGAGGAAAGAAGAAAGGAGGATCCATTGCACTAGTTGCTGATCTGGAAAAGGAGAAGGAAGTGAAGATGGAAGCTGTGGAATCAACTTCAAAGGTCTGTGAAGGCAAGGGTAAGGGGCTAGCTACAGAAAATGAAGATTCATTGAGCTAAGATGACATGGAGGACATTGATGAGCACCTAGCATTCCTTTCAAAAGATTTGCCAAGCTCAAGTTCAAAAAGAACTTTGGAGCAGCCAAGCCAAATAGAAACATGGTGGATAAGTCAAAATTCAAATGTTTCAAATGTGGTTTGGCAGGGCATTTTGCAAATAAGTGTAGAAAGTTAGATTCTAGTAAGAAAAGATTTGAGTCTGGAGATTACAAGCAAAAATACTTTGATCTACTCAAACAAAAGGAAAGGGCTTTTATTACACAAGAGAATGACTGGGCAGCTGATGGCTTGGATGAAAATGAAGATGTCAACTATGTCAATCTAGACCTTATGGCCAAATCTGATGAAATAGAGACAAGTTCCTCAAGCAATTAGGTAATCACTACAAACCTTGCACATTTATCTAAAGCTGAGTGTAATGATGCCATAAATGACATGTCTACAGAATTGTATCATTTGCGTGTTACACTTAAGTCCCTCACTAAAGAAAATGCTAAAATCAAAGAAAACAACTTATTTTTAAGTGAGAGGAATAATGTGCTTGAGTCTCAGTTTGTTGAGTTTGAAAAACTAAAAATTGAGTGTAGGATTGCCAATGAGGAATTAACTGAGTCCTTGAAAAAGGAAGAAATTTTAAAGAAGTAGCTCGATCGTGAACAAGAGGTGATTAAAGCATGGAAAACATCTAGAGATGTTCATGCTCAAATCACCAAGGTTCAAGGAATTGAGTCTTTTTGTGATGAAGCCTGGAAAAAGAATAAGGAGAAACTAGAACCTATTTTGGTAGATGGGTTGCTGACAGATGTAGACTCGACGGATGATGAGGACTATCCATCGGATAACAAAAACTGTTATTCGTCGAAAGATAAAAATCCTCATCCGTCGGCTGTAAGCAAACCCATTAGCAAAGCCAAATTAACCAAGCTAAATGATAAGTATGGGTCTGTTTCTAAGAACTTTGTTTCAGGAGAGTCAAGTCAAGCTAAGAAAGGGAAAAAGGCTAATGTTGGTCATATGACCGTCAAACAGTTAAGTGACAGACTTGAGAAGATAGAGGTAAAAACAGAGACTGAAAAGAAAAAAAAATAGGAATGGTAAAGTAGGGATTAACAAACACAATAACAACACACCTGATAAATATGCTCCTAGAAAAATCTGTGTCAAGTGTGGTAGTGTAAATCATTTGTCAGTTAATTGCAAATCTGCCATGCCTACTCCCATGTCTGTTCAGCCTCAATTTCCTAACATGAATGCCATGCCTCCCATGCCTGTTAATGCTATGCCTACACAGAATATGAATGCACAGTTTGCTAATATGCCATTTGCACCTAATCCATATTATGCTGCATACAATATGCCTCAAATGCCATTTAGCATGCCTTACTGGAATAACATGTTTGCACCAAGCATGCAATTTCCTGTTAACCATAACATGCATGATAATTCTGTTGCATCTAGTGGTTTCAAAGGCCCAACCCAAATGACTAAGGAAGAATCTGAAATTCCTAAGTCAAATGAGTTAAGCCCTAAGAAACGGAAGAAGAAAGCTAACAAGGCAGGACCCAAGGAAACTTGGGTACCAAAATCAACTTGATTTGATTTTGATGTGTGCAGGGAAACAGAAGGAATCTTTGGTACTTGGATAGTGGTTGTTCAAGACACATGACTGGTGATTCTACCCTGCTCACAGAGTTTAAGGAGAGAGCTGGCCCAAGTATTACTTTTGGAGATGACAACAAAGGATATATTATGGGATATGGCTTGATTTCAAAGGATAATGTCATCATTGAAGAGGTTGCCTTAGTGGATGGTCTCAAACACAATCTGTTGAGTATCAGCCAGCTTTGTGACAAAGGCAACTCAGTAACCTTCAACAAAGAAGCCTGTGTTGTGACTAACAATCAAAACAACAATGTGGTTCTCACTGGTGTGAGAAGAGGAAATGTGTATCTAGCTGACTTCAACTCAACTAAAGCAGAATTTGTAACTTGTCTTCTCAGTAAAGCAAGTCAAGATGAAAGTTGGCTATGGCTCAAGAAGCTATCCCATTTAAACTTCAAGACCATGAATGAGCTGGTAAAGAAAGAACTAGTTAGAGGCATTCCTCTAGTGGAGTTTACAAATGATGGACTGTGTGATGCCTGCCAAAAAGGGAAGCAGATCAAAGCATCATTCAGGAAGAAACTTGATTTAGCAATTGAAGAGCCTCTGCAACTCCTTCACATGGATTTATTTGGACCAGTCAATGTATTGTCAATTTCAAAGAAAAGATTTTGCCTAGTAATTGTAGATGATTTCTCAAAGTTCTCTTGGACATATTTCCTAAAGTCTAAAGATGAGGCTAGTGAAATCATCATCAATCACATAAGGCAAGTTAGCAATCATCCTGATTTCAAAGTTAGAAGAATTAGAAGTGACAATGGAACTGAGTTCAAGAACTATGTCATGAGGGCATTTTATGAGGAAAATGGGATCTTGCATGAGTTTTCAGCAAAAAAGACTCCACAACAGAATGGAGTAGTGGAAAGAAAGAATAGATCTCTTATTGAAGATGCAAGGACAATGCTTGAAGAATCAAAATTACCAACATATTTCTGGGCTGAAGCTGTAAACACTGCATGCTACACTCAGAACATCTCTTTGATTAATCAAGCAAGATGCATGACACCTTATCAATTGTTCAAGAACAAGAAGCAAACTCTAAAATTTCTTCATGTCTTTGGCTGTAAATGCTATATTCTGAGAAATCAAATTGATCAAAATGGGAAGTTTGATGCTAAAGCAGATGAAGGAATTTTTGTTGGATATGCTGTTGGTAAAGCATATAGAGTCTACAATCTAAGAACCAACATTGTTGTTGAATCTATACATGTTGTGTTTGATGATAAAAAGATTGAAGGACTAAAAGATGGAGATTACCATGAAAGCCTCAAATTCGACAATGTTGAGATGGTCAGTGATGAAAGTGATGATGAGAGTGATCAAGAAACAGTGTCTAAGGATAATGCAGAAAAATCTACCACCAATGAAGCACATAACTCAACATCCGTCGAGTTACATAATGCTTCATCCGTCGGAAGGCAATCTGTGTTATCCGTCGGAAGACAACCTGCCTCATCCATCGATACTCAAAATTCACCATCCGTCGGGTTATCTAAAGGAGCAGGAAATCAAGGAAGGTCACCTATAGAAAGTACCCCTTTCACAAATCAAAGATCCACAAACTTAGGGGGAGTTTCTAGCAATCAAAACTCAATCACACATCAAGACAACATTGAGGTCTCTTCATCTAGAGCTAATCTACCTCAACCAAGGAAATGGACAAAAGATCACCCCTTTGAACTAATTATTGGTGATGTTTCTTCTAGAGTTCAAAACAGGAGAGCAACTCAAGAAGAATGTCTATACAACAGCTTTCTGTCAAAGGAAGAACCAAAGAAGGTAGAAGAAGCCTTGTTAGATCCTGATTGGATATTAGCTATGCAGGAGGAGCTAAACCAATTTGAAAGGAATAAAGTTTGGAAGCTGGTACCCAAGCCTAAAGGAAAGAATCCAATAGACACCAAATGGGTATTCAGAAACAAGATGGATGAAAATGGCATAGTAGTAAGGAACAAAGCCAGATTGGTTGCTAAAGCTATTGCCAGCAAGAAGGAATAGATTTTGATGAAACATTTGCTCCTGTTACAAGACTTGAAGCCATCAGAATCTTCTTAGCCTATGCAGCCCATGCCAATTTCAAGGTCTATCAAATGGATGTCAAAAGTGCCTTTCTGAATGGAGATTTGGAGGAAGAAGTGTATGTTAGTCAACCTCCTGGCTTTGAAGATCCAAATTTTCCAGAGTATGTCTATTATCTACTGAAAGCACTTTATGGACTGAAGCAAGCACTTAGAGCCTGGTATGACACTTTATCAAAGTTCCTTTTGGAAAATCACTTCACAAGAGGTACTGTAGATAAAACTTTATATTTCAGAAATGTTAATGGCTCTAGCATACTTGTTCAAATTTATGTAGATGATATTATCTTTGGCTCTACAGATGAGAAACTTTGTAAAAAGTTTGCCAAACTGATGCAAAGTAAGTATGAAATGAGTATGATGGGAGAACTAACTTACTTTCTTGGTTTACAAGTTAAGCAAGTTAGTGATGGAATATTCATTAGTCAGACTAAATATATTTTTGATCTTTTAAAGAAGTTTGATCTAATGGATTGCACATCTGCAAAAACTCACATGGCCACTGCAACTAAGCTTGAACTAAACACTACTGAAAAGTCTGTGGATATTTCAAGCTATAGAGGCATGGTTGGCTCACTTCTGTACTTAACAGCTAGTAGGCCAGATATAATGTTTGCTACATGTTTATGTGCTAGATTTCAGGCTGATCCTAGAGAGTCTCACTTGATAGCTATCAAGAGAATTTTCAGATATCTCAAGGCAACACCAAAACTTGGCATTTGGTATCCTAGAGATTCTGGTTATTCAGATACAGATTATGCAGGTTGCAGAATTGATAGAAAGAGCACAACAGGAACCTGTCAATTTTTAGGAGGCAAGCTTGTGTCATGGTTCAGTAAAAAGCAAAATTCAGTTTCTACTTCTACAGCTGAAGCTGAATATATTGTTGCTGGCAGTTGCTGTGCACAGATTTTATGGATGAAAAATCAATTGCTAGACTATGGTTTGCAAGTTGAAAGGATTCCTATTTTCTGTGATAACACAAGTGCAATTGCCATCACTGAAAATCCAGTGCAACATTCAAGGACAAAGCACATAGACATCAAGTACCATTTCATAAGGGAACATGTAATGAATGGTATTATAGAGTTACATTTTGTTCCAAGTGAGAAGCAACTTGCAGATATTTTTACCAAGCCACTGGATGGTAAGTGAGTTAGGTATGCTTAATTACTCTTGAATCTATCTGAGTTATTTTGCAAGTTGAAAAGTAGCCAGAAATTTAACTGATTTTTTAGTCTTGGATGAAATTTTGGCTAAGCCAAAATTTTCATCTCGACGGATGACCATTATCCATCGAGTTGAGTCATCCGTCGATATACAATGTACAAATAAAAATCAATTATTTTTTTGGAATCTTTTAAAACTCGACGGATAACAGTTTATCCTCATCCGTCGAAGTGTCTAAATCTTAACCGTTAATTCCCTGAACATTATCCATCGAGTATACTTACAGTTTGTAAGCGTTACACGACGGATAATGGGTGGAATTTTTACAGTTTATTTTTAAACGACTATTTTAGGCAATTTTCTATTGGGTAATTTACTTTTCTTTATTATTTTCATATGTTGTTTTTGAGCAAAGTATAAAAGCTTATTTAATTCTAATCATTTTCTTTTATCATTCTCAAATTCAACTGTGTTTCTTTCATTCTCTCTCAAGAAAAAATCATCTTTCTCTTCAAGCTTTCCTTCTCTAACAATGGCACCTGTAGTAAAGATTATGTCTCAGACTGGGTTCATTTATGAGAAGAACAACTTCACTGCTTTGATCAACAAGGGCATTCAGCAATCAGAAGATTATCAAAAGATAATGAACTTCGTGAAGAACTGCAAGTTAAGTTTTGCCATGCTTGAATCACCCACAATCTTTTGTGAAGTTGTAGAATAGATGTGGACTTCTGCAATTTACAACTCTACTGACAAAACCAGCACTCTGACCATCAAAGGTAATGAATTCTGTATCAATAGTGATGTGATAAAAGCATGTTTCAAGATTCCTGATAATAATGTAACTTCACCACACACTGACACTGATTTGATCAATACGCTTAACTCCATGCATTATGCACTTCCTACTAATAAGCTAAGTGATATTATGAGATTAGGTCTTAGGAAGGAATGGAGTTTTATGTGTGATGTTGTAACTAAAGTTTTCTCTGGAAAAGTCAGTAATTTTGATTCTGTGAACATTTCCATGCTTAACATGCTATACATGCTAGTTACAGACAAATTTTACAATTTCAGTGACCTTGTCATATATGAGTTAGGTTTTAAACTAGGTGAGTTAGCCAAAAGGGGAAAGAACATATATTATGCTAGATTTTTTATGCTATTGGCTAACCATCTTTGTCAAGAGATTGCACTTGAGAACCCAAACAACAAATTAGCTTGTTGGGTTCAAGAGAGAAGAATCATTGCAGATTTGAACAGAGCCAACCACCATAGGGATGTGCCAATGTTCTATTTCCCTGTAATGCTGACACCTCAGGTAAGTGAGGTAAGTTCATCCATACCCTCAACTATTCCAATCACCTCTATTTCTTTGACTTCAGGCATAGCAATGGCAACTGTGACAATGAACTGCCAAATCAACTGTAATTTCCAAATCCAAATCAAAGAAAACCCCCTCTGGTATCTCTCAAAAGATACCAGTTGAAAAATCTACCAAAGCCAAAGAGGGAAGTGTGAAGGAGGGTCAGATAGGTGAGGGAAGGGGTGAACATCAAAGAAACCCCAAGGATAAGGTTGGAGAGTTGAGTGAATCCCAACCTAGCCACACTGCAGTTTCCCAACAAACTGCAGTGCTTAAAAGGGACAAAAGGTCACTTCTAGCTGCATCCTCCCAAAAGGATGTGGCTATTGAACAAAGCTCTCATCCAAGAGCACAGGCCAAAAGGGTTAGGGACACAAACTCACCCCAAACTTACACTAGAAAGAAGAAATCCAAAACAACTCGGGATGCACAGGGCACACACAGTGCAAACTGGTGCTAAAGACACAGTCCCTGCACCTTCTCAAATTCAGATTGATGTGGCTCCAACAAATGTGGAGTCACAGCCAAAATCTCTCATTATAGAAGCCACTGAAACACCATACTCACCAACTAACTCACTGGAAGTGGACATGATAAACACTTCAATTCCTGATTCTCCTTCTTTAACTCTGTTGGGGAAGCCAAAATCTAGTGCAAGTGAGCATCGTATTTTAGATGATTTGTTGGCTCACTTGCCAATTCTTTCAGATTCTATTGTGACTTCTGTGCCTCAAATAACTTCAATCAACACAGAGTCTACAATAGTTTCTCTTCCCACCTCATTCATTTCTACTCTCTCGATGGATATTGCTCATCCGTCGAGTAGTGATTGTATCCCGACGGATAAGCTTAACAGCAGTTATCCGTCAGATAGCTTTACCACTCACCCGACGAATATCACTTATCCGTCGAGTGTCTCTGCACAACTTCAAACTTCAATAATTTCAAGTGCAGAAGATTTAGTGGTAATACAATCACTCTTAGGACTGAGAGAGGAGAGTGCATTGAGTGAGAGGCTGGGTTGCTCCCAGGCAAAAGGAGAGGAAAAGAGTGAATCTCAGCAATCCATTTCTTCAGGATTGGCAAAAGTGAGTGAGAGGAGTCCCACCTTAGTAGGTGAAGGTGAGGGTGTGAGGGTGGGGAGCCAGGGTGAGACCCTGATGCAACAAAAGAGAGAATATGAGAGAAAGGCAGGTACAGGAGAAATAAGGGTGGATCCAGCCATTGCTAGTGAGTCAATGATTGTGAATGATGCTGAAAAGGAAAGACAATTTCAGCAACATTACAAAGCTGTAATTGATAACATTTCCTTGGATGCTGACACTTTTACTCATCCTGTGTTAGCCTATCAATTGTTGGCTGCTCAGGGCAATGTGGAGGCAGAGCAGACTTTGAATTTGGTGCACACCACAGAATCTCTTCAAAGAGATAAAGCTGCTGTTAACAGGATGCCTTCTCAAGCTGGAGAGCCATCTGAAGAATTTGGAGTAAATTCTAATGATGATGACTCTGGTTCTTTGGATGGAAGCATGAACTTAGGGGGAGCTGAAGGCCCAAGTTCTGCTTTAAGTTTACCTGAATGGGCATGGGCAAAGGAATCAACACAGGACAATTTGAGGTGTCTTTGGTCAAACAAGTAATAGTTATTCAACAAGCCCTTCAGGAAAGTTCAGATGTTGGTACCAAGGCTATTCTTCAAGCTCACCTAGACTCTCTACATCTAATGAAGATCCAGCACTTAAGACAGAATCTTAGTGTGGGTGAATTGAAAAGAGATATAGCTGACTTGAAGACCTATAACTCCGAGAAGCTGGATTCAGTAATACCATATGGTACCATGCAAGATCTACTACTAAGATTGAGGAGAGAATCAGACTCTGAAAAGAAGCTAGCCAAACTGGAAAACAGAGTTCAAGTTATTGAAGATTCAGTGGTTATTCTTGTTCAAAATCAACAGACTCAGACAAATCTTCTCATGCAACTGGCTAAAGCACAAGGCCTAACTCCTCAACTTGATGATAACAAAAAGGGGGAGAGAGAATCAAGTAAGGGGGAGAAAGGACCAACAGAGGGGGAGAAACTTCAAGTACAAATCAGCAAAGTAATTGTACCTTCAATTACTATCTCCAAGCCACCAGTTGCAGATGGTATAGATCTAATTGAAGCAGCAGCAACAAATCTGAAAGTTGCTGAAAAAGGAAAGTTGAGTTTAATCAACTGGGAAAAGATTGATGAGGAAATTCAGAAAAAGTTTGAACTAATCAAGGAGCCATTTAAGTCAGCCATCCATCACTCTCATGTCAAGCCAATCAGTGTGAATGAGATGAGCATGAACTATCTGGAGAAAGGACAATCTTCCTGCATCAAATCACAAAAGGCTGAAATAATTCTCAAACCAAGGGCAAATTATCCAAAGTCATCTTTGAAGAATCCCTTGGATACTGTGTATGAGACACCCAAGCCTGATGAAAAGAAGCTTCTGTCAAGATCCATTATCTTCTATAAAGATCCAGCTGATTCAGCCTCAAAAAGGAGAATTGCTAAGATATTCAGAAATGGAAAGGAAATTTGTGTGGTAGCTGGACATCCACAATTTGCTCAAGCAAAGAAAGAAGAAAAAATAAGATTAAGGAAGGAAAAGAGGCAAGCTACTCTAGATGCAAAGAAATCTAAACAAAAGAAAGAGCAGATTGCCATCTTAGCCAAGCTATAGGCTGTAAACTCTTCTCAACAAATTCCCTCTCAACCATCTGAAGCTGGTGAATCAAAGAAGAAGATTGAAGAACAGAAGAAATCCCCAAGAAAGAAGGAATTGGCTAGAAGAACAAAAAGGAAGCTGGATGTTGTTGACAAGGAATTGGAAAATCAATTTCCTAAGGAATCCACTCAAGCTAAAACTCTAGCATCAAAGCCCTCTGTGGTATTTGAAGATATAAGGGTGGTGGACCCCTACAGGAACATACATGGAGAGCCTATTGTGCCAAAGGATGAGCCAATAGAGTGGGATAAATTACCAATTCCTGACTTCAATTTGCCAATCCTTACCAAGCTAAAAAGGACAAAATCAAGGGCAATCAAGAAAGTGAAGCTGTCACCTCTCAAATCCAAATCAGTAGTCAAAGCTCAACCCAAGGTCAACAGGGGAGACTACTTGTACTTGTGTGACATCAAAGAATTCTCAGATCTAAATCTTTATCTGGATGAACTGGATGAAGTAAGGGCAATTGATGCATACAGAAACCTACCTGAAAGGTTGGTGTTCAAGTACAAAGGAGGAAGGGAGATTCAGTGGCCTCTTCACAGGATACTTCAAGAAAGCCAAGCTGTGTTGATCAAAGTCTATTCATCCTTCAAGAAAAACTTTGGGTTCAATGTAACTGCAAGAAGACTAGTATTGAAGATGATTGAAGAGCTGAGGAGTGCTAGAGCTAAAGATGCACTGCTAAAGACTCTAATCATCCCTTATACAGGGAGAAGAGTGCATCTAAGGCCCTACTGGCTGATGGAATTCATGGATGACAAGGGTGTGAGAAGATTCTTCAGACTAGAAGACCAATTGAGTATCTCTAACAATGAGACTCTCTTGGAGATGCAAGAAATGCTAGATCTCTCAGAATCTGATGAACTAGAATTCCATAGGCAGCTCCAGAATCAAATTGAAGAAAACAACAGAAAGCTTGGAAGAAGATCTAGACCTTCAAGAAACTAGAAAAACCTGCTCAGGCTAGAGGAGCATCTTGAACCGACTGTGAGCCAAACCTTGTACATTTTGTTTAATTGAAGCACTTTCAGTTTTATCTACTTATCTTTAAAGATATATGTTTAGGATGTTTTGTTATCATCAAGTGTCTCTTAATTTATGGCTACAATTCCAGTAGACATAAATTGGGGGAGATTGTTGTGAATATGTTGTGTACTTGATGATCACTTAAACAAAACATCTAAGTAGATTTTACTTAGTGAAATAATGTAGCACTCGATGGATAAGAATTATAGTCCCGACGGATAACTCGTTATAGTCTCGACGGATGATTAACTTATTATCCATCGAGTGAGTAGCTTATGTAATAATAAGTTTATAGCACAGTGATGTATGCACCTTTGTATAGAATCTGTAGTAGCATATAAGTCATGTTGACTTTAACTAGATATGCAGAATAAGTTGATTAATTGTACATAAGTAATGTCTTGTAATTCTGTATAAGTGAAATGAAGTCAAGTGCCAAAATAGCTACCGACGGATGATTAACAAAGCCTTCGACAGATGATCAAATGACTATCAACGGATGTTTAACATAACAGTCGACGGATGATCAATCAAGTCATCGACGGATGATCTGAAAGTCGACGGATGATCATATCAAGAATTCAAACATCAGTTGAACAGTGAAAGCTGACACACAGCCGTCGAATTGGATACAAACACATTGTGGAAGCCCATTAACTGGGTAATAGAGGACAAAAAGCAGCAAAGACTAAGACTGTTAGATTTTATATTTGTTCAGTCTTTTTGGCTTTGTAATCTTGGTATTATATAAACCAAGAGAGTAGCAAATAGAAAAATATAACTGAGATAGTTGAGAAACACAAAAACAGAGAAATCATTGTAAGCTTAATCTTTAGCATTTCCTGTTTTCTCAGCAGTTCAATTTGTAAGCAGCTGTGGGCATTTCTGCGCACAGAGTCCTCTCGATATATTATATATATCTCTGGTGGAATTGTTTAAATCCACCAGAAAGTTTTTAAAGACTCTTATTTTTAATTACTTGTGTTTTGATTCATTCAAGTTTATATTCCGCATTTTGCTAATCAAAACAAATATATCAATAATCGAGTTGAACATTTTTATTTCAAGAAAAAGGTTCGAGAATTCCATTCAACCCCCCTTCTGTAATTCTTGCTTCATTGTTAAGGGACTAACACCTCATGTTCCAATGAGAGATGCAACAGGAAACTAGCCATCAGTTCCCAAGCCAAGGCACGAATGGTATGATCCTGACATTGAACAAGTCAGGAAGGATAAAAAGGCCATGAACATTCTGTTCAATGGAGTTGATGCAGACATGTTTGACAACATTATTAACTGCAAAACTGCCAAGGAAGTCTGGGATACTATACAGATAATCTGTGATGGCACCGAGCAAGTTAGAGAAAATAAAATGCAGCTCTTGATTCAGCAATATGAGCATATTCACAATGAGGAAAGTGAGTCACTCACTGACATTTTTAGTAGATTCCAAAAACTACTAAATGCTCTTAAGTTGCATGGAAGAGTCTATCAGACTAAAGACTCTAATCTGAAATTCCTTAGATCTCTTCCAAAGGAATGGAAACCAATGACAGTCTCATTAAGAAACTCACAAGATTATAAAGAGTTTACTTTGGAGAGACTGTATGGCATCCTGAAGACCTATGAGCTTGAGATAGAGCATGATGAAAGGATGGAGAAAGGAAAGAAGAAAGGAGGATCCATTGCACTAGTTACTGATTTGGAAAAAGAGAAGGAAGTGAAGATGGAAGCTGTTGAGTCAACTTCTAAGGTCTGTGAAAGCAAGGGCAAGGGGATTGTAGTAGAAAGTGAAGATTCATTGAGTCAAGATGACATGGAGGACATTGATGAGCACCTAACATTTCTTTCCAGGAGATTTGCCAAGCTCAAGTTTAAGAAGAACTTTGGAGCAGCTAAGCCAAATAGAAACATGGTGGATAAGTCAAAATTCAAATGTTTCAAATGTGGCTTGGCACGACATTTTGTAAATGAGTGTAGAAAGTCAGATTCCAGTAAGAAAAGGTTTGAGTCTGTGGATTATAAGCAAAAATACTTTGATCTGCTCAAACAAAAGGAAAGGGCTTTTATTACATAAGAGAATGACTGGGCAGCAGATGGTTTGGATGAAGATGAAGATGCCAGCTATGTCAATCTAGCCCTAATGGCCAAGTCTGATGAAACAGAGACAAGTTCCTCAAGCAATTAGGTAATTACTACATACTTGCACATTTATCTAAAGCTGAGTGTAATGATGCCATAAATGACATGTCTACAGAATTATATCATTTGCGTGTTACACTTAAGTCTCTTACTAAAGAAAATGCTAAAATCAAAGAAAACAACTTGTTTTTAAGTGAGAGGAATAATGTGCTTGAGTCTCAGTTTGTTGATTTTGAGAAACTAAGGATTGAGTGTAAGATTGCCAAGGAGGAATTAACTGAGTCCTTGAAAAAGGAAGAGATTTTAAAGAAGCAGCTCGAGCGTGAACAAGAGGTGATTAAAGCATGGAAAACATCCAGGGATGTCCATGCTCAAATCACCAAAGTTCAAGGAATTGAGTCTTTTTATGATGAAGCCTGGAAAAAGAGTAAAGAGAAACTAGAACCTAATTTGGTAGATGGTTTGCTGACAGATGTAGACTCGACGGATGATGAGGACTATCCGTCGGATAATAAAAAGTGTTATCCGTCGAAAGATGAAAATCCTCATCCGTCGGCTGTGAGCAAGCCCATTAGCAAAGCCAAACTAATCAAGCTAAATGAGAAGTATGGGTCTGTTTCCAAGAACTTTGTTTCAGGAGAGTCAAGTCAAGTTAAGAAAGGAAAAAGGGCTAATGTTGGTCACATGACTGTCAAACAGCTAAGTGACAGACTTGAGAAAATTGAGATAAAAACAGAGACTAAAAGGAAAAACAACAGGAATGGTAAAGTAGGGATTAACAAACACAATAAATACACACCTGATAAATATGCTCCTAGAAAAATCTTTGTCAAGTGTGGTAGTGTAAATCATTTGTCTGTTAATTGCAAATCTGTCATGCCTACTCCCATGTCTGTTCAGTCTCAATTTCCTAACATGAATGCAATGCCTCCCATGCCTGTTAATGCTATGCCTATAAAGAACATGAATGCACAGTTTGCTAAAATGCCATTTGCACCTAATCCATATTATGCTGCATACAGTATGCCTCAAATGCCATTTAGCATGCCTTACTGGAATAACATGTTTACACCAAGCATGCCATTTCCTGTTAGCCATAATATGCATGATAATTCTATTGCATTAAATGGTTTCAAAGGCCCTACCCAAATGACTAAGGAAGAATCTGATATTCCTAAGTCAAATGAGTTAAGACCTAAGAAACAGAAGAAGAAAGCTAACAAGGCAGGACCCAAGGAAACTTGGGTACCAAAATCAACTTGATTTGATTTTAATGATAGGTTAAGTGTAGTAGTTGTTTTGTCATGTTGAGATCTTAGTTGTTAAGTGTTTTTGTTGATTTTGGGAGTTAAGATTAGCACTAGTTGTTCTTGATGTTTCATGGTATGATTTGGGCTTGGTTTAAATGGTTTAAAGTGGTTGATGAGTGATATTGTCATATGGTTGTATTGGTATTGATTGGTGATGGTTTGGTGTTGAATTTGTTTGGTAAAATTTTGGGAAATCGCGTAAACATAGCCGTCGTAATGTCCGATTTAACTTAGACTGTTTTGTTCTTAACATCAGAACCCTAGAACTCACTGTTAGGTTTTGACCATTTCCATGTTTATATAGTTCATGTTACGAGCTTCGTTTTGATATGTGGTTCGTTTGAATCTGATGTACGGTTTAGGAGAAACGACCGTTTTAAGTAACGGCGTTTCGCGAACGAACCATTACCCCTCTCCTTACTTTGAAACATAGGTTAAAGACCTTAAAGGACTAATTGGAGTATGAATCATTTATGTAAAGTGTATTAGGCAGTTGGTAAGGCACTCGCGAAAGAATCGCCTTAAAACCCTTAATGGTTAATATATTAAAAATGGTGGAGCCGAGGGTACTCGAGCGACTCAAGTGAATCGTTAAGCGCGAAAGCGAACGTTAGGACTCTAAATGGTTAAAGTCTAGTTTCTTAAGCGGCCGGGGTTTAATTCTGACTTATGTTGTTGTTCATAGGTTATCGGACCCACTCTAAGCTTAAGTCTATTCGGGAGCACTCAGGCAAGTTTTCTACCCGTTATACTGTTGTTGTGATGTATACATTTGTATATGCATTATCTTGCGATAGATGCATGATGGTTAATTAGCAAATTCTTGCGATATATTGTAGCATGTGATATGGTATATATGCATGCCTGTTTCGTATTCTTGACACATATATCTGTTGATTCAGTTGATAATACCTATGCTAGAGATAAGCGGTAATTTGCATATACCCTTAGTATAGGGGACCCAAAGGTGAACTTTTTCTAAAACCGGGAGTCGAGGCTCCCGAGTATAATATATATATTTATATATATATACATATGAATAGTTTTCAAAACTATGAATCAAATAAGGTTTATTCGATAACTTTATTTTATTAATGAATATTATCTTGAATATTCATTCGAGGGCTTATGACCCCGTTTATTTTATTAATGAATATTATTTTGAATATTCATTCGAGGGCTTATGACCCGGTTTATTTTATTAATGAATATTATTTTGAATATTCATTCGAGGACTTATGACTCCGATTATTTACTAAATAATATTCTTTATTTTATTAAAGAATAATGTGTCGATAATCAAACTTACCTTTGATTATTCAAATAAAGATATTATTTTCGTATAAGTACATCTTTGGTTATTTAAGATTCATTTCAAGTATAAGTTTTACAACTTCTACTTCAATTATTTTTATAAAGATTATTCTTTATGGGAATATTATTTAAAGAATAATATTCAGATATTTTCTAATATATTGGGACTGATTTATTTTATTAAATCAGCATTACTCCAAACATTCTTAAAAATGTTTTACGAGTCTTCAAAATGATTTTAAAAGTTAGAGCGGATCCCAAAACTCATTTTATAATTAAGATCCTCCTTTCGAAGGGGATTTAAATACTCGCTCAAAACCTGAGGGATCCGACTCTGTGGTATGTTTTATATTCGCAACCAGGTTGCTATTTTAATAAAAGAGTTTTGATTACTTACCCAATACTCGGGAAGTAAAATTCTTGGAACAAGTTAATCCATTAACAGGCATCGCCTGGGAAATATCGGTGAGTTTCCCTTTCCAACTAGATACGACTTCGTGGTGGAGCCGTATCAGCAAGTTTCTACTTGGGAAAAGTGGGGACGAGCTTTACGTTTCAGAGTCATGGATTTCATCTGAACTAGGAGTGGCGTAAGTGGTCCAGTGGCACCGGCCCAGCCTTATTATATTGGCCCAAATGGCCTGGAAGTTCCGCTAAGACGGTACATTCCTTAGGAGTCCAGTGTTCGGTTGACAAGTAAATCCGACAGGTTCTCCTCTATATGTAGAAAATGGTGGGGTTGTACTACTACGACTGATCATCGTAAGTGGTCTTCCTGACGCGACAAAACTCCCATAATGACTTCATCATCCAATTGGATATTTCTGCAACACTACCCAGAGCACTTCGATAGGAAGGCTACGGTTGGGCGATTGTGGAGTGTTGGCAGGAAACAGTTTTCAAAATGATGTTTGCATCAAATGAAGTATTTCGTAACTTCATTTTATTTTGATGATATTTTAAAGATTGATTCTATACAAGTTTTGTCTTGTAGCTTAATCTATGGGATGAACTATTTATACATTGAATGGTGGTAGTTCAAGTAGTATTCTAAAAAGATATAAGTATATTGGAGTATCTTGTAACTTCATCTTTTAAACTTATATCTAGTTAATGATTGTCTTATGAATGACAAAGGTTTCAGGAAAACGTTGAGACAAGGTCAGATATATTAGATCACCTTGCAACGATATTTTTATACAGTTATAAACTGGAACTCTGTGTATATTATACATGTCAGAGGATTTCAAAGATTGTGAAAAGTATATATGTATATATACTGAATATTTTGCGACTTGGTCGCGTTAAGATATCAGCTTGGTTCATTTCCTCTTGACCGAGACTTTCATGAGTACTATGAGAGTGCTCATATATTGTTAATCAGTATACATATTATTTTGGTGGGCTTGTTGCTCACCCTTGCTTTCTTCTTTCATCACACAACAACAGATAGAAAAGATGAACATGACCAAGCTCCCGATTCGCAAGCGGTTAGGAAACGTTCCGCAGTTTCCTGTAGGCGTTGGTGCCGTTATAGCCGAGGTAGGATCTACCAATAGGCTAGGCTTTCAACTTCTGATGTACCAGATTTATGTATATTTATCAATTTTAATAATGGCAAAGAAATGTAAATTTATTCAGAAACCCTTTTAAGGTGTATTGGCATATAATTTTGGAATAAAATGACTCGTGTTATTTTTTTGATATTCATCTCTGAGACTATAACTTGTGGTGTGTGTGTTTATTGTGGGATAGAGTAGTTGATTGTTTATTAAGATTGGGTGTTATTAAGGGAAATGGAACTCGTGACAATCCGGATCCCCGACCCCGGATTTGGGGGTGTTACAGAAATGGTATCAGAGCGAAGCGTTATAAACCTCAGAGATGATGTGACGTTAAGATAATAAGTTCACTAAGATAATAAGAACTCTTGCCAAGTTCATAGTCGGACTACCTAACGTAGTAATGACAGTTAAAACCCTTATGGGAACCCTTATAAATATCATGATAGAAGCGTAGTTCGTTATCATATATGGTAGCGGGACTCTAAACCCTGAGGTTGAGGAGCAACAGCGCGATGATGTTTTATTACTAATTGGAGATCGGATTGTGGATCCGATAGAGTGTCCTAACGCATGACCGAATGATGTTCATATTGAGGATGTAGCGGTTGAGGATGTTATCCTAGAAGGGATTGTGGCTGAGGAGGATCCCGTGGAGGATCCTAACAGGACTGAAGAGATGATCGCTGAGGAATTGATAACCATGGTTAGGGCGACTACCAGAGGTAGGATTGGCCGGTCACTGCCGGAGGTTCGTTCAAGTTTATAAAGATAGTAGCCCCTTTAACGCGGCTTGCTCATAAGACTGAGAAGTTCGAATGGATAGAGAAATGCGAGAACAACTTTTAAGAACTGAAGCAAAGATTGGTGACGGCCCCTATGGTGGCATTGCCGGATGGAAAAGAAGATTTTGTGATCTGTACTGACGCTTCGCATAAGGAATTAAGGTGCTTCTTATACAGCATATCAAGGTAATCGTGTACGCGTCAAGACAATTAAGGGAATATAAAATTCGATATCCCCACCCATGAGCTTGGGCTCGTGGCAATAGTTTTGCCCTAAAGATTTGAGGCACTACTTGTATGGAGAGAAGTGCGAGATTTACACAAGCCATAAGTGCTCTAGTGTATTTTCACGTAGAAAGAGCTCAACATACGCCAGAGGAGGCGGTTAGAGCTAATCAAGAATATTGATTGGGAGATTCTTTATCATTCGGGGAAAGCCAATGTGGTGGCTGATGCCCTTAGTAAAAAGGAGAAACTCAAGATGATAATGTCTTTGGGAGAGTTTATGAGAGATTTTGAGAAAATAGAAATAGAAGTGAAGGTAACCGGAGCCGGTACCGAAAAGATGTTTGAGATTGCAATACAGTCTGAATTATCGGAAAAGAACATATTGTGCCAGAAAAAGTGATGAATGAAGGCAGAGAGCCAACAATTAGATAAAAGATTAATACCGAGAAAGATGATAAGGGAATAATGAGGTATTCCTACAGAATTTGGGTTCCAAATGTTCAAGAGCTTAAAGATGAAATCTTAGATGAAAGTTAGTTTGAGAAATAAGATTTAGAGCAAACCCTGAACGTGATAGTCAGGGAGGTCGCCATCAAGATAGAAGGAACCCATAACATAATGGAGTGGAAAATAAGGATTTTAACGTATAAGATAACCCCAAGTATGGGAGAAGGATGAAACATTTCATATTAAGGAAACAGAAAGTCGTGTAAGGAAAGGAGATCCGAGACGGTAGTCCTATACGACAATTCATGGACCTGTCTAAAAAGAACTTAGACTATTATCCCCAACCACCACCTTGAGGAAACAATGCGGTAGGAAATTCTTTCATGACCTTTAGGTCGCTAAGCTCTCATAGTTCCAAGGAACAGGTTGACCCAGTCGAGGCAAGAGCCTGGCTAAAGGAAATATATGAATCATTTGAGATTCTAAATGATTGACGAATCACAAAAGACTGTTTTTGTCACTTACCCTCCTAAGAGAGAGGCCACCCGCTGGTGAAAGGCCAAGGAAGGCACGGAGCAAGAGATTATAATAAACTGATTAAAGTTCAGTCAATTGTTTTCGGGATAGTAATTCCCAAGGTTATGGAGATAGTGTAAAAGCTTTAGAGCCAGAACAAAGGCGGACGAGTATGATGAATTATGAATCTAAGTTGTAAAAGTTGTCAAGATTCGTTCTGAGGACACGAATCCAGAATGACGGGATGTTTGAAATCAATGCTTATGTTGTGTTGGTTCATGAAATAATGATAATAGAAAGGAAAATAAAAAGGAATTAAAGTGGAAAGGAATATAAAGGCAATAGAGTTTGAGGAATGATAAGGGAGTTGGGTATGAGGAAACCCTAAAGACTCGTAGCAATAAAAATAGAAAAGTATGTAATCGTCAAGATGGGGGTGATTCACCATGAGTTAAAAATTGATGGTTGAAGGCATAAGAGATACATATATTTTATTCCCTGTAAGTTGGGAGTATCCGAGGAAACCTTGAGATAGTTCGAAGGATAAATAATGAGACGCGGATAGATTAAGGAGACAAGAAAGTAAGAAATTAGGAAAATTGGATGAAGGAAGTGACCTTCAAGAATGTGAAGTGTAAGACTGGTGGCTTGATACCCAGAAAGGGAGACGCCAGGTATGAAAGATATCCCAACATTGAGATGACTGTTGAGATAAACAACAAAAGTAAATAAGGAATTATTAAGAAGAAGTTCACGTTGAACACGACCAATATCTTCCAGAACATCCTTGTTATCGTTACCAAATTAGGCAAGAAAAGCGGATAACCGTTGTTATCTTTTGGAGGCCATATTGATTGACCTCATTTTGAATACATATGTTATTGTGAAATTAGGCATATACTATCGAGGTGGGAATGATTGAATAAGACACCCTTATCAGGGATATATGACTTGATTATTCATGGAAGGATGCATGTACCTTTTTAAAGGTGGAATTAATGATAAAACATCGGTAACTTAAAATGAATCCTAGGGGAATGCATAAAGGTTGGAATTTCACCCTTAATAGGGAAAGCATGAGTTTTGACAGTATGAATTGGAAAGGATTAAGGTAACAACAACCTTTAAAGATCAGTAGAGAAATTTTTTCAGAAGTACATAGAAAATGGTTCTAGTATTAGTATATGGTATTTTGATATGCCCTGTATCTAGGGAATACAGGAGGAACGATTCAAGGATAACCTTAGAGGTTTTACAAGGAGAAAGGTAATATTCAAAATTCTCAAGAATAGAAATATTGATGAAGGAAATATGACGTAATTATAATGATACCAAGTGGGGCACGTGTTAAACCATGAGAAAGTATGGATCGAATCAGTAAAGGTCGAAATTGTTCAGGGCAATTAGGGCCTAAGATAAAAGATGTTCTAAGTATGATTGAGAGTCAGTCGTGACAGTGATTAACCTCTAAAGACTGAGGCAATAACTTATGGAAAAATGGTGATATTTTTTTTTACTCATCAGATTTTAAGGAAAACATCTTCACAAAAGCAGTGATTGAAATAAGGTAGAAAATTTATTTGGAGGTGGTTAAAATGACATTGACTGTAAGGAAATTTTACTATCAGGAAAGGCCAAAGAGGTGGCCGATACTTTAAATGTAAGAGGATGATTATAGGCGCTCGTGCGAGAGGAATACAGTGATGATGGTTGAAGCCGGGAAGATTATATTATGGTTTGGAAGATTGACATTCCTTCTGATGACTGTGCAATACCCAACCGTAATAGTAGTTTTGTAACACCCCCAGATCCGGGGTCGGGGATCCGGGTCGTCACGAGTTCCATTTCCCTTAATAACACCCAATCTTAATAATTACTCAACTACTCTGTACTGTGACCCCATAATAAACACACACACCACACGTTATAGTCTCAGAGATGAACATCCAAAAATAACCACAAGTCATTTTATTCCACAATTATCTGCCAATACACCTTAAAAGGTTTTCTGAATAAATTTACATTTCTTTGCCATTATTACAATTCATAAATATAAATAAATCTGGTACATCAAAAGTTGAAAGCCTAGCCTATTGGTAGTTCCTACCTCAGCTACGGCGGCATCAATGCTTCTAGAAAACTGCGGAACGTCTCCTAATCGCTTGCGAATCGGGAGCTTGGTTCTGTTCATCTTTTCTATCTGTTGTTGTGTGATGAAAGAAGAAAGCAAGGGTGAGCAGCAAGCCCACCAAAATAATATGTATAATGATTAATAGTATATGAGCCTTCTCATAGTACTCATGAAAGTCTTGGTCAAAAGAAATGAACCAAGTTTGATATCTTAATGCGATGAAGTCGCAAAATATTCAGTATATATACATATATACTTTTCAAAATATTGGAAGTCCTCTTCCATGCATAATACACACAGAGTTCCAGTGTATAACTGTATAAAAATACCGTTGCAAGTTGATCTCATATATCTAACCTTGTCTCAACATTTTTCTGAAAATCTTTGTCATGCATAAGATAATCATTTACTAGATATAAGTTTAAAAAAAATGAAGTTACAAGATACTCCAATATACTTTATATCCACATACTACTTGAACTACCACCGTTCAAGTTATAATCAGTTTCAAAGTTCATCACCCAGATGAGACTACAAGATAAGACTTGAATAGATTCAATCTTTGAAATATCATTATAAATAATGAAGTTACGAGATACTTCATTAAGTCCTGATATATATATCCATATATATATATATATATATCTCATACATTTCCTGAAAATCTCTGTCATGTAAAGTATGAACAGAGTTATAATATCCAATGAATTTTGGAAAGGAAAAGAATTTTGGCATAAACCAGATATCTTGCTGATCAGACAAAGATACCAATAAGTAACCTTTTCTACTAGTAGATGGATGAATCCCCCACCGGTCATCACCCTGGCCACATAAGGACCTTGTGCTGGACCGCCACCCGGCCTCTTACGCGTTGATGGACTGCCACCCAGCCACTTACACTTTCATAGACCGTACCCCGGCCTGTCACTTATGTCGACTCAATTAGATGGGCTTACTTCCCGAACATTGGGCAAGTAATCAATTCATTTACCAAAACTGCAACCTCGTTGCGAATATAAAATACACCACAGAGCCGGATTCCCCAGGTTTTGAGCGAGTATTTAAATCCCCTTAAAAAAAGGAAGATCTTAAATATAAAAATGAGTTTTGGGATCCGCTCTGACTTTAAAAATCATTTTGAAGACTCGAAAACACTTTATAGAGTGTTTGGAGTAAAGCTGATTTAATGAAGTAAATCAGTCCCCAGAATATTTAGAAAATGACTGAATATTATTATTTAAATAATATTCCCATAAAGAATAATCTTTATAAAAATAATTGAAGTAGAAGTATTAAAACTTATACTTGAAACGAGTATTAAATAACCAAAGATATACTTATATGAAAGTATTATCTTTATTTGAATAATCAAAAATAAGTTTGATTATTAACACCTTATTCTTTAATAAAATAAAGAATATATTTCAGTAATAAGCGGAGTCATAATACCTCGAATGAATATTATAAATAATATTCATTAAATAAAATAAAGGAGTCATACATCCTCAAATGAATATTCAAATAATATTCAATTAATAAAATAAAAGGAGTCATAAGCCCTCGAATGAATATTCAAGATAATATTCATTAATAAAATAAAGTTAAAGTTATCGAATAAACCTTATTCGATCAATAGTTTGGAAAACTATAACCATATATATATATATATAAATATTTATATATATATCCATATCCATATATACAAAATCTACTCGGGATCCTCGACTCCCGGTTTTAGAAAATATTTTCACCTTTGGGTCCCTATACTAAGGGTATATGCAAGTTACTGTTATTCTCTAGCATAGGTATTATCAACTGAACCAACAAATATATATGGAAAGAATACGAAACAGGCATGCATATATATACCATATCAGCATGCTTCAATATATCGCAAAATTTGCTAATTAACCAACATGCATCTATCACAAGATAATGCATAAACATATATTCATCACAACAACAGTATAACGGGTAGAAAACTTGCCTGAGCGACTGGGGGTTACGAATGGCTCGGGACAAGTCTGGTAACCTATAAACAACAAGTAAGTTGGAATTAAACCAAAGTCACTTGTAAATCTATACTTTAACTAACTTAGACTCTAACGCTTGTTTTGCGCTTACTGATTCTCTTAAGTCACTCGAGTACCCTCGGCTCCACCATTTTTAATAATTTAACCTTTACGAGTTTTAAGGCGATTCCTTCGCAAGTGTCTTACCAACTGCCTAACACACTTACCATAAATGTTTCATACATTAATTAACCCTTTTTGGTCTTTAACCTATGTTTCAAAGTAAGGCGAGGGGAAAAGTTTCGTTCGCGAAACGCCGTTACTTGAAACGGTCGTTTCTCCTAAACCGTGCATCAGAATCGAACGAACTACATATCAAAACGAAGCTCGTAACATGAGCTATCTAAACATGGCAGTGGTCATAATCTAGCAGGGGGTTCTCGGGTCATAATGTTATGCACAAAAACAGTCCAAAGAAAAGCGGACGTTACGAGGGCTATGTTTACGCGATTACCAATGTTTAAACTACTCCAATTAACCACCAACCAACTCATAACCATCAATACAACAAAACTTCACATAAACCATACCACATCAGTCCATAATCTCCAAGGTTTTCAACTCAAACAACCACAATCAAGACCTATGAACTATAATCAAGCTTCAATTACCAAAACACTTCCAAATCAAACCAAACTACTAATAATCACAATCCATGCTTCTCATTTCACAACACCAACCATTAAACTTACTAACAAATAAAGTAAAGGCTAGGGTTTGAAGTTTATACCTTCCTTGGGAGGTTTTAAGTTGCTAGGAAGCCTTAGGGAGCCTCCTACAAGCTTGATCTTTCCAAAGAAATCAAGAACACAAAGTTAGGCTTTGAAGTTTCTAAAAGTCCGATTTAAAGAACTGTAAAAATGAGGGTCTTACCATGATTATTTGGACGAGACTTGTGAACAAGAGTTGTAGGCCATCTCAATACCTTTCTAATGAGCTATAGAACACAATATTTGAGTGAGAAATGAAGGAGATACAGCAGTTTTAGTGTTCTGGTTCTGTTTTGGCCGAGAGCATGAAGAACAATGCCTTGGTTTCTTTTTGATTTTGATGAAAATGATTTTACTTGGCTTGGTTGCTTTGTTTTTGTGTTTGATTTAGTCAATTACCTTGTTGCCCTTGAATTTGTGTGGTTCTCATTCAACCACACCTCCTTCCTTCCCATGTCATGCTTGTGTCATCCTCATGATGTCATCCTCCCCTCCTTGTCCTCTTTCTATTGGTTGGATGACATCATCCCCACTAATCCCCTTGATTAACTTCCTAATCGTTTGCCTAATGACCGCTGATCTGTTATACGGTTCGCTTAACTTTCGTTTTCGTTTATCGTTTGAGGGATCATACCCGGGATCTTATTACTTAGGTTCCCTTAACCTTTCTCAATATATTGTATTCCTTTTATGATCCTCTCTTATAATCCTTTAATTTAAATCCTTTTTATCCTGTTACCTTATACTCAATTCTTTCCGTATCTATTGGATTTCCGGGAAAAATCAAAGTGTTCGGATTTGGATTCTGACGATCTTTACATACACTTATATCCCATATAAAGTACTAATAAAATCTCAGAATATCCATATCAGAACCCCTACATAGTGTGGCATGAAAAGTTTTCTCATTCAGCAAAAACACTATTCATAAGGGTTTCAAAAATTTCCCAAAAATTGGGGTTATTACAAGTTTGGTAAAGGTTTAATTCGTGTAATCTCCATGAGCGGGCTATCTATCCTAGAAGGTCCTATATTGAGAATAAGCCAGGACCATGTTTCAAAAAGGGCTAAACAAACCTTTGAGTTAAGTCTTCTATTGAAGGCATATGATTAAGAATGGTATTAACCTGCTATCGTTGCTTTGATTGAAACTCTTCTGCAATTTTATCTAGCTTCATGTCATATGTACGTCAAGTTCAGGAGTGTTCTTCATGAATCATGAACGGTGATTATGTTACCTCCTTAGAAGAATTCGATACGAGATGCATGGACTCTGTATAGTTAGCTATTAAGACTTCATGGAAAATGAATGATTACAGTAGGTCAACGGTGGACCCTAGTAGTGCAGCAATGATTCTGCGAGTAATGAGTCGATTACAACCGTGAGAGTTGTATTGGAATGGATGTTGAGATTAAGTACCACTAATCGGGTTGTGGTGATGTATAAGTTATCATTGATAAACTAATTAAGTAGATTATCTACCTATTGAATACTTATTCATTTTTATTAATAGAGAGTCGTATTACTATACGAGGAAGGTTGCAGTGCAAGCATAGAATTCTAAGTAACGACGATGTATAAAATGAGATTCCAGATTCGATTTTCGATGTCGAGGGAGTTTCAAAGGTGATTGAGTATAAGCTTGAGGAAGAGCATGGGTCCATAAAATGATGGACGGAATAGCAAAAATATTTAAGCATGCAAAATGTGATGCGATAATACTTGATGTTGATATATATATACATATGTTTTGTTCTCCTATGACAAACCTCTATAGTTCAGAGGTAGGTTCCAAGCCAGATATTTTGTGGCGGTATATTTTTTTTCATATATACAATTCTCTTCAATTCGTTCTTTTCTCTTCCTTTCATTTCATATAAACTGAGAAGAACAACCCTTCCAGAAGGGGAGGTATTGTCAAATGACTATCTATCTGTGTGATAGAAGCCTAGTAGGATACCATCTATTGTTTAATTGCTTGTCAAGTACTAAAGGCTGGCCACCTTCTGTACTAACTATGCAATATAATAAGTGTTCATGATCATAGTGATCTCTCAATAAATTCTTTTACTTCTATATGATTGATCAAACTTTGGGAAAATAGAAACAGCTGAAAAAGGAGTAGTAAAGTTATGGTGGTATTCGGAATGGAAACACGTTCGTGATACTAAGGTTGACGTGGTTATTAAAAGGTTATAGAACGCTAACGAGCAAAAGTATAACCAGTATAATATTAGGAACGGAAGGTAGTAGCGATTACGAACTGGAAATGAATGGGTATTGAGAAGCAAAAGCTCTAATGCTAAAAGCTATAATAAGAGTATGTGCAATAGACTTGGAAGAATTTGGAATGATCACTTAACGCGGATGAGTTTTCTCACGATAATAAATCGTATGTCAGGTATCGAGATGTCGTCTTATGACATCTTTGAGGGAAGAAAATGTCGATCTCCCTTATGTTAGGATGAAGTTGTAGAGCGCAAGATGCTCGGACCAGCAGTGGTCCAAAGGACGAAGAATATAATAGATCTAATCAGAGGACGGATGGGAGTAGCCCAAGATGGACATAAGAGGTATGCTGATTTGACTCGAAAGGACAAAGAGTATGAAATAGGGGACCTAGTAACGTTATAGGTATCCCTTGGAAAGGATTGATGAAGTTCGGAAAGAAAGGAAAGCTAAGTCCATAAATTGTTAGACCCTTGGATATATTAAGACGTATTGGGAAGTTAGCATATGAGCTAGCCCTACCCCCGAACATGTAGCAAGTTCATAACGTGTTCCACGTATCAATGTTAAGGATGTGTAATTCGGATGCAAGACAAATAGGGGCATATGAGCGCATAGACATGCAACCAGACGTAACCTACATGGAGCAACCAGGAAGGGTTATAGATCAAAAATGGACAAATACTTAGGAGAAGAGTTATCAAACTAGTCAGAGTTTGATGGTAGAACCACAATGTGGGAAAATTACGTAAGAGTTAGAAAGTGCAATGTTAAGAAAGTATCCCTACTCATTTTCTATCTGATTCCGGGATGAAATCCTTTTAAGGAGGGGAGACTATAATAACCCCAATTTTTGGAATTTTTGAAACCCTTATGAATAGTGTTTTGCTGATTATGCTGAATAAGAAAACTTTTAATGCCACACTATGTAGGGGTTCTTTTATTGATCTTCTGGGATATTATTAGTACTCTATGTGGTATATAAGTGTATGTAAAGATCGTCAGAATCCAAATCCGAACACTTTGATTTTTCCCAAAAATCTACCAGATACAGAAAGAATTGAGTATAAGGTAACAGAATAAAAAGGATTTAAATTCAAGGATTATAAGAGAGGATCATGAAAGGAATATAATGTATTGAGAAAGGTGAAGGAAACCTAAGTAATAAGATCCCGGGTATGATCCCTCAAACGATAAACGAAAACGAAAGTTAAGCGAACCGCATAACAGATCAGCGGTCATTAGCCAAGTAATTAGGAGTTAATCAAGGGGTTAGTGGATGATGATGTCATCACACCAACAAGAGGAAGACAAGTGTAACAAGATGACATCACATGATGACCTAAGCATGACATAGGGAAGGAGGTGTGGTTGATTAATAACCACACCATTTTTCATGGGTAAATAGGTAATTAATCAAAAACAAAAGCTAGCAACCAAGCAAACTGTAATAACCCCCAAAATTGTCAACTTTTTGTAACCCTTATGAATAGTATTTTAGCTGAATGAGAAAACTTTTCATGCCACACTATGTAGGGGTTCTGTGATGGATATTCTGAGATTTTATTAGTACTCTATATGGTATATAAGTATATGTAAAGATCGTCAGAATCCAATTCCGAACACTTTGATTTTTCCCGGAAATCCACTAGATACGGAAAGAATTGAGTATAAGGTAACATGATTAAAAGGATTTAAATTCAAGGATTATAAGAGAGGATCATAAAAGGAATATAATGCATTGAGAAAGGTTAAGGGAACCCAAGTAATAAGATCCCGGGTATGATCCCTCAAACGATAAACGAGAACGAAAGTTAAGCGAACCGTATAACAGATCAGCGGTCATTAGGCAAACAATTAGGAAGTTAATCAAAGGGATTAGAGAGGATGATGTCACCCAACCAATGAGAAGAGGACAAGGAGGGGAGGATGACATCATGAGCTTGACATAAGCATGACATGGGAAGGAAGGAGATGTGGTTGAATTAAAACCACACAAAGTTAAGGCTAAAAAGGTAATTAACCAAAACAAAAACAAAACTTCATCCACCAAGCCAATCATTTCATTTTCATCAAACAAAACACAAAATATTTCTCTTCACCAAGGTTGCTCTCGGCTTTTTTTCAATTTCAAAGGGAAAATTTTCAAAATCCAAGATCCAAGCTTCCTAAATTGGTAAGATAATTCCCTAGTGTTCCTTATGCATAGATATGGCTATATTATGAGTTTAAGCATCCCATTCATTCTCTATCTTCTCTAATAAATCAATGAAGAAGACAATGAATAGTGATTTCAAGGTTTTTAACTTGATTTTTCTTGCTTTTCCTTTAAGATCCAAGCTTTCCTAAGACTCCTCAAGGCTTCCTAAGGCTTCCTAACTAATCCCACCACTTCAAGGAAGGTATATCATCTCCAAACCCTAGCTTTAATTTGTATATTAGGTTGATTATGGTTGTGAGGGTAAAGAGTAGCTTGAAACTTGTTTGTTTAAGAGTTTGGGTTGGAATGGTGGTGATTGATTTGTTGAAATCTTATGATTTGGTTAAAGAATGTAGTATAGCTTAAATTCAAGTTTTTGGATTAAGTAGATTGATTATAATGAGCTGATTTGGGCTGTTGTAATGTAGTTTAAATGGAGGTTTGATTGGGTTGTGAATTGGGGTTGAATTGTGATGGTTGTGAATTGGGGTTGAATTGTGATGGTTTACATTTGGGAAATCGCGTAAACATAGCCGTCGTAATGTCCGATTTACTTTAGACTGCTTTTGTTCATAACATTTGGACCCGAGAACTCCCTGCTAGATTATGACCATTGCCATGTTTAGATAGTTCATGTTACGAGCTTCGTTTTGATATGTAGTTCGTTTGATTCCGATGTACGGTTTAGGAGAAACGACCGTTTTAAGTAACGGCGTTTCGCGAGCGAAACATTTCCCCTCGCCTTACTTTGAAACATAGGTTAAAGACCAAAAAGGGTTAATTAATGTATGAAACAATTATGTTAAGTGTGTTAGGCAGTTGGTAAGACACTCGCGAAGGAATCACCTTAAAACTCGTAATGGTTAAATTATTAAAAATGGTGGAGCCGAGGGTACTCGAGTGACTTAAGAGAATCAGTAAGCGCAAAACGAGCGTTAGAGTCTAAGTTGGTTAGAGTATAGATTTACAAGTGACTTTGGTTTAACTCCAACTTACTTGTTGTTTATAGGTTACCAGACTCGTCCCGAGCCAATTGTAACCCCCCAGTCGCTCAGGCAAGTTTTCTACCCGTTATACTGTTGTTGTGATGTACACATATGTATATGCATGATCTTGTGATAAATGCATATTTGTTATTAGCAAATTCTTGCGATATATTGTAGCATGTGATATGGTATATATGCATGCCTGTTTCGTATTCTTGCCATATATATCTGTTGATTCAGTTGATAATACCTATGCTAGAGAATAGCGGTAATTTGCATATACCCTTAGTATAGGGATCCAAAGGTGAAAACATTTTCTAAAACCGGGAGTCGAGGATCCCGAGTAGATTTTATGTATATATATATATATATATTTATATATATATGGTTATATTTTTCAAAACTATTAATCGAATAAGGTTTATTTGATAACTTTATTTTATTAATGAATATTATCTTGAATATTCATTCGAGGACTTATGACTCCTTTATATTATTTATTGAATATTACTTGAATATTCATTTGAGGATGTATGACTCCGTTATTTTATTTAATGAATATTATTTATAATATTCATTCGAGGTATTATGACTCCGCTTATTATTTAATAATATTCTTTAATTTATTAAAGAATAGTGTTTCGATAATCAAACTTATTTTCGATTATTCAAATAAAGATAGTACTTTTGTATAAGTATATCTTTGCTTATTTAATTTTCATTCAAGTAAGAGTTTTAAAACTTCTACTTCAATTATTTTTATAAAGATTATTTTTTATGGGAATATTATTTAAATAATAATATTCAGTTATTTTACTTTTATATTGAGACTGATTTACTTTATTAAATCAGCATTATTCCAAACACTCTTTAAAGTGTTTTCGAATCTTTAAAATGATTTTTAAAAGTTAGAGCAGATCCCAAAACTCATTTTTATATTTAAGATCCTCCTTTCGAAGGGGATTTAAATACTCGCTCAAAACCAGAGGGATCCGACTCTGTGGTGTGTTTTATATTCGCAACAAGGTTGCTGTCTTGATAAAAGAGTTTTTGATTACTTACCCAATACTCGGGAAGTAAAATTTTTGGAACAAGTTAATCCATTAACAGGCATCGCCTGGGAAATATCGGTGAGTTTTCCTTTCCAACTAGATACGACTTCTTGGTGGAGCCGTATCAACAAGTTTCTACTTGGGGAAAGTGGGGACGAGCTTTACGTTTCAGAGTCATGGATTTCATCTGAACTAGGAGTGGCGTAAGTGGTCGAGTAGCGCCGGCCCAGCCTTATTATATTGGCCCAAATGGCCTGGAAGTTCCGCTAAGGCGGTCCATTCCTTAGGAGTTCAGTGTTCGGTTGACAAGTAAATCCGACAGGTTCTCCTCTACATGTAGAAAATGGTAGGGTTGTACTACTACGACTGATCATCGTAGGTGGTCTTCCTGGCGCGGAAAACTCCCGTAATGAGTTCATCATCCAATTGGATATTTCTGCAACACTACCCAGAGCTCTTCGATAGAAAGGCTACGGTTGGGCGATTGTTGAGTGTTGGCAGGGTCAAGTTTTCAAAATGATGTTTGCATCAAATGAAGTATCTCGTAACTTCATTTTATTTTGATGATATTTTAAAGATTTAATCTATTCAAATCTGGTCTTGTAGTCTCATCTATGTGATGAACTTTTGAAACTAATTATAACTTGAATGGTGGTAGTTCAAGTAGTATTTGGAAAAGATATAAGTATATTGGAGTATCTTGTAACTTCACCTTTTAAACTTATATCTAGTTAATGGGAGTCTTATGAATGACAAAGACTTTCAGAAAAACGTTGAGACAAGGTTAGATATATGAGATCACCTTGCAACGATATTTTTATACAGTTATAAACTGGAACTATGTGTATATTATGCATGGAATAGGATTTCCAAGATTTTGAAAAGTATATATGTATATATACTGAATATTTTGCGACTTCATCGCATTAAGATATCAAACTTGGTTCATTTCTTTTGGCCAAGATTTTCATGAGTACTATGAGAAGGCTCATATATTGTTAATCATATTATATATTATTTTGGTGGGCTTGCTGCTCACCCTTGCTTTCTTCTTTCATCACACAACATCAGATAGACAAGATGAACAGGACCAAGCTCCCAATTCGCGAGCGGATAGGAAACGTTCCGCAGCTTCCTATAGGAATTGAAGTCGCTATAGCTGAGGTGGGAACTACCAATAGACTAGACTTCAACTTTTGATGTACCAGATTTATGTATATTTATGAATTGTAATAATGGTAAAGAAAATGTAAATTTATTCAGAAAACCTTTTAAGGTGTATTGGCAGATAATTGTGGAATAAAATGACTTGTGATTATTTTTGGATGTTCATCTCTGAGACTATAATGTGTGGTGTGTGTGTCTATTGTGGGGTCACAGTACAGAGTAGTTGATTAATTATTAAGATGGGGTGTTATTAAGGGAAATGGAACTCGTGACAACCCGGATCCCCGACCCCGGATTTGGGGATGTTACATAAACAAATCAAAAAAACACAAAACACTCCCATTTTCAAGAAGAGCTCTCGGCTTTTCTTCTTTTTCAAAGAAGAAAATTCCAAAATTCAAGATCCAAGCCTTGTTAATTAGTGAGGTAATTATCTAAGGTTCCTTGTACATAGATATGGATATCCTATAAGTTTAATCTTCTAATTCCTTCACAATCTCTTCCAATAAATCAAGGAAGAAGATGGTAAATAGTAACCTTCAAGAAATAACTTTGGTTTTCTTGATTTTTTTTATGAAAGTTCAAGGTAGCTTAAGCATAGATCAAGGCTTCCATGGGCATTCCAAGGATCTTTCATTGATTAAAAGCTTCAAGGAAGGTATAAATCTAAATTATCTTAGCATTAAGTTGTTTGGTATAAATGATTATGATGATGGAATGATAGGTTAAGTGTAGTAGTTGTTTTGTCATGTTGAGATCTTAGTTGTTAAGTGTTTTTGTTGATTTTGGGAGTTAAGATTAGCACTAGTTGTTCTTGATGTTTCATGGTATGATTTGGGCTTGGTTTAAATGGTTTAAAGTGGTTGATGAGTGATATTGTCATATGGTTGTATTGGGATTGATTGGTGATGGTTTGGTGTTGAATTGGTTTGGTAAAATTTTGGGAAATCGCGTAAACATAGTCGTCATAATGTCCGATTTACCTTAGACTGTTTTGTTCTTAACATCAGAACCCTTGAACTCACTGTTAGGTTTTGACCATTGCCATGTTTAGATAGTTCATGTTACGAGCTTCATTTTGATATGTGGTTCGTTTGAATCCGATGTACGGTTTAGGAGAAACGACCGTTTTAAGTAACAGCGTTTCGCGAACGAACCATTACCCCTCTCCTTACTTTGAAACATAGGTTAAAGACCTTAAAGGACTAATTGGAGTATGAATCATTTATGTAAAGTGTATTAGGCAGTTGGTAAGGCACTCGCGAAAGAATCGCCTTAAAACCCTTAATGGTTAATTTATTAAAAATGGTGGAGCCGAGGGTACTCGAGCGACTCAAGTGAATCGTTAAGCGCGAAAGCGAACGTTAGGACTCTAAATGGTTAAAGTCTAGTTTCTTAAGCGACCAGGGTTTAATTCCGACTTATGTTGTTGTTCATAGGTTATCGGACCCACTCTAAGCTTAAGTCTATCCGGGAGCACTCAGGCAAGTTTTCTACCCGTTATACTGTTGTTGTGATGTATACATTTGTATATGCATTATCTTGCGATAGATGCATGATGGTTAATTAGCAAATTCTTGCGATATATTGTAGCATGTGATATGGTATATATGCATGCCTGTTTCGTATTCTTGACACATATATCTGTTGATTCAGTTGATAATACTTATGCTAGAGATAAGCGGTAATTTGCATATACCCTTAGTATAGGGGACCCAAAGGTGAACTTTTTCTAAAACCGGGAGTCGAGGCTCCCGAGTATAATATATATATTTATATATATATATATATATGAATAGTTTTCAAAACTATGAATCGAATAAGGTTTATTCGATAACTTTATTTTATTAATGAATATTATCTTGAATATTCATTCGAGGGCTTATGACGCCGTTTATTTTATTAATGAATATTATTTTGAATATTCATTCGAGGGCTTATGACCCCGTTTATTTTATTAATGAATATTATTTTGAATATTCATTCGAGGACTTATGACTCTGATTATTTACTAAATAAT
This sequence comes from Apium graveolens, assembly GCF_009905375.1. NCBI lineage: Eukaryota > Viridiplantae > Streptophyta > Magnoliopsida > Apiales > Apiaceae > Apium > Apium graveolens. The sequence goes on along the minus strand of NC_133655.1, from coordinate 224,439,553 downwards.
ATTCTTTATTTTATTAAAGAATAATGTGTCGATAATCAAACTTACCTTTGATTATTCAAATAAAGATATTACTTTCGTATAAGTACATCTTTGGTTATTTAAGATTCATTTCAAGTATAAGTTTTACAACTTCTACTTCAATTATTTTTATAAAGATTATTCTTTATGGGAATATTATTTAAATAATAATATTCAGATATTTTCTAATATATTGGGACTGATTTATTTTATTAAATCAGCATTACTCCAAACATTCTTAAAAATGTTTTGCGAGTCTTCAAAATGATTTTAAAAGTTAGAGCGGATCCCAAAACTCATTTTATAATTAAGATCCTCCTTTCGAAGGGGATTTAAATACTCGCTCAAAACCTGAGGGATCCGGCTCTGTGGTATGTTTTATATTCGCAACCAGGTTGCTATTTTGATAAAAGAGTTTTGATTACTTACCCAATACTCGGGAAGTAAAATTCTTGGAACAAGTTAATCCATTAATAGGCATCGCCTGGGAAATATCGGTGAGTTTCCCTTTCCAAGTAGATACGACTTCTTGGTGGAGCCGTATCAACAAGTTTCTACTTGGGGAAAGTGGGGACGAGCTTTACGTTTCAGAGTCATGGATTTCATCTGAACTAGGAGTGGTGTAAGTGGTCGAGTGGCACCGGCCCAGCCTTATTATATTGGCCCAAATGGCCTGGAAGTTCCGCTAAGACGGTATATTCCTTAGGAGTCCAGTGTTCGGTTGACAAGTAAATCCGACAGGTTCTCCTCTACATGTAGAAAATGGTGGGGTTGTACTACTACGACTGATCATCGTAAGTGGTCTTCCTGATGCGACAAAACTCCCGTAATGACTTCATCATCCAATTGGATATTTCTGCAACACTACCCAGAGCACTTCGATAGGAAGGCTACGGTTGGGCGATTGTGGAGTGTTGGCAGGGAACAGTTTTCAAAATGATGTTTGCATCAAATGAAGTATCTCGTAACTTTATTTTATTTTGATGATATTTTAAAGATTGATTCTATACAAGTTTTGTCTTGTAGCTTGATCTCTGGGATGAACTATTTATACATTGAACGGTGGTAGTTCAAGTAGTATTCGGAAAAGATATAAGTATATTGGAGTATCTTGTAACTTCATCTTTTAAACTTATATCTAGTTAATGATTGTCTTATGAATGATAAAGGTTTCAGGAAAACGTTGAGACAAGGTCAGTTATATTAGATCACCTTGCAACGATATTTTTATACAGTTATAAACTGGAACTCTGTGTATATTATACATGTCAGAGGATTTCAAAGATTGTGAAAAGTATATATGTATATATACTGAATATTTTGCGACTTGGTCACGTTAAGATATCAGCTTGGTTCATTTCCTCTTGACCAAGACTTTCATGAGTACTATGAGAATGCTCATATATTGTTAATCAGTATATATATTATTTTGGTGGGCTTGTTGCTCACCCTTGCTTTCTTCTTTCATCACACAACAACAGATAGAAATGATGAACAGGACCAAGCTTCCGATTCGCAAGCGGTTAGGAAACGTTCCGCAGTTTCCTGTAGGCGTCGGTGCCGTTATAGCCGAGGTAGGATCTACCAATAGGCTAGGCTTTCAAGTTCTGATATACCAGATTTATGTATATTTATTAATTGTAATAATGGCAAAGAAATGTAAATTTATTCAGAAACCCTTTTAAGGTGTATTGGCATATAATTTTGGAATAAAATGACTCGTGTTATTTTTTTGATATTCATCTCTGAGACTATAACTTGTGGTGTGTGTGTTTATTGTGGGGTTACAGTACAGAGTAGTTGATTGTTTATTAAGATTGGGTGTTATTAAGGGAAATGGAACTCGTGACAATTCGGATCCCCGACCCCGGATTTGGGGGTGTTACAGTTGTGACTAATAATCAAAGCAACAAAGTGGTTCTCACTGGTGTGAGAAGAGGAAATGTGTACCTAGCTGATTTTAAGTCAACTAAAGCAGAATCTGTAACTTGTCTTCTCAGTAAAGCAAGTCAGGATGAAAGTTGGCTATGGCACAAGAAGCTATCTCATTTAAACTTCAAGACCATGAATGAGCTGGTAAAGAAAGAATTGGTAAGAGGTATTCCTCTAGTGGAGTTTTCAAAAGATGGACTGTGTGATGCCTGGCAAAAAGAGAAGCAGATCAAAGCATCATTCAGGAAGAAACTTGATTCAGTAATTGAAGAGCCTTTACAACTGCTTCACATGGATTTGTTTGGACCAATCAATGTATTGTCCATCTCTAGGAAAATATTTTGTCTTGTAATTGTAGATGATTTCTCAAAGTTCTCTTGGACATATTTTCTAAAGTCTAAAGACGAGGCTAGTGAAATCATCATCAATCACATAAGGCAAGTCAACAATCATCCTGATTTCAAAGTTAGAATAATCAGGAGTGACAATGGGACTGAGTTTAAGAATTCTGTCATGAGAGCATTTTGTGAAGAAAATGGGATACTGCATGAGTTTTCAGCAGCAAAGACTCCATAACAGAATCGAGTAGTGGAAAGGAAGAACAGATCACTTATTGAAGCTGCAAGGATAATGCTTGAAGAATCTAAATTACCAACATATTTCTGGGTTGAAGCTGTAAATACTGCATGCTACACTCAGAACATTTCTCTGATTAATCAAGCAAGATGCATGACTCCCTATCAATTGTTCAAGAATAAGAAGCCAACTCTAAACTTTCTTCATGTCTTTGGTTGCAAATGCTATATCCTGAGAAATCAAACTGATCAAAATAGGAAGTTTGATGCTAAAGCAGATGAAGGAATTTTTGTTCGATATGCTGTTGGTAAAGCATATAGAGTCTACAATCTAAGAACCAACATTATTTTGGAATCTATACATGTTGTGTTTGATGATAAAAAGATTGAAGGACTGGAAGATGGAGATTACCATGAGAGCCTCAAATTTGACAATGTTAAGATGGTTAGTGATGACAGTGATGATGAGAGTGATCAAGAAATAGTGTCTAAGGATAATGCAGACAAATCTACCACCAATGAAGCACAAAACTCAACATCCGTCGAGTTGCATAATGCTTCATCCGTCAGAAGGCAATCTGTGTTATCCGTCGGAAGATAACCTGCCTCATCCGTCGGTAGTCAAAATTCACCATCCGTCGGGTTATCAAAAGGAGCAGGAGGTCAAGACAGATCACCTACAGAAAATTCTCCTTTCTCAAATCAAAGATCCACAAACTCAGGGGGAGTTTCTAGCAATCAAAACTCAATCACACATCAACACAATCATGAGGTCTCTTCATCTAGAGCTAATCTACCTCAGCAAAGGAAATGGACAAAAGATCATCCCTTTGAGCTTATCATTGGTGATGTTTCTTCTAGAGTTCAAACAAGAAGAGCAAGTCAGGAAGAATGTCTATACAACAGCTTTCTATCAAAGGAAGAACCAAAGAAGGTAGAAGAAGCTTTGTTGGATCCTGATTGGATCTTAGCTATGCAAGAGGAGCTAAACCAATTTGAAAGGAATAATGTATGAAAGCTAGTACCCAAGCCTAAAGGAAAGAATCCAATATACACCAAGTGGATATTCAGAAACAAGATGGATGAAAATGGTATAGTAATCAGGAATAAAGCTAGATTGGTTGTTAAGGGTTATTGTCAGTAAGAAGGAATAGATTTTGATGAAACTTTTGCTCCTGTTGCAAGACTTGAAGCCATCAGAATCTTCTTAGCCTATGCAGCCCATGCCAATTTCAAGGTCTATCAAATGGATGTCAAAAGTGCCTTTCTAAATGGAGATTTGGAGGAAGAAGTGTATGTTAGTCAACCTCCTGGTTTTGAAGATCCAAATTTTCTAGAATATGTCTATTATCTTCTGAAAGCACTTTATGGACTGAAGCAAGCACCTAGAGCCTGGTATGACACTTTATCAAAGTTCCTTTTGGAAAATCACTTCACAAGAGGTACTATAGATAAAACTTTATTATATAAAAATGTTAATTGCTCTAGCATACTTATTCAAATTTATGTAGATGATATTATTTTTGGCTCTACAGATGAGAAACTTTGCAAAAAGTTTGCCAAATTGATGCAAAGTAAGTATGAAATGAGTATGATGGGATAACTAACTTACTTTCTTGGTTTGCAAGTTAAGCAAGTTAGTGATGGAATATTCATTAGTCAAACTAAATATATTTTTGATCTTTTAAAGAAGTTTGATCTAATGGATTGCACATCTGCAAAAACTCCCATGGCCACTGCAACTAAGCTTGAACTAAACACTACTGAAAAGTCTGTGAATATTTCAAGTTATAGAGGCATGGTTGGCTCACTTCTGTACTTAACAGCTAGTAGGCCAGATATAATGTTTGCTACATGTTTATGTGCTAGATTTCAAGCTGATCCTAGAGAATCTCACTTGATAGCTATTAAAAGAATTTTCAGATATCTCAAGAGAAGACCAAAACTTGGCATTTGGTACCCTAGAGATTCTGGCTTTGATCTAACTGGTTATTCAGATGCAGATTATGCATGTTGTAGAATTGATAGAAAGAGCACAACAGGAACCTGTCAATTTCTAGGAAACAAGCTTGTGTCCTGGTTCAGTAAAAAGCAAAATTTAGTTTCTACTTCTACAGCTGAAGCTGAATATATTACTGCTGGCAGTTACTGTGCACAGATTTTATGGATGAAAAATCAATTGCTAGACTATGGTTTGCAAGTTGAAAGGATTCCTATTTTCTGTGATAATACAAGTGCAATTGCCATCACTGAAAATCCAGTGCAACATTTAAGGACAAAGCACATAGATATCAAGTACCATTTCATAAGGGAACATGTAATGAATGGTACTGTGGAGTTACATTTTGTTCCAAGTGAGAAGCAACTTGCAGATATCTTTACCAAGCCACTGGATGAATCCACCTTTTCAAGGTTGGTAAGTGAGTTAGGTATGCTTAATTACTCTTAAATTTATCTGAGTTATTTTGCAAGTTGGAATGCAGCCAGAAATTTAGTTGATCTTTAAATCTTTGATGAAATTTTGACTAAGTCAAAATTTGCATCTCGACGGATGACCCTTATCCATCGAGTTTAGTCATCCGTCGATATACTACTTGCTAAAAAAAGTCAATTATTTTTCTGGAATACTTTATGTCTCGACGGATATCAGTTTATCCTCATCCGTCGAATTGTCTAAATCTCAGCCGTTAATTCCCTGAACATTATCCATCGAGTATACTTACAGTTTATAAGCATTACGCGACGGATAATGGGTGGAATTTTTAACAGTTTATTTTTTAAACGGCTATTTTAGGCGATTTCTATTGGTCAATGTACCTTACTTTATTATTTTTATCAGTTATTTTTGAGATAGTATAAAAGCTTACTTCATAGCAATTGTTTTCTTTTATCATTCTCAAATTCAACTGCTTTTATTTCATTCTCTCTCAAGCAAATATTCTCCTTCTCTTCAAGCTTTCATTCTCTAACAATGGCACCTGTAATAAAGATTATGTCTCAAACTGGGATCATTTATGAGAAGAACAACTTCACTGCTTTGGTCAATAAGGGTATTCAGCAATCAGAGGACTATCACAAGATGATGGACTTTGTGAAGAATTGCAAGCTAAATTATGCCATGCTGGAGTCACCCACAATCTTCTGTGAAGTTGTTGAAGAGATGTGGACCACTGCTATTTACAACTCTGTTGACAAGACCATCACTCTAACCATCAAAGGTAATGAGTTATGTATCAATAGTGATGTAATAAAAGCATGTTTCAAAATTCCTGATAATAATGTGACTCACCACACAATGACACTGATATTATCAATATGCTTAATTCCATGCACTATGCATTTCCTACTACTAAACTAAGTGATATTAGGAGATTGGGTCTTGGGAAGGAGTGGAGTTTCTTGTGTGATGTGGTTACTAAAGTCTTCTCTGGAAAAGTCAGTAATTTTGATTCAGTGAATATTTCCATGCTTAACATGCTATACATGCTAGTTACAGATTAATTTTATAATTTTAGTGACCTTGTCTTGTTTGAGTTAGGTTTTAAACTAGGCGAGTTAGCTAAAAGAGGAAAGAATGTGTATTATGCTAGATTTTTTATGTTATTGGCTAACCATCTATGTCAAGAGATTGTGCTTGAGAACCCAAACAACAAACTGGCTTGTTGGGTTCAAGAGAGAAGACTCATTGCAGATTTGAACAGAGCCAACCATCACAGGGATGTGCCAATGTTCTACTTTCCTGTAATGCAGGCATCTCAAGTAAGTGAGGTAAGTTCATCCATCCCTACAACTGTTCCAACCTCCACTATTTCTTTGACTTCAGGAGCAGCTATGACAACTGTGCATATGACCAAACAGTTGCCTACCAAAGCCTCCAAACCCTCTACAACTTCCAAATCTAAATCAAAGAAAACCCCCTCTGGTATCTCTCAAAAGATGCCCGTTGAAAAATCCACAAAAGCAAAAGAGGGGAGTGTGAAGGAGGGAAAGTCAGGTGAGGGAAGGGGTGAACATCAAAGAAACCCAAAGTATAAGGATGGAGAGTTGAGTGAATCCCAGCCTAGCCACACTGCAGTTTCCCAACAAACTGCAGTGCTTAAAAAGGATAAAAGCTCACTTCTAGCTACATCCTCCCAAAAGGATGCAGTTATTGAACAAAGCTCTCAGCCAAGAGCACAGGCCAAAAGTGTTAGGGACACAAGCTCACCCCAAACTTACACAAGAAAGAAGAAATCTAAGACCTTTGGGGATGCACAGGGCACACACACAGTGGAAACTGGTGCTAAAGACACAGTCCCTGCACTCTCTGAAATTCAGTTTAATGTGGCTCCAATAAATGTGGAGTCACAGCCAAAATCTCTAATAATAGAAGCATCTGAAACACCATACTCACCAAAAAACTCTCTGGAAGTGGATATGATAAACACTTCAATTCATGATTCCCCTTCTTTAACTCTGTTGGGGAAGCCAAAATCCAGTGCAAGTGAGCATCATCTTTTAGATGATTTGTTGGCTCACTTGCCAATCCTTTCAGATTCTATTGTGACATCTGTGCCCCAAATCTCTTCAATCAACACAGAGTCAACAATAGTTTCTCTTCCCACCTCATTCATTTCTAATCTCTCGATGGATATTGCTCATCCGTCGAGTAGTGATTGTATCCCGACGGATAAGCCTAAAAGCAGTTATCCGTCGGATAGCATTACCACTCACTCGACGGATATCACTTATCCGTTGAGTATCTCTGCACAACTTCAAACTTCAATTATTTCAAGTGCAGAAGATTTAGTGGTTGTACAATCACTCTTAGGACAGAGAGAGGAGAGTGTATTGAGTGAGAGGTTGGGTTGCTCCCAGGCAAAAGGAGAGGAAAAGAGTGAAAATCAGCAATCCATTTATTCAGGATTGGCAAAAGTGAGTGAGAGGAGTCCCATCTTAGTAGGTGAAGGTGAGGGTGTGAGGGTGGGGAGCCAGGGTGAGACCCTGATGCAACAAAAGAGAGATCATGAGAGAAAAGCAGGTACATAAGCTATAAGGGGTGGATCCAGCCATTGCTAGTGAGTCAATGATTATGGATGATGCTGAAAAGGAAAGACAATTTCAGTAACATTACAAAGCTGTAATTGATAACATTTCCTTGGATGCTGACACTTTTACTCACCCTGTGTCAGCCTATCAACTATTGGCTGCTCAGGGCAATATGGAGGCAGAACAGACTTTGAACTTAGTACACACTTCGGAATCTCTTCGAAGAGATAAAGGTGCTGTCAATAGGATGCCTTCTCAAGCTGGTGAGCCATCTGAAGAATTTGAAGTAAATTCTAATGATGATGACTCTTTTTCTTTGGATGGAAGAATGAACTTAGGGGGAGATAAAGGCCCAAGTTCTGTTCCAAATTTACCTGAATGGGCATGGACAAAGGAATCTACACCAGGACAATTTGGTGTATCTTTGGTTAAGCAGATTATGGCTATTCAAAAGGCCCTTCAGGAAACTTCAGATGCTGGTACCAAGGCTATTCTTCAAGCTCACCTAGACTCTCTACATCTCATGAAGATACAGCAATTAAGACAGAATCTGAGTGTGGATGAACTCAAAAAGGATATAGCTGACTTGAAGACCTACAACTCTGAGAAGCTGGATGCAGTCATGCCATATGGTACCATGCAGGATCTATTACAGAGACTAAGGAGAGAATCAGATTTTGAAAAGAAGCTGGCCAAGCTGGAAGATAGAATTCAAGTTATCGAGAATTCAGTGGCTACCCTTCTTCAAAATCAACAGTCTCAGACAAATCTTCTCATGCAACTGGCTAAAGCACAAGGCCTAACCCCTCACCTTGATGATAACAAAAAGGGGGAGAGAGAACCAAGTGAGGGGGAGAAAGGACCAAGTGAGGGAGAGAAACTTCAAGTTCAAATCAGCAAAGTAATTGTACCTTCAATTACTGTCTCCAAGCCACCAGTTGCAGATGGTATAGATCTAATTAAAGCAGCAACAGCAAATTTGAAAGTTGCTGAGAAAGGAAAGTTGAGTTTGATCAACTGGGATAAGATTGATAAGGAGATACAGAAAAAGTTTGAACTTGTCAAGGAGCCAGTTAAGTCAATTATCCATCACTCTCAAGTCAAGCAAATCAGTGTGAATGAGATGAGCATGAATTATCTGGAAAGAGGACAATCTTCCTGCATCAAGTCTACGAAGGCTGAAATAATTCTTAAACCAAGGGCAAACTATCCAAAATCATCTTTAAAGAACCCCTTGGACACTGTGTATGAGACACCCAAGCCTGATGAGAAGAAGCTTTTGTCAAGATCAATTGTCTTTTATAAAGATCCAGCTGATTCAGCTTCAAAAAGGAGAATTGCTAAGATATTCAGAAATTGAAAGGAAATTTGTGTGGTAGCTGGACATCCACAATTTGCTCAAGCAAAGAGAGAAGAAAAAGCCAGATTAAAGCAGGAAAAGAAGCAAGCTGCTCTAGATGCAAAAAAGACTAAACAAAAGAAAGAGCAGATTGCTATCTTGGCCAAGCTACAGGCTGTGAATTCATCTCAACAAATTCCCTCTCAACCATCTGAAGCTGCTGAATCAAAGAAGAAAATTGAAGAACAGAAGAAATCTCCAAGAAAGAAAGAATTGGCTAGAAGAACAAAAAGGAAGCTGGATATTGTTGACAAAGGATTGGAAGATCAATTTCCTAAGGTACCCACACCAGCTACAACTCAAGCATCAAAGCCCTTTGTGGTATTTGAAGATATAAGGGTGGTGGATCCCTACAGGAATATTCATGGTGAACCTATTGTGCCCAAGGATGAGCCAATAGAGTGGGATAAAATACCAATTCCTGACTTCAGTTTACCAATCCTTAGCAAGCCAAAAAGGACAAAGTCAAGGGCAGTCAAGAAAGTGAAGCTGTCACCTCTCAAATCCAAATCAGTGGTTAAAGCTCAACCCAAAGTCAACAAGGGAGACTACTTGTACTTGTGTGATATCAAGGAATTTTCTGATCTAAACCGATTAACTAGATGAAGTGAGGGGAATTGATGCATACAGAAACCTACCTGAAAGGTTAGTGTTCAAGTACAAAGAAGGAAAGGAGATTGTGTGGCCACTTCACAGGATTCTTCAAGAAAGCCAAGTTGTACTGATCAAATTAGTTTATTCATCCTTTAAGATGAACTTTGGGTTCAATATAACTGCAAGAAGACTAGTATTGAAGAAGATTGAAGAACTAAGGAGTATTAGAGCTAAAGATGCACTCCCAAAGACTCTAATCATCCCATACACAGGGAGAAGAGTGCATCTAAGGCCCTACTAGCTGATGGAGTTCATAGATGACAAAGATGTGAGAAGATTCTTCAGGTTAGAAGACCAATTGAGTATCTCTAGCAATGAGACTCTCTTGGAAATGCAAGAAAAGCTAGATCTCTCAGAATCTGATGAACTGGAATTTCACAGGCAGCTCCAAAATCAGATTGATGAAAACAACAGGAAGCTTGGAAGAAGATCCAGACCTTCAAGAAACTAGGAAAATCTGCTCAAGCTAGAGGATCATCTTGAAATGACTGTGAGCCAAACCTTGTACATTTTGATTAATTGAAGAACTTTCAGTATTATCTGCTTATCTTTAAAGCTGTATGTTTAGGATGTTTTATTATCATCAAGTATCTCTTAATTTATGGCTACAATTCCAGTAGATATAAATTGGGGGAGATTGTTGTGCATATGTTGTGTACTTGATGATTTCATAAACAAAACATCTAAGTAGATTTTACTTAGTGAAATAATGTAGCACTCGATGGATAAGAATTATAGTCCCGACGGATAACTCATTATAGTCCCGACGGATGTTAACTTATTATCCATCGAGTGAGTAGCTTATGTAATAATAAGTTTGTAGCACAATTCTGTATACATCTTTGTATAGATTCTGTAGCAGCCAATAAGTCACGTTGACTTTAACTAGATATGCAGAATAGGTTGATTAATTGTATATAAATGATGTCTTGTAATTCTGCATAAGTGAAATGAAGTCAAGTGCCAAAATAGCTACCGACGGATGATTAACAAAGCCATCGACGGATGATCAAATGACTATCAACTGATGTTTAATATATAGCAGTCGACGGATGATCAATGAAGCCATCAATGGATGTTTAGAAAGTCGACGGATGATCATATATCCAACGGATATTCATAAAGTCCAATGGATGATCATATAAAGAATTCAAACAGCAGTTGAACAGTGAAAACTGGGCACAGCCGTTGAGATGTATACAAATCTACTGTGGAAGCCCATTAACTCGGTAAAAGAGGACGAAAAGTAGCAAAGCTTAAGACTGATAGTTTTTATATTTGTTCAGTCTTTTTGACTTTGTAATCTTGGTAATATATAAACCAAGAACATAGCAAATAAATATAATAGAGCTGAGATACAAAAAGAGAGAAATCTTTGTAAGCAAAATCCTTAGCATTTCCCTGTATTCTCAGCAGTTCGATTTGTAAGCAGCTGTGAGCATTCTTGCACACAGAGTCCTCTCGATATATAATATATCTCTGGTGGAATTGTTTAAATCCACCAGAAAGTTTTTAGAGACTCTTGTTTTTAATTACTTATATTTTGATGTAATTAAGTTTTTATTCCGCATTGTGCTAATCAAAACACTTATATCTATATTCGAGTTGAACATTTTTATTTTGAGAAAAAGGTTCAAGAATTCCATTCAACCCCCCTTCTGTAATTCTTGCTATATTGTTAAGGGACTAACAGAAGATGAGAGATCTCGATAAGGCAAATTCTCTTATAGAGAACTCAGAGACTTCGATAAGTCAAATAACTATAGAGTTATTAGAGATCTCGATAAGTCATTATACTTATGGAGATGTCGAGTTCTCTACATGACTAACTGGAGATCTCGATATAAAAGTTCAAGTACAGAATACAGACCAGTTTAATATCCAAGATTATCAATCAACAAACAAATCAATCATTGTTTTGAAAAGTCTACAAAAGCAGCTTGAAGAGTACAAGATCAAAGGCCAAGATTAACTGACAAAGTAAAGTCAAAGCAGGCAAGATTAGCAAATATATACTAAGCCAGAAATAGAAAGATTTGGTTATCCAAAAGTAGGGTTTGCTACATGCTATTGCATGCTGTGTAAAAAATAGTGTTTACTGTTCTATAAAGTAAACAACAGATGCTTTGTTTTAATTATAACAAATAGATCTACAATTTCTTGTAACTCTCAAAAGAGAAGCTGAGTTCTTAACATACTAAGAACCCAAAAATTTGTAGCTAACACTAGCTTGATTTTAATATAAAATTAAGTGAGTTTTGAAAGATAATTGTGTTCATAGCATGTTTTAATTATTAGATAAAACACATTATCTCTATAATATAGATTATTTTGTTCACCATTATTAAAAGTTCAAAGAGACCTTAAAATTGTTTAAAACATATTCACCCCCATTTGTGTTGTATTCATTACCCAATAAGTGGTATCTGAGCAAAATATGAAAGCAAACAGATTAAAGATCTTGGAAGAATGAATACACAGAAACTGAGCAGTATTAAAATTCATACCTTTGAAAGATCTAACTACATATTATAGAAAAAGAAAATGATGTTGTTCATAAGGATGGCCAATCCACTATACATTCAGATCCTCAAGAATGAGCCTTTCACTCTTATGGTAAGAGTTGAGGAATCCATATATGGAGACATGGTCATTCCAACATATTATGCTCCTAAAGATCCTTAGAATACACCGAACCTGGGAAATAAAAAGTCTCTCTAGATAGTGGCTTGCAACTGATCTTGATAGAGTCACTTGACAATGAAATGTACAATAACATTGTCAATTGTGACACATCCAAACAAATATGGGAGAAAATAGAGATATTATGTGAAGGCCTTCTTTTCGCACTATTGCGGATATAGAAGTTACGTTGAATCAAAGGAAGATTCTGGTTTCTCAGTATGAAGGGTTTATGGCTAAACCAAAGAAGGAATTACTGAAGTTTTTGAAAGGTTCAACAAACTGATAAATGACTTGTAGCTACATGATAAATATTATGAAGCTGAGGAGGTTAACCTAAAGTTTCTGCTAGCTCTTCCTGACCATCTTGAACAAAAGATATCAGCCATAAGAGAAGGAAGAGATTTGAGCAGAATGACTTTGGAAGTTCTATATGGAATTTTGAAAACCTATGAACTTGAGATGCTACAAAGAAAGTCATTGAAAGCACATCATGGACATGTTGTTGATGGTTCAAGTTCTTTAATTGTAAATGACAGAGAAGAAAGTGAAGATGAGCAAGATGACCAAGTTTCAGTTGTTCAAGCTATAGAACAAAAGAATAAAGGACCTCAGAAGCAAGTTGTATTGGAGCTAGAGGAAGATGAATATTACACCTTGGACGAGCTTGATGAAATGGACCAATCCATGGCTTACTTGGAAAGAAAATTTTCCAACATAAGAGTCAAGAAGCCAAGGTTCTTCAAAAGCAAAGGACAGTCTTCCAACAGCAACAATTGGAAACCAATGACTCAGTACAATTCAGCTAGCAAAGGTGGCTACAAAACATGATATGTGGACAGATAAAATATAAGGTGCTTCAACTATGATGAGTTGGGTCACTTTTCTACTGAATGCAGAAAGCCTAAAAAGGTGAAGAAAGACAAGGCATATCTTGAACTGGAAGCAAAGTATGAAGCTCTCTTGAAGAAATAGTTTGGAAAAGCTTATATTGCAGAAGGAAAGAGTGGGGATGACACTAATGTTGATGATGAGGATGAAGAAGTTGGAAATTATGCTCTAATGGCCTTTGAGCATGGAGAAACATCCACTTTAAAATCAAAGGTACCAACTCTAACCACCATTGATTTAAATACTAGTCAATATAAGGAGACTGTGGAAAAGATGAGTGTGGAGATGTTCCATATACACACTAGCTTAGTAGCTGCTACTGAGGAAGTCAGTAGGATAAAAAAAGCTAATGAGAAGCTTGAGAGTGAGAAGCAAAAGATGGATCTACTGCTTGTGGATCTTGAGTCAGTCAAGCAAGAAAATGAATATCTGAAAAACAAGTTGAAGTGTGCCAATGAGATTGAAGTTGTGTTAAGAGAAAAGATTGAAAATAATGAAGTTAAGTTAAAATCTTTCAGGAATGTATCTGAGTTGGTTGGACAGTACCATGAGAAGAACAAGCCATGTGCTAATATAACTATTGGTCTTGATTATGATGCTTTGAACAACAAGAAGAAATATATAGATGGCAAAGGAAAAACAACAGAAAATTAAGATGTTCCAGCTATGCTGAAAAAGGTTAGTTCACCTATGTTCAAAGTATGTGAAGTAGATTTCAGTGAAGAAGAGTTGATCATAAAGTAAGAAATTGCCGATGAAGACGATGAGAAGAAAAATACAGAAACAACTCTATCTTCCAAGACTGAACAGAAGCCCATGGCCAACCAAGATTTCAAAACACCTGTTAAGGAGATGAAAACTGAAGATACAAGAAAGAAAAAGAAGAATAGAAATGGAAATATTAGGATAAACAAGAGCAACAATTTTGCTTATGTTGCAGATGCTCCAAGGAAACAATGTCAAAAATGTGGCTCTGTGAATCATCTAACTCACCTTTATAAAAAGGTTGTTAGCAAGCCGGTAGAAGGAGCATGCAAGTACAATAAAGCAAATGCAAATGATCCCTCCTCATTCTGTGACAAGTTTGATTGCATCCCTTGCAACTTGAAAGTAATGAAAAGTTGCCAAAAGATGAGAGTAGACTTCAAAGAAGTAAAAATTGGGTCTACAGTAAAAAGGGAAAATGCACAACAGTCAATGAATTCTATCTTATCTAAAACAACTCATTCTGCTTCTGCTCACTCTATTAACAAGAAGAAAGTATCTAACACTGCTTGGGTTGCTAAACACACTTAAACTCATTGTGTGCAGGGCAAAAAGAAAAAAGTCATATGGATCATAGACAGTGGATGCTCAAGACATATGACAGGTGATATGGCCTTGCTATCACAGTTTGAGGAGAAGGTTGACCCATTAGTAACTTTTGGAAACAATAGCAAAGGTTTCATAATGGGATATGGCAAATAGATTTCTGAAAATGTTGTCATTGAAGATGTAGCACTAGTAGCTGGTCTTGAAGTGAATCTTCTCAGTGTCAGCCAATTTGTAGACAAGTTTTAAAGTTTTATTCAACAAAAAAGAATGCACTTTTATCAGCAAGAAAACTGGTGAAGTTGCTCTGAAAGGAGAAAGGAAAGGAAGCCTATTTGTTGTAGACTTGAACTTAGAAAATGAGGATGGGATTTGTTTCTTCTACACCAAGACATCTGTAGAACAAAGCAAATTATGGCACAAGAAGTTGTCTCACTTAAATTTCAAAGCAATCAACACTCTAGTTAAAAAGGAGCTTGTGAGAGACATGCCTACTATGGAATTTGATCAAGATGAAGTATGTGATGCTTGTCAAAAGGGAAAAATAAAAAGAGCAAGTCACAAAAGTAAACTGTGAATTCTATAAGTGCACCTTTGCAACTTATTCACATGGACTTATTTGGACCAGTTAATGTCCAGTCAATTTCAAGAAAAAGATATGCACTTGTGATGGTGGATGACTACTCAAGATACACATGGGTAGAATTTATGCACTCTAAAGATGAAACCTCACACATTATAATTGAACTCATCAAGAAGATTGAGAAACAGGCAGAATATCAAAATTGTGTGAAAAGATTGAGGAGTGACAATGGAACAGAATTCAGGAATGCAACCTTAACTGAATTCTGCAAAGACAAAGGCATTGTTCAAGAATTCTTAGCAGCTAGGACACCTCAAAAAAATGGAGTAGTTGAGAGGAAAAACAGAACATTGGTGGAAGCTGCTAGAACAATGCTACAAGATATAAAGTTGTCAACTAGTTTTTGGGAAGAAGCTATGAACACTGCATGCTATACTCAAAACATATATCTTATTAACAAGAATGTTGGAAAATCACCCTACTCAATCTTATCTAAGAGAAAGCCTATTGTGAAGCATCTTCATGTGTTTGGAATCAAGTGCTATGTGTTAAAGGACAACTCTGAATATGTGGGAAATTTTGACTCTAAAATTTTTGAGGCGATTTTTATGGGATATTCATTGGAGAGAACTGTATATAAAGTCTATGTGACTGAGAAAAAGAAAATTATAGAAAGCAAAGATGTTACTTTTGATGATGACAAGTGCCCAGGCTTGGAATGCCTAGATGAAAATGAAGCTGAAGCCCTAAAGTTTGAAAACCTCAACACTGATAGTGATTCTGATGATGAAGATGAAGTCAATGCAAATCACAGAATAAATCAAGAGTCAACTGAATAAGTGAACCGTGATAATGGAAGCTCAACTCAGGAACCTGAATTTGATAGCATAAATTCAAGGGGAGAAAGAGAGGAAGGTTCTGCAATTCATGCCAATGGTGAAGAAAACACAGAAAATTCTAGTCAACAAACTCACACCAGAAAGTGGGATAGAAGTCAAACTAGAGAAGCAATTATTGGTGATCCAAATTCTGGAGTAAGGACTAGAAGTGTAGCTGCAAATAAATGTCTACATGCATATTTTCTGTCACAAATTGAGCCAAAAAAACTGTAGAAGCTCTACTTTATCCTGATTGGATATCTACTATACAAGAAGAGCTAAATAAGTTTGAGAGAAAAAAAGTGTGGAAATTGGTTCCTCCACCAAAGAACAGAAGCATTATTGGAATAAAATGGGTGTACAGGAACAAGATTGATGAAAATAGAATTGTCACCAGGAACAAGGCAAGGTTGGTTGCAAAAGGCTACTCACAAGAGGAAGGAATTGACTATGATGAAACTTTTGCTCCAGTTGCAAGACTTGAAGTAATAAGGATTTTTCTTGTATTTGCCGCACATTCAAATTTCAAAGTATATCAAATGGATGTCAAAAGTTTAATATCCAAGATATATCATGTAATTATTTTTGCTATTAAATAATTATTATGTGTGTTCAGTATCTATTCTGTGAATTAATTGTTAAGTGTTATCGGTGTTTGGATATTTAAAAATATTATTAATTGAGTATTTTAATTTTTGTATGTCCAAAATAAAATATAGATAATTGTCATATCTTCCTAATTATTTTTTATGTTGATTTATGAATTTATATGAATCATATGAAATTTATAAAATCTTTCTCCGAGTATTTAAAATCTATTTTATAAAAACGGGAACCAACCGACGTCAACTGTTGTTACGTTTTTGGAACCCGAAACTCTTCCGAGAACTCCTTCCTAACCTAATTGTAATATTCCGAGCATTTTCCATGTTTCGACTTTTTCGATCCGGCGTACGGTTTGTCCTGCGCGGGTCCCGGCGTAACATTTTCGATACAATATTCATTTCGGTAAATCAATAAAACCCGTATTTTCGATAAACGGGAGCTTTTTATTAAACTATCACAATTATCACTTCGTAATACGTGTAACCAGGCGCTGAGACCAAGACCGTAATACAAATTGTACTCATTTGGATAATTATCCCGAAAACCGATACCGTTTGGATCAGTTTATACAAATAAACGTACCGTTTTATATCCGGAATGATCCAACGGGATACTAATTTCCCGTAAGTATAAATAGCCTTTTACCGTATTTTATTTCGTATCAATATCATTTGCAGACAGATAATTATATAATTTTACAGAGAAAAATCATATATTCATAAACCTTTCTGAGAATCAAACCACAAATTCAAGGTGTTAGTGAAATCCGTTTGGAAATTTGGAGTAACCAATTTGAAGGTCTCAAGGAGTACTATCAGATTCCAGGACCTGTTTTACTGCAGAATCAAAGGTTGATTTTATATAAATTTAATTATTTTCGAATTATTTTTATGAAAAATATGAATTTTTGTTCGGATGATTGTTTGTATGATTTGATGATTGCATGTAGTAGAGCTTGTTTTCCTGATGATTTTGATATATTATACGTCTGATTTGGAGTTCAATAACATGTTCAAAAGTAGGTTTAATTTTCGAATTTCAAAATTAGGGTTTATAGCCCGTATGAATGTTTTCAATTGAAATTTGGGGATTTTTGATCCAGGGGTTATTAGCTGTTGATTTATAGTGGGTTGTGTTCCTTATGAAATTTGCAATCGATTGGTATATAGCTCGTTAACAGAGGATTAATGGATCGAAAGGAGTTGTGTTTTGAAATTTTTCGATATTCGCCGGAAACCGGCGATGTTCTTGGCCAATTTCCGGCCAGAACAGAGATGATTATTGAGTTTTGATTGCACGAATAAGTTGCTGGTAACCTGTAGATTTAATCTGGACAGTTTGGTGGCCTGTGGTGGCCGGAATCGTGTTCTCCGGCCACACTCCGGCGAGTCGACGACTGGGCTGACAAAGTTTTCAAAAATAGGATTCCTGTTTATAAAATATTTAAAAATCATATTTCCTATTTATTTTTATTATAAAAAATCATTTTTAATTTCTGAAAATTCTAAAAATTAGTATTTTAATTCCAAAAATTATTTTTAATTCAAAAATAAATCTGAATTAATTAGTTAATTAATTTCAGTTGATTTTTAATTGATTAATTGGTCAATTAATTCAAAAATTAATTGATTAATTGATTTAATTAATTATTAATTGATTTTAATTAATTATTTAATTAGATTTAAGTATTTAAAAATTCCGAAAAATAGTTTCGAGCTTTAAAATATTATTCTAAATTATTTTCAAGGCTCGATAATTATTACAAAATTGTTTCGGAGCCAGAATTGGCTAACCGAACCCTGTTTATTAACCCGAAATTGATCCAACGACCCGTATTAATTCTGAAAAATACTTTAAAAATCATTTTAGATACCTAAAAGCATATTTATGACCCGAGACTTCTTTATAAATGATATGTCATTGATTACGTGATGTATTCTGTGTTATACGTGACTTGTTGAATGACTATCGGTCTATATATTCGGTGTTTACTTGGTTATTGCATAACTTTCAATCCGTTAATCGGATTTGGGTGAAACGAAGGGTAGATAGAAGTATGTGTTGAATAGAATCCTGTGAGTTGATGATTGATAGATGCTTATCATATGTGAGCAGAACAGGCAAGACGTAGGAAAGGGAAACAGGTAGTTGAGGAGTAAGACGATTGTGATTGGAAGCGAGTGCATGATAGTAAGCTAATACTAGGCAAGTGTTCTGAACTTTCTCGAGATATTGTAGTACTTGATAGTCCTGTTGATATTGCAAGTGCTTTGAAGCACTGAAACCTAAACCCTGATTTTAGTTATTGTTCTTGAGCCATGAACCTTATTCTTTCTAAACCATTTATTATTGTATACCCAAACACGAACCACACATCTACGATACCACTCCACAAATACATACAAACTAAATTCCAAACACTAAGCTGAATTGCTTATATACTCAACCCATGATATCTTATGCTCTGAAAGACCAAATCCTTGAAACCCTGAAACGTGGATTCCTTTGTTATCCAATTCTTTCATTACCCAGCATCCCAGCTTTGAAATTACCTAATTGATTCTTACAAGGGTTGAAACCCTTTCATTGTTAAGTATTCACTGTTGTTAATGATTCTGATTATTGTTATTATTGTTCATTCTGTTATTATGTTAGAATTGGATTGCTTTTATAAAATTATGGACCAGATTCATGGTCAGACCATTTAATGGTCAAGTTAGGCCAATGTGTGCCTTGGATCCAGTACTTAGAGCAATGCTGTGTGCTTTGCTCGGGGTTAGTGCGTGACTGATCAGTAGCCTAACCTTGGTTTTTTTTTAAAATAAAAATATAGTATCCAATTCTAAATCATAATCCATTGTTCACTTGGTATCATAACCATATTCACTTGATGATCATTATTCTCAGTTTTGTCATTGTGACTTGCTGAGCTAGTTAGCTCATTTGTGCGATGTTGTTTATACTCTTTCCAGTTAAAAAGGAACCAGTTGGTAGCAAGGATCCCCAGTCCAATGCGAGAGCTAGGGATTAAGGCTGTTGATGCTGAGCTAGTAGGCTTCTTTTGGAATAATGTAAATTGTAAAAGTTTGTATTATATTTAATACTCAGTTTGAGTTTGAATGGTTGGGATTTAATTGGTATGTAATATATTAGTGTATTTGGCTTGTGTGCATGCTTTAGCCTGTTGCGATCCGTGGTAGTTGGTAAGTAGGGTCATTGCATATTATTATTATCTTTAGTATTGTTATAAATAGGTTATAAATAAGGTGTGTGTGTGGACCCCAAACTTCTGACCCGGGTTTGGAGGGCACCACAGTTTTGGTATCAGAGCTACAGGTTATAAGTCACTGACACAAGCCTAGGTTGACGGGAATGGGTAGGGGGTTAGGATTAGAAGTAAGGCATAGGATGATAGAACGTCGAGAAGTTGAGTGTTATGGTATAACCGGTATTAGTATAGTTCACGTCGTGGTTCGAGATTCTTATATTGCAATATGATTTCAGATAGCAGAGATGGCCGACTCTTTTATTCCCGTATCAGCTGATCACTCAGAGCCTTCATTTGGAGCACCAGCATCGGATCCACATCCTGTTATTCCACCAGCATTGGTTATTCTACCTCCACCGGTGTTGCAGCCCGTACCACTGCAGGCTATTCCACCTCCAGGCATGAGGCCACCTATCAGAGGACCCCCACCAGCTGATTCAGATTCTACTGGACATTCAGTTGCGAGTGCCCCATTTCAGTCCACATTACCCCCAGTTCCTTATTACCGGTATGAGGCTCTTCTATTGGAGCGTGATTCCTTGTTGGCTCAGATCAGAGAGTTATAGCATATCATCAGGACTACAGATGTTGATCGTGGTGTGAGGGAGCTTCGAGAGGAGATTCATGTGACATAGAGGGTTCTTGAGGCTAGGCTACATGGAGCTACACTACCTGGCAGAGGCCCTGATGCACTGATGGGCTGGGCTACTGAGGTGATGGAGGACTTTGAGAGGCTGGCAGGACCATAGTTTCCTTGGAGTTGAGACAGAGACTCAGAGATGCAGATGCAGAGCAGTGTTGTTGTGATTGTATAGTATGTACAGTAGTGTGTAGTGTGTATCAGTAGACTTTTGAGTTGTAATTATAGACTAGCTATGCTGACTAGTGAGTAGGTTATTGTACCCTTTTTGCTTTTACTTTCGAAGCGTCTTTACGCTTGTATTACCCTAATACTTTTGATCTATATATCAGTACCTTTTCTTTTCCAGCACTGTTATTTACTTTATCGCACCTGTTTTACTTTACCTTATTTATTGCACCAGTATACCCTGTGATACCATGTACCCTGTTTTCCATAACTGTTTATATTCTGTAAAGAAGCATGCAATTTACTTAGTTACAACTGTTTTCAAAAAGAGATATTCTTGTTTTACAAAACTTTTCCTTTATGCAAAGATTTGATTCAAAAGCTAAATAAATTGTTTGATTCTTTACAGAAAATGCCTCCTAGAAGAAATACCCGCACCAACACCCAGAATGAAGAAACCAACAACAACAACAATAATAACCAAGATGAGACAAACCAGAATATGAACCCAGGACCCATAGACCCAGCAATAGCCCAGATTCTCCAAATCTTAGCCCAACAAACAGTTCACCTGGCACAACAACAACAAAGGCAGACCAATCCCCAGGTAACATTTAAAACTTTTCAGGCAGTAAACCCACCAGAATTCAAGGGTTCCCTAGAGCCGATTGAAGCAAATGTGTGGTTAAAAGAAATAGAGAAGGCATTTGCCTTAGTGAAAGTGAAGGAGGAACAGAAGGTTAAGTTTGCAAGTTACTATTTGAAGAATGAGGCCACCTACTGGTGGGAGATGGTGAAGATATTGGAAGGTACAGATGTTATTACTTGGGAGAGGTTTAAGGAATTATTTCTAGAAAAGTATTTTCCTCAGTTTGTTCAAGATCAGATGGAGCTGAAGTTTTTAGAGTTAAAGCAAGGAACTATGTCGGTGGCAGATTATGAGAGTAAATTTGAAGAATTGTCAAGGTATGTGCCGTCGTATGTTGATACTGATAGAAAGAAAGCTAAGAGATTCCAGCAAGGCTTAAAGCCATGGATCAGAGGGAAGGTAGCTATTTTTGAGTTGGAGACCTATGCAGGGGTTGTACAGAAGGCTATGATTGCGGAGACCGAAAGTGAGATGTCGCAGAAGGAGAAAGAGAGCAAGAAAAGGAAGGTTGAGGGAAGTGAGGGTCAGTCACAACCAGGGAAGTTTCCAAACTTTAAGAAGGGCAAGTTCCAGCCAGGGAGAAATTTTAATTTCAGGAGACAAAATGCAGGAGACGGAGGCCAGGGCCACCGTCCAGCTAATGTGAATCAGCCGAATCAGTTGAGAATAACTTTTCCAGATTGTCAAGTTTGTGGAAAGAAGCATGGAGGAGTTTGTAATAAGTTGAATGTGGTATGTTTCAAATGCAACCAGAAAGGGCACTATTCGAGGGAGTGCCGAAATCAGCCAGCTAGAGAGCCCGCAAATAAGGATCAGCCTATCCGAAATCCAGCAGTAAATGTTCCAGCCATTGGATTTACGTGCTTCAAATATGGAAAGCCATGACATATGGCCAGGGATTGCAAAATATCAGCCCCAGTCAGTAATGCATTGAGGATCATGGGATCTACCCAAGCAGTAAATGAGACTCCAAGGGCTAGAGTTTTTGATATGTCAGTGAAGGATGCTATCCAGGATACGGATGTCGTGGCAGGTACGCTTAATGTGAATTCTTTATGTGCTAAAGTGTTAATAGATTCGGGAGCAACTCGATCGTTTGTTTCACAAGATTTTGTTAGTAAGTTAAATTGTCCAGTTGAGTATTTAAATGAAATAATGACTGTGGAATTAGCAAATCAAGAACGTGTAACTGTGAATCAAGTTTGTGGGAATTGTGAGGTTAAGATTTCTGGTAGTAAGTTTTGTGTAGATTTGATACCATTTAAGTTAGGAGAATTTGACGTTATATTAGGGATGGATTGGTTATCTAAGAACGATGCCCAGATAGATTGTCGAAATAAGAAGGTAATGGTGAAGATGCCTGACGAAAAGATAGTAACATTCAAGGGACAGAAGCAAGTAAAGAAGTTCTTAACAATAATTCAAGCTAAGAAGTTATTACGGCAAGGATGCAAGCATTTTATAACATACGTGATTGACAAGAGTCAGGAGCTAGCAAAACTTGAAGATATTCCAGTAGTGAATGAATTTCCAGACGTGTTTCCCGACGAATTGCCAGGACTTCCTCCAGATAGGGAAATTGAATTTGCGATCGACTTAACACCTGAGACAAAACCAGTATCCAAGGCCCCGTACAGAATGGCGCCTGTTGAGATGAAAGAGCTAGCAAAGAAGTTGCAGGAGTTGTTAGAGAAAGGAGTAATCAGACCCAGTGTATCCCCGTGGGGAGCACCGGTATTATTTGTTAAGAAGAAAGATGGAAGCATGAGACTATGTATCGACTATAGGGAGCTCAACAAACTTACGATCAAGAATAAGTATCAGTTACCCAGAATTGACGACTTGTTTGACCAATTGAAGGGAGCCAAGTATTTCTCCAAAATCGATTTAAGATCGGGATATCTTCAACTGAAGATCAAGCCAGAGGATATACCAAAGACCGCTTTTCGAACAAGGTATGGACATTATGAATTTCTAGTAATGTCTTTTAGATTGACCAACGCCCCGGCAGCATTTATGGACCTGATGAACATAATTTTCAAGGAATATTTGGACAAGTTCGTTATTGTATTTATAGACGATATTTTGATCTATTCAAAGACGGAAGAGGATCATGCGGAACATTTAAGGACAGCTTTGGAGATTTTAAGGAAAAAGAAGTTGTATGCTAAATTCTCGAAGTGTGAGTTTTGGTTACAGGAGGTTCAGTTCTTAGGACACATAGTTAGTAATAAAAGGATCAAAGTGGACCCGGCAAAGATCGAGAACACCCACCGAGGTAAGAAGTTTCCTAGGATTGGCGGGATATTATCGTCGATTTGTTCAAAATTTCTTAAGGATTGCCACACCATTAACAAAGCTTACACGGAAGAATGAGAAGTTTATATGGAACGACAAATGCGAGCAAAGTTTTCAGGAATTGAAGCAACGATTAATCACGACACCTGTTTTGTCACTTCCAGACGATCAAGGGAATTTTGTAATTTATAGTGATGCTTCTCACAAAGGATTAGGATGTGTTCTTATGCAGCACGACAAGGTGATTGCGTATGCGTCAAGGCAATTGAAACCACACGAACAGAAGTACCATACTCATGATTTGGAGTTAGCAGCCATAATATTTGCCTTGAAGATTTGGAGACATTATCTGTATGGAGAGAAATGTGAGATTTATACGGATCACAAAAGTTTGAAGTATATATTCACCCAGAAGGAACTTAATATGAGGCAAAGGAGATGGTTAGAATTGATCAAGGATTATGATTGCTCGATTAATTATCATCCCGGTAAAGCGAAAGTTGTAGCAGATACGTTAAGTCGAAAGGAAAGGTTGAATGTGCTATTGTTACCTGAAGAGATATATAAGGAATTTCAGAAATTGGAATTGGAGATTAGAGTTTGCAAGCCTGAGGAAGCTAAAGTGTACAATATGACTTTCCGGCCGAAATTGTTGGAGAAAATAAAGAAATGTCAGGAAGATATAATGGATCAAAACATAAATCGTTTGGTAGGTGAAGAATTGTGCACACAAAAGGATGATCAAGGTATTTTGAAGTTTTCTTCTAGAATTTGGATTCCACCAGTAACGGAGCTGAAGAATGAAATTTTGCAGGAAGCGCATAGTTCAAGATATTCCATCCATCTGGGAAGTACCAAAATGTATAGAGATTTAAAGAAGAATTATTGGTGGCCAGACATGAAAAGGGAAATTGCGGAATGGGTTAGCAAATGTTATACCTGTCAGAGGGTTAAAGTAGAAAATCAGAGGCCAAGCGGATTGCTACAGCCATTAAAGATTCCAGAATGGAAGTGGGAACATATTGCCATGGATTTTATAGTTGGATTACCAAGGACAAGGGTTAATCATGATGCCATTTGGGTTATAGTGGATAGACTTACCAAGTCAGCTCATTTTCTGCCTATAAATGAAAGATTTTCGCTCGACAAGTTAGTCCATATGTACCTAAAAGAAATTGTAGTTCGTCATGGAGTTCTAGTGTCTATCGTATCTGATCGAGATCCAAGGTTTAATTCAAGATTCTGGAAGAGTTTTCAAGAATATTTGGGAACAAGATTGAATATGAGTACGGCCTATCACCCGCAGACGGACGACCAAAGTGAAAGAACGATCCAGACAATCGAGGACATGCTACGTGTTTGTGCTATTGATTTCAAAGAAAGTTGGGACGAGCATTTACCCCTGGTAGAGTTTGCTTATAACAACAGTTATCACGCTAGCATTGGGATGCCACCCTATGAAGCCCTTTATGGACGCAAATGTAGATCTCCAGTATATTGGGACGAAGTAGGAGAACGCAAAATACTCGGACCTGAATTGGTGCAGCAGACAAAGGAAGTTGTTAAAATTATCCAGAAGAGATTAATAGCCGCACAAAATCGTCAGAGAAAGTATGTAGACCAGTCAAGGAAGGACATGGAATTTGAAGAAGGGAGCTTGGTATTATTGAAAGTATCACCATGGAAAGGACTAACGAGGTTTGGGAAGAAAGGGAAGCTAAGCCCAAGATATGTCGGACCTTTTGAGATTTTAAAGCGCATTGGCAAAGTAGCTTATGAGTTGGCGTTACCATCGCACATGGAGCACATTCACAATGTCTTTCACGTATCAATGCTTAAGAAGTATAATCCAGACTCCAGGCATGTAATAGAATATGAGCAAATAGAGCTTCAGGCAGATTTGTCATATGTAGAGAGTCCGATAAAGATTCTAAAAGAATGAGAGAAGGTATTGAGGAATAAAGTGGTAAAGTTAGTAAGAGTACTGTGGAGAAACCCAAAGGTTGAAGAGTCAACCTGGGAGTTAGAAAGTGATATGAGAGAAAAGTACCCTCATTTGTTTTCTTAAGAGATTCTGAGGACAGAATCCTTTTAAGGGGGGAAGGATGTAATATCCGGGATATATCGTGTAATTATTTTTGCTATTAAATAATTATTATGTGTGTTCAGTATCTATTCTGTGAATTAATTGTTAAGTGTTATCGGTGTTTGGATATTTAAAAATATTATTAATTGAGTATTTTAATTTTTGTATGTCCAAAATAAAAGATAGATAATTGTCATATCTTCCTAATTATTTTTTATGTTGATTTATGAATTTATATGAATCATATGAAATTTATAAAATCTTTTTCCGAGTATTTAAAATCTATTTTATAAAAACGGGAACCAACCGACGTCAACCGTTGTTACGTTTTTGGAACCCGAAACTCTTCTGAGAACTCCTTCCTAACCTAATTGTAATATTCCGAGCATTTTCCATGTTTCGACTTTTTCGATCCGGCGTACGGTTTGTCCTGCGCGGGTCCCGGCGCAACATTTTTGATACGATATTCGTTTCGGTAAATCAATAAAACCCGTATTTTTGATAAACGGGAGCTTTTTATTAAACTATCACAATTACCACTTCGTAATATGTGTAACCAGGCGCTGAGACCAAGACCGCAGTACAAATTGTACTGATTTGGATAATTATCCCGAAAACCTATACCGTTTGGATCAGTTTTTACAAATAAATGTACCGTTTTATATTCAGAATGATCCAACGGGATACTAATTTCCCGTAAGTATAAATAGCCTTTTACCTTTATTTCGTATCAAAATCATTTGCAGACAGATAATTATATAATTTTACAGAGAAAAATCATATATTCATAAACATTTCTGAGAATCAAACCACAAATTCAAGGTGTTAGTGAAATCCGTTTGGAAATTTGGAGTAACCAATTTCAAGGTTTCACGGAGTACTATTAGATTCCAGGACCTGTTTTACTGCAGAATCAAAGTTTGATTTTATATAAATTTAATTATTTTCGAATTATTTTTATGAAAAATATGAATTTTTGTTCGGATGATTGTTTGTATGATTTGATGATTGCATGTGGTAGAGCTTGTTTTCCTGATGATTTTGATATATTATACGTCTGATTTGGAGTTCAATAACATGTTCAAAAGTAGGTTTAATTTTCGAATTTCAAAATTAGGGTTTATAGCCCGTATGAATGTTTTCAATTGAAATTTGGGGGGTTTTGATCCAGGGGTTATTAGCTGTTGATTTATAGTGGGTTGTGTTCCTTATGAAATTTGTAATCGATTGGTATATAGCTCGTTAACAGAGGATTAATGGATCGAAGGGAGTTGTGTTTTGAAAGTTTTCGATGTTCGCCGGAAACCGGCGATGTTCTTGGCCAATTTCCGGCCAGAACAGAGATGATTATTGAGTTTTGATTGCACGAATAAGTTGCTGGTAACATGTAGATTTAATCTGGACAGTTTGGTGGCCTGAGGTGGCCGGAATCGTGTTCTCCGACCACACTCCGGCGAGTCGACGGCTGGGCTGGCAAAATTGCAAACAGGCCCTTGTAGTTTTGTAGATGATGATGTTTAGTCCCTGTAGTTTGCAAAGTTTTCAAAAATAGGATTCCTGTTTATAAAATGTTTAAAAATCATATTTCCTATTTATTTTTATTATAAAAATTCATTTTTAATTTCTGAAAATTCTAAAAATTAGTATTTTAATTCCGAAAATTATTTTTAATTCAAAAATAAATCTGAATTAATTAGTTAATTAATTTCAGTTGATTTTTAATTGATTAATTGGTCAATTAATTCAAAAATTAATTGATTAATTGATTTAATTAATTATTAATTGATTTTAATTAATTATTTAATTAGATTTAATTATTTAAAAATGATTTAAAAATTCCGAAAAATAGTTTCGAGCTTTAAAATATTATTCTAAATTATTTCCAAGGCTCGATAATTATTACAAAATTGTTTCGGAGCCAGAATTGGCTAACCGAACCCTGTTTATTAACCCGAAATTGATCCAATGACCCGTATTAATTCTGAAAAAATACTTTAAAAATACCCGAAAGCATATTTATGACCCGAGACTTCTTTATAAATGATATGTCATTGATTACGTGATGTATTATGTGTTATACGTGACTTGTTGATTGACTATCGGTCTATATATTCGGTGTTTACTTGGTTATTGCATAACTTTCAATCCGTTAATCGGATTTGGGTGAAACGAAGGGTAGATAGAAGTATGTGTTGAATAGAATCCTGTGAGTTGATGATTGATAGATGCTTATCATATGTGAGCAGAAGAGGCAAGATGTAGGAAAGGGAAACAGGTAGTTGAGGAGTAAGACGATTGTGATTGGAAGTGAGTGCATGATAGTAAGCTAATACTAGGCAAGTGTTCTGAACTTTCTCGAGATATTGTAGTACTTGATAGTCCTGTTGATATTGCAAGTGCTTTGAAGCACTGAAACCTAAACCCTGATTTCAGTTATTGTTCTTGAGCCATGAACCTTATTCTTTCTAAACCATTTATTATTGTATACCCAAACACGAACCACACATCTACGATACTACTCCACAAGTACATACAAACTAAATACCAAACACTAAACTGAATTGCTTATATACTCAACCCATGATATCTTATGCTCTGAAAGACCAAATCCTTGAAACCCTGAAACGTGGATTCCTTTGTTATCCAATTCTTTCATTACCCAGCATCCCAGCTTTGAAATTACCTAATTGATCCTTACAAGGGTTGAAACCCTTTCATTGTTAAGTATTCACTGTTGTTAATGATTCTGATTATTGTTATTATTGTTCATTCTGTTATTATGTTAGAATTGGATTGCTTTTATAAAATTGTGGACCAGATTCGTGGTCAGACCATTTAATGGTCAAGTTAGGCCAATGTGTGCCTTGGATCCAGTAGTTAGAGCAATGTTGTGTGCTTTGCTCGGGGTTAGTGCGTGACTGATTAGCAGCCTAACCTTGGTTTTTTTTAAATAAAAATATAGTATCCAATTCTAAATCATAATCCATTGTTCACTTGGTATCATAACCATATTCACTTGATGATCATTATTCTCAGTTTTGTCATTGTGACTTGCTGAGCTAGTTAGCTCATTTGTGCGATGTTGTTTATACTCTTTCCAGTTAAAAAGGAACCAGTTGGTAGCAAGAATCCCCAGTCCAGTGCGAGAGCTAGGGATTAAGGCTGTTGGTGCTGAGCTAGTAGGCTTCTTTTGGAATAATGTAAATTGTAAAAGTTTGTATTATATTTAATACTCAGTTTGAGTTTGAATGGTTGGGATTTAATCGGTATGTAATATATTAGTGTGTTTGGCTTGTGTGCATACTTTAGCCTGTTGCGATCCGTGGTAGTTGGTAAGTAGGGTCATTGCATATTATTATTATCTTTAGTATTGTTATAAACAGGTTATAAATAAGGTGTGTGTGTGGACCCCAAACTTCTGACCCGGGTTTGGAGGGCGCCACAAAAAGTGCCTTCCTAAATGGTGAGTTGGAAGAAGAGGTTTATGTGCAACAACCACCAGGCTTTGAAGATCCATAATTTCCAAACTTTGTATACAAGTTGCTCAAGGCTCTCTATGGACTCAAACAAGCACCTAGAGCCTGGTATGATACACTGTCAGATTTTCTACTTAAACATGGATTCACTAATGGATTAATAGACAAGACACTCTTCTACAAGATGCATGGTGGTGATATGATCCTAGTTCATATTTATGTGGATGGTATCATTTTTGGTTCTACTAATGAAAACCTGTGTCAAAGATTCTCTAAGCTTATGCAGAGTGAATATGAAATGAGTATAATGGGGGGAACTAATTTATTTTCTTGGACTTCAAGTCAGCCAAAGAAGTGATGGAATCTTTATCAGCCAAACTAAATATGTCAAAGATTTATTGAAATTTTTTGGTATGATTGATTGTTCACCTGTATCTACACCTATGTCTACAGCTACAAAGTTGGATGAAGATAAAAAGGGCAAAAGTATAGACATTTCAAGCTATAGAGGAATGATTGGATCATTGATTTACTTAACTACAAGTAGACCAGACATCATGTTTGCAACATGTCTGTGTGCAAGATTTCAGGCCAATCCAAAAGAATCACATTTTATGGTGTTAAGTGGCTTTTATATCCGCTTATAACGCTTCGTAAAGCTTCGAATTGGTGTTTGTACTTAAGTATTTTGTGTTTTTGATGTGTTTTTGTAGTGTTTTGCATTTCAGGCATAAATAAGGGATCAAGGAGATGTAGTATTGCTTTGGTGCTAAATTGGTGTTTGGAAGATGCTAGGGAAGATTGCTCGTCGAATGTCATCACAAGCCAGCAAAAGAAGAAGAAGAAATAATCAATTTTTCCAGATAGTCAGAGCGCCCGCGCTGTGATAGCGCGTACCCGTGCCAGAGAAGCAAAGGGACAGCGCGGCCGCGCCGGTGAAGCGCGCGGCCGCGCCGGGTCGAAAACTGAAGAATCCTGTTTTGAATAGAAGATTGATTTCTGGACTTCTATGCTAATTGGGGCTGCTATATAAAGACAACTTAAAGATATTTTTCACAATAGAGCTTAAGGAGAAGACGATGAGAAGCCCTATAGCATAATTCAACGAAGGCAAAGAAGATCTAGTTTATTCTTGTGATTCTTTGTTTTAAGTTGTAATCTTTAATGTTCGTTTCTTGTTTGTTGAACCTAATACTCTGGATTATATACTTTGTTTATTATTTTTTTTATAAAGACCTAGTTTATTATACCATGATTTCATCGGAACCCACGTTTATGATAATTTCGGTTATGAACTAATCGTTATCATGGGGTTCTAACGGATTTATTTATGGATTTCAATAGTTAATCTTATTTCGATATCTTAGTGTGTGGTGATTGTATGATATCCTTGTATTGGTTGTGCTTATTCGTCTTATGCGTCGTGAACATATAAGATAGCGTGTTAATCTCTAATGAAGCGACAGTGAATTTAGAGGTCTAGAACTTGCCATGCTAGCATAGGTTCATGTATTTATTATACATGATTCGTAGGTAATTTTAATCATCTTACTTGCCCTATGTAATCATGATAGATAAATTGTGCATTAAACCTTTGTGTTGTCAAATTCTATAGACATATAAGGTCTGAACATACTTGGTTTTTATTCAGCTTCTATCTTTTTGTGAATGTCTGGTAGTATGGTATTCGTGCAACGAAAGTTGGCATTTATCAGTTTCGTGTTATCTGATTAATTATCATCACCATCGCATGCTAAGGTTAAGAACAATGGCTTTGAATGAAGTATTTAATGAAGTTCGAATCCCATGTTTGTCTCATATAGTAAATCAACCTTTATTCTCTTAGTTATTTGCATGTTAGCTAATATCTTAGTTATAAACAATCTCAATTTGTTATTCGTCCTAGCATTGAATCATAACTATATCATTGTTACATAAGTGCAAAAGTCTTAAAGTTAACCAAAATATTCTCTATGGGAACGAACTAGAAAGAATTCTATATTACTTATGAACGCGTATACTTGTGTGTATTATTAGCGCATGTTTTCGTTCTAACAAGTTTTCGGCGCTGCTGCCGGGGACTCGGTGTTAATTTTTAGTTTATGTGTTTGTCATCAGTGGTCATTAAAGTTCATTGACTCGGACATTATTACTTACTTGTTTCCTTGTCGTATTTCAGGTACTCTAGAGAGCGTTTATGCATACGCGTTCTCGGTCTCGTAAGAGAACACTGGATCAAGCTGAGGAAGAAGTTGTGGTAGCTCAAGAGGTTTTTGAAGAAGTAAAGAAAGTTGAGGAAGAACCACTAGTTGAGATGGGAGATCAAGAAGCAAATCTGAAGGCTTTGATGGACTATTCTCAGCCTAAGATCAATGACATTCAGTCCAACATTATTAGACCAGCCATTTCGGCTAACACCTTTGAGATCAAGTCGAGCACGATTCAGATGATATATAATTCAGTTCAGTTTGGGGGTTCTCCTATAGAAGATCCCAACATGCACATCACGGATTTCATCAAGATCTGCGACACTTTCAAGTTCAATGGGGTATCTGAAGTTGCTATTAAGCTGAAGATTTTCCCATTCTCTCTGAGGGATAAGGCTAAGTGCTGGTTATATTCTCTACCAGCAGTTTTTATCACCAAATGGGAGGATCTTGCTCAAAAGTTTCTCACCAAATTCTTCCCTATGGCGAAGACAGCTGCAATCAGGAATGCTCTTACTCAGTTTGCGCAGCAATCTGGAGAATCTTTATGTGAGGTTTGGGATCACTACAAAGAGATGCTTAGGAAGTGCTCTCACCATAGCATGCTTGATTGGATGATCATAAATTGTTTCTACAATCGTTTGGGTGCACTGTCTAGACATATGCTCGATGCAACGTCAGGTGGAGCCTTATTGGCCAAAAGCTACGATGAAGCTTATGAGTTGATTGAGCTAACGGTAGCTAATAAATACCAGAATCCAACTCTGAGAATGTTGCAAGGAAAGGTAGCAGGAGTTTTGGAAGTGGATACATCTACTGCTATAGCTGCTCAACTTCAAGCTTTGACGATGAAAGTGGATTCTTTGGCTAATTATAGAGTTAATCAGATCACTAGTGTTTGTGAGCATTGTGCAGGCGCACATGAGACTGAGCATTGTGCTATTTCTAGGGAATCGGCTCAGTTTGTGAGCAACTTTCAGAGGTCATAGCAACAAGCTCCAGCCACTTATCATCCCAACAACCGAAATCATCCTAACTTTAGCTGGAGCAACAATCAGAATGCGGTGCAACAACCATCATCCATATGCAGCAAAGCAATATAACCCTCATTATTTTCAAAACTGTAATATGCACCAAGGCAACAACTCCAACTTCAGCAGCTACCACAATCTAATGAAAAATATGAATTGGAGGAGTTGAGGCTCATGTGCAAGAGCCAAGTAGTTTCTATCAAGACCATGGAAAATCAAATTGGGCAGATTGCTAATGCCTTGCTGAATCGACAACATGGTACACTCCCTAGTGACACTGAAGTGCCACGAAAAAGGGAAGCTAAGGAGCAGGTTAAGGCAATTACATTGAGGTCTGGAAAGGTTGCGAATCCCGAAAATCTCAAAGTCCAGAATATGAAGTTGTGGCTGAAGAAGATGTGCACAAGGAAGCAGAAGTGGAACCAAGGAAGATAGCTGTTGTCAACACTCCTCCTGAGGGTAATACAGGGGAAAAATAGGTCTATCCTCCACCTTGTTTTCCTAAGAGGTTGTAGAAATAAAAACTGGACAAACAATTTGCTAAGTCCTTAGAAGTTTTCAAAAAACTTCACATCAACATACATTTCGCTGAAGCTCTGGAAAAAATTCCTAGTTATGCAAAGTTCATAAAATGTATTCTCTCTCGGAAAGTGAAGCTTGATGACTTAGAGACCGTTGCCCTCACGGAGGAATGTAGTGCTGTGCTGCAACAAAAGTTACCTCTGAAGCTTAAAGATCCTGAAAGCTTCACTATTCCTTGCATTATTCAAAAAGTGTCATTCGATAAATGCTTATGTGACTTGGGTTTACCTGATCCAAAGCCTACATATATGTCCTTGCAGTTGGCCGATCGCTCAATTACATATTGAAAGGAATATGTCCTAAGTCCAATCATGTATTAGGATTTAGGAATAACTTTTTATGTAATCTATTTTGATTTCATTGATATTAATAAAAGACTTGTTTTATTTTATTACGGGCTCTATCTATTTAAGTGTTTAAATAAGATATACCATAGTTTAGAGTAAAGCTTTTATGGATTATGATGAGATCATAATAGTGAGACCTATAAGATGATAACTCTAAACTTAAATAGTTCCTGGTCATAGGATTACTAACTGGTAATTAATAATTTGTAAAGATCGGTACATACTATGCTTGCTTCATTATGAAGGATGTCTGTTCTCATAGATATTTGTATGGTAACACTATAGCTAGTATGTAAGTGCTTATTATAGAATAAGTTCACTGAACATGACTCGCACAGCTGAACAACTGATGGAGTTCACTCACGTGTCAGCAGTTGTTCACAGAGTGATAGTTGTACAAGTATCCTTAGACTTGAGGTCATCATAGTCATCTTGTGTACACTGAACTATGCTTTGGTTTAGTTCTTAGTCTCCAGGGACAATTATTAGGGCTCTACTGGGTATAGAAATTTGTACACGAAGATAGTGTATGATCAATAAAGGATCCACCCCTTCCAGTGAAGGAAGCGAATGTTCAAGGATGATCCACTTATGCTAGTTCAGGAATCTCTGGCCAGAGTGAATGAAATTACAAAGGAGTTTCTAATATGCATAGAACTAAACATAGTAAATGGTAAGCAAGTGATTAAATTAGATAGGCTTGACACAAGATCCATGCCTTGTATTTAATCAGGACATTGTAGGGTAGAAGGAGTTTATTGTACGGTAACTATTCACTGAATAGGTTCTTGGTATTCTAAGTAGTGAATTCGTATTATCCGGATAGTCGCGATATGCTGAGAAGTATCCCTCACGATGTAGAATAAATATGATTAATTAATTAATTATATTTAATAAATTAGAGAATTTATATAAATAATGATAAAATAGTTTTGTTATTATTTATTTCTACTACCAGCTTAATATTGAACCTACAGGGTCACACCATAAAAAGAGAATGATTTAATGGTGGAGGAATTAATTAATAATGGCTAATAATTATATATTTATGAAATAAATAATTAATTGGCAAATTTAATAATTGATTAAATGAGATTTAATTGATTATATATTAATTAAGAAAAGTTCTTAATATTATTAATTAAGAATTTAATTTTTGGAAATTAAATCAAGAGAGAGAATTATTTCTAAAGTGTTTAGAAAAGGGATTAATAATTAAAAGGTATTTTAATTATTAATGAGAATAATAAATGGGTTAATAATAATAATATTTTATGGGAAAATTTCAGTTGAAAATTTTGCCTATAAATATACTATTATAAACCCTATTTTTATTCTAACCCGAACCCAAAATTTTTAGAAAAACCTAATTCTCTCCACCTCCTCCTCCTCCTTAACGTCATTTTTTGGTGGATATCGGTGGAGTGCTTCACGTTTGAGGAGCAGCTGCTAAGGATCTCCGATCGTTGCTTTTGGATCGCTATTAAAGGTTAGTAATCGATTCATATGTTTTAATCACGATTTATATGTTTATTTGGATTTTGTATGTGTAAAAGTGTTTTACCATGCCTCCGCTGTGATTAAAATCCAACAATGGTATCAGAGCCAGGTTGTATGCATATAGATCTGTGGTAAAAATTTCAGAATTTTATGTGCTTGTATGAATTAATTATGATTTTTACAAGTTATATTATGGATTAATTTTGTCTGATGAGAAATCGTTTCTTAGAATAATTTTGAATGTTGATCTGGGTTCTAAAAGTGTTGTAGATCATCTGGGTATATTTTTCATAATTTTATGATGTATAGATTTTTTACTATGAATTTTTGAAGATCTTGCAATTAAATTCGTAATTAAATAATCATGTATATATATATAAATTGTTAGTATGTATATATAAACATCTGTTGACAATACATCTGCAGTCTGTTTGTTTGTATGCAAGGAGATTAAAGTTGATAGGTACGGCGGCACGGAAATCCGTGCGAGAAAAGACGGCGACTGCTGAAAAAGGTAAAGGACCGCGCGTCTGGCACGCGCGTGTGGGGTTCACACGCTCCAGGCCCACGCGCGGCGCGTGTCAGCCACGCGCTGGTCATCAGATGACGTCATGCTGACGTCAGCACAGGGTTTCGGGCGCGTGAGGCGCGTGTGCGCGTGGGGGCGCGTGGACGGGAGTCTCACACGCGCCAGACAGCGCGTGTGCGCGTGGGGGCGCGTGTGAGACGTTGTTTTGGCGCGTGCGGGCGCGTGGGAGCTCAGAATTGGGCGTGCCTGGTGCCGTTGGATTCATCTTTTCGAGACGCTTCTAATGGTATATTGTATGATATTTTATGAAATTGTTTCGAACTGTTTATAGCTAACAGAAGTATTTTAAAGCTATTTTTGACTATTTTAATTGCTTTTAAATGCTTCATGTGATACATAGAGATGTATAATGCTTAGACCAATATGCTAGATGATGTAACATGCCTACCTTGATGTTTATTCATGTTAATATATGTGATATATGCTTAGTTTATCATGCGATGATAGATTTAGGTGAACTTAAATGAACATAAGGCATTTGTTAGACAACCTAGTATAGTGAAATTGTTTCATAACCTTAATAATAATATTATGAATACAATCATGAGATTCTTGTGTTTATGAAACACGTAATTGAATATGAATTTTTGATATGAGAGAAAGGATGATTCTATCAACAACAGATTTCTATCTGTAAGAAAGGGTTATTAAGTGACGCCTCTTGACAATGCTCCACCCGATCTGGGAATCATCTGATTATCGATTATTGATTTGAAATATTTAATTTAAAAGGAAGAATCTCTTTATAATATGATTATGATTGTAACGTAATATAATCCCTCTAAAATTAAATAATATCAAGTAGTAATTGGCCAATGACACAACGGGCTTGTGTCGGTCATAGCCTTCCAACATGATAGAAAAGTAGTTCTTATTTTTGAATCATTGTCGGTTCATGCTACAGCCGAGGGCTTTGATTTCGAAATAAGAAATACTTGTCTATTATATAGAGATGTGTACATTGAATTAGAATTTAAAGGTCGGTACGTGCCACAGCCGTGGGCCGTTGGGGACTGATTCAATGGTACGGAATGTTGGGTTAGACTTGACTTAGAATATTGAGTTTGTCGTGCCACAGCCGTGACTCAATTATTCAAGAGGTTAAAGTTTGATTAGGGAATAACATAAGATGTAATTGACAAGAGTTGTCTGCCTATTGAACATTACATGGCGGTTCGTGCTACAGCCGAGGTTGTGTAATGGAATGTAGGATCCCTATTCCCACTAGCATTATGAATGCTTAATTTTTCACGTAGGGGGTTGAATAAATTAGATAAACTAGTGGGAGCCACTTATGAATAAAGACCCGATTCATATAGTGTTTTTAAAATGAAATCAAATATTTGCTAAGTGTTGTTATGTGTTTATCATTTACAGATTTATAATATACATTATGTCTTCTGCACTATCACTCAGGAGCATACTGGATGCTCACAAGTTGACTGGTCCTAATTATGCTGACTGGCTTCGAAACTTGAGAATTGTTCTCAGGATTGAGAAGCTGGAATACGTGATTGACTCACCTAAGCCTACTGAACCTGCTAGTGATGCACATAATGATGAACATGTTGTGTATCGTAAGTGGGTAGATGATGCAAATGTTGCTCAATGCATCATGCTAGCTTCCATGAACATTGAGCTACAGAAGCAACATGAGCATATGGATGCTCACACTATCCTCATGCATCTACAAGAGTTGTATGATGTGGCAGGGAGGACAGCTCGATATGAGATATCGAAGGAGCTGTTCGGTTGTAGGATGTCTGAGGGATCATCTGTGAATGACCATATACTTAAGATGATCAATTTGATTGAACGTCTTGGACAACTTGGTTTTGCCATGGATGGGGAGCTGAGCCAAGACTTGGTCTTGCAATCGCTTCCGAGTTCGTTCTCGCAGTTTGTTGTGAACTTTCACATGAATAAGTTGGATGTCAGCCTGCCTGAACTCCACAACATGTTGAAGACCGCGGAATCGAATTTTCCCCCTAAGAAGAGTTCTGTTCTTCTAATTGGTGAACCAATCCTAAGAAAAGGAAGAGGAACCCTTCCAAGAAGAAGAAAGTAGGCGAGAAAATGCCGGTTCCACCAAAAGCTGAAGACCCCAAGAGCAAAGTTGTTTGTTTTCACTGTAACAAGGTGGGGCACTGGAAGAGGAACTACAAGGTTTACCTTGCAGAATTGAAGAAGAAGAAGGGTAGTGAGACTACCGCTTCTGATTCAGCTATGTTCATGATAGAAGTGAATATGTCATTAAATCAAATTTCTACTTGGGTATTAGATACCGCCTGTGGTTCTCATATATGCAATTTGTTGCAGGGACTAAGGAGAAGTAGGACTCTTGAGGAAGAGGAGGTGATTCTACTGATGGGAAATGGAGCAAGAGTTGCTTCTAAAGATGTAGAATCATTTCATTTACATATGCCTACGGGCAAGACTATTGTTTTAAATAATTGTTGTTTTGTTCCCTCGATTGTGAGGAATATTATTTCTATTCCCATGTTAAACTTGGCTGGATTTTCATTTATTATTGAGAATAATGAATGTTCTATTCTTAGAGATAATATTCTTTATGGACGTGGTATTTAAATAATGGTCTGTATAAATGTGACATAATTTACTTCAGATTGAACAAACTAATAAAAGAAAAGGGATGATGAAAATCTCACTTCATTGTGGTAATGCAGTCTCCATTTAGTAGACATGGAGAGAGGGCTGCAAATTTGCTAGGAATGGTACACACAGATGTATGTGGACCAATGTCTACGCAAGCCATGGGTGGATTTTCATACTTCATTACTTTCATGGATAATAGATCTAGATTCGGATATGTGTTTGATGAAACACAAGTCTGAAGCCTTTGAAAAGTTCAAAGAGTATAAGTATGAAGTGGAGAAACAAACCAAACATAGTATTATAATTCTTCGATTAGATCGAGGTGGTGAATACTTGAATGGAGAGTTTCTGGATTATCTCAAAGTAAATGGTATAGTCTCCCAGTGGACGCCTCCAGATTGGTATCTGAAAGGAGAAATCGAACTTTGTTAGACATAGTTCGGTCCATGATGAGCTATGCAAATCTTCCAGTATTCCTATGGGGTTACGCATTGGAAACCTCAGCATATTTACTGAATAAGGTGCCTTCCAAATCTGTTCCTCAAACTCTGTATGAGATATGGAAAGAAAGGAAACCGAGTCTTAAACACGTTAAGATTTGGGGATGTCCAGCTTATGTCAAATAAGTTGACCCAGATAAGCTGGAATATCGATCCGTAAAATGTAGTTTTGTTGGATATCCTAAAGAGACTTTAGGGTATTACTTTTACACAGATCATCAGGTGTTTGTCTCTAGACATGCTACCTTCTTGGAAAAGGAGTTTATCCTTCAAGGAAACAGTGGGAGCAAAATTGAACTTGATGAAGTTCAAGAAGCATAAACTACTACGGATCAAGTGGAAATACCTGTTCTAACTGAACAACCTTCTGTGGAACAGCCCATTCGTGGGTCAGGGAGAGTGTCTCGCCAACCGGAGAGGTAATATGGTCTTGTCATTGAGAATGACAATGAGTTGTCGATCATTGATGATGACGAACCTGTGACCTATAATGAGGCTATGAGTAGTGTTGACTCAGAGAAATGGCATAGTGCCATGAAATCCGGAATGAAATCTATGTATAAGGGATACAAAAGAATGATTGGAGCAGATGGCCAGGTGGAGACCTTTAAGGCCAGGCTTTTGGGAAAAGGATTCAAACAAAGGCAATGGATTGACTTTGATGAAACCTTTTACATGTAGCCCTGTTAAAATCAGTTCGGATTTTGCTTGCGATTGCTGCTTACTACGACTATGAGATCTGGCAATTAGCAAGATGGTTTTCTTTCCAAGAGAAATGAAAACCTAGTGTATAAGTTGCTGCGAACCATATGTGGTTTAAAGCAAGCTTCTCGTAGATGGAACATCCGTTTTGATGAGACAATCAAAGAGTTTGATTTTATGAAAAACGTAGATGAACCATGTGTCTACAAAAGGGTTAGTGGGAGCGCGATAACATTTCTTATGTTGTATTGAAATAGAGTTGACACACATAATAACATAGCAGACCCACTCACAAAGCTACTTTATGAAAGTCACTTTGATCGTCATAAAGACAAGATGGGTATTAGATACCAGAGTGATTGGCTTTAGTACAAGTGGGAGATTGAAACGAATATGTCCTAAGTCCAATCATGTATTAGGATTTAGGAATAACTTTTTATGTAATCTGTTTTGATTTCATTGATATTAATAAAAGACTTGTTTTGTTTTATTACGGGCTCTATCTATTTAAGTGTTTAAATAAGATATACCATAGTTTAGAGTAAAGCTTTTATGGATTATG
This sequence comes from Apium graveolens, assembly GCF_009905375.1. Classification (NCBI taxonomy): domain Eukaryota; kingdom Viridiplantae; phylum Streptophyta; class Magnoliopsida; order Apiales; family Apiaceae; genus Apium; species Apium graveolens. The sequence continues at coordinate 224,399,775 of NC_133655.1, read as the reverse complement.
ATGAGATCATAATAGTGAGACCTAAAAGATGATAACTCTAAACTTAAATAGTTCCTGGTCATAGGATTACTAACTGGTAATTAATAATCTATAAAGATCGGTACATACTATGTTTGCTTCATTATGAAGGATGTCTGTTCTCATAGATATTTGTGTGGTGACACTATAGCTAGTATGTAGGTGCTTATTATAGAATAAGTTCACTGAACATGACTCGCACAGCTGAACAACTGATGGAGTTCACTCACGTGTCAGCAGTTGTTCACAGAGTGATAGTTGTACAAGTATCCTTAGACTTAAGGTCATCATAGTCATCTTGTGTACACTGGACTATGCTTTGGTTTAGTTCTTAGTCTCCAGGGACAATTATTAGGGCTCTACTGGGTATAGGAATTTATACACGAAGATAGTGTATGATCAATAAAGGATCTACCCCTTCCAGTGAAGGAAGCGAATGTTCAAGGCTGATCCACTTATGCTAGTTCAGGAATCTCTGGCCGGAGTGAATGAAATTAGAAAGGAGTTTCTAATTTGCATAGAACTAAGCATAGTAAATGGTAAGCAAGTGATTAAATTAGATAGGCTTGACACAAGATCCATGCCTTGTATTTAATCAGGACATTGTAGGGTATAAGAAGTTTATTGTACGGTAACTATTCACTGAATAGGTTCTTGGTATTCTAAGTAGTGAATTCGTATTATCCGGATAGTCGCGATATGCTGAGAAGTATCCCTCGTGATGTAGAATAAATATGATTAATTAATTAATCATATTTAATAAATTAGAGAATTTATATAAATAATGATAAAATAGTTTTATTATTATTTATTTCTACTACCGGCTTAATATTGAACCTACAGGGTCACACCATAAAAAGAGAATGATTTAATGGTGGAGGAATTAATTAATAATGGCTAATAATTATTTATTTAGGAAATAAATAATTAATTGGCAAATTTAATAATTTATTAAATGAGATTTAATTGATTATAAATTAATTAAGAAAAGTTCTTAATATTATTAATTAAGAATTTAATTTTTGGAAATTAAATCAAGAGAGAGAATTATTTCTAAAGTGTTTAGAAAAGGGATTAATAATTAAAAGGTGTTTTAATTATTAATGAGAATAATAGATGGGTTAATAATAATAATATTTTATGGGAAAATTTCAGCTGAAAATTTTGCCTATAAATATACTATTATAAACCCTATTTTTATTCTAACCCGAACCCAAAATTTTTAGAAAAACCTAATTCTCTCCACCTCCTCCTCCTCCTTAACGTCGTTTTCTTGGTGGATACCGGTGGAGTGCTTCACGTTTGAGGAGCAGCTACTAAGGATCTCCGATCGTTGCTTTTGGATCGCTATTAAAGGTTAGTAATCGATTCATATGTTTTAATCACGATTTATATGCTTTTATTTGGATTTTGTATGTGTAAAAGTGTTTTACCATGCCTCCGCTGCGATTAAAATCCAACATATATCCACGATGCATTGTGGGGGATGTATTGGTCAAAATGGACAAACTCATCTTTCCTGCTTACTTTGTTATTCTTGATTTCGAGGAGGATAAGAAGATTCCGATAATCTTGGGAAGACCTTTCTTGGCTACTGGCCGAACCTTGATTGATGCGCAGAAGGGTGAGCTCACTTTGCGAGTTCAGGACCAGGATGTGACCTTCAATGTGTTTAATGCATGAAATTCCTTACTGATGAAGATGAGTGCTTTAAAGTGGAATTGGTCGAATCTGTGGTTACTTCAGAATTGGATCATATGCTAAAATCAAATGCCTTAGAGAAAGCCTTAAAGGGGGATTTAGATAGTGAAGATGATGAAAGTGATGAGCAGTTACAGTATTTGAATGCTTCTCCTTGGAAACGAAGATTGGAAATGCCTTTTGAATCTCTTGGATTGGAAGAGCTGAAAAATTCTCCAAAGCACCTCAAGCCATCTATTGGGAAGCTGCTACACTTGAGCTTAAGCCTTTGCTTTAACATTTGAGGTATGCGTTTTTAGGTGATGCATTTACTTTGCCTGTTATTATTGCATCTGACATTTCAAGTAGTGATGAGGAAAAGCTTTGGAGAATTTTTAGAGAGTTCAAATCGGCAATTGGATGGATTATAGCATATATCAAGGGAATTAACCCTTCTTATTGTATGCACAAAATTCTGCTAGAGGAAGGAAGCAAGCCTACTGTTGAGCAACAGAGAAGGCTAAATCCGATCATGAAAGAGGTGGTGAACAAGGAAATTCTCAAGTGGGTAGATGCAAGGATCATCTATCCCATTTCTGACAGTTCTTGGGTGAGCCCAGTTTAGTGTGTGTCGAAGAAATGAGGTACATTGTTGTTGCTAATGAAAAGAATGAGCTCATCCCTACTCGAACAATCACGAGGTAGAGAGTTTGCATGGATTACAGGAAGCTGAACAAAGCTACAAGGAAGGATCACTTTCCTCTTTCTTTTATTGATCAGATGCTTGATAGATTGGCTGGGCATGAGTACTACTGTCATCTGGATGGCTATTCGGGTTATAATCAGATTTGTATTGCTCCAGAAGATCAAGAGAAGACTACCTTCATATGTCCTTTTGGTACTTTTGCCTTCAGAAGATTTTTTTTGGGCTATGTGGTGCACCATCCATATTTTAGAGATGCATGATGGCTATCTTCTATGATATGATCTGAAATAATATAGAAGTGTTTATGGATGACTTCTCTATCTTTGGAACTTCTTATGATGAATGCTTGCACAATCTTGGTTTAGTGCTGAAAAGATGCGTTGAGACCAATCTGGTTCTCTATTGGGAGAAATGTCACTTTATGGTGCAACAAGGCATCATTCTTGGGCACAAGGTTTCTAGTAAGGGTCTCGAGGTGGACAAAGCCAAGGTGGGGGTCATTCAAAATCTTCCCCCATCAATTTCTGTTAAGGGAATTCGCAGTTTTCTTGGTCATGCGGGTTTCTATCGGCATTTCATCAAGGACTTCTCTAAGATTTCAAAGTTTTTGTGAAATTTGCTAGAGAAAGATGTTCCTTTCAAGTTTGATGACGAGTGCCTAGCTGCTTTTGAGAGCTTAAAGAAGAGTTTGATCGCGACACCTGTCATAATTGCACCTGATTGGAATGAACCGTTTAAAATGATGTGCGATGCAAGTGATTATGCAGTTGGAGTAGTTCTCAGGAAAGGAAGAACTACATATTTCATGTGGTCTACTATGCTAGTAAGACCTTCAATGGTGCTCAACTGAACTACACTACTACTGAGAAAGAACTATTGGTCATTGCCTATGGTTTTGAGAAGTTTCGATCTTAATTACTTGGGACGAAGGTGACAGTTTTCACCGATCGCGCTGGTATTCGCTATCTCGTCTCGAAGAAGGAATCAAAACCTAGATTAATTCAATAGGTTCTTTTACTTCACGAATTTGAATTAGAAATCAAGGATAGAAAAGGGACTGAGAATCAAGTCGCTGATCATCTCTCTCATTTACAGGATCCAAGTGCAACTTTACAGGATAAGTCTTTGATAAATGAGTCTTTTCCCGATGAGCAGTTGTTTGGGGTGCAAGAAGAAGAACCGTGGTTCGCAGACATTATGAACTACCTTGTAAGCAAAGTTATGCCTCCAGACTTAACTTATGCTCAAAGGAAGAAGTTTCTGCATGAAATGAAGTGGTACATGTGGGATGAACCATTTTTCGTTCGGCAAGAAGCTGACCATATCATCAGAAAATGTATTCCGTACAGCGAAACGGGGGGGGGGGGATCTTGCAAGATTGCCATTCGACCGTTTTTGGAGGCCACTATGGTGGAAAAAAGACAATAACTCATATCCTTCAAGCAGGATTCTTTTGGCCGACTTTGTTTAAGGATGCACATCAATTCATTTTGAAATGTGATTGATGCCAGCATGTTGGTAATATGTCCAAGAGGTATGAGATGCTTTATAATGTGCTTCTCGAGGTTGAGGTCTTTGATGTTTGGGGAATTGACTTTATGGGGCCATTTGTCTCATCTTATAATAATCAGTTTATCTTGTTAGCGGTTGATTATGTGTCGAAATGGGTGGAAGTCAAGGCTTTGTTGACTAATGATGCGAAGGTAGTGCTTAATTTTCTTTACAAGCATATATTCACAAGATTATGGACTCCAAGAGTCATAATCAGTGACGAGGGATCGCACTTCTACAATCGTAAGTTCACTGCTATGATGTAAAGGTATTAATTGAATCATCGCGTTGCTACAGCCTATCATCCTCAGATGAATGGTCAAGCCGAGGTATCTAACAGAGAGATCAAGCGCATTTTAGAGAAAGTTGTGTGTCCATTAAGGAAAGATTGGTCTTTGAAGATGGATGAAGCTGTTTGGGCGTATCGAATAACATACAAGACTCCGCTAGGCATGTCACCGTTTCAGTTGATTTATGGGAAATGATGTCATTTTCCTGTGGAGTTAGAGCATAAAGAGTATTAGGCTTTGAAGAAATTGAACCTTGATATGGATGCAGTTGGTAAGAAGAGGATGCTTCAATTGAATGAACTTGATGAGTTTCAACTTCAAGTGTATGAGAACAACAAAATATATAAAGAGAAAGTCAAGAGGTGGCACGATAGGGGTCTAGTGCTCAAATCATTTTTGCCGGGGCAACAAGTTCTTTTGTTCAACTCTCGTCTCCGTCTTTTTCCCGGAAAATTGAAGTCGAGGTGGTCAGGGTTGTTTGTTGTCAAAATTGTGTTTCCACATGAAGCGATGGAGATTTTTGAGAATGATCTGGGCCAAGCATTCAAGGTAAATGGACAGCGATTGAAGCATTACTATGGGGATACGGCAAACGGTGAGGTGGTTAGTGTTGTTTTGTTAGAAACTTGATCTTTGGAATTCTACGTCAAGGTAACAACATAAAGCAAGTGCTGCTTGGGAGGCAACCCAAGTTTGTTGTACATTAGTAGATAGAGGAAGAAGAAAACAAGAAGAAAATGCCAAAAAAAAATAAAAAAATGAAAAATTTCAGTGTCAACTACAATAGCACGACGCGCCCGCGCTGAGAAGCAGGGCGGCCGCGTTGTTTTTCCAGTAGTTGTGTGTGCCCGTGCTGGTATGCGGGGCAGCCGCACTGGAATTTCAGTAGCACGGCGCGCCCTTGCTGCCTGGCGGGGCGGCCACGCTGGCTCCCTGAACCTGAAAAAAATAAAAAAATGAAGAAAATAAAAAAAATTAAATCACAGCCGAATTTCCCTCTCCCACCTTCCATACTTCCCTCTCCAAATCACTTTCAATCACCCTATTACTCCCATTATTCCCATAATCAATTCCCACTTCTTTTCCAAAACTAATTCCTAATTCCCTATATACATACACTTATACACAATCTTCCCTATAACTTCTCAATTCTCAAACATAAATATCTCTTATACACACATCTTTTCTCTCAAACTTATTCAATTTCAATTGCACCCAAGAGACAACGAAGTCAAGTTAGTAGCAGTACCACCGATTCTTCTAGTGTTAGGGGTTTGAGGCCCAGGTTTGCAACTTCGGAGGCTGAGGCGGAGTATACGAGGCTGCTATCAAGCCCATAGCCAAGGAGCGAGGTTTTCTTCCATCAGGTAAGGAAGGTAAGTTGCTGGAGATGATTTTGGAGATGGGTTGGGTTTCTTTTTGTGAGGCACCCGCTTCTGTGCCCATGAGTGTGGTTCACGAGTTTTATACAAATGTGAAGGAGGATAAGAATGGGTACTCGGTTATTAGGGGAATGACGGTGGATTATGTTGTGGATACTATTCATCGGGTGATAAATCAGCCCGAGAGGAGGCCAGAGCAAGAGGATTGGCATGCGAAAACTGGGGATAATTTTGACTTGGATTTGATTATTTCTATGCTATGTGTCCCAAAGACTCACTGGAAGTTCAAGTGGGGCACGAACGAGTATGCCACTTTCCCTTCCTCATGAATGAACATGTTTGCACGTGCATGGAATTCTTTTTTATGCCAACATCATGCCATCTTCTCACGTGCATGATGTTACTATGGAGTATGCACGGTTATTATGGGGGATTCTTCAGGGAGATTATGTGGATCTCGGGTCGGTGATTTATCAGGGTATTCTGAGGTTTCTTCGGGGGAGCACTACGAGTTCTATTGTGACATCCCCAAATCCGGGGTCAGGATTGGGTGTCACTACACAACTTTAAACAATATAAACATGTATATTAAAACAAATATACAGACAACCCCTCATTATTCCGGATCACTTATAGGTTATGGTATGAAACAAGAATCTAAACTTCTAAAATTACAATGTATAAATACAATTTCATTACCTCATTACTAATTTCCTCGTATTGATCACTCTGACACCTCCAAATTTTTTCAGCCGGGATCTCTCCACTTTTGCTGTCTATTAAAAGCTATTCACTTTTGTCCTCATTTGATACTGAAAAAAATAAGAGTTCACAAAGCAAGAGTGAGCCAAAAATGCCCAGCAAGTATCATACATGTCTCCAGGTATCAGATCAAAGAAACTCCTGGAAACGATTGTTGAATGATTTCAAAACATCTTTATATATTCAAAACAGTTGAGCGAACAAAATGTCGGACCTCATTGGCCTTTAATCATAAATCACATTTTTCTGTAAAAAGAACAGTGAACATTTCAATTTTTCATCCCTTTGAATCAAATCTTTGTTTGATTTTTTAATTATAAATTATTCAAGAAGGAATGTCGTTAATGGCGATCAATAATAAATTAAGCTGGACACTAGAAACCAATATATGCACTATAACCTGCTGATCAGTCATGATATAGTGTAGATCTATACCCAACTGCATGGACCCAACCAATATATGGGGTACCCAGGCAACTATGGCCTAATAATCAAGGGACTGGCCATTTCTGGCCCTTAGGATCCAGCTCATTCCTGGCCCTCATCATAACCATCCAGTCCGTGGAGTATTTTGATGACAAATTATTTTGATTTCAAAACATCCAGATTCCGGGTTCGTAAATAACCCGAACTAATGGGTATTTGCTCAAGAGATCAATCGATAATCAAGGAACAAGATCAAAAGGGCACTGGCATAAATAAGAGTAATTGCAGTAAAATATAAAAACATTTAACTATTCTGAACTTAGAATAGGAACGAAGAAATATTTGCAGTATTTAAAAGAGAGTGTAGGAATACTTGCCTCAATTGATAATCCTCTGATCTTTAATTATCTTCCATATCACTCAGTCCTGATGTATCTGTATTTCTATTGACAAGCTACTTGACCTTTCTTGTCATTTACCATCTTAGGTTTATCTCTATTCCGAATTCGCTCGTTTCATGACTACACGTAATCAGGCTTTACTTTTACAATCTCTGTCTGGCTTTGAATGCTTCAAACTATGTGTATCTATCATAAATAATACCATTCAGTGAACTGATAATATATAATTGTCTAGTCTATATGTTTATCCTTATTGTCTATCCGCCCGATAATAACAGATAAGGATCACATCTCAATTAGATAACGTTTAAAAGACACGTTGACTCATTATCCACATAACACGTACACATAGGGTAGGTAATCATATGATTCACATAACACATAATCACATAATTCATGTAGCACATAAGTTGAATCGTCAAAAGATAGGTCTCGATACTTTTAGAATTGAAATCGGGTCAAAAAGAGTATTTATCGATCAATAGTTGATTCCAAACGATTCGCAAAACAAATGATCTTTTGATACAAAAGAAATTAGGTTTCGAAAGTATTTTTATTGGAAGCGGAAAATTTTTCTGAGTCTAGAAGCGTTCGTTTCGTATTAAACGGACGAACGGTTGATTTATTATGAATTTTTGAACATTTTTCGGAATTAAAACGGGTCTCCGAATTATTTTATAATTAAATAATTGGGTTCGAATACCCAAATATGACTTTAAAATAATTTTATAATAATTATTGTGTCATGAAAATAATTTAAAATAATATTTTAAAGCTCGAAACTATTTTTCGGAATTTTTAAATCTAATTAAATAATCAATTGAAATTAATTCATAACTAATTAAATTAATTAATCAATTAATATTTAAATTAATTGACTAATTAAATAATTAATTATCAACTAAATTTAATTAATTAACTAATTAGGATTTATTTTAGAATTAAAAATAATTTTTAGAATAATAAGTAATGAATTTTGGAATTTTTAAAATTAAAAGAATTGAATTTTGAATTAATTAATAAAAAGAAAATGCAGAAACAGAAATCTGATTTGGAAACTAGGGTTTTGAGGATTAAACCCGGGTCGAAACCGGGTTGAACACCGGGTCACGAGGAACAAACCGGGTTTGAAGGTCGCCGGACGTTCACCAGATTCCGGCCGGCCCGAAAATCCGTCGAGCCTCCTGGGATCAAATCAGTCCCGATTCCAGGGGGTTTTGTTACGTTTCTTTGCCAAAATCGTTCACTGGAATCCCATAAATACAAACACAACAACAATGACGGCCAACGAACATGATTTTATTAATCCCAATTAAAGCTCGAAGAAGTCCGGTGACTTCTCCGGCCAACACACGATCTCAACAAATTTTGAACTAAAAACCACGATTCTGGTTGCAAAATAAAGCCCATAGCCTCTATAATCTACTCGTATAATCAGAATCAACCAACAATCAATCAAAAACTCAGAAAATCAAATAAAAAATATACAAACCCATGAACTCGATTCATACTTCGGGGAATCGTTTGATATCAATAATTATATGAATCGATTCTAAATCACATCTGAAAGCTATTCATATCATCAAATTCGTCCAATAACTCCAGAATAAAAAACACCCAAATTTAAGCTCAAGAACATTCAAGAACCCTAATTTCGAAGCTGTCCAGAATCAAACCTTAATTTTTACATGTTATTGTACTCTATTTTTGAAATATAATATATGAAATTGACCAGAAAAACATGCTCTACAACATGGAATCATCAAAACAATCAGATAATCACGTTTGCAAAAATTCATATTTTAAATCACATAAATTTGAATTAAAACAATTAAATAAGAAAGCTACCTTGATTTCTGCACAGAAATGGTTGATTGATTCGGAAAGAACTTTTCCAGAGCTTCGATTTGATATATTACACGCTTGAATCGGAGTTCGATAACGCTTCGTTTGTCCGTTTGATTTTCAAGAACGCGGTGTTTTTAGGGTTTCTCTGTATTTTTATCGGGTTTAAATGTCTGATTATGATTATACGAATAAAACAAAATAACAATTAGGCTATTTATATTTATGGAATATTGGTTCATGTTGGATCATATTGGATCGATAAATTAGTTACTTAGCCTCTAAGTAACTGCAAAAACGATCCAATTTAATACCCGTATTGGATAATTATCCAAACCGGGCTTTTTATAAAATACTTTATACGAAAATAATATAATATGATCCCGCGTTTGAGAACACGGATTTTATTGATTTATCGAAATGATTGTCGTATCGAAAATTTTGTGTCGGGCGCACGGGTCAAATCGTAATCCGGATTGAAAAAGTCCAAACACGAAAAATGTCGGGAATTACCAGATTAGGTTATGAAGGAGGTTTCGGAAAAACATAAAACGGTTGAAGTTGGATGATTCCCGACTTTATAAAATAGTTTCGTAATTATTGAGAAAATAATTAAGAAATTCATAAATCATTATAAAATCATATAAAATTCCAAAAATTACCAGAAGAATATCACAATCATCTATATTTTATTCAGGGCATCATAAAATTAACATACTCACATTTTATCATATATAAACGTCCAAATATCAACACCAATCATCAGATAATTCATCAAAAATCACATAATACACACATAATAATTATTTATTGCTAAAAATAATTACACGATATTTCCCCGATGTTACATCTATTCCCTATGCATCGATTGTGACGAAGCTGTGTGTGGTAGTTGGTGTTCACTGGCCCGCACACGAGCAACTTCAGCTACCTAGTGCCCCCATTTACACTTCCATGCTCTTGAGTATGTAGGAGTGGTACGGTGGGAAGCCGGATGAGAAGGGGCTCGGGTATTCATATGATCACTTGCCGGGTGGACATTCGGCTGATCAGACATATGTTGGTGGCTTTTCACAAGCATGAAAGGATATCTTCGATATATTATTTATTTTGATATTTGTACGATTAAACATAAAATTTAAGTACACTTAGATCCTCTCCATTAGGACATGATTTTAATTGATCCAGATCAAAGTCAAATAGTCAAACCAGCTAAATTATTTTTAAGACTATTTATAAAAGAGATAATCCATTATTCTAAAAACATCAAAATTATATTTTATGGAATATATCTTTAAGGAAATTTGATCAAATAAGAAATATCAAGTTATGATATTTTTTAGATCACAGTTGCAACATCAATAAGGCAACAAGCTCGAAAAAGGAATATATCAGAAATATTCTTTAGAGATCTCGTGCTAAATCAAAAATGTTTTACTCTTCGCTCTTAAATATATTTTACATCCTTTAAAATATTTTTTATTCAAAGTTTATTAATATTCATGGTTGAAGTATTAATATCCATTATACACCCATTCTGTGTGTTCGTAAAGTAATTTTCTCCCGTTTCGTAAAATCAACATTTCTCGGAGAAAATTATTCAAAAATACTCAAAATATTTCCCACCAGTCAAATATATTTTATATATTAGGAAATATATTTTAAGTATCTATACAAGTCAAAACTTTGGTCAAAATATTCATCTCTTTCATTCCAAGACCAATAGTATTTTTATTCGGAAGTAAAGGCTGACAAAACCGCTTTAAATCAAAATAAATACTTTCACATACTAGAATGACTTGAAATTTGGTATGGATCACTTAAATGGTATTTCATATGCATGGTAAAAATTTCGTAAGATTTCAAGAATTTTTGTTTGGGCACGAATTACGAGGCAGTTGGTCCCACAGTTGACCACATTTGACCTAGCTACCATTGACCATTATTGACCAAACTTTTCAGGACATCATATTATAATATTTAGTTAATTATCATTTTTTATGATATTTATTTAATAGTTTTTGTGATGGTCATAATTAATGGTGCTTAATCCTTAATTAAAGTAATTAAAGAATGATTAAAAAAAGGAAAATATATATTTAATATATATATCAGCTGAGATTTGAATGAATAATAGCTTGTTCTTCCTTCCCACTTTTAAAGGAACACAACCTACTTGCCATGTCATCAATCCATATGATACACTCCATCCACCATCCATTCCTTCTCAAATCTCAACCATTCATTCCACCCAACTTCCTCTATAAATAAACCCCTACCCCAACCCATTTTAACTAAGAAAAAGAGCCAAATACTTGCTGGGAGTTTTTCAAGAAGTGCCTCTCTTCATCTCTTTCAAATTCTATACACACACTTCTTCTCAAAAACCTTCTCTCTCTTAAATATATACACATATACTTAAGGTTTTTGATATCCAAGCTTAGCTTGACCCAACCAAGCTTGTTCCCACCAAGTGAGCTCATCCACCACCACTTTCTGGCCTCCCGAAGGGCTGCCCAAGTTCGTCCATAGTGCAAAAATCCAACCGAACCTCCGGCGAATTTTTTCGGCGAACTTTTCCGACCGTTTTCCAAAAGTGGTTAGTTTTTAGCTGCTTCTTTGGTTTTCTTTATTAAATTTCTCTACTTCATCTCAAGCTCTAATACAAGATCTCCTATAAAGAAGGTTCTCTAAGAAAAGAGAACGAAGATTCAAACTCGGAATTCGAATAAGTACTTGATCTTCAAACCGAAGCTCTAAACGAAGAAGATTTATAATATACAAGTACTTAAATCTCTAAATAACTCCTCACGAGTGAGATTTCATAAATCTCTAAATAACTCCTCACGAGTGAAATTTCATATTTGACATCGCGAGTTGGCCAATTTTTTGCATTTTATTTATCTCGACCTTGACCAACATATTTCATAAAAATATAGTATAACTACGAAAGGTATCGTTTTATAATCTCGCAAACATTTCTAGTGTTCCGAGAGATTATAAATCGATCATAGTGATCTTCATAATTTTATCAAATATAAGAGACATATTAAATCACACGAGTTGGCCAATTACTCGCACTTCTATTATTTGGATCTTAGCCAATGCATAGTTCGTGTATATAGTCCAATTACGAAAGATATCGTATAATCCCCTTCTAGCACCTTAGTGTTTCGTGGGGTTTTTATTCGATATATATAAACTTTGTAATCATCCGGCTAAGCTTCAAAGGTGGATTTAATCACATAGTTCGTGGTCAATGCATAGTTCGTGTATATAGTATCATTTATCTCGATCTTGGTCAATGCATAGTTCGTGTATATAGTATCATTACGAAAAGTATCATTTATAACCCCTTCTAGCATCTTTAGTGTTCTGGGGGATTATAAGTCGATCAATAGTAAACTTCCTAATCATCCACCTAAACTTCAAAAGCACAAATTCAAAGCCAATTACTTGCACTTCTATTATTTGGACCCTGGCTAAGAATCATAGAACATATAAAGTTGCTTGAAGTTAAAAGTATACTTTGACCACATAATCATTAAATCATAAGTATACTAAATCCATAAGACTAAGAGCTTAAAAGGATATGTACAATTCCGAGATTGTAGCCAAAGTATTCTTTGATCTATAAATACATAATTGAAAGAAGAAGAATACAAAGGAAGTCATAAGCCATAGTGCTTATACATATATACAAGACTTCTTATTACTCCGATAAACATATATTTTACAAAGACGTTGTAATCATAAGTATACTTGACATATAAATATATATTCCGAGTTAAGTATACGTATTGAGCTTGAAGATCGAAGAAGTCATTATCCATATTGATTATACATATAAAGGACTTCTTATATTACTCCTATTAACATATAATCCATAAAGACGGAGTAATCAAAAGTATACTTGATATTACATTTTATATCTCAATTCAAGTATACATATAGAGTATTAATATTATTATTTGAATATTATACTATCTTTTGGGCTAGTACCGTAACATACTAGTTCAACACATATTTTCTCTATACTTTGTGTTTTATGGATTGTCTTATTAGTTTCACAGTGAGGTGAGGTGACGTGAGGTGATCTCCGTTCTAAGACCCAAGTCTCATACGCACTTGCGAGGAGTTAGTCGTATTTGTACCGTGAAGAAGAGGAAAGACCCAAGACCGGATACTAAGATCCGAGACCGGTGAAAGCTAAGGAAGCCAAGTCCATACAAGAGATCTACATCAACTTTGAAGAGATAGCGGGGAGTTATTGTCTAAGATAAGTTGTGTAGGAATTGCATTTATTTTGAGGTGGTGACCCTTGTGTTACGCACCAAGATAAATATTTGTAAGGGTGTAAAGGCTTCTCCGCCTACTAAAGGAGCGAGTTTATATTAAGGGAAAATCCCGAGTCTGGGAGAGGAGCTCGGGGACTGGAGTAGGGGTGAGCGGATCTATTAGAGGTTGCGTCATCGCGAACCAGGATAAAATCGCCGTGTGGTATTTTCTTTCCTTGCACTTTATTTTTCGCACATATAAACTGCATAACCACTCGGTAAAGTTTTAAAAAGGGATAAAATTATTTTAAAATGCCTTAATAAATTTTAAATTGGTAATTAAGCTATTTAACCCCCCCTTCTAGCTTATAATAGCCCTCATACGGGACCTAACAATTGGTATCAGAGCAGTGCTTTTTAACGTGTTTGTTAAGTGATTTGCAGATTTACAGGCACAACAAAAAGTGGTCCAAATGGCGTATATTAATCCCATTGGTTGTGGTGAAGGATTGTCAAGCTCACGACCTCCTCTGTTCGATGGCACCAACTTTACAACATGGAAAACTAGATTTCGCATTTATGCAAGATCTCAAGGAGTCAAAGTTTGGATGGATATCGAAGACGGTGTTCACATACCTACCAAAATTGTCAATGACATCCTCATCGAAAAGAAGGTTAGTGAATACAATCTCGAGGAAGAAGCCATAATGAATATAGCCTCCAAGGCGGAAATGGTTCTCACAAGTGCACTTGCGGAAAAAGGATACAAAAGAGTAAATAATTGCAAGTCGGTATAAGAGATGTGGAACAAATTAGTGATAACCTATGAAGGAACCACTAATATAAAAGATTCTCGGATGAAAACATTGATCCAAGATTATGAGAACTTTAAACTCCAAGGAGAAAATATCATCGATATGGAAACAAGATTCACTCGTATAATCGATGAATTATCTCAACTTGGAAAGAATTATACTCAAAATGAAAAGAATAGAAGAGTGCTTAAATCTCTACCTCCAAGTTGGAAAGTCAAAGTTACTACTATAAAAGAGATACACAATCTAAATGAGTATAAGATTGATAACCTCTTCGGAAATCTTCGTGCTTACGAAGAATATAATATTCCGGAAAAGGTTGCTCCAAAAGTGGAGGACAAAAAGAAAAATATGGCACTAAAGGCCATATTAATAGATGAAGATGAAAATGATGATCAGTTAAACGAGGAACTTCAAAATCTCAATGAGAGTGAAATTGCTCTTCTGACGAGACAACTCCGTCGTGTGCTTCAAAGCAAAGCTCAAAGATACGAAAAAGGCTTCCTAAAATCAAATAATCAACAAAGAGTTTTTAACTCTAACGGAAGGCCTAATTACTCCCAAAATTATTCTTCCAACTATAAGAATAATTTTCCGTCAACGAGCTACAACAAAGGCAAAGGCAGACAAAATATGAATACCTATAGTAATGCCAATATCTCTACTACTCATCCCGTTTACACTCCTCCAAAACCAAAAGATGCATCTCTGGAGGAAACATAAGACTTATGTTTTGAGTGTAAATAACTGGTCACTATAAAAGAGAATGTTCTAAACTTTCAAAGGGACGAAGTCTCGTGGCTGAAAATGGTTGGGATTTGAGTGAAGATGAAGAAGCTCCGGAAGCTAGTGAAGAAGTGGTGAACATATGCTTGATGGCTCTCGGAGAAGAAACTACATCTAGGGAAGTCTCCTCTACAAATGAAGAGGTAACATCTAACTACGTATCAATTAAGTCATTATTGGATAAATCTAATTTATCACTTATGGACATGAATAAGAATGATTTATTTGGACTTGTGGTAGAATATAAAAGTAAATACAAAGATGTTAATCAAAGGCTTCACTTAGTATGGTCTGAGAAAATGAAAATAGAAGAAATACATTATACTCAAAATGAAGAGTATACTCGGATGATGGACTCAAGAGTCCAAGATGAAAAAGAGATTACATCTCTAAAAGATCAAAACCATCTCATCAAGGTTGAAGTAAATAAACTTCAAGAAAATATAATCAACCTTGAAACAGAGAATATATCACTAATCCTTAAAGAGGAAGAGATGGTACGTGAAAAGGTTCAGTTGAATGAAAATATATGTGAACTTCACGTTGAACTATTGAACCTAAAGATTCAAATGGAATCAAGTGTTCAAAATAAAGAAACATCTTCTAAATATAATCTTGATGCAGAAAATGAGCTAATAAAGATCAACGAGCTTACAATTGAAGCTCAAAAGTTGAAAGAAGAAAATCATAAGCTCATAGCTCAAGTTAAGGATCAAGAAATAATCCTTAACAACAAGATTAATGTCTTAACAAAAAGATAATGAAAGTCTTGAAAGTGTTCTTCAAAGATTTACAAAAGGCAATAAGATGTTGGATCAAATGGTGCATACAAAAACCTCATATAATCATGAAGGTTTAGGATATAATAAGAATTCTCCTCCTAAAAATAATATTCGAATATTTGTATCACCAACTAAGACTTCACCCGAATCACCTTCGTATAAATGTTCTTATTGTAACAAGATTGGACACACTGTTCAATAATTGTTAATTCAAGAATGGTGAAATTAAGGGGAAGCATGTATGGATTCGCAAGGAATCATACAAGAAAGATGATAAGCGTGTGCCTTACAAAAATATGGAATATAAAGATTAAAGGCAACAAAGGTCTCATCAACCTACTATGTTTCCAAATAGAAGCAACCAACATCATGTCAAACATAATGATTATGCACTTAGAAGATAACAATTTCTTAGATATGCATATCATCATGATAATTACAGACATAATGCTTATCATGCTCAATCTAGATTCTATGGTACATCTAGAAATTACCCAACTAGGAATTATGTACTTATAAAGGTTCATGTTCTTAAGGAAGATAATAACATGCCTAGCTATTCTTATAAACATTCAAATGCTCTTTATGATGTACTAACCCCAGGACTCTCAAGATAAAGGGGTACCTATAAATTTAATTAATTTGTTTTGTAGATTTATCTTGCCGTGAAACAAGATATATGGTACCTTGATAGTGGGTGTTCAAGACACATAACCGACAACAAGTCACTCTTGAACAACATTAAAAAGGTTACCGCGGGGAGCGTAATATTTGGAGATAATAGCAAAGGAAACATTGTCGGCATCGAGGATATCGGAAATGGAAAGGTTAGAATTTCCAACGTACAACTAGTCACCGGATTAAAGTATAATCTTCTCTCCATTAGTCAAGTATGCGACAATGAATACAAGGTAATCTTCTACACTACTCATTGTTCAATTTTAGATAAATCCGGAAAGTTGGTCCTCACTTGCCCCAGAAATAAAAATGTTTATATATGCGATATGAGCAAGCAAGTGAGTGTATGCCTAATCACTATAAATGATGATTCATGGCTATGGCATCAAAGATTAGGACATTCCAACATGAAGTTGATAAAGAATTTATCAACTAAAGACCATGTATGAGGTATAACAAAGTTAAACTATCAAAAAGATCATACTTGTGAAGCTTGCGAAATAGGGAAACAAATTCGAGCCTCTCACAAAGCAAAATTTATGGTATCTACCTCAAGACCTCTCGAGTTATTACATATGGATCTTATTGGTCCGGTTCCTATACAAAGTCTCGGAGGTTGTTCATATACGTTAGTAATCGTAGATGATTATTCACGATTTACGTGGACGGAATTTCTCAAAGCCAAAAGCGATGCTTTTGAATCTTTTTCCTCTCTATGCAAAAGGATTCAAAATCAACAAAATACGACCATAGTTTATATAAGAACAAATCATGGTAAAGAATTTGAGAATTCCAATTTTACCAACTTTTGTGATGAACATGGCATCACACATAATTTTTCCGCTCCATATACCCCACAATCAAATGGAGTTGTTGAAAGGAAAAATAGAACACTCCAAGAAATGGCTAGCACAATGCTAAATGAATATCGTCGACCAAAATATTTTTGGGCCGAGGCCATGTCGACGGCTTTCCATATTCTTAATCGGGTTTTGCTATGACCTATAAAACAAAAGACTCCTTACGAGCTCTATTTTGGCAAAACTCCAAAGTTAAGCTACTTTCGAGTATTCGGAAGCAAATGCTTCATATTAAATTCAAAAGAGTAACTTACAAAATTTGATCCTAAGTCGGACGAAGGTATATTTCTTTGATACTTGAAAAATAGTAAAGCTTGCCGAGTATTTAATCTAAAGTCGCTTGTGGTGGAAGAATCAATGAATGTAGCATTTGATGAAAGTAAACCACATGCGAAATATAAAGATCTTGTTGATCAAGAAAATATCGAGAAAGATGATATTGAAATTATCATTCGATAATTTGAAAATATGGATCTCGGGAGTCCCGTCAATAAGAATCCATTAGAAATAGACGAAAAAGAGGATGAACTACCCAAAGCCATTCCTACTATAAGAAGTCATCCACTTGAAAATGTTCTTGGAGACTTAAGGAAGGGAGTTCAAATGCGGTCACAAGTTCAAAATATTGTGAATCATCTTAGATTTTTATCTCAAATAGAACCTAAGACTGCTAAAGAGGCTTTATTAGACGAGGATTGGATCTCTGCAATGCAAGAGGAACTACTCTAATTTACTCGAAGTAAAGTTTGGGAACTTGTCCTAAAGCCTCGTGATACCTCTATAATTGGCACCAAATGGGTATTTCAAAATAAATTAGATGAAAATGGACCGGTAGTTCGAAATAAAGTGAGTTAGTCGCACAAGGATATACCCAAATTGAAGGTATAGAATTTGATGAAACATATGCGCCAGTAGCAAGAATAGAAGCAATAAGAATGCTATTAGCCTATGCATGTCATAAAAATATCAAAGTATATCAAATGGATGTGAAATCTGCATTCTTAAACGGGATATTAGAAGAAGAAGTATATGTCAAACAACCTCCCAGTTTTGAAGATGCAAACCATCCAGATTACGTCTATAAATTATATATGGCCATATATGGTTTAAAACAAGCTCCAAGAGCTTGGTATGAAAGGTTGAGAAAGTTCCTCTTAGAAAATAAATTTAGAATGGGAACGATCGATAGGACCTTATTTACGAGGCAAGAAAATGATGATATATTGCTCGTACAAATATATATAGATGACATCATCTTTGGTTCAACAAATGATGCACTATGTAAAGAATTCTCGGAAAATATGATTAAAGAATTCGAGATGAGTATGATGGGAGAATTAAACTTCTTTTTAGGATTTCAAATAAGGAAATCAGATGAAGGCATCCATATCTCTCAATCAAAATATTATAAAGAGATGTTGAAAAAGTTCGAAATATAAAATGCCAAACCCATCTCTACTCTTATGTCCACATCCGATAAATTAACGGAAGATCCAAAAGGAATTCCCGTAGACACAAAGAAATATCAAGGAATGATAGGTAGCTTGCTCTATATCACTACAAGTCATCCCGATATTCAATATAGTGTTTGTAAGTGTTCTAGATTTCAAGTCGCACCAAAAGAATCTCATTTATCAGCGGTAAAAAGGATATTGAGATATCTTAAAGGAACCACTGATGTTGGTCTTTGGTATCCTAAGGGTATACCATTTGACTTAGTATGTTTTTCTGATTTGGACTATGCCGGGCATTTAGTTGACAGAAAAAGTACTAGTGGTACATGTCAGCTTCTCGGTGGATGCCTAGTTTCTTGGTTTTCAAAGAAATAAAAGTCTGTATCCATCTCGACTACAGAAGCTGAATATATAGTAGTTGCAAAGTGTTGTGCTCAAATATTGTGGATAAAGCAAACACTTGCTGACTATAATATAAAATTTGAAGTGATCTTAATATTATGTGATAATATGAGTGCTATTGATCTTAGCAAAAATCCCGTATTACACTCAAGATCCAAACATATAGATGTGAGATATCACTTCTTACGTGATCATGTCAATAAGGGCGACATAAAAATGACTCATATAGATACTGAGTTCAATCTCGCTGACATATTCACAAAGCCATTGAATTCCAAAAGATTCACTAAACTCCGCTTGGATTTAGAAATGTTGGAATCAATAAAATAGATAGACAATGGAATTTTTATCTATCTTTTGGGATATTTAAGCCTATCTCATGAATAGGATATTTTCTCGATCGAGTTATTTAGTCTCGTAAATTCATATTTATCAATAAAGAAATTTATTGATCGGATTTAGTGATATCTTATATAGCTTTGATTAACCGGGAAAATAAACTATTCAAGTAATTATATAAATTACAATTGAGATTTATAAAGGCTAAATACACATATATATACAAATAAATAATTTTTATATTAAATATTATTCTTTTAAATCCAGCCCAAACAATAGTTAAGGCCCAAATCCATTATAAGACCCAAAAACATATCAATATATATACATATATATATAAAACCCAGCCCAAATCATTTTATATCAGCCGATTTTTTAACAATAAAAAACCAGAAAATTAAACGTTTTTAATCTAGGCCATTGATCATTTGTTTAGATCAATCTAAGCCGTCCATTTTGGTTAATATAAAACCGAATACATTGTTTGTACAGTGCACTCAATTTCATTCCTAACCCTAGCCTCTTCTCTCATTTTTTTCGCCTCTTCCTTCTCTCTATAAACCCTAGATCGAGTTCATCATTTTCTTTCAAAAACTCGATGAATATACACAAATACTATACTTATTACTTATATCTCATCGTTTATAACATACGATTGAGGGTTAATCGTGTTTGGGTTGGAAAAACGAATGATTTCGATGATAAAAATTGATGATTCTTATATGAATCCATCGAGAATCATCAAATCGAACATTCGAATCACGTTTATATACATATATACTTTCGATTTGATTCGATTATAACTGATTTGATGAAACCCTAACCATTTTATTGAGATAATATGCAGGAGAAGAACAGAATCAAGGCTAAAATCAATCGAAGATAAAGAAAAATGGATGCATGCAGAGTTTTGGAAGTTGACTCAGTCCGCGACTGAGTCAACCAGGTAAGACCTGTAAGCGAGGCCAGGCTACAGGCTCAGGTATGAACAGATCTAACCCTAAATGTGTATTACTGATTTAGTTTTTGTGGAATCGAAGATTTGAAGCATCTGTGATTGAAAATTATTGAAGTATATGTGCTATTTGTGGAGACTACTTGAAAGATATGCTTGTTTCTTTTCGAAATAGACTTGGTTTGTGAAATATTTGAGAAAATTGAATTCAAATATAATTAATTGCTTATACAAGATCATAAATTGAGATATATATGTTAGTTGAGGAATTTCTTGAAATATGTCTCTAGATTGATATGAACAAAACTTTATGTGTGATAATTTTTGATAAAATTAAGTCAAACATGACTGATTGATCAAAATTGATGTATGTAACTTGTATGTGAACTTCTGATTGAGATACAACTTTGTTTTGATCCAAAAATTGACTCTGTTTTTGTGTTATCTGGGAAAATCAAGTTGAGTGTAAGTGTTTAAGCATATGTGATCATAACTTGATACAGACATGTGTTGTGTGTAATTGTATTCTTGGTATGTGTCACTGATTTGATTAAAATAAAACTCCAGGTGTGATTTATTAGGTAAAATCAAGACTACAGTTGATTATGTGCTAGTTGTGATCAAAATTGATATATATATATATATATATATGTAATTTGTTGTCAATTCTTGTGCAAAATGTATCTTGACTTGAGTTAACTGCTATTCTGGGTATAACAGTCCTGAATGAATCAAACTAAACTAAGATTAAGTCAATTTCTGTGGTTTATATGTTTGTCATGTATGCTGAGTGACTATATGCAGTAATTGAGTATTATCACTTGAATGAAATCCAGAATTTGAACTCAATGGTATGATTGATTTATCTGAATGAATTGAAAATAAATGGATAATGATAATCTGTGGTTAATCTGAATACCTGTGATCTATAAACATTGTTTTAAATGCAATTGTATCTTAATTAAGATAATCAAGTTAATTTGATATAACCAAGTGCTCTGTGATTAGGTAGACATATATACAATTGATTTAATTCAAAATATGAACTGCCTTTAGATGTGAACTGATTTGGTATAAACTGATTAAGTGTGAACTTTTCTTGATATAATTTAACTCAGTGTGTAAGATGCATAAATAATACTTAATATTGTATGATCTAAAGAATCTATGTGCTCTTATTAAACTGATCTTTTGTTCACTTAATCAAATATAACTCAGGCTTGGTTATAGTCAGTAATTTGATAAAGTTATGTTAATTGAACAACTTGTAATTAACTATAATTTGCTCCTATCCATAACTACTTAAAAAGATATAAATGATAATCCATGGTTAAATCAATTATATGTGTAGAATCTCTTGAATGTAACTACAAACTGAAATTAATTAGAGTAACATAATCACTAAGCACTGCTTTAATCACCTGTGTATCTTGAAATAAGTAAAAAAATGTGTAAGTTATTTAGGAATGCATACTGATCCATGGTTGTGTTAATTTTTATGAGAATTATGTGCTTAACAGTGTATCATGTATTTGGACTCATTGTATCTTATCAGTATCTACTTGAATCAATCTATAATGTGTCCTGTGCTTGTGATCTTTTGAAATCTGTGCACTTGTTTGCTTTGTCAGATTTATTTGAATTCAAAATGTGATATACTTCTTGATTCATTGAACTTCTGTGTACTTCAATCTTTATCTTTACCTGTGATATATGTACTCTTGTACACTATGATTGATTATATTGTGATGATTTAATGTAGAGTTAATATATGAATTCAAAGGCTTAAAGCAAGTAATTAAAACACAAGCACACACTGCCCTCATAGAAAAAGCTGGCAGGGGAGCCATGAGCACCTCTGTATCTGGATCACTGTTGTGATTAATGGCCACTTAGAGATCTTAGGAAAAAAACTCTAAAATGCCATGAAGAAATTGTGTTTAAATCTGACTTATTATTTATTCTGTGTGATTGTGTGATATTAATTGGTATCTAATTTAAATGGAATTGCACATGTAATATAAATGCATCAGTTGTGTTAAATGTGATATTATTCTCATTTATTCCTTATCAGTTAACATATGCTACCTATAGATATAAATGCATTATTCTATGTTAAAAACAAAAAGGTTATTCTATTAATATCTTTGAAAAGGTGTTACACTTTCTGCATATTCAAGATAGCAAACTGAACATTTTTAAATGCACAATTTGTCATCTTACTAGAGTCTATGTGTTAGGTTATTCTTCACTTCACCTTTATGTCACACAGTTTCCCAAAATCTGTGAACTATGTACTTAAAACAGTTTTAAAATAGTATAATTAGGCACATAACTGCTATAAATATATCATGTCCTAGAATAACTAAGTAAATACCTAGGATTTGGACTTATGTGACACAACATGCTTTGGTAAACTGCACTTAATGATAAACACTATTCATGAACAGTAAAAGTTACTTTAAAATGAAATTATTTTCTAAACTGATCTTGGATTTTATGCAATGTGCATGCATATATACCTGTTACTTGCTGCATTCACACACACACACTTAGACAAAGCTTATCTTCTCTACTTTACAAGTCATGAATCCAAATGCAATGCCATATTACCCTAGACCAAGACCAGCCATAACCAGTCCATATCTACTTCAAGATATGGAAAAGAAACAGTTTATCCACCACAAAAATTCTGCCTTCAAAACTGTAAACACTTCCCAGTCCAGAAACCCTAACCAAAGAGCCTTGCACAGAAACCCTAGACAAGGATTTAGAAATCACACCATTCTATTCTATCAAAGCAGAAAATTCTAAATCCCAAATGCTCAAAACTCTAGACCCTCTAAGCCTTTTCAAGCTAAGGTATACACTAGGAAATCAAACCTCAGAAATGAACCAAACACAAACACAAACACAAACAGTTCCAAAACCCCTCCTCCAGACCTTGCAAACCCTTCCAACTCAAAGAAATACCTAGACCTTATCAAAAATGTCCAGCCTAGAATTTGTGTGAATCTGAATGGTGAAGTTGAGAAGGTAATCAGAACTGCTAAATGGGATGGGTTAGTCTTTCATTTGTGTAGACAGTACTTCATACATTTGATGGGTGAATTCTATTGCAATATGAATATCATAAAGGGAGTAGATGGTGTGCTGCATTTTACTACCATTGTGAACAAGAAGGTTATTTGCATTGATAACAAGAATCTAAACAGAGCTTTGCATTTACCTTTACACTTGTGTGAACTTCCTTGTCATGATATTTATTCCTTGTTTGTGTTTAACAAAGCTGAGTATGAGTTAATGTTGAGTATCCTCTGTGAGCCTGATGTGCCTTTGGGGTTGTGTGATGTTAACTGTGGTATCCATTTTAAGCATTTTTAAGGGGTATTTCAACACTTAGCTTTAATAATTAGGGCTAATGTGTTACCTAAGCCTAATCAAAGCAAGTATTTTGACTTTTATGATGTAAAACTCATTTACCTCCTTTATAGTAACAAGATAAACTTCAGTATATCCTATGTACTCTTGTTAAACATGATAAATGCTAATCTGGTAGGATACATGCCCTCTGGTCTTCTCATTACATGTTTCTTTCTAATGTGTAATGTTCACCTTCCTGAAAAATTTGCTAACTTGGGTGATTCTCATATCACCAAAGACCATATAAGACCTCAGATCTCCCTTACAACCTGTGAACCTCAAGAGGTCGAACATACTGTACTTCCACCAGTACTTAGAGAAGAAGACATCTTCCTCTCAAATTATGAGTCTGTGAGAGTCATGATTAGTGAGCTTAAAACTGAACTTAAAAAGGTTAAAATAGAAAATAAGGAGATTAAGGACAAGGTGGCTTACCTAGAAAGTGTAACTATATCCTGTAAAAATAGGATTTCCTATTTAGAGAACCTAGCTGGATCAAACCTAGGGGAACCTAGTTTGACTGACCTAGAGATTATGAACTCCTTCCAAGTTCCAGTCTCTAATGACTTAGATATAGTTCAGGAATTAGAGGATATAGGATTGGATGCTAGAGGACCCCCCATTAAACTCTTACCAGTTCTGATTCATGTTTGTGAAGTGGATGGACACGTGGTTTGGATGATCTGTGTTTGTTGAACTTGAAGTGGTGTTTGATTCTGTGCTACTTAATTCTGCTGATCTGATGTTAACTTTTATATCTTTAACTTTGTTTGCAATGATGGAACTAGATGTTGAACTTGTAATTCTCTGGACTGTATGCACTCCTTTTGCTTTGTAATGTTAAGACAGGTGCAAATGTTTGTTCTCTTTAATCAGTGAACCACACTGATTGAAAAGGAACATTTTTGGCTTCTTGTGAATATAAAATTTGCATTCTATTACATTCCCTTGCAGTACTGTATTTATGCCTTTATGAATCACTAATATGCATCTACAGGTACTGTTGTCAATATACTTAACGGTTGTACTGATAAACTAAGGAAATTATTTCAGTTTGCTGATAATTGAGATAGTTAAACAGTTTGATATCCTAGAACTACAACTGCTTTGTTTAAATCTGACTAGTCTACTAACCAGTTGTATTTAGTCCACTAGTTCAAAGAATATATATATATATATGGATTAGCAACTGTGTATACTAATCATTTTACAGATTAA
The DNA here is from genome assembly GCF_009905375.1 of Apium graveolens. Lineage (NCBI taxonomy): Eukaryota > Viridiplantae > Streptophyta > Magnoliopsida > Apiales > Apiaceae > Apium > Apium graveolens. Next base: position 224,374,725 of record NC_133655.1, on the reverse strand, counting down.
CAAGTTCATTTCTAAAAAACACACACAGTGCACAAACAAAATGCAAAAGAAGTGTATTTGACATTTACACACTCACACACATCACTCAGGTATGAAAGGTACGCACTGTTGGACTTATTCAAACTGTATTATAAAAATTGTTTATTTAACTTATAACATGATAAGTTAGAATCAGTTTAGAACAATTTAAATGTAAACAGTTGGTTCCTTAGAATGTAGTAGTGTTTATCCCATGTAAATTGCAAGAACGGTTATGAGTTTTGATAAAAAGCACTGAAGTAACATGTATTAGTCTTCTGGAAATGTAACAATACAAGACATATAATATATTAGGCTCTCACAGTTATATATGTTAGTTCAAGTTTAAAAGACTTGCGTAAAATAAGTTTGTATTTGCAGTAAAACTCTCTTTGTGATTGCTTAAAATGAAACTATGTTTTTTTTTCAAATGTCATAGTATGATTTAATCAAGGTCTAAAATCACAAAATTACATGCAATTGAACTTAGTTAAGGCCTACAAAGTTTGATATATATACTTGGTAATTCTTTAAATTGAAAAGTTATGCACGGAAAAACTCGTATCACAAGACTAGTTTAAAAGGTATAAGTAAGTAAATGTTTTCTTATAAAAAGAAGTTATATCTTTAAACTGCAATTAGCATGTTTTAGCAGAGTCTTAAAATCCGAAGTTGTACATGTAACAAGGCCAAATAAAACGTGCATAAATGAATTACACTTAACATGTTTTCTTACTATAAGGACTATAAAACTATCATTGTTTGCTTACGGTAAATTCAGATTGTAAACTATGCCATGATATTTTTCTTATCTAAACAATCTTTTTTTCTCACATTGCTTTTGACCATAACAGCTATATTCTTATTCAAGCTATATATACTTAACCAAAAAATTCTCATGCTTAATCACAAATTAGATTACATGAATGAAACTGAAAACCAATAAGAAACTACTTGCACTTCTTCACATATTCCATGTCTTAACATGATCATATAGTTTCTAAATTGGGATTCACCTACTTTTTGTTATCTTCCAAACAAAAGGGGAAGAGAATGTTAGGAATATGTGTATTAATTTGATGATAAGTTAAACAAAACACTTAAGTAGAAATCTAGTGTTTGTAGCCTCAACGGATAAGACCATCTTGGCTATCCGTTGATGGAGTAGCTTTACTTAGAAATAAGTTTAGTATTGTAGCACATTTCAGTCTCTGCATTTAAGTTATAATTCTTAGAAGTTGTGGGAAATTATAAGTCATGTTGACTACTAGTGGATATGCAAATATGAGGGCTAATTGTAAATATTTCATGCCTTGTAATTTTTTATAAATGAAGTAGTATCAACTGATAGAATAAAGGCCTTCAACGGATGAGAAACAAAGCTTCAACGACTGTCTCTAAAGCTTCAACGGATAACATCCATCAACGGATGAGTCCATCAACGGATGAGTGCATCAACGGATAAAGCTTCAACTGCTAAAGCATCAACGGATAAAGCCATCAACGGATGAAAGCTTCAACGGATGCTCAATTCAATAGCAGTTGATAGTGATAATTCATAAGCTGACAAAGGCACATGGGTTGACAGAGACAATTGGAATGTGGTAGCCTCTTGGAGGAATCAAGAAAAAGCAGCATTTCCATTCTGGTGCAAATAAGGAAGTATTCAAAGATTCACAGATTATCTTAGATTGCATTGGATAGAGAAATGAAGAAGAAACATGTACTATTTTATAATTGTATTTAACTTTGTCTTCACTTGTAAACTTGGTGATATATAAACCAAGTAGCAGCTAGTAATTAGATGTGAATTTTCCAGAGCTGTTTAGAAAAACATAGAGAGAAAATCATCTAGTTTGTACTAGGAAGTAGCTGTGAACAATTCTTTGTATCACAGATTTTCTAAAATACACATCTCTGGTGGAACAACAAATCCACCAGAAAAGTTTTTAAAACCTTTGTGTTCTTTACACTTGTGTCTTGAATATACATCTGTCTGCACCTGCTCAAAGCAATTCACACACATCTGTTCATCATAACACTTAGCTTTTGAAACTACTCAAAACTTGAAAAAGTTTTGAGATTTACATTCAACCCCCCTTCTGTAAATCTCATTGTTAGTTCCCTGGGAATAACAATTGGTAGCAGAGCAAGCTCTTAACATACAAAGAGTTTAAAGATCTATTCTACTAACATCATGAGTAAGAAGAATACTGGTGTGAAGATTCCAATCCTGGAAAGAGATAATTATCATCACTGGAAAGTGAAGATGCATCTACATCTTCTCTCTCAAGATGAAAGCTACATCAACTGCATTGAGAATGGTCCTCACATCCCTCACAAAGTGGCCACAGCTGCCACTGCCAAATTTGTTGTTGGATAGTCTATTCCCAAGCCAAAAGCAGAATGGACTGATGAAGATATTGAAGAGCTTCACAAGGATAAGAATGCCATGAACATTCTGTTTAATGGCCTACACAAAGATATGTTTGATAATGTCATTAACAGCCAAACTGCTAAGGAAATTTGGGATACTGTGCAACTTATTTGTAAAGGTACTGAACAAGTTAGAGAAAACAAAATGCAGCTTCTCATTCAACAATATGAATATTTTCATTCTGAAGAAGGAGAATCATTGAATGATACCTTCAATAGATTTCAGAAACTGTTGAATGGATTGAAGCTGTATGGCAGGGTGTACCAAGTCAAGGATTCCAACCTAAAATTTCTGAGGTGTCTACCAAAGGAATGGAAGCATATGACTATTTCATTAAGGAATTCTCAAGATTATAAGGACTTCACACTTGAAAGATTATATGGAATTTTGAAGACCTATGAACTTGAGATGGAGCAAGATGAGCTTTTGGAGAAGGGAAAGAGAAAAGGTGGATCAGTTGCACTTGTAGCTGACAATGAGAGAACTGAAGCCAGGAATGAAGAAAAGACAATGCCAAGTCTCAAAATTGGCATAAGCAAATCAAAATCAAGCAAGGGAAAGGAGCAAGCAGCAGAGGTTGAAGACAATTCCAGTCAAGATGACTCTGATGATGTTGATGAACATCTGGCTTTTCTATCCAGAAGGTTTGCAAAGATGAAATTCAAGAAAAACACTAGAGCCACTAAGCTAAACAAGAACATGGTGGACAAATCTAAGTTCAAGTGTTATAACTGTGGCATAAGTGGACACTTTGCAAGTGAGTGCAGAAAGCCAACTTCTGAAAAGAAGAAATTAGAGCAAGTGGATTACAAAAAGAAATATTTCGAACTGCTCAAACAAAAGGAAAGAGCTTTCCTGACTCAGAAAAATGATGGGCAGCTGATGAAGCCAATGAAGATGATGATATGGAGTATGTCAACTTAGCCCTGATGGCTAATTCTGATGAAAATGAAACTAGTTCATCAAGCAACCAGGTAATCACTACTGACCTCTCTCAGCTTTCTAAAAATGAATGCAATGAAGCTATAAATGATATGTCCAATGAATTATATCATTTACGTGTTTTCCTTAAATCACTGGCTAAAGAGAACACAAGAATTAAAGAGAATAATTTGTTTTTAAGTGATATGAATGCTGTGTTAGAGGGTAAGGTAATTGAGCTTGAAAAGATTAAAATCAAATGCTTATATGTTGAGAGTGAACTAGAAGAATCTGTTAAGAAAGTAGAAGTTCTTTCTAGACAACTAGAATGTGAGCAAGAGGTAATCAGGGCCTGGAAAACATCTAGGGATGTTAGTGCTCAAACTGTCAAGGTTCAAGGAATTGAATCACTCTGTGAGAATGCTTGGAAGAAAAACAAAAAGGAAATAGAATTAATTGATGGATTGTCAACGGATGTGGAATCAACGGATGATGAAAGTCATCCGTTGAAGGAAGAAAAGGAGCATCCGTTGAAGGCTCATCAATTGAAACAAGCAAATGATTCTAAAAGGAATAATTTGAAAAATCTCAGTAAGAAGTTTGGTTCAACTTCCAAGAACTTTGTCAAAGAAGAAGCTAGATCAGTGTTTTTCAACTTTAGATCAGTTGAAAAATAGGCTTAAGTTGGTTGAGGATAAAAAGGAAACTAAAAGAAAATCTAATAGAAATGGGAAGGTAGGGATTAATAAACACAACAATTACACACCTGGTAAGTATGCTCCTAGAAAAAGTTATGTGCATTGTAGTAGTGTTAATCATCTATCTGCTAACTGCAAATCTGTTAAGAATGCTCCCATCCCTTTAACTCCTTCCATGCCTAACATGTCTACGTCACCACTGCATGCTATGCCTGTTATGTCTCAACAGAATCCACATGCACATTTTGTAAACATGCCATATGTTAATAATCCTTATTTTGCTGCATTTAGTATGCCTCAAATTCCATACAACATGCCTATGTGGAATAATATATTTGCACAATCTATGCCTTATCAAATTCAACCAAATGTGCTAAATGATTCTGTGACTAACCCTACACTTCAACCAACTACATCTGAGATCAAGGTTGACTCAAAGTTACCTAAGTCAAAAGGTGCAGGAAGTGTGAAGTCTAGGAAAAAGACTAACAAGGTTGGACCCAAGGAAACTTGGGTACCAAAATCAACTTGATTTGATTTTGTTGTGTGCAGGGAAAAAGAAGGAATCTATGGTACTTGGACAGTGGTTGTTGAAGGCACATGACAGGAGATTTCACCCTTCTCACAGAGTTCAAGGAGAGAGCTGGCCCTAGCATAACCTTTGGAGATGATAGCAAAGGGTTCACTATGGGATATGGCTTGATTTCAAAGGAAAATGTCATCATTGATGAAGTTGCATTAGTTGATGGTCTCAAACACAATCTATTGAGCATCAGTCAACTATGTGACAGAGGGAATACTGTTTCCTTCAATTCTGAAGCCTGTGTTGTCACCAGTAAAAAGGACAACAAAGTGGTTCTAACTGGAGTTAGAAAAGGGAATGTGTACTTGGCTGAATTCAACTCTACAGATGCAGAATCAATTACTTGTCTTTTCAGCAAAGCAAGTCAAGATGAAAGTAGGCTATGGCACAGGAAGCTGTCCCATTTGAATTTCAAGACAATGAATGATCTAGTCAAAAAGGACTTAGTTAGAGGAATGCCTCTAGTGGAATTCTCAAGGGATGGACTGTGTGATGCTTGTCAGAAAGGAAAGCAAAAGAGAGCATCATTCAGTAAGAAGATTGAATCAACAATTGATGAACCATTACAACTGCTACACATGGATCTTTTTGGACCAGTCAATGTATTGTCAATTTCAAGGAAAAGATATTTCCTAGTGATTGTAGATGATTTTTCAAAGTTTTCATGGACCTATTTTCTTGGATCAAAGGATGAAGCTAGTGAAATCATTATCAATCATATCAAGCAAGTCAACAACCATCTAGTTCAGGAATTCTACCATGAGGTTGTTCTGTGAAGAAAATGGTATCATGCATGAGTTCTCAGCTCCAAGGACTCCATAACAAAATGGTGTGGTGGAAAGGAAGAACATATCACTAATTGAAGCTGCAAGAACAATGCTTGAAGAGTCAAAACTCCCAACATACTTTTGGGTTGAGGCTGTTAACTGTGCATGTTACACTCAGAATATTTCTCTAATCAATCAGGCAAAAGGCATGACTCCCTATCAATTGTTCAAGAGAAGAAAACTAACCTTAAACTTCCTTCATGTCTTTGGTTGCAAATACTACATTATAAGGAACCAACATGATCACAAAGGCAAGTTTGATGCAAAGGCTGATGAAGGGATATTTGTTGGTTATTCTTCTGGAAAATCATATAGGGTCTACAATCTAAGAACCAACATTGTTATGGAATCTGTGCATGTTGTGTTTGATGAGGAAAAGATTGATGGACTAACAAATGAGGGACATCATGAAGGACTCAAATTTGACAACATTGAGATATATTGTGATGATAGTGAAGATGAGAATGATGGAGAAGACACTTCAAAAAGGATTCAAAATCTGCCTTTGGATAATGCACAAAATGCTGCATCAGTTGAAAGTCATAATTCAGCATCCGTTGACAGAAATAATGCAGCATCCGATGAAAGACAAAGTGCATCATCCGGTAAAGTACATAATGGAGCATCCGTTGATCATAATTCATCAACGAATAATCAATTTACATCATCAGTTGATAGAACTCCCAGTTCCTTGTAAAGGACCAATAACTCAAGGGGAGTTTCAACCAATCAACACTCTATCTCACATCATGACAATACTGAGGCAACCTCATCTAGAGCTAATCTACCACCTCAAAGGAAATGGACCAAGAATCATCCTTTTGAACTAATCATTGGTGACGCAATATCTGAGGTACAAACAAGAAGGGCTACTCAAGATGAATGTCTATACAGTAGTTTTCTATCACAGGAGCAATCTAAGAGAGTGGAAGAAGCTCTATTGGATCCATATTGGATTTTAGCAATACAAGAGGAGCTAAACCAATTTGAGAGGAATAAAGTATGAAAGCTGGTACCCAAGCCAAAGAACAAGAGTTCTATTGACACAAAATGGGTATTCAGAAACAAGATGAATGAAAATGGCATTGTCATAAGGAATAAAGCTAGATTGGTTGCCAAGGGATACTCTCAACAAGAGGGAATAGATTTTGATGAGACATTTGCTCATGTTGCAAGACTTGAAGCCATCAGAATTTTTCTAGCCTATGCAGCCCATGCCAATTTCAAAGTCTATCAAATGGATGTCAAGAGTGCATTTCTGAATGGAGAATTGGAGGAAGAAGTTTATGTGAGCCAACCTCCAGGGTTTGAAGATCCAAATTTTCCAAACCATGTGTATTATCTGTTGAAAGCACTCTATGGACTAAAGCAAGCACCTAGAGCCTGGTATGAGACTTTGTCAAAATTTCTCCTAGATAATTACTTCACATGAGGTACTGTTGACAAAACTCTTTTCTTTAGAAATGTTAATGGCTCTACAATACTTGTTCAAATTTATGTAGATGATATTATATTTTGTCACACCCCCAACTTAAACAGCAAAATAAATATAGCTATTACAATATTTTAAATGAAGAATACACAACCAACTCCAAGATCTTATAGTTTAGGGTTTGGAACAGCCCAACACTACCAACTATTACATCTGATTACAAATACCGAGTCCTCACACAACTATTATTACTTATTCTACCTGCGCTCAAACATAAGCATCAGCATCACAGGTCTTACGGGCAGTCTGCTTAAATCTAACCATAGCTGCTAGCTGTAATATCAGGGTAAAGCAAGAAGTGAGCCAAATGCTCAACAAGTGCTAACAGTACGACACAAAACATAAATTGAGATATACTTTTAAGAATGACAATGGAAAGTCATAACCAAAGGTAACGAGAGATAAAAACTATGTGAGATGGCATCATTTTGCTTGCATCAAAACAATTTTAAAATCATGTCTTAATCAAAATCATTTTATGACGCTACGGATTACAGCCGGTGATCAGCCGCGAAGTAATCCCGAACCTCACTGGGTTCTAAAACATTAATGGGAATCCCTAGGCAACTTTTAAGCCTAATATAAGTGTGGAAAGGACTCGCATCTCAGTCTAGATCCACCATTCAAAGAAAACATTTATCCCCCTTTGGGACTGAAAACCCACATTTTATTTATTTCAAAAACTGATGCCGAATTATGACAAAATCTCTTTTTACAGTAAACAACTTTATCAAAGGATTATAGATCAACTCGAAACACGGGGAATTGGTGCTAACTCTCAGAGCCATGAATCACAAAACTAAACTCTGTGAGGGTAACTGAATGGTTTTCATGTATCAAAGTTTGGACAAAGGAATTTAGTGAGGCTATTGGATATCGTGAAAGGAAGTGCCAAATTGGGCTTAAAGCAATGGTTTCTCATCGAGGTTCAAGTGCTGGATCATTAAGAAGATAAGCTTCACGAATACTATGGGTGTTAAGGTATGAAGAAATGATTTTTAGCTCAGGATATAACAGAATTGATAAGCTTTAAGATAAGAAAGAGAGGTATCAATCAATTAGGGACAACTTTGATAAATATCTGGCTTTCAGGTATCAAGGTAAGGTTCTATAGGGGTTCAAATATCAGGATGAGATATAAATACTTAGGAATCATCAGCATGATAATCAAGAGGATCAATCAAGTAATGTAACAACTCTTCATTTTATCATGGCATTTAACTATCATGAAAAGACTTTTGAACTACTTGCATTACATACTCGAGGGTTCATGGCATTTCTATATAATTCAAAGATAAAAGAAAGATACGCTTGATTTAAACATATCAGAATGACTCAGGATAGTTGCATCAATATATAAGAACTATTTGTAGTAAATACGAAGGTCAAGTTGAATCACTTGCCTTGAGATAGGCTGGTCTGGTCTGACTGGTAGGAGCAACAACTGGAGCTTCACTCGACTTTTATGGCAAGTTTTCCCTCGTCTCGAGATCCTACATAAATAATAATAATCCTCATTATAATATATTCTCACCAACTTAACCTATTTACAACTCAAAATTAAACACGGATGGCACTTAGGCCCATATGCACTTAATTTATATTCTCCTTTAAATTATAATTGCACACACATAGCCACATATTCACATATCATATATTAACACCAAATAACACCATATATACCATAGTGCAACACTAGGCTTGGATGATCTCGACTCACCACTTTAAGTCACTTGGTCGCTAAACTAGACAAGGTCTTCTAATTTTGGCTTCCTAACTCGATGTGCATTTCCTAAATTATCCAAAACCTATTGACCCTCACTTGTGCCTTTTGCTCTACTGACCTTATACTATCTTACAACTATGGTGGTCGACCTAATACTCACTTCTAAGTGTTCTAAAACTATGTGATAAGTGATAGTGCTCACTGGTGCAAATTTCAGAATGACAACTATGGTTTCTTGAGTACATTAGACACTCTTAAACTACAAGTTTTCCTTCAAAACTTTTACACAAGACTCTCCTGACCTAAGGTCATCTCACAAGCTTGATGTGGCACAAGGGCCTGGCTTCGGCCTTCTTGGGCCTAAGCTAAAAGTCCAAGGTTCCCCTGCTTTTCTGGGCAGAAAATGCCCTGACTTAAATTAACTTGTGACACATGGTTCTAGCTCATATCCTATGAACTATGGTTGGAAAAACTTCTCGGACATACCCTTTAACTAAGGCCCAATTGGGCCTAATGAGGGCCTACCCATGACATGGTCAAATCTCCCTATTTCTAAGTTGTAACAAAACTGTCCCATGCTGGACATATTTTGTGATTCTACTTGTGCACCTAACCAAATGACATGTAAACCTCCAACCAACTCCTAAAACCTTTTATATACTCCCAATACTAACTTCTGGTAGCTTGGGCCTCAAAGTGCACACCAATGACATGGTCAAAACTAAATCTAAACCTCAGGGTGCTATACTGATTTTTCTGCAGAAACTATAACTCTCATTTTTCAAGGTTTTGACTTGACAAACTCAACTAACAACAACTCAATATTTAAACCAAGACTTATACATGGTAATCTACTGAACTAACTCCCTTATTCTCAAAATAAACTTGGGTGAGATCATCCATGCCCAAAAACAACAACATGCAACTAAATATATAACATGCAACTCATCGAAAGCATATAACAAGATTTCGGCTAGGCATAAAGTTTTAAATGCTTGCAAAATCGACTTGCACCTAATATTCATCCTTAATAATCATGAAATATAACTTCTTTTAAGTATTAATAAGAAATTTATCATGAAAACAATCCATTTTAAGCACACATATTTCGAATTTATAGATTTTTAAACATAACTACATGATTTCGAAAAGAGTAGCATGCAAAACATGGTTGATCATCATTTTAATGTCTTAAAACTAACTTGCATGGCTAAACATAAATATATAATGAAATTTCAGTAGCATGCAATGGATTTTAAAGCATGATATCTCCATAAAATACTTAGTTAGCACATATACATAATATATCTCATAGAGAGCTCTTGAATTCACAAGAATCAAGAGTTTCTCTTTGGAGATCACATAAGAACTACACATGCATCCATGGAACTTCAACTTCCAAGTCACAAAACACTTGGAAGGTATATAAGATGAATGTAGGTAAACGATTTACACTTGGGAAGATGAAGAATGAATTGAAAAATGGAAGGGGGTGGGGGATTTTGGCCTTCGGCCGAGAGCAAGGTGGGAGGGGGAAAAGGAGAGAAATTTGTGGTGTGTTGGAGTGTGGAATGAGAATGACTTCTCCCACTTTGATTTCTTTGTTTTATGCTATTTGGTTTACAAATGATGAGTGGAAGTGAGAACTTACAAAAATGTCCCTTGGTTAAAGTTAGGCCATTTTGCATGCAAGGCTAAGGTAGTAATTTGGTAATAATCAAATGAGTTAGTGGGGTTGGAAAAGTCTTATTTTCCCTTTGAGAGAATAGAAGGGTGATTTGCATGCATGGTCTCTTATGTAATTTGATAAATATGACAACTAAAATTTACAATGATTTATTTTTATAAAATAAAATACAAGTTCAAAAATTATAGAATTTATATCATAAAATAACTTGGATTTTTCGAGACTTTATAAAATCATTTTCAAAATTTGTGAACAAAATACCTTTTAAAAGAAAAATTTTCCAAAGCTTAGAATATTCCTTATAAATCAAAAATAAAGAAATTAAATAAACTCTTGCTTTGAAAAATCATATACTACACAAAGCAAATTTATAATGCAGAAACTTTCACTCACACTAGCGTACAATCATTGAATATATTTTCATTTGATTTTAATATTATACCAAATCCACAAATAATATTACATAAAATGCCGGTCGGAACATCCTCTCCCCCTTAAGGGATTCTGTCCCCAGAATCTAAGAGAAAAGATGAGGATGTCGGGAACGCATATCAGACTCTAACTCCCAAGTCGACTCTTCGACCTTAGGGTTCCTCCAAAGTACTTTTACTAACTTTACTGACTTCTTTCTAAGACTCTTTACTTGCCAGTCGAGTATTTTAACCGGTTGCTCCACAAATGACAGGTCCGCCTGAATTTCTACAGGTTCATATTCTATCACATGGCTAGCGTCAGTATTATACTTCTTAAGCAACGACACATGGAACACATTATGCACATGCCGATACTGAGGTGGTAAGGCCAACTCGTAGGCCACCTTTCCCACTTGACTCAAAATCTCAAAAGGACCTATGTATCTAGGTGCTAACTTCCCTTTCTTGCCAAATCTTATCAACCCTTTTCTAGGTGACACCTTTAGCAACACAGCTTCGCCAATTTGGAATTGAACGTCCTTACGTGCTGGATCCGCATACTTCCTCTGTCTATCTTGAGCAGCAAACAACCTTTTCTAAATTAACTTGACCGAATCATGCAACTGTCGTACCAAATCTAGGCTGAGAATTCTTCCTTCTCCTACTTCATCCCAACTTATTGGTGATCTACATTTTCGCCCGTACAAAGCTTCGTATGGTGGCATGCCGATACTGGAATGATAGCTGTTGTTGTAAGAGAATTCAATCAACGGCAAATGGTCGTCCCAACTTCCTGCAAAATCGATTGCACAACTGCGCAGCATATCTTCAATTGTTTGAATTGTCCTTTCACTCTGGCCATCAGTCTGCGGGTGGTACGCCATGCTCATATTCAACTTCGTGCCAAGACATTCCTGAAATTGCTTCCAGAATCTCGAGTTAAATCGGGGATCTCTGTCTGAAACTATTGATACGGGTACTCCATGCCTTAGTACGATTTCGCGCACATACAGATGAACCAACTTGTCCAATGACGACTTCTCGTTTATTGGAAGGAAATGCGCTGACTTCGTAAGACGATCAATTATAACCCATATTGCGTCATGTCCGGATTTCGTTCGCGGTAGTCCTACTATAAAGTCCATAGCGATATTTTCCCATTTCCATTCTGGAATCTTCAGGGGCTGAATTAATCCGCTTGGTCGTTGATGTTCTGCCTTTACTTTCTGACTAGTATAGCACTTCGCAACCCATTCTGCCACGTCTCGCTTCATATTTGGCCACCAAAAGTTCTTCTTTAAGTCTCGATACATCTTGGTGCTTCCCGGGTGGATTGAAAATTTCGAATTATGGGCTTCATGGAGGATCTCATTCTTTAATTCAGGTACATGGGGAATCCATATTCTGGATGAAAACCTTAGTATCCCTTGCTCATCCCTTTGAGTATTAATCTCCTCTCCAGATAACTGATTCTTCTCTTTTTCCATTACTTCCTCTTGACACTTCTTTATCTTTTCCACTAGTGTTGGCTGAAAGGTCATTGCACGACAAACTTCCTCGACTTTTCCATAAGCACAAAGTTCCAATTCCAATTTTTCGATTTCTTCAGTTAACTCTTTTGATATTATCATCATATTCAATCTATCCTTCCTACTCAGAGCATCGGCCACTACGTTCGCCTTTCCAGGATGGTAATTTATCGAGCAGTCATAGTCCTTGATCAATTCCAGCCATCTCCTCTACCTCATATTGAGCTCTTTCTGAGTAAAAATGTACTTTAAACTCTTGTGATTCGTGTAGATTTCACACTTCTCTCCATTGAGGTAATGTCTCCAGATCTTGAGTGCGAACACTATGGCGGCTAGTTCCAAGTCATGCGTCGGGTACTTTAACTCATGCGGCTTCAACTGTCTTAACGCATATGCGATCACTTTACTGTGTTGCATCAACACACAACCCAAACCCTTATGTGAAGCATCGCTGAATATTACAAAATTCCCTTGATCATCTGGTAGTACCAACACCGGAGTTGTTACCAACTTCTGCTTTAACTCTTGAAAGCTATCTTCACATTCTGCACTCCATTCAAACTTTTGATTCTTTCTGGTTAACTTGGTCAATGGCGTGGCGATCTTCGAGAAATCCTTGACGAATCTTCTATAGTATCCGGCCAATCCTAGAAACTTCTCACTTCCGTAGGAGTCTTTGGCCTCTCCCAACTCATAACTGCCTCAATCTTTTCCGGATCCACTTTAACTCCCTCATTTCCAATAACATGCCCCAAAAATTGAACTTCCTTTAACCAAAACTCACATTTGGTAAACTTGGCATACAACTTCTCTTGTCGGAGTATCTCCAAGGCTATCCAGAGGTGCTGCTTATGTTCTTCTTCCGACTTAGAATAAATAAGGATATCATCAATAAATACCACGACAAATTTGTCCAAATACTTCTTAAATACTCGATTCATCAGATCCATAAATGCGGTCGGAGCGTTGGTCAATCCAAACGGCATTACTAGGAATTCATAATGCCCATATCTGGTCCTGAATGCGGTCTTAGGAATATCTTCTTCTTTGATCTTTAATTGATGGTATCCCGATCTCAAATCAATCTTCGAAAAGCATTTTGCTCCCTTCAACTGATCAAAAAGGTCATCTATCCTTGGTAGCGGGTAGCGGTTCTTGATCGTCACCTTATTCAACTCCCGGTAATCTATGCATAGACGCATACTCCCATCTTTCTTCTTTACAAACAGAACAGGTGCTCCCCATGGAGACGTACTTGGTCGTATCACTCCTTTATCCAATAATTCTTGTAGCTGGTTCGCCAACTCTTTCATTTCTGCTGGTGCCATCCTATATGGGGCCTTTGAAACTGGTTCCGTGCCTGGAGCAAGGTTGATCTCAAACTCAATTTGTCGATCTGGTGGTAAGCCTGGTAGTTCGTCGGGAAACACATCGGGGAACTCACTAACTACAGGAATATCTTCCATGCTGAGGCTGCCTCTCTCTGAATCCACTACATATGCTAGGAACGACTCACAACCTTTTCTAAGCAACTTCTTAGCCTGAACGATTGTAAGAAATAGTTGCTCTTGCCTCTGCCCCTTAAATACTACCTTCTCTCCACTCTTCATCTTTAAATACACTCTCTTGGTCTTACAATTAATCTGAGCGCTATTCTCTCCTAACCAATCCATTCCTCAAATTATGTCAAACTCTCCCAACTTGAAGAGTATCAAGTCGGCTGAAAACTTATATCCCGAAATATCGATCTCAACCTTTGGACAAAATTGATTCACAGGAATCTTCTCTTGGTTTGCAATTACCACATTTACTACCTTACTCATAATCATTTTCTCACACTGAAGCTTATCAACAAAAGATTTTGATATGAAAGATCTTGTTGCTCCCGAATCAATCAATACTTTAGCTTTGACATTATTGAGTAAAAGTGTACCTGCTATCACCTCAGAATTCTGAACAGCATCTTTCATCTTTAGATCAAATGTCCTTGTTGTTGCTTGCGGGGTTGGTGCGGGTCGTGGAGGTAATGCCAATACCTCAGCTGGCACGCTTGCACTGGTACTTGCCACGTTCATCAGAGCTTTGACTGGTCCTGTTGCCTTACACTCCCTAGCCATGTGTCCAGTCTTCCCACACTTGTAGCACGCAACTCCTGGCTTCGGCATCTTGCACTCATTTTCCAAATGTCCCTTCTGATTGCACCTATAACAGGTCATGCTCAGCTTATTGCATACTCCGGGGTGCCTTCTTCCACAGTGCTTGCATTCCGGTCTCTGGAACCTGTTTTCTCCAACTTGCCCTTGGCTTGCCTGGTTGTTTCCTTTTGATTCTTGCCTTTTGCCCAAATTTCCCTTCTTTTGAAAATTTCCGCCCTTCTGAAAACCAATCCTCTTTACATTCCGATCTTGCGAACTTCCAGCTTCAGACTTTTCTCCATAAAATGGAACCTTCCTCTTCTTGTTATCCCTCTCTTTCCTTAACTGCATCCCATTATTCTCAATCAGAGCAGCTTTCTGTACTACTCCCGCATAAGTTTCAAGCTCAAACATAGCCACCCTATCTCTGATCCAAGGCTCCAATCCTTGCTGAAATTTCTTTGCTTTTTCCTCCTCAGTGCTGGTATACTTTGTCACAAACCTTGACAACTCAGTGAACTTCTTCTCATACTCCAATACAGTCATGTTCCCTTGCTTCAACTCAAGAAATTTTAGCTCCATCTGATTCTGCATGTACTTAGGGTAATACTTGCCCAGAAATAACTTTTTAAATCTCTCCCAAGAAATCTGCTGAGTGACTTCCATAGCCTTTACTAATTCCCACCAATAGATGACTTCTCCCTTCAAGAAGTAAGTAGCATACGGCGTCTTCTGATCGTCTCCTAACTGTACCAACTCAAAAGCCCTTTCCATCTCCTTGATCCATGTGTTAGCTATCACTGGATCAGTGGTATCATGAAATACATGTGGATTCACATTCTGAAAAGCCTTGAAAGTGACAATTTGTCTAGGTGGTACTGGTGGTTCAGGTGGTTGGTGTGGCTCACGGTTATCTTGGTTTTCAATTCGTTGTTGAAGAGTTAGTTGTTGTTAAGCTATAGCATTGGTTTACTGTTGCAAGGTTTCCAGTAGTCGAAGAATATTTGGGTCTGTGGTGAAGGTGGTTGTTGGGTTCTTCTTTTTGGGAGGCATGATCCTGAAATAAGAGTTGTGTCGAAACATATATGAATGATAAAATGATTCGAGGGTATCGCATGGCATTCTCATTTTCATATGGGGTCAAGTTTCCAAATTAAGCAGATATGATGATAAAAACATAAAATAACAGTTCAGAGCAAATGGAACAATAACACATAATTATTGAAATTTTTAAAGGTCACAGTACATAGGATTGGGACATAGTCTGATTCTAGGAATAACAGGCTTATTTAAAGGAAAAACGGAAACAACTGGGGATTCCATAGAGTCTGATAGTACAACAACATGAAAGGTAAATGGAAAGAACTAAGGCTCCACTCCATCTGAACGGGGCTTGGTAGTCTTTTCCTCTTGAAGCGTCTTCGCAATGCTCTGGAGCTCATCCGCCACCATCTGAATGACATACTGGCTGGTACGGTCTCGGTGCGTTGGCATCTCCTCAAGCTTAGTGTTGACATACTGAACCAAGGTCTCAAGTCTCACAGTCATCTGCTCCTTGGGCTTCCCTTCGTAGTTTCGGTTATCCGGATACACGTTCTTCAGTCGGTCTATCAGTCGGTCGTACTTGCCCTGAAGCATGTCGAACTCGCGCCTCAACTCAGCATACACGGAGAAAGCAATAGTGTCGTCCGACCCAGAGGATGACGAGGAATGCGCCCTTTGCTGACAACCGATAAGAGGAGTATTAATCATAATTTACTTAACCTACTCTCTCGCATAATATCTATAACCTACACACAAATCCTATAACCTATTTGGGCTGTCCAGGGACTCTAAACCGTAGCTCTGATACCAAAACCTGTCACACCCCCAACTTAAACAGCAAAATAAATATAGCTATTATAATATTTTAAATGAAGAATACACAACCAACTCCAAGATCTTACAGTTTAGGGTTTGGAACAACCCAACACTATCAACTATTACATCTGATTACAAATACCGAGTCCTCACACAACTATTATTACTTATTCTACCTGCGCTCGAACATAAGCATCAGCATCACAGGTCTTACGGGCAGTCTGCTTAAATCTAACCATAGCTGCTAGCTGTAATATCAGGGTAAAGCAAGAAGTGAGCCAAATGCTCAACAAGTGCTAACAGTACGACACAAAACATAAATTGAGATATACTTTTAAGAATGACAATGGAAAGTCATAACCAAAGGTAACGAGAGATAAAAACTATGTGAGATGGCATCATTTTGCTTGCATCAAAACAATTTTAAAATCATGTCTTAATCAAAATCATTTTATGACGCTACGGATTACAGCCGGTGATCAACCGCGAAGTAATTCCGAACCTCGCTGGGTTCTAAAACATTAATGGGAATCCCTAGGCAACTTTTAAGCCTAATATAAGTGTGGAAAGGACTCACGTCTCAGTCCAGATCCACCATTCAAAGAAAACATTTATCCCCCTTTGGGACTGAAAACCCACATTTTATTTATTTCAAAAACTGATGCCAAATTATGACAAAATCTCTTTTTACAGTAAACAACTTTATCAAAGGATTATAGATCAACTCGAAACACGGGGAATTGGTGCTAACTCTCAGAGCCATGAATCACAAAACTAAACTCTGTGAGGGTAACTGAATGGTTTTCATGTATCAAAGTTTGGACAAAGGAATTTAGTGAGGCTATTGGATATCGTGAAAGGAAGTGCCAAATTGGGCTTAAAGCAATGGTTTCTCATCGAGGTTCAAGTGCTGGATCATTAAGAAGATAAGCTTCACGAATACTATGGGTGTTAAGGTATGAAGAAATGATTTTTAGCTCAGGATATAACAGAATTGACAAGCTTTAAGATAAGAAAGAGAGGTATCAATCAATTAGGGACAACTTTGATAAATATCTGGCTTTCAGGTATCAAGGTAAGGTTCTATAGGGGTTCAAATATCAGGATGAGATATAAATACTTAGGAATCATCAGCATGATAATCAAGAGGATCAATCAAGTAATATAACAACTCTTCATTTTATCATGGCATTTAACTATCACGAAAAGACTTTTGAACTACTTGCATTACATACTCGAGGGTTCATGGCATTTCTATATAATTCAAAGATAAACGAAAGATACACTTGATTTAAACATATCAGAATGACTCAGGATAGTTGCATCAATATATAAGAACTATTTGTAGTAAATACGAAGGTCAAGTTGAATCACTTGCCTTGAGATAGGCTGGTCTGGTCTGACTGGTAGGAGTAACAACTGGAGCTTCACTCGACTTTTATGGAAAGTTTTCCCTCGTCTCGAGATCCTACATAAATAATAATAATCCTCATTATAATATATTCTCACCAACTTAACCTATTTACAACTCAAAATTAAACACGGATGGCACTTAGGCCCATATGCACTTAATTTATATTCTCTTTTAAATTACAATTGCACACACATAGCCACATATTCGTATATCATATATTAACACCAAATAACACCATATATACCATAATGCAACACTAGGCTTGGATGATCTCGACTCACCACTTTAAGTCATTTGGTCGCTAAACTCGACAAGGTCTTCTAATTTTGGCTTCCTAACTCGATGTGCCTTTCCTAAATTATCCAAAACCTATTGACCCTCACTTGTGCCTTTTGCTCTACTGACCTTATACTATCTTACAACTATGGTGGTCGACCTAATACTCACTTCTAAGTGTTCTAAAACTATGTGATAAGTGATAGTGCTCACTGGTGCAAATTTCAGAATGACAACTATGGTTTCTTGAGTACATTAGACACTCTTAAACTACAATTTTTCCTTCAAAACTTTTACACAAGACTCTCCTGACCTAAGGTCATCTCACAAGCTTGATGTGGCTCAAGGGCCTGGCTTGGGCCTTCTTGGGCCTAAGCTAAAAATCCAAGGTTCCCCTGCTTTTCTGGGCAGAAAATGTCCTGACTTGAATTAACTTGTGACACATGGTTCTAGCTCATATCCTATGAACTATGGTTGGAAAAACTTCTCTGACATACCCTCTAACTAAGGCCCAATTGGGCCTAATGAGGGCCTACCCATGACATGGTCAAATCTCCCTATTTCTAAGTTGCAATAAAACTGTCCCCTGCTGGACAGATTTTGTGATTCTACTTGTGCACCTAACCAAATGACATGCAAATCTCCAACCAACTCCTAAAACCTTTTATATACTCCCAATACTAACTTCTGGTAGCTTGGGCCTCAAAGTGCACACCAATGACATGGTCAAAACTCACTCTAAACCTCAGGGTGCTATACTGATTTTTCTGCAGAAACTATAACTCTCATTTTCCAAGTTTTTGACTTGACAAACTCAACTAACAACAACTCAATACTTAAACCAAGACTTATACATGGTAATCTACTGAACTAACTCCCTTATTCTCAAAATAAACTTGGGTGAGATCATCCATGCCCAAAAACAACAACATGCAACTAAATATATAATATGCAACTCATGGAAAGCACATAACAAGATTTCGGCTAGGCATAAAGTTTTAAATGCTTGCAAAATCGACTTGCACCTAATATTCATCCTTAATAATCATGAAATATAACTTCTTTTAAGTATTAATAAGAAATTTATCATGAAAACAATCCATTTTAAGCACACATATTTCGAATTTATAGATTTTTCAACATAACTACATGATTTCGAAAAGAGTAGCATGCAAAACATGGTTGATCATCATTTTAATATCTTAAAACTAACATGCATGGCTAAACATAAATATATAATGAAATTTCAGTAGCATGCAAAGGATTTTAAAGCATGATATCTCCATAAAACACTTAGTTAGCACATATACATAATATATGTAACAACCCCAAATCCGGGGTCGGGGATCCGGGTTGTCACGGTCTTTCTTTCCACAATATCATTTCACTTAATTAATAATACTAACCTTATGCTGTGACCCCACACTAACACACACCACAACCCGTTATAGTCTCAGAGATGAAATTTAAATAAGTACAAGTCTTTGAATCCACAATTTAAAAGTTATTACAACCCAAAATGATTACTTGATAAATTTACAGTTAATTGCCATTATCTGCCACAAGTTATAATTATACATAATTGATTCTCAAAAGTAGATGGTCTGATCTACAATAGATCTACCTCTGCAGCTATAGCAGCTACAACATCAACGGGAAGACGCGGAACGCTTCCCATGCGCTTGCGCTGGGTCTGCTGGAGTCTGGCAATCTCTCCTAACTGTTGTTGTGTGATGAAGAAATAAAGCAAGGGTGAGCAGCAAGCCCACCAAAATAATATGTATAATGATTTACAATATATGAGCCTACTCATAATACTCATGAAAGTCTTGGTCAAAAGAAATGAACCAAGTTGATATCTTAATGCGATGAAGTCGCAAAATATTCAGTATATATATATATATACATATATACTTTTCAAAATATTGGAAGTCCTCTTCCATGCATAATATACACAAAGTCCCAGTGTATAACTGTATAAAAAATATCGTTGCAAGGTGATCTCATATATCTAACCTTGTCTCAACGTTTTTCTGAAAATCTTTGTCATTCATAAGACAATTATTAATTAGATATAAGTTTAAAAGATGAGGTTACCAAATACCCCAATATACTTATATCTTTCCCAATACTACTTGAACTACCACCGTTCAAGTTATAATCAGTTTCAAAAGTTCATCACATAGATGAGACTACAAGACAAGATTTGAATAGATTCAATCTTTGAAATATTATTGAATGAAATAAAGTTACGAGATACTTTATTTAGTCCCGATATATATATATCCACATATATATATCTCTTAAACATTTCCTGGAACCTCTGTTATGTAAAGTATGAACAGAGTTTAAAACATCCAATGAATTTTGGAAAGGAAGAGAATTTTGGCATAAACCCGATATCTCGCTGATCAGGCAAAGATACCAATAAGTAACCTTTTCTACTAGTAGATGGACGAATTCCCCACTGGTCATCACCCTGGTCATAATTAAGACCTATGCTGGACTGCCACTCAGCCACCTATGCATTTGATGGACTCCCACTGAGCCACTTACACAATAATAGACCGTACCTCGGCCTGTCGCTTATGCCGACTCAATGAGAGGGGCTTACTTCCCGAACTTTGGGCAAGTAATCAATTCATTTACCAAATCTGCAACCTTGTTGCGAATATAAAATACACCACAGAGCCGGATTTCCCAGGTTTTGAGCGGGTATTTAAATCCCCTTTAAAAAGGAAGATCTTAAATATAAAAATGAGTTTTGGGATCCGCTCTGACTTTTAAAAACCATTTTGAAGACTCGAAAACACTTTAAAGAGTGTTTGGAGTAAGGCTGATTTAATGAAGTAAATCAGTCCCCAGAATATTAGAAAATATCTGAATATTATTAATTAAATAATATTCCCATCAAGAATAATCTTTATAAAAATAATTGAAGTAGAAGTATTAAAACTTATACTTGAAACGAGTATTAAATAACCAAAGCTATACTTATATGAAAGTATTATCTTTATTTGAATAATCGAAAATAAGTTTGATTATTGACATCTTATTCTTTAATAAAATAAAGAATATATATCAGCAAATAATCGGAGTCATAATACCTCGAATGAATATTATAAATAATATTCATTAAATAAAATAAAGGAGTCATACATCCTCAAATGAATATTCAAATAATATTCAATAAATAATATAAACTGAGTCATAAGCCCTCGAATGAATATTCAAAATAATATTCATTAATAAAATAAAGTTAAAGTTATCGAATAAACCTTATTCGATTTATAGTTTTGAAAACTATGACCATATATATATATAAATATATATATATATATCCATATCCATATATATACAAAATCTACTCGGGATCCTCGACTCCCGGTTTTAGAAAATATTTTCACCCTTGGGTCCCTATACTAAGGGTATATGCAAGTTACCGCTATCCTCTAACATAGGTATTATCAAATGAACCAACAGATATATATTTCAAGAATATGAAACAGGCATGCATATATACCATATCACATGCTACAATATATCGCAAGAATTTGCTAAATAACCAACATGCATCTATCGCAAGATAATGCATATACAAGTGTATTCATCACAACAACAGTATAACGGATAGAATACTTGCCTGAGCGACTTGGGGGTGAGAAAGGCTCGGGACGAGTCTGATAACCTATAAACAACAAGTAAGTTGGAATTAAACCAAAATCACTTGTAAATCTATGCTTTAACTAACTTAGACTCTAATGCTAGTTTTACGCTCACCGATTCGCTTAAGTCACTCGGGTACCCTCGGCTCCACCATTTTTAATAACTTAACCTTTACGAGTTTTAAAGCGATTCCTTCGCGAATGACTTACCAACTTCCTAACACACTTACCATAAATGTTTCACACATTAATTAACCCTTTTTGGTCTTTAACCTATGTTTCAAAGTAAGGCGAGGGAAAAAGTTTCGTTCGCGAAACGCCGTTACTTGAAACGGTCGTTTCTCCTAAACCGTGCATCGGAATCGAACGAACTACATATCAAAACGAAGCTCGTAACATGAGCTATCTAAACATGGCAGTGGTCATAATCTAGCAGGGGGTTCTCGGGTCCTAATGCTATGCACAAAAACAGTCCAAAGAAAATCGGACGTTAAGACGGCTATGTTTACGTGATTTCCAAATTTTAACCCATTCACAAACAACCCAAGTCAACCTCAAATCCAACATACAACCATCCTCCATCCTTATCACATCATAACAACCCCAACCAATTCAATTTAACCATTCATACTTATGCTTAAACTTTACTTTAATCATTCTTAAGTTTCTTTAATCAAAACCACAAATTACCATTTCATTTCACTACCATTCCAAATCTCAAACTCTAATCATAACATCAACTACAATAACATCCTACTCATCAAAATCACCTTATAATATATATGGACCTAGGGTTTGAAAATGGTATACCTTCCTTGAAGTGGTGGGTTGAGCTAGGAAGCCTTAAGAAGCTTGGAGAAGCCTTAGGAAAGCTTGGATCTTCAAGAAAAACAAGAAAAAGTTCAAGTTAAAAACTTGAAAACACTATTCATTGTCTTCTTCATTGATTAAATGGAGAAGCTAGAGAAAGAATTAATGGCTTAAACTCATGATATAGCCATAACTAAGCATAAAGATGGTTAGGGAATTTTCTTACCAATTAAGGATGCTTGGATCTTGATTTTGAGAATTTTATCTTTGAAAAAAGTGAAAAGCCGAGAGCTAGGTGATGAACAAATGCCTTGGCTGATTTTTTTGATTCTTGATGAAATGATTTGCTAGCTTGGTTGGCTTGGTTTTGTTTTTGATTTAGCAAATTACTACCTTGCCCTTGAATTTGTGTGGTCCTTAATCAACCACACCTCCCTTCTTCCCATGTCATGCTTACCTCATCCTCATGATGTCATCCTTCCTTCCTTGTCTTCTTTCTATTGGTTGGATGACATCACTCTCATTAATCCCTTTGATTAGCTTCCTAATCGTTTGCCTAATGACCGCTGATCTGTTATACGGTTCGCTTAACTTTCGTTCTCGTTTATCGTTTGAAGGATCATACCCGGGATCTTATTACTTAGGTTCCCTTAACCTTTCTCAATACATTATATTCCTTTTTATGATCCTCTATTATAATCCTTTAATTTAAATCCTTTTTATCCTGTTACCTTATACTCAATTCTCTCCGTATCTTGTGGATTTCCGGGAAAAACCAAAGTGTTCGGAATCGGATTCTGACGATATTTACATACACTTATATACTTCATAGAGTACTAATAAAATCCCAGAATATCCATATCAGAACCCCTACATAGTGTGGCATGAAAAGTTTTCTCATTCAGCAAAAACACTATTCATAAGGGTTTCAAAAATTTCCCAAAAATTGGGGTTATTACAGTCTCCCCTCCTTAAAAGGATTCCGTCCCGGAATCAGATAGAACGTGAATAGGGATACTCTCTTAGCATTGCACTTTCTAACTCTCGAGTAAATTTTCCCACATTGTGGTTCTACCACCAAACTCTTACTAGTTTGATAATCCTTCTCCTAAGCACTTGTTCCTTTTCACTCTATAACCCTTCCTGGTTGCTCCATATAGGTTACGTCGGGTTGCATATCTATGCGCTCATATGCCCCTATTTGTCTAGCATCCGAATTACACTTCCTTAACATTGGTATGTGTAACACGTTATGAACTTTCTACAGGTTCGGGGGTAGGGCTAGCTCATATGCTAACTTCCCAAACGTCTTTATATACCCGAGGGTCCAACAAATTGTAGACTTAGCTTTCCTTTCTTTCCGAACCTCATCAATCCTTTCCAAGGGATACCTAAAACATTACTAGGTCCCCTATTTCATACTCTTTATCCTTTCGTGTCAAATCAACATAATTATCATGACCATCTTGGGCTACTACCCGCCGTCCTCTGATTAGATCTATCATATCCTTGGTCCTTTGGACTACTGCGGGTCCGAGCATCTTGCGCTCTACAACTTCATCCTAACATAAGGGAGATCGACATTGTCTTCCCTCAAGGATCTCATAAGGCGACATCTCGATAATGACATATGATCTATTGTCGTAAGATAACTCAATCCGAATTAAGTGATCATTCCAATTTCTTTCAAGTCTATTGCACAGACTCTCATTATAGCTTTTAGCATTAGAACTTTTGCTTCTCAATACCCATTCTTTTCCAGTTCGTAATCGCTATCACCTTCCGTTCCTAATATTATACTGGTTATACTTTTGCTCGTTAGCGTTCTATAACCTTTTAATAACCACGTCAACCTTAGTATCACGAATGTGTTCCCATTCCGCATACTACCACACTTTATTACTCCTTTTTCAGCTGTTTCTATTTTCCAAAATTTGATCAATCAAATAGAAGTAAAGGAATTTGTTGAGAGATTACTATGATCATGAACACTTGTTATATCGCATAGTTAGTACAGAAGGTGGCCAACCTTTAGTACTTGACAAGCAATTAAACAATAGCTGGTATCCTACTCGGCTTCTATCACACAGATAGATAGTCATTCGGCAATACCTCCCCTTCTGGAAGGGTTGTTCTTCTCAGCTTACATGAAATGAAAAGAAGAGAAAAGAATGAATTGAAGAGAATTGTATATTCATAAAAAAAAAATTTATTGCCATAAAATATCTGGCTTGGAATCTACCTCTGAACTATAGAGGTTTGTCATAGAAGAACAAAACATATTTTGTATTTATATCAACATCAAGTATTATAGCATCGCATTTCACATGCCTAAATATTTCTATTCCGTTCATCATTCTATGGACCCATGCTCTTCCTCGAGCTTATACACAATCACCTTTGAAACTCCCTCGACATTGAAAATCGAATCTGGAATCTCATTTTATACATCATCGATACTAGAATTCTGTGCTTGCACCGCAACCTTCCTCGTATAATAATACGACTCTCTATTGATAAGAAAGAATAATAATTCACTAGGTAGATACTCTACTTAATTAGTCTATCAATGATAACTTATACACTGCCACGACCCGATTAGTGGTACTCAATCTGAACATCCATTCCAATACAACTCTCACGGTTGTAATCGGCTCAATACTCGCAGAATCATTGCTGCCTTACTATGGTCCACCACTGACCTACTGTCGTCATTCATTTTTCCATAAAATCTTAATATCTAACCATACGGAGTCTATACATGTCGTATCAAATTCTCCTAAGGAGTTAACATAACCACCAATCACAATTCATGAAGAACACTCCAAACTCTGACGTACTTTCATGTCATGAAGCAGATAAAATTGCAGAAGAGTTTCAATCAAAGCAACGATAGCAGGTTAATACCATTTTTAATCATATGCCTTAAATAGAAGACTTAACTCAAAGGTTCGTTTAGTCCTTTTTGAAACATGGTCCTGGATTATTTCAAGATAGGACCTTCTAAGATAGATAGCCCGTTCATGGCGATTACACGAATTAAACCTTTACCAACTACTATTACGGTTGGGTATTGCACAGTCATCAGAAGGAATGTCAATCTTCCAAACCATAATTCAACCTTCACATTTTTTTTTTTTTTTTTTTTTTTAACCATCATCACTGTATTCTTTTGGCACACGCGCCTATAATTATCCACTTACCTTTAAAGTGTCGGCCACCTCTTTGGCCTTTCCTGATAGTACAATTTCCTTATAGTCAATGTCATTTTAACCACCTCCAAAATTTTCTACCTCATTTCAATCACAGCTTATGTGAAGATGTTTTCCTTAAAATCTGATGAGTAAAAAAAAAATCACCATTTTTCCATAAGTTATTGCCTCAGTCTTTAGAGGTTAATCACTGTCATGACTGACTCTCAATTATACTTAGAGCATCTTCTATCTTAAGTCCTAATTGCCCTGAACAATTTCGACCATTACTGGTTCGATCCATACCTTCTCGTGGTTTAACACGTGCCCCACTTGGCATCATTATAATTATGTCATATTTCCTTTATTAACATTTTTATTCTTGAGAATTTCGAATATTTCCTTTCTCCTTGTAAAACCTCTAAGGTTATCCTTCAATCGTTCCTCCTGTATTCCCTATATACAGGGCATATCAAAATACCATTTACTAATACTAGAACCATTGTCTATATACTTCTGAAAAATTTCTCCACTGATCCTTAAAGGTTATTATTACCTTAATCCTTTCCAATTCATACTGTCAAAACTCATACTATCCCTATTAAGGGTGAAATGCCAACCTTTATGCATTCCCCTAGGATTCGTTTTAAGTTACCGATATTCGATCCTTAATTCCACCTTTAAAAAGGTACAAGCATCCTTCCATGGATAAATAGTCATATATCCCTGATAAGGGTATCTTATTCAATCATTTCCACCTCGATAGTCTATACCGAATTCCACAATAGCATCCTTATTCAAGTTAAGGTCAATCCACATGGCCTCCAAAAGATAAAAATGGTTATCCGCTTTTCTTTCCTGATTTGGTAATGATCACATGGATGATCTGGAAGATATTGGTCGTGTTCAACGTGAACTTCTTCTTAATAAATCCTTATTTACTTTTGTTGTTTATCTCAACAGTCATCTCAATGTTGGGATATCTTTCATACCTGGCGTCTCCCTTCCTGGGTATCAAGCCACCGGTCTTACACTTCACATTCTTGAAGGTCACTTCCTTCATCCAATTTTCCTAATTTCTTACTTCCTTGTCTCCTCAGTCTATCCGCGTCTCAATATTTATCCTTCGAACTATCTCAAGGTTTCCTCAAATCCTCCCAACTTACAGGGGATAAAATATATTTATCTCTTATGCCTTCAACCATCAATTTAACTCATGGTGAATCACCCTCATCCTGAAGATTACATACTTTTCTATTTCTATTGCTACGAGTCTTTAGGGTTTCCTCATACCCAACTTCCTTATCATTCCTCAAACTCTATTGCCTTTATATTCCTTTCCACTTCAGTTTCTTTTTATTTTCCTTTCTCTTATCATTATTTCATGAACCAACACAACATAAGCATTAATTTCAAACATCCCGTCATTCTGGATTCGTGTCCTCAGAACGAATCTTGATAACTTTTTCAACTTAGATTCATAATTCATCATACTCATCCGCTTTTGTTCTAGCTCCAAAGCTTTTACACTACCTCCATAACCTTGGGAAGTACTTTCCCGAAAATAATTGTCTGAACTTAAATCAGTTTATTATAATCTCTTGCTCCGTGCCTTCCTTGGCCTTTCACCAGCAGGTGGTCTCTCTCTTAGGAGGGTGAGTGATAAAAACAGTCTTTTGTGATTCGTCAATCATTTAGAATCTCAAATGATTCCTATATTTCCCTTAGCCAGGCTCTTGCCTCGACTAGGTCAACTTGTTCCTTGGAACTCTGAGAGCTTAACGATTTAAAGGTCATGAAAGAATTTCCTGCCGCATTGTCCCCTCAGGGTGGTGGTTGGGGATAATAGTCTAAGTTCTCTTTAGACAGGTCCATGAATTGCCGTATTGGAGTACCGCCTCGGGTCTCCTTTCCTTACTCGACTTTTTGTTTCCTTAGTATGAAATGTTTCATCCTACTCCCCATAATTGGGGTCATCTTTTAATTTAAAATCCTCATTTTCCACTTTATTATATTCCGGGTTCTTTATATCTTAATTGCGACCTCCCTGATTATTACGTTCAAGGTTTGCCCTTAATCTTATTCCTTGTGGGGGCATATTACTTGGAAAATTTTGAGAATCTCCGGATATTTGTCTTACTTACTTTGTTTAAGTCTTCCCCTCGTTTAGTCCTTGCACGATTGCAATTTATGAATTCTTAAGTTCGATAAACTTCATGACACTCTCTTAAGTGTTAATAGAGCAATTAACAATGTGATTTATCACAATCAAACTGATCTGAACTGAAATTAACGAATATATACATAACCATTTGTTCGAGGGTACAACAACTGAACATATTAAAGAGGATTACATCATATGAACTTATCGCTCCTATCCCAAAAGTACTACCATAGGTAGTCATCTCGTCATTAAAACTAATCATTCATAACTTAGGCTAATCCTCCAAAAGCGGTGCTACATGAGACCCTTGTTTGATTGCTCTGGCTCTGCGCACTACCATGGATTAAGAGATGCGAGCACGCACGACATCCCTAACCTGCTCCATCACAGAGGTGATGAGGTCTAAGATAGTCGCAAGTAGAGCTGGATCAACCTGACCCTCAAGATGGCCCCTAGCTGTAACACGGGTGGTAGCCTCAATCCTTTCCATGCTATACGCTAATCCTGCTGGAAGTATCCCACCCTCAATCCTTGGTGCAGTAAGTCGATCCAACAGATCACTCCTAACATTTCGGGCCTCTGACAGGCCACCCAAAGTCATATGATAATCAGCGATAAGAGAAGCCTGAGTGGTAGCATCTAGCAGTCCATGGGGGGCAGGTGGTGCAGACCCAGGAGATCCAAATAGATAACCAAGCACGGTATCAGGTGACAATGGTGCAGGGGATAAAGGTGGCATTTCCTCGGTATGTGCTGGGCTCTGTACAGGGGAGGGAACAGGAATTGGTGGAACCTCATGGATGTCTACAGGAGCCTCTGGAAGAGGGTCTGATACTGGTATAATTGGGGTCGTGGAAGGCCCCACTCCTTCTGCCCTCATTAACCTTTGTGCCCTTGGTAACTCTTCGTCCTCTAGTGCCACCCTCGCGGCCATTCTTGCTCTGGTAGTCGCCCTGACTACGGTCATCTGTTCCTCAACGGTCCTCTCTTCATTCTCATCAGGATCCTCCATGAGATCCTCCTCAGCCACAATCCTTTCCGGAATAACATCCTCAACCGCAGCATTCTCTATCTGAACCTCATCCGGTCCCTCATTAGGGTACTCCATCGGATTCACAATTTGATCTCCAACTTGTAATAAAACATCCTCATGCTGATGCTCCTGAACCTCAAGGTTTGGTGCCCCGCTGCCCTATACGAGAACAAACTATGTTACTATCACGATACCTATAAGGGTTCCCATAAGGGTTTTAACTGACAATGCTACGTTAGGTAGCCCGACTATGAACTTGGCAAGAGTTCTTATTATCTTAGTGAACTTTATTATCTTAACGTCCCATCATCTCTGAGGTTTATAACGCTTGGCTCTGATACCATTTCTGTAACAACCCCAAATCCGGGGTCGGGGATCCGGGTTGTCACGGTCTTTCTTTCCACAATATCATTTCACTTAATTAATAATACTAACCTTATGCTGTGACCCCACACTAACACACACCACAACCCGTTATAGTCTCAGAGATGAAATTTAAATAAGTACAAGTCTTTGAATCCACAATTTAAAAGTTATTACAACCCAAAATGATTACTTGATAAATTTACAGTTAATTGCCATTATCTGCCACAAGTTATAATTATACATAATTGATTCTCAAAAGTAGATGGTCTGATCTACAATAGATCTACCTCTGCAGCTATAGCAGCTACAACATCAACGGGAAGACGCGGAACGCTTCCCATGCGCTTGCGCTGGGTCTGCTGGAGTCTGGCAATCTCTCCTAACTGTTGTTGTGTGATGAAGAAATAAAGCAAGGGTGAGCAGCAAGCCCACCAAAATAATATGTATAATGATTTACAATATATGAGCCTACTCATAATACTCATGAAAGTCTTGGTCAAAAGAAATGAACCAAGTTGATATCTTAATGCGATGAAGTCGCAAAATATTCAGTATATATATATATACATATATACTTTTCAAAATATTGGAAGTCCTCTTCCATGCATAATATACACAAAGTCCCAGTGTATAACTGTATAAAAAATATCGTTGCAAGGTGATCTCATATATCTAACCTTGTCTCAACGTTTTTCTGAAAATCTTTGTCATTCATAAGACAATTATTAATTAGATATAAGTTTAAAAGATGAGGTTACCAAATACCCCAATATACTTATATCTTTCCCAATACTACTTGAACTACCACCGTTCAAGTTATAATCAGTTTCAAAAGTTCATCACATAGATGAGACTACAAGACAAGATTTGAATAGATTCAATCTTTGAAATATTATTGAATGAAATAAAGTTACGAGATACTTTATTTAGTCCCGATATATATATATCCACATATATATATCTCTTAAACATTTCCTGGAACCTCTGTTATGTAAAGTATGAACAGAGTTTAAAACATCCAATGAATTTTGGAAAGGAAGAGAATTTTGGCATAAACCCGATATCTCGCTGATCAGGCAAAGATACCAATAAGTAACCTTTTCTACTAGTAGATGGACGAATTCCCCACTGGTCATCACCCTGGTCATAATTAAGACCTATGCTGGACTGCCACTCAGCCACCTATGCATTTGATGGACTCCCACTGAGCCACTTACACAATAATAGACCGTACCTCGGCCTGTCGCTTATGCCGACTCAATGAGAGGGGCTTACTTCCCGAACTTTGGGCAAGTAATCAATTCATTTACCAAATCTGCAACCTTGTTGCGAATATAAAATACACCACAGAGCCGGATTTCCCAGGTTTTGAGCGGGTATTTAAATCCCCTTTAAAAAGGAAGATCTTAAATATAAAAATGAGTTTTGGGATCCGCTCTGACTTTTAAAAACCATTTTGAAGACTCGAAAACACTTTAAAGAGTGTTTGGAGTAAGGCTGATTTAATGAAGTAAATCAGTCCCCAGAATATTAGAAAATATCTGAATATTATTAATTAAATAATATTCCCATCAAGAATAATCTTTATAAAAATAATTGAAGTAGAAGTATTAAAACTTATACTTGAAACGAGTATTAAATAACCAAAGCTATACTTATATGAAAGTATTATCTTTATTTGAATAATCGAA
This sequence comes from Apium graveolens, assembly GCF_009905375.1. Lineage (NCBI taxonomy): Eukaryota > Viridiplantae > Streptophyta > Magnoliopsida > Apiales > Apiaceae > Apium > Apium graveolens. The sequence goes on along the minus strand of NC_133655.1, from coordinate 224,343,789 downwards.
AATAAGTTTGATTATTGACATCTTATTCTTTAATAAAATAAAGAATATATATCAGCAAATAATCGGAGTCATAATACCTCGAATGAATATTATAAATAATATTCATTAAATAAAATAAAGGAGTCATACATCCTCAAATGAATATTCAAATAATATTCAATAAATAATATAAACTGAGTCATAAGCCCTCGAATGAATATTCAAAATAATATTCATTAATAAAATAAAGTTAAAGTTATCGAATAAACCTTATTCGATTTATAGTTTTGAAAACTATGACCATATATATATATAAATATATATATATATATATATCCATATCCATATATATACAAAATCTACTCGGGATCCTCGACTCCCGGTTTTAGAAAATATTTTCACCCTTGGGTCCCTATACTAAGGGTATATGCAAGTTACCGCTATCCTCTAACATAGGTATTATCAAATGAACCAACAGATATATATTTCAAGAATATGAAACAGGCATGCATATATACCATATCACATGCTACAATATATCGCAAGAATTTGCTAAATAACCAACATGCATCTATCGCAAGATAATGCATATACAAGTGTATTCATCACAACAATAGTATAACGGATAGAATACTTGCCTGAGCGACTTGGGGGTGAGAAAGGCTCGGGACGAGTCTGATAACCTATAAACAACAAGTAAGTTGGAATTAAACCAAAATCACTTGTAAATCTATGCTTTAACTAACTTAGACTCTAATGCTAGTTTTACGCTCACCGATTCGCTTAAGTCACTCGGGTACCCTCGGCTCCACCATTTTTAATAACTTAACCTTTACGAGTTTTAAAGCGATTCCTTCGCGAATGACTTACCAACTTCCTAACACACTTACCATAAATGTTTCACACATTAATTAACCCTTTTTGGTCTTTAACCTATGTTTCAAAGTAAGGCGAGGGAAAAAGTTTCGTTCGCGAAACGCCGTTACTTGAAACGGTCGTTTCTCCTAAACCGTGCATCGGAATCGAACGAACTACATATCAAAACGAAGCTCGTAACATGAGCTATCTAAACATGGCAGTGGTCATAATCTAGCAGGGGGTTCTCGGGTCCTAATGCTATGCACAAAAACAGTCCAAAGAAAATCGGACGTTACGACGGCTATGTTTACGTGATTTCCAAATTTTAACCCATTCACAAACAACCCAAGTCAACCTCAAATCCAACATACAACCATCCTCCATCCTTATCACATCATAACAACCCCAACCAATTCAATTTAACCATTCATACTTATGCTTAAACTTTACTTTAATCATTCTTAAGTTTCTTTAATCAAAACCACAAATTACCATTTCATTTCACTACCATTCCAAATCTCAAACTCTAATCATAACATCAACTACAATAACATCCTACTCATCAAAATCACCTTATAATATATATGGACCTAGGGTTTGAAAATGGTATACCTTCCTTGAAGTGGTGGGTTGAGCTAGGAAGCCTTAAGAAGCTTGGAGAAGCCTTAGGAAAGCTTGGATCTTCAAGAAAAACAAGAAAAAGTTCAAGTTAAAAACTTGAAAACACTATTCATTGTCTTCTTCATTGATTAAATGGAGAAGCTAGAGAAAGAATTAATGGCTTAAACTCATGATATAGCCATAACTAAGCATAAAGATGGTTAGGGAATTTTCTTACCAATTAAGGATGCTTGGATCTTGATTTTGAGAATTTTATCTTTGAAAAAAGTGAAAAGCCGAGAGCTAGGTGATGAACAAATGCCTTGGCTGATTTTTTTGATTCTTGATGAAATGATTTGCTAGCTTGGTTGGCTTGGTTTTGTTTTTGATTTAGCAAATTACTACCTTGCCCTTGAATTTGTGTGGTCCTTAATCAACCACACCTCCCTTCTTCCCATGTCATGCTTACCTCATCCTCATGATGTCATCCTTCCTTCCTTGTCTTCTTTCTATTGGTTGGATGACATCACTCTCATTAATCCCTTTGATTAGCTTCCTAATCGTTTGCCTAATGACCGCTGATCTGTTATACGGTTCGCTTAACTTTCGTTCTCGTTTATCGTTTGAAGGATCATACCCGGGATCTTATTACTTAGGTTCCCTTAACCTTTCTCAATACATTATATTCCTTTTTATGATCCTCTATTATAATCCTTTAATTTAAATCCTTTTTATCCTGTTACCTTATACTCAATTCTCTCCGTATCTTGTGGATTTCCGGGAAAAACCAAAGTGTTCGGAATCGGATTCTGACGATATTTACATACACTTATATACTTCATAGAGTACTAATAAAATCCCAGAATATCCATATCAGAACCCCTACATAGTGTGGCATGAAAAGTTTTCTCATTCAGCAAAAACACTATTCATAAGGGTTTCAAAAATTTCCCAAAAATTGGGGTTATTACAATATATCTCATAGAGAGCTCTTGAATTCACAAGAATCAAGAGTTTCTCTTTGGAGATCACATAAGAACTACACATGCATCCATGGAACTTCAACTTCCAAGTCACAAAACACTTGGAAAGTATATAAGATGAGTGTAGGTAAAAGATTTACACTTGGGAAGATGAAGAATGAATTGAAAAATGGAAGGGGGTGGGGGATTTTGGCCTTCGGCCGAGAGCAAGGTGGGAGGGGGAAAAGGAGAGAAATTTGTGGTGTGTTGGAGTGTGGAATGAGAATGACTTCTCCCACTTTGATTTCTTTGTTTTATACTATTTGGTTTACAAATGATGAGTGGAAGTGAGAACTTACAAAAATGTCCCTTGGTTAAAGTTAGGCCATTTTGCATGCAAGGCTAAGGTAGTAATTTGGTAATAATCAAATGAGTTAGTGGGGTTGGAAAAGTCTTGTTTGCCCTTTGAGAGAATAGAAGGGTGATTTTCATACATGGTCTCTTATGTAATTTGATAAATATGACAACTAAAATTTACAATGATTTATTTTTATAAAATAAAATACAAGTTCAAAAATTATAGAATTTATATCATAAAATAACTTGGATTTTTAGAGACTTTATAAAATCATTTTCAAAATTTGTGAACAAAATACCTTTTAAAAGAAAATTTTTCCAAAGCTTAGAATATTCCTTATAAATCAAAAATAAAGAAATTAAATAAACTCTTGCTTTGAAAAATCATATACTACACAAAACAAATTTATAATGCAGAAACTTTCACTCACACTAGCGTACAATCATTGAATATATTTTCATTTGACTTTAATATTATACCAAATCCACAAATAATATTACATAAAATGCCGGTCGTAACATATTTGGTTCTACAAATGATAAACTTTATAAAAAGTTTGCTAAGTTAATGCAAAGTAAATATGAAATGAGCATGATGGGAGAGCTAACTTATTTTCTTGGTTTACAAGTTAAACAAGTTAGTGGTGGAATTTTCATTAGTCAAACTAAATATATTTATTATCTTTTAAAGAAGTTTGACTTAATGGAATGTTCATCTGCAATAACTCCCATGGCCACTACCACTAAGCTAGAATTAAACAAGGCTGAAAAGTCTGTGGACATTACAAGCTATACAGGCATGGTTGGTTCACTTCTATATTTAACTGCCAGTAGACCTGATATAATTTTTTCTACATGTCTTTGTGCTAGATTTCAAGCTGATCCTAAAGAATCTCACTTAGTTGCTATTAAAAGAATTTTCAGATATCTCAAAGGGACTCTAAATCTAGGAATTTGGTACCCTAGAGAGTCTGGTTTTGATCTAATTGGCTCTCAGATGCAGATTATGCAGGTTGCAAAATAGACAGGAAAAGTACAACTGGCACCTGTCAATTTCTAGGGAATAAGCTTGTGTCATGGTTCAGTAAGAAGCAAAATTATGTTTCTACATCAACAGTCGAAGCTGAGTACATTGCTGCTGGTAGTTGCTGTGCACAGATATTATGGAAGAGGAATCAACTATTTGACTATGGGCTAAATGTTGACAAAATTCCAATATTCTGTGACAACACAAGTGCCATTGCCATTACTGAAAATCCAGTGCAGCATTCAAGAACCAAGCACATTGACATCAAGTACCACTTCATAAGGGAACATATGATGAATGGTACAGTGGAACTTCATTTTGTTCCAAGTGAAAAACAAATTGCAGACATATTCACCAAGCCACTTGATGAATCAACATTCACAAGATTAGTAAGTGAGCTAGGTATGCTTAATTATTCCTAAATTCATGTTCTAATTGTAATTTGTTTTGTAGCCTGAAATGAATTTGTTGCGAGAACAAAGTTGGCTTTAAGTAAAGATTATTCTATCAATGGATATTCCCTATAAATTGAAAGCCAAAATTGTTCTATCAACGGATGTCCATTATCCGTTGAAAGACAAATACATTTCTGGTAATTTTATCCTTCAACGGATAAAACTGTGTTAATCTTCAACGGATAACTGTTTACCTCATCCGTTGAAGTGTCACATCAGTCATTTTGAGTGAGTCACAGCCGTTGATTCTATTTACTTAACCGTTGATACATATATATATACACAGTTATATGTATTAAAGGCGGTTTTTAGAATACTTACAGTTTTTCTTTTATTCTCAAACGGTTGTAATTCACTTAAAAATATTGTTTAATTATTCTCTTTATGTTCTTATTTGAGAAAGTATAAAAGCCCCTTTGAATTCTTATTTTCACTTTACACTTTCTTGCAATTTTCAAAAGCTTTTACTCTCTTTCTCTCCCAAAACTCTCAACCTTTCTCTGCAACTTCTACTCACAACAATGGCACCAGTAGTAAAGATAATGTCCCAATCTGGGTTTGTCTATGAGAAAAACAATTTCGTAGCTTTGGTGGAAAAGAATGAAGCCCACTCAGATTATCACAAGATGATGGACTTCATCAAAAACTGCAAACTAAGCTATGCAATGCTGGAAGCCCCAATGATTTACTCTGAGGTAGTTGAGGAAATATGGACAACTGCAGAGTTCAACCCCATTGATATGACCATCTCTTTCTCTCTCAAAGGTAAGGATTACTGTATTAATTGTGATGATATATAGTCATGTTTTAAATTACCTGAAAATAATGCCATGACACCACACACTGATAATGATGTATCTAGCATGTTAGATTCCATAGGCTATTCCCTTGATTCTACTAGTTTAGGCAGTATTAAGAGAAAAGGCCTTAGGAAAGAATGGAGTTTCTTGGTGATGCCTTTATCAAGGTTTTCTCTGGGAAAATTAGTAATTTTGATGCAATAACTTCATCTCTTGTTAATATGCTCTATATGCTGGTTTCTGATAGGTACTTTAATTTTAGCAATTATGTTATGCTAGAATTGGGTACTAGGTTAGGTAACAAGGCAAATAGACCTCATAACATCTACTATGCTAGATTCTTTATGTTATTGGATAACCATGTTGCTGAAGGTTTGGCCATAACTAATGAAAGTAATAAACTTAAATGCTGGGCACAAGAGAAGAGGGTCCTTGTAGACCTTTTGAGAATTAACCTCAACAGTCAGGTGCCATTGGTATACTTACCTATCATGAATGCACCTCAGGTAAATGAGGTAAATACTTCTTCAACTCTTACTTCTTCCAACCCCATCACTTCTTTGCCTTCAAGTGTGGCCATGGGATCTGTGTCAATGCCCCAACAGATTCCTACCAAGGCCACTAAACCTAAAGTTTCAAAACCCAAGTCAAAGAAAGCCACGTCTGTTGTCTCTCAAAAGACAACAGTTGTAACACCTACCATAAACCTTGAGGGTAGTGTACAGGGTGTTAGTGGTGAGGGGAGGGGTGAACATCAAGAAAACCCCCAGAATAAGGTAGGAGAGGTGAGTGGTACCCAAGCTAGCCAAGCCACAGTTTCTCAAAAGACTATGGTGGTTGAAAAGGATTCAAACTCATCCCTAGTTGCATCCTCCCAAAAGGGTGCATCTATTGAAAATAGTCCCCAACCAGGGACACAGAACAAAAGAGGGAGGGACACTGAAGCCACACACTCACCTGTAAAAGCCTTCACAAGAAGAAAGAAGGTCAAAACCTTAGTTTCCACACAGGGAGCACACACTGCATAGATAAAACCACCTGTATCTATGCCTTCTCAAATTCAGCTTGATGTGACTCCAACAAATGTGGAGTCACAGCCCCATTCTCTCAAAATTGACACACATCAATCACCAAATTCTCCATCACCATCTCTGGATGTGAACATGATATTCACATCAATTCCTGATTCTCCCTCCTTACAACTCAGGGAGGAGCCCCACTCAAATACTGGTGATCATCATCTTTTAGATTATTTGTTTGATCATCAGCCAATTCTTTCAGACTTAGTTGAAGAATCTGTGTCACCTAAATTAAAATCAATCCACACAGATTCAACAATTATGTCACTTTCAATTTCTACTTCTTTTCCTTCTTCAACGGATATTCCTCATTCATTGACAAGTGGTTGTTCTTCAATGGATAAGCTTAACAGCAATTATCCGTTGATACCATCAGTTTCAACTTTAACGGATGCTCCTTATCCGTTGATGGTCTCTACATAAACAACTAAATTAATTCCAAGTGTAGAAGACATGGTTACTGTACAATCACTTTTAGGATTGAGGGAAGGGAGTGAAAACTTGAGTGAGAGGCTGGGTTGCTCCCAGGAAAAAGGAGAGCTTGAGAGTCTAAATATGCATACTATTTCTTCCAGCATGGCAAAAGAAAGTGAGAGGAGTACCACCTTAGTTGTTGAAGGTGAGGGTGTGAGGAGTGTGAGTCAGGGGGAGCCCCTGATGCAAGAAAAGAGAGAAATTGAGAGAAAAGCAGGTACATGAGGTATAAGGGTGGATCCAGCCATTGCTAGTGAGTCAATGATTATGGATGATGCTGAAAAGGAAAGACAATTTCAGCAACATTACAAAGCTGTAATTGATAACATTTCCTTGGATGCTGACACTTTTACTCATCCTGTGTCAGCCTATCAACTGTTGGCTATTCAGGGCAATGAGGAGGCAGAAAAGACTTTAAATCTAGTACATACTTCAGAATCTCTACAAAGGGATAAAGCTGCTGTCAATAGGATGCCTTCTATAGCTGGTGAGCCATCTGAAGAATTTGGAGTAAATTCTAATGATGATGACTCTGATTCTTTTGATGAAAGCATGAACTTAGGGGGAGATGAAGGCCCAAGTTCTATTCCAGAATTACCTGAATGGGCATTGACAAAGGAGTCTACACCAGGGCATTTCAATGTATCCTTAGTCAAACAAGTCATGTCTATCCAAAAGGCCATTCAGGAAACTTCAAATGCTGGTACCAAGGCTATTCTTCAAGCCCACCTAGATTCTCTACATCTTATGAAGCTACAACAATTAAGACGGAATATAAGTGTGGATGAACTCAAGAAGGATATAGCTGACTTGAAGTCCTACAATTCTGAGAAGCTGGATTCAATTATGCCCTTTCATACCATGCATGAACTATTACTGAGACTGAGAAGTGAATCAGATGTTGAAAATAAAATGGCCAAATTGGAGGAAAGAGTTTAAGCCATTGAAAACTCTGTGGTCACCATTCTTCAAAATCAACAGTCTCAGACTAGTCTTCTAATACAACTGGCTAAAGCACAGGGCTTAACCCCTCTCCTTGATGATACCAAAAAGGGGGAGAATAAAGGGGAAGGGGAAGGGGAGTCATCTATATATATACAAATATCAAAAGTGCTAGTTCCAGCCATCACTACTTCTCCAACACTTCAAATCAAAGGAAAGCTTGATGGAATTGATCTAATCCAGCTAGCAGCAGCTGAGATGAAGGTGAAAGAGCAAAGGAGAAAAATTGATGAAAGGATGCAACAAGTGTTTAGCTCTTCAACTATAAAATCCTTATCTTTGAAACATAGCACAAAAGTTGAGCCAATCATTATGGAGCACAAGCCAGTAAGGAGGAATAAGGTTGGAGAAACTTCTTTAAGGAACCTGAAGCCCATGGTACTCAAGCCAACCACTAGATTCAACAAGGACTCTACAAAGAACCCTCTAAGCTTTGCTCAATTAAAAGAGGTAAATTTTCCTCTTCCAAAGCCCGATGAAGACAAAGTTTTGGGTGGTAACATCATAAAACACAAAGAGACCAAGAATGTAGTGGAAAGAATGAATATGGCTATCATCTATAGGGAGGGAAAGAGCATCTGTGTGATGCAAGGACATCCCAAATTCTCAATAGCCAAGAGGGAAGAGACCAAAAGGCTAAAGGAAGAAGCTAAAAAGATGAAGGCTGACAAAAGAGCACAAGTAAAGCTTGAAAAACAGCTAAAGTCAACTCAAATTGAAGAAAAGATGAAAATTGAAGATAAGAGTGAAGGAGACAAGACTGAAAGCATAAATGTGGATATGGGGAATATGGTTGGTGAGAGTGTGGAGGAAAGGAGTGAGGAAAGAAAGGAATGGCAGAAAGGGAACAAAAAGAAGGTCAAGGCAAAAAAGAAGAGTGAAGATGACACTGAGGAAACCCAATCAAAATCTAAACCACTACCTTCTATTCCTGAACCTGTTGTGACTAATCCCAGTATAAATATTCATGGTGAAACAATCATCCCTAAAGAGGAACATATTGATTGGGACACCATCAAATTGCCTACCTTCCTAACTATCTCTCCACCACCAAAGAAACTGAAAAGAAAATCTAAATCAACACCTCCCCTAACCTCAAGTAAATTCACTCAGAAATATAAACCTAAGCCTAAGCCACAAGCCTCAAAGGATGATTATGTTCACATTTGTGACATAAAAGAACATACAAATATTGAACTCTTCCTGGATGAGCTGGAGGAAGTAAGGGGAATAAGTGCCTATAGACAGCTACCAGAAAGGCTAGTGTTCAAATATAAAGGAAATGTGGAGAGGACTTGGCCTCTTCAAAGAATTCTAAATGAGGGCTATTCTACCTTGGTTAGAGTCTACTCAACTATCAAAAGGGATATTGGCTTTACCAGGACTGCCAAAACTGAGATTCTCAACAAGATTACCAGCATAAGAAAGAATTGGTGGGAGTCAAATTCCTTGCCTAGAACATTACTCATCCCTAAGCATGGAATCACAATTCATAAATCACCTCATTGGTTGATGGAGTTTAGAGACCACAAAGGAGTCATAAGATTTTTTAGACTTGAAGACCAGCTTAAAATTGCCAGTAATGAAACTCTCAAGGATATGCAGTCTAAGTTGGATATCAGTGAAGAAGATGAAGCTGAATTCTACAGACAACTCCAACTTCAAGTAGAGGAAAATGACAGGAGGCTAGGGAAGAGAACAAGGGAACAGAGGAAAAGAAAATGATTTACTCAGACTAAAGGAGCACCCTTGGAAACACTTTAAATCTTCAATTCTATCTCAGTACATACACTTTTGCAGCACTTTTGAATTTCTACTTGATTTCAGCTCATATATTTGTTAAGTGTTTTTTATCATCAAGTTAACCCTGAATTTATGCCTACAATTCTAGTAGACATAAATAGGGGGAGATTGTTAGGAATATGTGTATTAATTTGATGATAAGTTAAACAAAACACTTAAGTAGAAATTTAGTGTTTGTAGCCTCAACGGATAAGACCATCTTGGCTATCCGTTGATGGAGTAGCTTTACTTAGAAATAAGTTTAGTATTGTAGCACATTTCAGTCTCTACATTTAAGTTATAATTCTTAGAAGTTGTGGGAAATTATAAGTCATGTTGACTACTAGTGGATATGCAAATATGAGGGCTAATTGTAAATATTTCATGCCTTGTAATTTTTTATAAATGAAGTAGTATCAACTGATAGATTAAAGGCCTTCAACGGATGAGAAACAAAGCTTCAACGGCTGTCTCTAAAGCTTCAACGGATAACATCCATCAACGGATGAGTCCATCAACGGATGAGTGCATCAACGGATAAAGCTTCAACTGCTAAAGCATCAACGGATAAAGCCATCAACGGATGAAAGCTTCAACGGATGCTCAGTTCAATAGCAGTTGATAGTGACAATTTATAAGCTGACAGAGGCACATGGGTTGACAGAGATAATTGGAATGTGGTAGCCTCTTGGAGGAATCAAGAAAAAGCAGCATTTCCATTCTGGTGCCAACAAGGAAGTATTCAAAGATTCACAGATTATCTTAGATTGCATTAGATAGAGAAATGAAGAAGAAACATGTGAAAAACTATTTTATAATTATATTTTATCTTTGTCTTCACTTGTAAACTTGGTGATATATAAACCAAGTAGCAGCTAGTAATTTGATGTGAATTTTCCAGAGCTGTTTAGAAAAACATAGAGAGAAAATCATTTAGTTTGTACTAGGAAATAACTGTGATCTATTCTTTGTATCACAGATTTTCTGAAATACACATCTCTGGTGGAACAACAAATCCACCAAAAAAGTTTTTAAAGCCTTTGTGTTCTTTACACTTGTGTCTTGAATATACATCTGTCTGCACCTGCTCAAAGCAATTCACACAAATCTATTCATCATAACACTTAGCTTTTGAAACTGCTTAAAACTTGAAAAAGTTTTGAGATTTACATTCAACCCCCATTCTATAAATCTCATTGTTAGTTCCCTGGGAATAACAGCGAATTTAAAGTATTTTATTGTAAACTAAAAGGAAATAAAAAGGGAAAAGAGTACTTAAACGAATTTAGACCCCTAAATTTTTCAAATGCCTAATTTTGCTAGATAATCGCTATGCTTCAATATTTTTCAAATATCTAACAAGTTTTTGCAGGATTTATCCTAAGAGAGGAATCAAGTTGAGTCCCATAAACTGTATGTGCAAAAATATTTTAAAACTCATGTATACACCGAGGGGAAGCACACAGTTGAAAATTTTAAATTTTAAATTTTACTAGAATGACTTCAAATTTGGTATGGATCACTTAAATGGTATTTTATATGTATGGTAAAAATTTTGTAACATTTCGAGAATTTTTTCCGGGCACGGATTTCGAGGCAGTTGGTCCCATAGTTGACCACGTTTGACCTAGCTACCATTGACCATTATTGAACAAACTTTTCAGGAAATCATTTTATAATATTTAGGTAATTATCATATTTTTATGATATATATTAAAGAGTTTTTGGGGTGGTCATAATTAATGGTGCTTAATCCTTAATTAAAGTAATTAAAGAATGATTAAAAGAAATGGAAAATATGTATTAATATATATATCAGCTGTGATTTGAATGAATACTAGCTTGTGCTTCCTTCCCACTTTCAACGAAACACAACCTACTTGCCATGTCATCAATCCATGTGATACACTTCATCCACCATCCATTCCTTCTCAAATCTCAACCATTCATTCCACCCAACTTTTTCTATAAATAAACCCCCACCACAACCCATTTTAACTAACAAAAAGAGCCAAATACTTTCTGGGAATTTTTCAAAAAGTGCCTCTTTTCATCTCTTTTAAATTCTATACACACACTTCTTCTCAAAAACCTTCTCTCTCTTAAATATATACACATATACTTAAGGTTTTTGATATCCAAGCTTAGCTTCACCCAACCAAGCTTGTTCCCACCAAGTGAACTTATCCACCACCACTTTCCGGCCTCCCGAAGGGCTGCCCAAGTTCGTCCATAGTGCTAAAATCCGGTCAAACTTCCGGCAATTTTTTCCGGCGAACTTTTCCGACCGTTTTCCAAAAGTGGTGAGTTTTTAGCTTCTTCTTTGGTTTTCTTTATTTTGAGCTTTGTACTTAATTTCTCTACTTCATCTCAAGCTCTAATACAAGATCTCCTATAAATAAGGTTCTCTAAGAAAAGAGAACGAAAATTCGAACTCGGAATTCGAATAAGTACTTGATCTTCAAACCGAAACTCTAAATGAATAAGATCTATAATATACAAGTACTTAAATCTCTAAATAACTCCTCACGAGTGATATTTCATAAATCTCTAAATAACTCCTCACGAGTGAGATTTCATATTTGACATCGCGAGTTGGCCAATTACTTGCATTTTATTTATCTCGACCTTGACCAACATATTTCGTGAATATAGTATAATTACGAAAGGTATCGTTTTATAATCTCGCTAACATCTCTAGCGTTCCGAGAGATTATAAATTGATCAATAGTGATCTTCGTAATTTTGTCAAATATAAGGGACGGATTAAATCACACGAGTTGGCCAATTACTCGCACTTCTATTATTTGGATCTTGGCCAACGCATAGTTCGTAGTCCAATTATGAAAGATATCGTATAATCCCCTTCTAGCACCTTAGTGTTCCGTGGGGTTTTTATTCGATATATATAAACTTTGTAATCATCCGTCTAAGCTTCAAATGTGGATTTAATCACACGAGTTGACCAATTACTTTGCATTTCATTTATCTCGATCTTGGTCAACGCATAGTTCGTTTATATAGTATCATTACGAAAGGTATCACTTATAACCCCTTCTAGAATCTTCAGTGTTCCTGGGGATTATAAGTCGATCAATAGTAAACTTCATAATCATTCACCTAAACTTCAAAAGCACAAATTCAAAGCCAATTACTTGCACTTCTATTATTTGGACCTTGGCTAAGAATCATAGATCCTATAAAGTTACTTGAAGTTAAAAGTATACTTTTACCACATAATCGTCAAATCATAAGTATACTAAATCCATAAGCCTAAGAGCTTAAAAGGATAGGTACAATTTCGAGATTGTAGCCAAAATATTCTTTGATCCATAAATACATAATCGAAAGTAGAAGAATACAAAAGAAGTCATAAGCCATAGTGCTTATATATATATATACAAGACTTCTTATTACTCCGATAAACATATATTTTACAAAGACGAAGTAATCATAAGTATACTTGACATATAAATACATATTCCGAGTTAAGTATACGTATTAAGCTTGAAGATCAAAGAAGTCATAATCCATATTGATTATACATATAAAGGACTTCTTATATTACTCCGATTAACATATAATCCATAGAGACGGAGTAATTAAAAGTATACTTGATATCACATTTTATATCTCAAGTCAAGTATACATATAGAGTATTAATATTCTTATTTGAATATTATACTATCTTTTGGGCTAGTACCGTAACATACTAGTTCAACACATATTTTCTCTATACTTTGTGTTTTCTGGATTGTCTTATTAGTTTCGCAGTGAGGTGAGGTGACGTGAGGTGATCTTCATTCTAAGACCTAAGTCTCATATACACTAGCGGGGAGTTAGTCGTATTTGCACCGTGAAGAAGAGGAAAGACCTAAGACCGAATACTAAGATCCGAGATCGGTGAAAGCTAAGGAAGCCAAGTCCACACAAGGGATCTACATCAACTTTGAAGAGATAGCGGGGAGTTATTGTCTAAGATAAGTTGTGTAGGAATTGCATTTATTTTGAGGTGGTGACCCTTGTGTTACGCACCAAGATAAATATTTGTAAGGGTATAAAGGCTTCTCCGCCTACTAAAAGAGCGAGTTTATATTAAGGGAAAATCCCGAGTCCGGGAGGGGAGCTCGGGGACTGGAGTAGGGGTGAGCGGATCTATTAGAGGTTGCGCCATCGCGAACCAGAATAAAATCGCCGTTTGGTATTTCTTTCCTTACACTTTATTTTCCGCACATAGAAACTGCATAACCACTCGGTAAAGTTTTAAAAAGGGATAAAATTATTTTAAAACTCCATAATAAATTTTAAATTGATAATTAAGCTATTCAACCCCGCTTCTAGCTTAATATAGCCCTCATACGGGACTTAACAAGGCACACAAGAAAGCATGGAGGAATCAACTTGTGAGCCCAGTTTTTCTTAGCAGCAGCAGCAGGAAGTAGAGGATAGTGCTGGTTTGGGTTCATCGCAATATAGGCGCTTGGTGAGGAGGATGGATGCGATGCATGACATCCATAGTAGGTTTGTACATGATCTCACCCAGGCGTCAGGGACAACTTTTAGAGCCACGGGAGTTGACATCCAGTGGCCAGTCTTTGGTGAGGATTCTATGTACCCACCTCCTGACACTCCTCCCACAGAGGGTGATGACGATCTTGATTCCGAGTAGGCATGCCTGATTCCTTGCTATTACCTTCACTGAGGATAGTGAAAATTTTAAGTTTGGGGGTGATAGTTTAAGGAATATGTTTGTTTGAGTCCATATAGTTTGCATATTCATGATAGTTTAGTTCATATAGTTGCATATTTGTCATGTAATTTTTTTATTTTATTGTTAGTATGTTGCATATAGTTTCATACATTTGCATTATTACATGATCCCTTAATTTAATTTGCCGATTGATTTGTGATATTGATGCGAGTGTGGTGATGTCGTATTTAGGAATGTTAAGTTCTATCGAGTTGATTTGTGGACTAGAAGCAAGTTTTTTCACTAAGTCTTATAGGTTGCTCGCGTGCTAGATCATGATCATGGTTTGCTTGTTTGTCAAGGTTTAATCACATGTTTATGATTGAAATGTATGATACTCTCTTAATGGTAAAATGACATAGATTTTTAAAAATTGGAGAAAAATATAGGATGTCAATGCTAGTTCTGGCTAGGTGTCAAATGGCTAGTAGCCGACTCATTTTATATGAGTAGTCTAGGGTTGAGCGAGATGGAGCAAAACGCACTCACTCAGAAAAAGAAAAAAAGAAAAAATGATATATTATGTATAATCGATCATGAGTGGGCTCTTTAATATTCAAGTTATTAAGTTCTTAGGGGACTTTGTGCCTAGTGACCTAAGGCTTTTATAGTATGGGATCCCCTAACCTAACGCTCGCTACATGGGTATTATTGCATAAATCTTTTGTGGACCTCACTCATTGCACGATCAAATAAGCATATTTGTGTTTGTTATGTGTTAGCAATAAAAGCATGGATCCGTGTATAACTCCGATAAATAAAAATTGAAGTGTTATAAGTTATTTTGAGTTTAGAGTTTATTCTATTTATAACCTTGTGATTGCCTTGATGAGTGGTGAGTTATGGTTAATGATCTAGTTGCAATAGTATATCTGTTAAGCAATTGCACACACGCACATTTCTAGCTTGTGAGTTGATTTATGGGATTTGATTGAACTTGTGCAAATAACTGCATTTGTTGAGATGTTGCTTGTTGATTGATTAAGTTATTCTATTGGGATCATTGCATTCATGTAGGTTGCATTCATGCATTTTTTTGTTCTTCGAGTCTGTTTATGCTTGAGGACAAACATCGATTCAAGTTTGGGGGTATGTTAAATGGATTTTATATCCACCTATAACTCTTCATAAAGCTTCGAATTGGTGTTTTGTACTCAAGTATTTTGTATTTTTGATGTGTTTTTGTAGTGTTTTGCATTTCAGGCATAAATAAGGGATCAAGGAGATTTAGCATTGCTTTGGTGCTACATTGGTGTTAGGAAGATGCTAGGGAAGGTTGCTCGTCAAATACCATCAAAAGCCAGCAAAAGAAGAAGAAGAAGAAATAATCAGTTTTTCCAGAATGTCAGCGCGCCCGCGCTGTGATAGCGTGCCCGCGCTGTGATAGCGTGCCCGCGCTGTAATAGCGCGCGCCCGCACCGGGTCGAAAACTGAAGAATCCTGTTTTGAATAGAAGATTGATTTCTGGACTTCAATGCTGATCGGTGCTGCTATATAAAGACAACTTGAAGACGTTTTTCATAACAGAGCTTAAGGAGAAGACGATGAGAAGACCTATAGCACAATTTAATGAAGGCGAAAAAGATCTAGTTTATTCTTGTGATTCTTTGTTTTAAGTTGTAATCTTGGATGCTCGTTTCTTGTTTGTTGAACCTAATACTCTGGATTACGTATTTTGTTTATTATTTGTTTTATAAAGACCTAGTTTACTATGCCATACTTTCATCGGAACCCACGGTTATGATGAGTTCGGTTATGAACTAATCGTTATCGTGGGGTTCTAACGGATTTATTTATGGATTTCAATGGTTAATCTTTTTTCGATATCTTAGTGTGTGGTGATTGTATGATATCCTAGTATTGGTTGTGCTTATTCATCTTATGTGTATCGTGAACATATAAGATAACGTGTTAATCTCTAATGAAGCGATAATGAATTTAGAGGTTTAGAACTTGCCGTGCTAGCATAGGTTCATAGATTTGTTAAGTATGATTCGTAGGTAATTTTAACCATCCTACTTGCCCTATGTAATCATGATAGATAACTTGCACGTTAAACCTTTGTGTTGACAAATTCTATAGATATATAGGGTCTCAATATACTTGGTGTCTATTCAGCTTCTATCTCTTTATGGATGTCTGGTAATATGGTATTCATGCAATGAAAGTTGGCGTTTATCAGTTTCGTGTTATCTGATTAGTTGTCATCACCATCGCATGCTAAGGTTAAGAACAATGGCTTTGAATGAAATATTTAATGAAGTTAGAATCCCATGTTTGTCTCATATAGTAAATCAACCTTTATTCTCTTAGTTATTTGCATGTTAGTTAATATCTTAGTTATAAATAATCTCAATTTCTTATTCATTTTAGCATTGAATCATAACCATATCATTGTTGCATAAGTGCATAAGTCTTAAAGTTAACCAAAAGAGTCTCTGTGGGAACGAACTAGAAAGAATTCTATGTTACTTGCGAACGCGTATACTTGCGTGTATTATTAGCGTGTGTTTTCGTCCTAACAGATGGCTGTGAAGAGGATTTTCAGATACTTGAAAGGGACTCCAAACTTGGGATTATGGTATCCTAAGGGAACTGGTTTTGAAGCTGTTGGTTACACAGATGCAGATTTTTCTGGATGTAGGGTTGACAGGAAGAGTACTAGTGGAAGTTGTTAGTTTCTTGGACAAAGACTTGTATCCTGGTATAGCAAGAAACAACAATCTGTGTCAACTTCCACAACTGAGGCTGAATACATAGCTACTGGAAGTTGCTGTGCTCAAGTGCTTTGGATTACAAATCAGCTAATGGACTATAGCCTAGTATTACACAAAATTCCAATAATGCGTGACAATACTAGTGCTATATCTATTGTGGATAATCCAGTTAATCACTCTAAAACAAAGCACATTGATGTAAGTTACCATTTTATTAGAGAACATGCTGCAAATGGTATCATTGAGCTTATTTTTATTCCAACTGAAAAACAATTAGCTGACATCTTAACTAAACCTTTGGATAAAGCAACTTTCACTAGACTTATAGGTGAAATTGGAATGTTAAATTCTTCATCCTAATGCAAGAACTCAGCTAACGTGTTACAGCAGATTAATTTCTAGTAAATCAAAATTAATTTGATTTAATTGGAAATTAACTGAAATATGAATTATAAATATTTCAGAATTTTCTGCATATTTATTTTTCAAATAAATAAATAAAAATTTAGCTTGGAATTTTTCAATTCTAAGAAAACTGTCAAAATATTAATTTACATCTTCAATATGTAAAAATAATCATAAGGCATAATCGAAATGATCAAGAGCATATAGAGAAATGAGTTCTCGATAAGTCTAATTGACTTATCTACAAGTCATTTTAAGACTTCTCGAGTAAGTTCTCGAAAAGTCAATTTTCTGACTTCTCAAGGGACTTCTCGATAAGCTTTATTATGACTTATCAATAAGTCATTGTAGAGTTCTCTATAAGTGTTACTTCACAGAGTTCTCTACAAGTACACTTAGACTTATAAATAACTCAGAACTGAAATAATTTAAATTCAATAAATTATTTTGATAAATTGCTCATGATAAATTTATTCTATATTTATTTGGATTTATTCAAATAGAAATTAGAAATAATTCAGTCCATTTTAGGACAAACTGAGTATTTATTTGACATCCCGATAAGTTAATTTTAGTTCTCTAAAAGAGTAAATTAAAATGACTTCTCAATATGTAATTCTTTTTCAAAATAACTTCTCGATAATATTCTCCAAATGTCTATTTTTGAGTCCTTGATAAGTCATTCTCTTTTACTATAAATACTCAGACATCTCGACATACATATACTTACGCCTTCGAGAACTCTAACTGACCTAGCTTTTTCAATTCCAACCCGATTTCTCTCTCATTTCAAATCCTTTGTTTATAATTTCTTTTACCCATTAATCTACACATTCACAACAATGGCAGCTAACATTATTGTACCCTTCATCCCAAAGGAGACCAACTTCCTTGCATTCCTAGATGCCAACCAGGCTCCTGAAGCTTTCAAAAGCTTTGTCAAGTTCTTGTTTGAAACTTTGTTGGAGCTCTTACAGCTAACCCAGTCCTCTATCTGGATGTATTGGGGGATTTTTGGAACACAGCTCTAGCTAGGACAGTTGTGCATGATGACCAATCTTCAACACTAGTGGTTAACTGTCAAATCAAAGGACAACAGGTTGAGATAACTGAAGCTGATATGAACCTGGCCTTGAACGTTCCAACTGACAAGATAGTGGAGATTCCAACTTAGGAGGAGCTATATGATTTCTTGGATTTTGTCAACTACTCTGAGAAAATCAACTTGGCCAGCATGAATAGGAAAAATCTAAGGAAAGAGTAGTCCTTTCTGTTTGATTCTGTGGTGGGGGCTTTTACATGCAGAAAATCAGGAATTTACAACATTTCTAGTATTGTTCAGAAGCTGGTCTACTCAATGGCTCACAACAAGCAGATCAATGTAGGACACTACATTTTGGAGGAATTGAGCACCAGTCTCATCATGCCATTAAGTTCAAGAGGTAAAGAAATATTCCTTCCTAGATTCATTATGTCTGCTTTAAATTATAAAGTAAATGACATACATATGCTTGAAGGTGTAGATAAGTCATTTATAGGAAATAGTAAGCAAGTGTCCAAAATCTTATTTGGATCACTTACTATATAAAATAAGGTACAGGTGGGTCTTAGGTTAACAGCTTTCATAATTGAAAGATTTAAGACCTATCCTTACCCTATACCTGACATGAGGCCTAATGTAGTTCAACCTAGTGCAACTATGGTTCCTGAGCCCGTGGAAGTACAAGCACATGCACACCCACAGGAACCTTCCCAAGTTGAGCCTAATTCTTCAAAACCAACAGTTGTTAGGAAACCAACCACTTCATCCTCTCAAAAGGGTGAAGTGAGTAAAAAAAGAAAAAGGAGGTAACCCTTACTATACTAAGTGAGAGTGGTGAGGAACAAAGACCAACTAAGTCACCCTTGGTCCGAAAGCCAATGAAGGCTAAGCAAACTGAGTTGACCACTCTAGACACTTCTGCATCCTCTCAAAAGGATGTCGTTATAAACAAGGGACTTGAGCAGAATCTAGGGGCATCCTCTTAACAAGGTGTCTGTATTAAAAAGAGCATTCTCACAAATGCATCTTGTAAAGAGTCTGCACCTACACTTGACAAAATTCAAGTGTATGTAAAAAGAAACAAGGATGACACACACCATGAGAGCACATCAATTGAAGCTCCCTCATCTATTCAGGGGGAGCTTCCAACACTATCAATTGAAGCTCCCTCATCTATTCAGGGGGAGCTTCCAACACTAACTACTAAGTAACAACTCTCAATCTCTCGAATTTCTTCTTCACAAACTCTACTTGAATCTCTTCCTCAAGTGCAAACTCACTCAAGTGACATGGTTGAAGAAACCTTGCTCACCACCCAGACACCACATTTAGATAGTGAGAGGCTACTAGCTGGGGTAGACCTTGATGACACCATCACAAACATGGGGGATTCATCAGTTTTCACTGAAGACCCCATGGTAGTTGAAAATGCACCTTCATGTACAAATCAGTCTTCACTGACTATAAGGTTTGAGGGTAGTACTCCTGAGGGGGAGCTATATAAATCCTCTCCAATTCAGTTGGAGGTTCCTGTCACAGGAACAACTCCCCTCAAAACCCTGGCTGAAATTTCTCTGACAATTGAAGCTGGGAGTACAATTGCCAATGACCCTG
Source organism: Apium graveolens (assembly GCF_009905375.1). NCBI lineage: Eukaryota > Viridiplantae > Streptophyta > Magnoliopsida > Apiales > Apiaceae > Apium > Apium graveolens. Next base: position 224,323,886 of record NC_133655.1, on the reverse strand, counting down.
TTATGGGAGAGGCAAGTTTAGCACATCTAAGTGACAGTGTGGTGCAAGACACAAGGGTTTGAGGATGTTGCAAATGACAGTAGCACAGTCATATCCCCTCAAATTCAAATGGAGGTTCCCACAACTAGTGAGGAACAACACCATGTAATAACCACAGTGCAAACTATGAGTTCAACTGTGACTCATGTCACAAGTGTTCCTGGCTCCTCTCAAATTCAAACAAATAAACCTTCAACCTCTCAGCAAACTCATCTAGTCTCTAACTGGCTACAAGAAGCTGCAACTCAACCTACTCTTGAAGATTTCAGGGTTGACCAACTAGCAGGACTTGCACAGATCTCTCAACAACTCCTCACATCAGATATGTCCAATCAGGACTATAAAAAAAATGTTGTCTTATCAAACAGATGTGGAGGACCAACATGCCAAAATAGTACATAAAGCTGGCAGAGATGCAAACTATTATGCCTGGGTAGATAAGGAGTTCAAGATAGAAATGGAAACACTCTTGGCATAATTTAGAGAAGAGTATCTCACCATTTTAGGATGCAATGCCAGATACTTGTCTCCACAGGAAGTTTATGATGCAGTAAATGAAATAACTAAAGCTCAAATCAAGGCCTTTCATAATTTTGGGAAGGCCCTCACTGTCACATTAACTAGTCATCAATAAAAAATCATGGGAATGTTGAGGAAAAAGATGGATGAGATAATCCCCTCATACACTACTAGAAATAGTAGACACGACATCGGTCCTTAGACATCGGCATGTAATGTACCAAATGTTAAAATGCAGTTTAACATCGGTTTTGTAAAAAGCGATGTTGAATACACATATTGACATCGGTTTCACTTAGTAGCTGTTGTCTATCTTTAGAAATTAAAAAGGCCACAAATATGTTTTTAACTTTGACATCGGTTCATTTTGTTAACCGATTGTCTATGGCCTTTTAAAAAAAAATAAAAATTACTTAACTTCCCCCCCCTTTTCAGTACACTTCCCCCTTTAATTTTAACAAAAAAATCACTTAACATATTTTCCCCCTTTTTCCAAAAAACCTCCCGCGACCCTCTCATCTCTCCCCGACCCTCGCCTCTCTCGTCTCTCTCGTCTTGTCCATCCTTCTCTCTTAGTCTTCTTAACTTTCTTCTCTCTTCTTACCTTAGTCTCTTTTAACCGTCTCTCCTCTCTTTTCTCCGAAACCCTAATTTTAGCCCCAATTCTAGTTCAAGATTTGGAGCTTCAAATTAGAGCAAATTAAACTTGAAATTGAGCTAGTATTTGGAGGTTGGAGCTAGTATCTGGAGGTAGACAGCATAATAAGGTACGTAGTTTCTCTTGCGTTACTATTCAGCTTCTGTAGTTTCTCTCTCATCTCTCCCAATCTCTCTCAGTCTCTCCCGGCCTCTCTCTGCAAACTCAACTCAGTAGTATAATAAGGTACGTGGTTTTGGAAAAGGGAAGGTGTTTAGTGTGTGTTTCTTGGAATGTGTGTATGTAAGTGTGTTTGAGATGGGGTTTCTTGATTCCTCGTGGGATTTTGTGCTTTGATGTTATGGTGTAGTGGAAAACAATTTTTAAAGTTCTTTGCATTTTATATAATGTGTTTTGTTGTTAGTTTTGGTAATTTAATTGTACGGATTTAAGGATTTGCTCTATATATGATGTGAGCATATTTTATTTAATTGTGCTTGTTATTAAACTGGTGATGATGAATAATAAATTATATATTCTATGTGAAATTGATTGGTTAAATAAATAATTAATATCACTTTACTTGTGGATCCTAAAAAAAGATTGTTACTGTTTGTTTGGATACATTTGTTATTTTGTTACTTGTATGCCCAGTGATTGATACTCCTATTTGATGTTATCTTAGTTCTAGTTGACTCATTGCACTTTGACATGCTCATTCAATTGTTGATATTTTATTTAGTTTTAGTCAACAAGCTGAAAATTCAAACTAGAACTTATGAATTGTGATAATAATATCCTAATGCTGCTAATGTTCCATGTTATGAAACTATACCAAGGTATCAAACTGGTTCAATGGGATATGTCCATGTATACAGAATGGAAAGAAATAAACACAAAATCGCAAAATAGGAATTACTGGACGCATCAATTTTGAGGCATGTTTACATCAAACAAACACATTACTAATGGCATTGAATGTTGATGTTTTAGTTCTTTGACAAGGTTGTGATAAGTTACACCGTCAGGATTGAATAGTTCGGTAGATTTTGGAGTGCAATTGATACTAAACACCATATTCTACTCTTTAACACAATTAAGTAGTGATGTTTTGATATTTACATATTGTTGTGTATAGTTTATAGGTGTCTTGGTGTTAAACAAAATGTTATTTGATATTGATATACAAATTAGTTGTATCTATTTAGGCTCTCAGCAAGTACCTGACATTCCTATATAGGCCATGCTGACTCGCCTGATGTTGCATCATTAGGCCAAGTAAAAGCAGTGGAAGTATTCATAAAGCAATAGCTTGTGCTGTTCTTCGTATTACAGAAGAGTAGTAGTGCCTTCTAGGAATTTGCTATATGCAGTGGACTGGACATGCTGGAAATATATTATCTCAAATAGAGTACACATCCGCCCGTGAAACATGTACTTGGGTTTGTCGTGTCATCTGGATCTGTAAATTAGTCTTCTACAGTTAGCAAAGTGGCAAGACCAAGATAAAATTAGTCTTCTACAGTTAGAAAATTTTATCTGTAAATTAGTCTTCAACAGCTTAGAACATGTAAAGTTTAGATTTCTTTCGAATTACTGAATGTGGTTTGTACTTATGACAACAAAATATGTCCGGTATCTGATTATTATGCAAGTCTTGTAACTTTGTCTTTCATTCTCGAGCATACTTTTTTTTCTGTACACCTTATTATATAAGTCTGTATTTTATTATCAGCTTTTGGTGAAGATAATTTAATTCCTTGTTTTGGATTCGGAGATGGTATTTTTTTATTTCTTCTTTCGATGTTAGTGCTAAAAGTACGACTTATGATGATGTTTGTCGTCAATGCAGCATTCAACCAATGGTTGGTTGAAATAAGTTGACTGAACCAAGGACTTTAACTGATTTTTTCATTTACAGCTTCAATGCATGACCAAGAAGTGTTCAGTTTCTATCCAGATGAGAAATATTGTGATGGATTCGAGGAAGTGTTGACACGATATAGAGAGCTAGTCCCACAACTCAGACTTGCAGGTTTGAACTTGACTAAATTAATATCCATTTTCTTTTTGGTTGGGGCAAGTATCTTATAACATGGTGTCGGTTTATGTGAACAGGTCCAACTTCTTTTGCTCCCGTTATTGAAATGGAAATTACTATTGTTGAACAAAGTCGTGACCAGTATCATGTTTCGTTGATAATAGCCGAAGGGCAGGTATTATAAAATTATAGTCCGAGAATTGTAATTTATTGAAACAAACATGGCTATGATTGCTTTCTGAACACATATATGACATATGGATTTAATGTATATATAACAATGTACCTTTGATGATAGGTGACAAGAAGTGTCGATACTGAACGTGGTCAGCTAAGCCATCAGGATAGAAAAACTGTAGAGGCAATTGTGAAAGCCAGGTGATTTTGGCAGTCTAACTTTTTCTTGATGATGATTTTGATACCAAAACACCTACAAATGTTCTTACATTTACTTTTACAGTGAATACCCCTTATCGATCATATTACTTGGTGTTGGGGATGGATCCTGGGACATGATGCGAGAATTTGATGACAATATACCTGCTCGAGCCTTTGACAACTTTTAGATTATCTTTTTTTGGTTTCATTACTTATTATATTTGCATTTATCCATCAGTGCACAGAGAGGCAAGGCAATAGATAGGATTCCTCTACTCCCACCTCACTACGGCATGGCATCTCGAGGGGAATCAAAGCCTTCACAGTCAACTGTTTTATGTCCGAGTGGATCTTCTTCATATAAACAAACTCCATCCGTCCCTAGTAGGGAGCCTCCAAGTTCTTCAGCTGATGCCAATGTAAGTGCATTCCCAGTGGAATTTCCTACTGTATCACTTCTCACTTTACTGTTGGATCTGGTATTACAGGAATCTTCCTCCAGATGCTGTCTACCTCCAGATACTACCTCCAGATACTATCTGGTGGTACATATTAACTAGTCAAATATGTTTAGAATGTTGGATGTAATAACTTTGGAATTTAGGTTTTATTGTTTTTAGTTAGGATGTTTATTTTAGACTTGGAAAGTAATGTCCGAATTGAGCTCTTGTTGGATTGAATGTTAGTAAATTTGGTATCAATGTATACCTCTATGTTTTTACAAATTTGGTTGGATGTATTGCATATTTTTGGTATTTTTCTGGTTGAAAATGCAATTGGTTCACCGGGCTATTAATAGTACCAGGATGGCATATGCAATTTACAGTACATTAACATCAGAATGGTAATTTAAAACCGATATAAAAATGAACAAAAGACATCAGGTGAAACAATATTAAAAGAAAAAGAACTACAAAAACCAATGTCAAATAGTCATTTGACATCGGTTCTGTAAAAAAATCAATGTATTTTAAGCCAAATAACATCGAATTTTCAATAGCTGATGTCTTAAATTTTACAATATTAAAGATTAAACATCGGTTAGAAAAAAACACTGATGTTAAACAAAAGGATTTAAAATCACAAAATGAACGAAACCGATGTCTAACCCAGTATTTTACATCGGTTGATAAAAGTACCCGATGTCTGATGGTCCATTTCACAGCGGTCAGACAACATAACCGATGTCTGATCTAGACTTTCACATCGGTTTGTTCGAAAGATTTTAAAAAAAATGTTTTTTAGAGCTTGTACGTTTCATGTTTTAATGGATAATTACCCCATAATATACTCATATTCACCTAGAAATACTGTAATATAAGCTGAAATTTATTGCAAAGACATCAGAATTATTCTTAAAACCGATGTATAGCACTGTAATAGACATCGGCTGTGAACCGATGTCAAAGGCTGATGACATTTAACATCACACGCGAAGACATCGATTCAGTTTTTTTTAACATCGGTTCAGAACCGATGTCTGATCCCATATTTCTAGTAGTGATAGGTAGAGATCAAGAAACAATATAAAACCTTTTCAGAACAAATGTCAAGGTATGATCTAAGTGGGGTGGACAAGAGTGTGAAACAACTGAAGGAATCCTTTGTAACTCTCTACAAGGTAGTCAAGATCACATAAAAAATTCGAATGACACAAGGTAGAATTTGGATCAAATGCACACTGCAAGATACACTCCTTCCCTTTTGTCATTGATGAAATACAGAAGCATGTGCAAGTTGCATTTGGACCATCTACCTCTATATCTACTTCCACATCTCAACCTTCCTCTACATCAACAAATCTACAGATTCAAGCTCTCCAAGGTCAAGTCTCAACTCTGCAAACCTCCAATGATCAACTCACAACTCAAGTGCATGCTATCACTACACTGGTGCAGAGTCAACAGGCAGAAATTCAAGCATTGGTGGACTCTCTTAAGCACTTACAAATGCAAAATTTTGTTTCTTTGTGAGCTATCATGGGGAAGCTCAATTTCCCACTACCTGCACTTCCTGAGTCTGTGAGGCCATAATTACCAACTCTCATGCCTGTTTCGAAGACTAAGGGGGATATAGAAGCTAGGATATAACAATCCAAGGATGCTAGTAAGTCAAAGGAGCCTAGAGAATCAACTATAGGCTCTTCTAAAGCTCAATTCTCAAAAGATGTCGGACACGACAGACTCCTAAAATCTACAGAAGGACCTTGTCAAGATCAGGACTTCAATGAAATTTTGTCAGTTCTAAAGGAGTCTCTCCACAACAACTACATCACATAAAAGAAAGCCTTGGCTAACAACATCAACTTTATAAGAGTGGTGATTGTCAAGATTGATAACTTTCTGGAAAAGAGAATTATAGCTAATGTGAATGACTGTGGTCTGTACAGATGTCTCCAGGTGTCTCTCACCAATATTCAAAAACTGAGAGCATCTTAGATGGATGTGATAATTGACAAAGTGCATAGAGTAATTCCAGAGGACACCCAATTGCTAAAGGAACTCAAAAATGCTCAGATAGCTTCTTTTCCTGAAGCCTATCTCTATCCAAGCAGGGGGATTGCCTACATCTGTCCACAAACCAGAAAATGCAAAAAAAATTTAAGATTGAATATGACCTTTGAAACTGATCTAAAGACCAAAATTAACAAGAAGCGTGAATATGAGGAAATGATCAGAATCTTGGGGAGATATCTTTAAAATGTAGACACCATGTTGCCTATCGCAGATTATAATTTAAAGGATTACAAGGATGATGATGAGCAGAAGCCAAATGATCAACCTACTTCTGGCTCAAATCCAAGTCAATCCTCAAGAGCAATTGGTAACAAGGGAAAAAAGAAAGATGAGAAGAAGGGAGATGACAGGAAGAGAGGAGAAAAAAGAAAAAGGAAGAAAAAGGAAGATGGATCACAACCACAACAACAACAAACCCTAAAAATCTAAATCAACCAAGCTCAACCCTCTATGCCAACAAACTCAAATACCAAACCACCTCAAACCTCAAAGCCTAAATACTTGTACAAACAGATTGCTAACACCTTTCTGAAAATACCAATCACCTTCAGCCAAACATTTCTCAAGAAAATCACAAACCTACCTTCTGTCAAGCCATCACTCAAAGTTCACTACAATCCTGTTGAGAAGAAACCTAAGAAAGTGCAAGTTACTAAGAGGGTTATCTGGAATTGCTATAATCAAAGTGGTTTTCTACCTCTCAACTGGTGCATCTCAGATGAAGACTACTTTCAACAACTAGCTGAGAAAATAGTCAGAGTTTGGGTTGTAACACTAAGGGAAGTAAGAATCTACTATGAGGATGGGTCCTTCACATTTCTTGGTAGCAACTTAATGGACACCTTTTCACCCACAGAAATCAAGAGAGTGATATATCTAATCAAGAGAGCAGCAACTTATCTGTTTAACTCAAGAAATCACCTAATGTATAAATTTTGTATCTGTGTCAATTTGTATGTATAAGTCTAATTTTCCATTGAAGTTTGGGGTTAGTCTTATTAACAGGCATGAATTTGTGATAAGCAATCTTCTCACAAATTGGGGGAGATAGTTATGCAAGACATGCATGTACTATAACAAGACTAAGTCAAATTGACAATCCTAAGTAAGTTGTATGGTAATCTATGTTTGCATTTTGTATTGTAACACTAAAGTCTGTAAAAATGTAAATAGATTAGACTGGAGCATTTTTCTGTAAACAGTTTCAAGCCTAAGAATAAACTCTGGAAGAAGATCATGAAGATCATGCCTCAAAGAAAGTGTGAAGAAGCTTGGAGTTGAATAAATGTGTTTTGGGAAAAATGTTCTAAGTCAATAAATCTACAAGTCACAGATTATGTGTTATAGAGAAGTCATTCGAGAACTCCAGAATGACTTATCGAGAAATCAAGAAAAGCTACTAGAGAACTCAGAGATATCAACAAGCCAAATTGAAGACATGAAGAATGGAGATATTGACAAGTCATTTCTTCACTAGAGAACTCTGAGATATCGAAAAGTCAAAATATCACTAGAGATCTCTGAGATATCGATAAGTCAAAATATCACTGAGATCTCTGAGATATCGATAAGTCAGTTTGTCACTAGAGAACACAGAGACATCGATAAGCTAAAGTGAAGATATGAGGTTGAGAGATCTCGATAAGCCAAATTCTCTTATAGAGAATTCAGAGACTTTTATAAGTCAAATAACTCTAGAGTTATTAGAGATCTCTATAAGTCATTATACCTATCAAGATGTCGAGTTCTCTACATGACTAACTGGATATCTCGATGTAAAAGTTCAAGTACAGAATACAGATCAGTTTAATATCCAAGATTATCAATCAACAAACAAATCAATCACTGATTTGAAAAGTCTGCAAAAGCAGCTTGAAGAGTACAAGATCAAAGTCCAAGATTAAATGGCAAAGTAAAGTCACAGTCAGGCAAGATTAACAAAGATACACTAAGCCGGAAATAGAAAGATTTGGTTATCCAAAAGTAGGGTTTGGTACATGCTATTGCATGCTGTGTGAAAACCAGCATTTACTGTTCTATAAAGTAAACACTGGATGCTTTGTTTTAATTGTAACAACTAGATCTGAAATTTCTTGTAACTCTCAAGAGAGAAGCTGAGTTCTGAATATACTAAGAACCCAAAAATTTGTAGCAAATACTAGCTTGATTTTAATATAAAATTAAGTGAGTTTTGAAAGATAATTGTGTTCATATTCATGTTTTAATTATTATGATAACATACATTATCTCTACAATATAGATTATTTTGTTCACCATTATTAAAAGTTCAAAGAGACCTTAAAATTGTTTAAAACACATTCACCCCCTCTGTGTTGTATTCATTACCAAACAATCTCCAACGCTAATAGCTAAAATGGTTAGCTAAATGATGATTATCTAAAATTTTGTTGAATCTGTAAGAGATTTTGCTCCAGCCATATTAGCTATATTGGTTATCTATATTCATTAATATTATTTTTTACTATTTTTAGATGTTAAAATAAATTTAGTTTATATTTAAAAATAAAAATAAAATATATTTATTAATATAGTAATTTAAAATATATTAAAATTGAAATATAATAACATAGTTATATATGACCAAACACAATTAATAAACATGGCTTATATATCTATTATAAAATATATAATTATATTACATTATATTTATATAAATTTGTAATGTATATTAAAATAATTATTAAAGGTATATATTAAATATAAAATAAGAGCTTTAAAACATATATATTAAATGTAATATAAATATATGTATGTATTAATGTGTAATCACGTATAGGTTTAAAATTAGGCAAAAAGGTGACGTGGATCTTTTAACTAATGGTCAGAGGATCAATTATTATAGAAGACATAATAGACAATATGTAAAAATATTGCTAACAGGTGTGATGGTCGGAGGGGTACATTTTTTAGGTAATATATATATATAATACTGTCACATAGATTTTTTAGCTAATAGGTGCATCCCGTTGGAGATGCTCTTATATAACAAATTTTTAAAGTAAACAGATATCCTACAAATTTTTAAAGTAATAATTCATCGTGAATTGACTGTGTTTACTACAGAGCACGCTAATGGTTTTTATTAAAAGCTCATTTTCCATACTGCTAGCACGACATAAGCTGCATGTTGAACCTCTGCTCTGTAAACTGATTCACATCGAACACCATTAACAAATACGGGTTAAATTGAATCACATAATGTTAGATATATTTGATAATGTCATGTCGAATATGATTTATGTTTAGTTTTTAGATCTTACTTAAACAGGACAAATCAGTACTTAACTGGAATCAACACTTATACTAAAGTCAGAACTTAAGTGCTCAGTACTTAAGGTTCAGGAGATAATTATCAGGAGATAATATCAGGACTTAAAGGAAACTTTCAGATAAGGAAGGCGGCTGATTGAAAGGAAAGAAGATCAAGATAAACGTAAGAAGAGATATACATGAAGAAGGAATTCTATGAAGAATGGAATACCTGGAAGAAAAGATAACTGATTGATATATTTTAGGAAGCAGAATTATATTCCATATCAATTAGAGATTATCTTGTAACTGTGTGATATATAAACATAGATATAGGGTTTACACTATAAGTGTTATCATTATCGAGAATATTATTTGTTGTAACCCTAACAGCTCTCGTGATATTTGTTCATCACTGAGAGAGGACAGTTCCATATTGTAACAGAGTTTATTGCTTTGAATAAAGTCTGTTTTATGTTACTTGTGTTATTTGAATTCGATTTGATTGTGCTATACACTGTATTCAACCCCCTTCTATAGTGTGTGTGACCCAACAAGTGGTATCAGAGCCTATATGTTAACACACAAACAGTTTAAGATCCAAAAATAATCATGTCTGAAGTAGAAACTCCAACCAAGCCAACCAAAACTGAAGAACCACCAAAGACTCAAATCCATAGTCGATATGAGGCTATTAGAGTTCCCATACTGAAGCCATCTGAATATACCATATGGAAGGTGAGGATGACTATGTTTCTGGAAGCTACTGATCCAGAATATCTTGACAGAATCCATGAAGGATCTCACAAGCGAACAAAACTCGCTGTTGTAGTTGCAGGTGAAGCAGCAAAGTCTGTACCAAAGGAGAAGAGTGATTACACTGCTGACGATATTGCTTCAATTGCTAAGGATGCTAAGGTACGACACTTATTGCATAGTGCCATTGATAATGTAATGTCAAACAGGGTAATTAACTGCAAGACTGTAAAGGAGATTTGGGATGCCTTGGAGATAAGGTGCCAGGGAACTGATTCGATTAAGAAGAACAGGAAGACAATACTCACTCAAGAGTATGAACACTTTGACTCAAAGCCTAATGAGTCATTGACTGATTTATATGACAGATTTGTCAAACTCTTGAATGATTTGTCACTAGTTGAAAATGAGTATGATATTGAAGATTCAAACCTTAAATTCCTGTTAGCTCTTCCTGAAAGTTGGGATTTGAAGGAAAAAATTATAAGAGACAACTATAATCTTGAAGAAACAACTCTTGATGAAATTTATGGTATGCTCAAGACTCATGAACTTGAGATGGAATAAAGAAGCAAGAGGAAAGGAGGAAAGTCAAGGACAGATGCTCTTAAGGATGAAAAAGAATCCCCCAAGGTAGCTACCTCAAGGAAAGGCAAGGTAAAAGCGCTCATCACAAAGTCTGATACTGAGTCATCAAGTTCAGATAGTGATGATGACTCAGAAACTGAAAGCTTGCCTGAGATGGATGCTGATGAAGAGATGATGAAGCTGTGTGCTCTTATGGTGAAAGGCATCACAAGGATTGCATACAGGAAGTTCAGGAAGGGAAAGATGTTTTCCAGGAAAGGTGCAAGTTCTGATAAGAAGAATTTCAGAAAATCTGAAGGCAAAGGAGGGAAGTCTGACAGAGGAGATTACACAAATGTCAAATGCTACAACTGTGGTGAGAAAGGCCATATATCTCCTGATTGCAAGAAAGTAAAGAGTGACAAAGGTAAAGCTCTTGTCACAAAGAAGAAAAGCTGGACAGACACTTCAGATTCTGAAAGTGAGGAGAACTATGCCTTGATGGCAAATGCTGATATGGCAAATGCTGATAGCAGTACTGAAGCTGCTGAGTTAAAGGTACCTCAAACTTCTTATGCCTTTCATACTGATGATATTAATGAGTTGAGAAGATATCTTAAAACCATGTTCATTAGTTATAGAGATCAAACTTTAACATGTGAAAGATTAACTTCTGAAAATCTTGCTTGTAAAAAGAGGAATGATTATTTAGAAAAAGAGTTAGTCATGTTCCATCAAACTCAGAAAGATAGAGATGATGCTTTCTATGTTAGGGATGAAGTACTTAAAATGAATGAATCTCTAAAAACTGAGCTAGAAAAGGAAAGATAGATTATCAGGACTTGGACTAAATTTGGCCGAACAACTCAGAATTTGTTAAGTAGTGGAAACTGGAAAGAGGGCTTAGGTTATGGAGATGATAAGAATGATAAAGGAACTGTAGATATTAAGCCTATAGTTGTTAAACAAAAGCCAAAGTTAAAACCTGTTAAGTTTGTAGCTGTAAAGTCTGAAACTGAGAAATTAGAAGTTAAAGAGGAATTAACTTCTGACAAACTAAAACAGGAAAAGACAACTGAAGTAAACGTAGGCTTAATGACAGAGAAGAAGCTTAAGCATAAGCTGAAAGATGTAAAAAATATAAACAAGGTAAAGTCTCCTAGGAAAAATAGGAATGGAAAGGAAGGTATAAATAAAAGCAATGATTATAAGCTTGTTCTTAATGCTCCTAGAAAAACATGTCATAACTGTGGAAGTTCTAACCATCTGGCTTCTTTTTGCAGGAAGAATAAGAACATAAACTCTTTACCTTCAAAGAAAGGAGTTAAGAGTCAGTCTGTTAGATATAGGCCACAAAATCCTTATTTTCATTGTGGTAGTTTATGGCATTCCATTTACACTTGTAAGGAATATCATAGTTTGTACTATGATTATTATCAAATTAAACCTTCTTTAAAGAAAGTTAGCATTGTTCATTCTAGTGTAAGTTTTGATACAAAGTCTGATAGTATAAATACTGATAAGAAAATTGTTAACATAAACCCTGATGCTAAATCCGCTGCAAATGTTAACAAACTTAATAAGGCCACAGGATCCAAGCAAGTCTGGGTCCTTAAAACTAATCATTAAGCGGTCTTTGTGATTACAGGACAACAGGAAAAACATCCTAGTTCTGGACAGTGGATGTTCAGGACATATGACCGGAAATAAAGCCCTGCTATCAGACTTTATGGAGAAGGCTGGCCCAAGTGTTTCTTATAGAGATGGCAACATTGAAAAAACATTGGGATATGGCAATATCAATCTTGGGAATGTCATCATTAAACAAGTAGCTCTGGTCTCAGGACTTAAACACAATCTGCTGAGTGTTAGTCAAATCTGTGACAGAGGTTATCATGTGGATTTCTTTGAAGAACACTGTGAAATTGTAAGCAAATCTACAAGCAAAGTTATCCTGAAAGGATACAGGCATGGTAACATTTATGAGGCCAAGCTTTCAACAAGTACTGATGCTTCTGCAATCTGTCTGATGAGTAGAGTATCAGTTGCAGAGAGCTGGAATTGGCACAAGAAACTCTCTCATTTAAATTTCAACAATATAAATGAACTGGTCAAGAAAGATCTTGTGAGAGGACTGCCAAAATCAGTATTTGCTCCTGATGGCCTTTATGATTCATGTTAGAAGGCTAAACAAAGAAAATCTTCATTCAAGAGCAAGACTGAATTATCAATTCTTGAGCCTTATCACCTACTTCATGTAGATCTTTTTGGTCCAGTGAATGTCATGTCTATTGCAAAGAAGAAATATACTATGGTCATAGTGGATGAGTTCACCAGATACACATGGGTGTATTTCTTGCACACAAAAAGTGAAACTGAATCTATCTTGATTGATCATGTCAAGCAACTGGATAAACTGGTCAAAGATTCTGTGAAGATCATAAGAAGTGATAATGGCAATGAGTTCAAGAATTTGACAATGGAAGAGTTCTGCAAAGACCATGGAATCAAGCAGGAATTTTCTACTCCTGGAACTCCATAGCAAAATGGAGTTGTTGAAAGAAAGAATAGAACTCTTATTGAAGCTGCACGAACTATGCTTGATGAAGCAAAGCTACCAACCTATTTTTGGGCTAAAGCTGTGCAGACTACTTATTTTACTCAGTATGCAACACTCATTAACAAGCATGGAAAGACACCATATGAGATGGTGACGAAAAAGAAGCCAAATCTGAAGTATTTTCATGTATTTGGATGCAAGTGTTTTGTTCTTAAGACTCACCCTGAACAGCTATCCAAATTTGATTTAAAAGCTGATGAAGGAATTTTTGTTGGATATCCACTTTCCACAAAAGCCTTCAGAGTCTACAATTTAAGAACAAGGGTTGTCATGGAATCTATCAATGTCTCCTTTGATGATAAGAAAATTACTGGACTTGAAGATTTCGATGATCATGATCAGCTGAGATTCGACAAAGAAGACTTAAATTCTGATACTGAAAATCCTGACAGTCTAAATCCTGATACTGTAAACTATGATGGATTAAACTCTGATGTTATTGAAACTGTGGTGACTACGTCAAAGGAAGATGCACCTGTGCAGGGGGGCATACTGAAGATACCACTACATCTCAAGAAGCATAAGAACATACAACTGGCTCTTCAAGTTCTGATTCATCAAGTTCTGATAAGCCAAGTTCTGATAGTTCTGAAAACTTAAATTCTGAAGCATCCAACTCAGAGAGCATAGTTTCAGGGGGAGCATCAGAAAATGTTGATGAAGATGGCATGGATCATGGGGGAGCATCCAGTTCTAGAGAAAACCTTCCATCTGCAAGGAAGTGGACTAAATCACATACACCTGACTTAATTATTGGAAATCCTGATGCATGTGTCAGAACTAGAACAGCTACTTCAAGTGAATGTCTTTATAATTCTTTTCTTTCTCAGACTGAACCAAAGAAAGTGGAAGAAGCTCTTCAAGATGCTGATTGGGTGCAAGCAATGCAGGAAGAGTTAAATGAATTTGAAAGAAACAAAGTCTGGACCCTAGTGCCAAGACCAAAGAACAGATCTGTTGTTGGTACAAAGTGGGTGTTTAGAAACAAAACTGATAGTGATGGCATAATTACAAGGAATAAAGCAAGGTTGGTTGCAAAGGATATTCTCAACAGGAGGGAATTGATTATGATGAAACATTTGCACCAGTTGCTAGATTGGAAGCCATAAGGATATTTTTGGCTTATGCTGCTCACAAAAAGTATACTATCTTTTAAATGGATGTGAAAAGTGTTTTTCTCAATGGAGAATTGGAAGAGGAAGTATATATTGAACAACCTCCAGGCTTTGTAGATCCCAAATATCCAAATCATGTCTACAGGCTTGATAAAGCACTTTATGGCCTTAAGCAAGCTCCAAGAGCATGGTATGAGACTTTAGCTCAGTTTCTTCTGGAAAGTGGATTTAACAGAGGAACTATAGACAAAATACTGTTCTACCTCAACCATGGAAAGGACTTACTTTTGGTTCATATATATGTTGATGATATCATCTTTGGTTCTACAAATGATAGACTTTGCAAGAAGTTTGCCAACCTGATGCAGTCAAGATATCAAATGAGTATGATGGGGGAACTTAGCTATTTTCTGGGCCTTCAAGTCAAGCAAAATGAAGAAGGCATTTTTATTTGTCAAACCAAGTACACCAGAAATTTGCTGAAGAAATTTGGAATGCAAGATTGTTCAAGTGCATCCACTCCCATGACCACTGCAATAAAATTGGATAAGGATACTGGTAAATCAGTAGATATTACTGATTACAGAGGTATGATTGGCTCTCTACTCTATCTAACTGCTAGTAGACCTGATATCATGTATGCTACCTGTCTTTGTGCAAGATTTCAAGTAGATCCAAGAGAACCTCACTTAACAGCTGTGAAAAGAATTTTCAAGTATCTTAAGGGAACAGCTGATCTGGGATTATGGTATCCTAGAGAATCAGACTTTAAACTAATAGGTTACTCAGATGCAGATTTTGCAGGTTGCAAAATAGACAGGAAAAGCACAAGTGGAAGCTGCCAATTTTGTAATAACCCCAATTTTTTAGAAATTTTTGAAACCCTTATGAATAGTGTTTTTGCTGAATGAGAAAACTTTTCATGCCACACTATGTAGGGGTTCTGTTATAGATATTCTGAGATTTTATTAGTACTTTATATGGGATATAAGTGTATGTAAAGATCGTCAGAATCCAAATCCGAACACTTTGATTTTTCCCGGAAATCCACAAGATACGGAGAGAATTGAGTATAAGGTAACAGGATAAAAAGGATTTAAATTAAAGGATTATAGGAGAGGATCATAAAAGGAATACAATATATTGAGAAAGGTTAAGGGAACCTAAGTAATAAGATCCCGGGTATGATCCCTCAAACGATAAACGAAAACGAAAGTTAAGCGAACCGTATAACAGATCAGCGGTCATTAGGCAAACAATTAGGAAGTTAATCAAAGGGATTAGAGAGGAAGTGATGTCACCCAACCAATGAGAAGAGGACAAGGAAGGGAGGATGACATAGCAATGTGATGTAAGCATGACATAGGGAAGGAGGAGGTGTGGTTGGTTTATAACCACACAAATATAAGGTTATTAAGGTAATTAACCAAAAACAAAACAAAAAAACAACCAAGCTAAGCCAAACAAATCAAAAAACACAAAATCATTTCATTCTCATCATCTTGCTCTCGGCTTTTCATCTTTTTCAAGGGCAAGAATTTCAAAAATCAAGTTCCAAGCATTGTTAAATCACAAGGTAATTATCTAAGCTTCCTTGTACATAGATATGGATATGCTATAAGTTTAAGCTCCTAATTCCTTCACAACCTCTTCCAATAAATCAAGGAAGAAGATGGTGAATAGTAACCTTCAAGAAATAACTTTAGTTTTCTTGAATTTTTATGAAAGATTAAGGTTATACAAGCAAGGATCAAGGTTCTTTTAGGCATTCAAAGCTCTTGGGTTGTGTTAGGAAGCTTCAAGGAGGTATAAACAACTTTCACCTTTAACTTATAGTTTGAACTTTGAGTTTTGATGAGTTTATAGATGGATTAATGTATATATAGAAATATCCATGTATGTATAGCAAGATCCATGTATGTTAGATAGTTTGGTTGGATTTGTGGTGATTTTGGATATGAATCTTGGTTAATGGTTAATGAATCTTAAGTTATGGTTAGTAGATCATGTTTGCGGTTGAATAAGTTGGAAAACCTTGAGATTATGGACTGACTTTGCCTTGATATAAGTTGTGTTTGATGTATTGATGATGGTTGGGTGGTTTGTAGTGAATTGGTAAAGAATTGGAGTGGTATAAATATTGGTAATCGCGTAAACATAGCCGTCGTAACGTCCGATTTTCTTTATACTGTTTTGTGCATAACATTAGGACCCGAGGACCCCCTGCTAGATTATGACCACTGCCATGTTTAGATAGCTCATGTTACGAGCTTCGTTTTGATATGTAGTTCGTTCGATTCCGATGCACGGTTTAGGAGAAACGACCGTTTTAAGTAACGGCGTTTCGCGAATGAAACTTTTTCCCTCGCCTTACTTTGAAACATAGGTTAAAGACCAAAAAGGGTTAATTAATGTATGAAACATTTATGGTAAGTGTGTTAGGCAGTTGGTAAGACACTCGCGAAGGAATCGCATTAAAACTCGTAAAGGTTAAATTATTAAAAATGGTGGAGCCGAGGGTACTCGAGTGACTTAAGAGAATCAGTAAGCGCAGAATAAGCGTTAGAGTCTAAGTTAGTTAAAGTATAGATTTACAAGTGACTTTGGTTTAATTCCAACTTACTTTTTGTTTATAGGTTACCAGACTCGTCCCGAGCCATTCGTAACCCCCCAGTCGCTCAGGCAAGTATTCTATCCGTTATACTGTTGTTGTGATGTATACATTTGTATATGCATGATCTTGCGATAAATGCATATTGGTTATTTAGCAAATTCTTGCGATATATTGTAGCATGTGATATGGTATATATGCATGCCTGTTTCATATTCTTGAAATATATATCTGTTGGTTCAGTTGATAATACCTATGCTAGAGAATAGCGGTAACTTGCATATACTCTTAGTATAGGGACCCAAAGGTGAAAATATTTTCTAAAAACCGGGAGTCGAGGATCCCGAGTAATCTTGTATATATGGATATGGATATATATATATATATATATATATATTTATATATATATACATATATGGTTATAGTTTTCCAAACTATAAATCGAATAAGGTTTATTCGATAACTTTAGCTTTATTTTATTATTGAATATTATTTTGAATATTCATCGGAGGACTTATGACTCCTTTTATTTTATTAATTGAATACTATTTTGAATATTCATTCGAGGGTTATGACTCAGTTTATTTTATTATTTGAATATGATTTGAATATTTATTCGAGGGCTTATGACTCTTTTATTTTATTTATTGAATATTATTGGAATATTCATTTGAGGATGTATGACTCCTTTATTTTATTTAATGAATATTATTTATAATATTCATTCGAGGTATTATGACTCAGCTTATTTTATTTATTGAATATTATTTGAATATTCATTTGAGGATCTATGACTCCGATTATTTGCTGAGATATATTCTTTATTTTATTAAAGAATAAGGTGTAAATAATCAAACTTATTTTCGATTATTCAAATAAAGATAATACTTTCATATAAGTATATCTTTGGTTATTTAATACTCGTTTCAAGTATAAATTTTAATACTTCTACTTCAATTATTTTTATAAAGACTATTCTTTATGGGAATATTATTTAAATAATAATATTCGGTCATTTTCTAAATATTCTGGGGACTGATTTACTTCATTAAATCAGCTTTACTCCAAACACTCTTTAAAGTGTTTTCGAGTCTTCAAAATGATTTTTAAAAGTCAGAGTGGATCCCAAAACTCTTTTTTTTATATTTAAGATCTTCCTTTTAAGGGGATTTAAATACTCGCTCAAAACCTGGGGAATCCGGCTCTGTGGTGTATTTTATATTCGCAACGAGGTTGCTGTTTTGAGAAAACAATTTGATTACTTGCCCAATGTTCGGGAAGTAAGTCCATTTGATTGAGTCGGCATAAGCGACAGGCCGGGGTACAGTCTATTATTGTGTAAGTGGCTGGGTGGCAGTCCATCAACGCGTGAGGGGCCGGGTAACGGTCTAGCGCGAGGTCCTAATGCGGCCAGGGTAATGACCGGTGAGGAATTCATCCATCTACAGTAGAAAAGGTTACTTATTGGTATCTTTGCCTGATCAGCAAGATATCTGGTTTATGCCAAAATTCTTTTCCTTTCCAAAATTCATTGGATGTTTCAAACTCTGTTCATACTTTACATAACAGAGGTTCCAGGAAATGTTTAAAGAGATATATATATGGGGATATATGTATATCGGGACTAAATAAAGTATCTCATAACTTTTTCATTCAATAATATTTCAAAGATTGAATCTATTCAAATCTTGTCTTGTAGTCTCATCTATGTGATGAACTTTTGAAACTGATTATAACTTGAACGGTGGTAGTTCAAGTAGTATTTGGGAAAGATATAAGTATATTGGGGTATCTTGTAACTTCATCTTTTAAACTTATATCTAGTTAATAATTGTCTTATGAATGACAAAGATTTTCAGAAAAATGTTGAGACAAGGTTAGATATATGAGATCACCTTGCAACGATATTTTTTTTATATATACAGTTATACACTGGGATTTTGTGTATATTATGCATGGAAGAGGACTTCCAATATTTTGAAAAGTATATATGTATATATACTGAATATTTTGCGACTTCATCGCATTAAGATATCAAACTTGGTTCATTTCTTTTAACCAAGACTTTCATGAGTACTATGAGAAGGCTCATATACTAGTAAGTATATACTAGTAATTATCTTACACACGATAAAAGATTCTAGTAAGTATCCATTTAGATACTTATATTATTGTTATCACTATATATTATCTTGCGAGCTGTAAGGCTCACTCTTGCTTTATTTCTTTATCACACAACAACAGTTAGGAAAGATGGCCAGACTCCAGCAGACCCAGCGCAAGCGCGTGGGAAGCGTCCCGCGTCTTCCCGATGATGTTGTGGCTGCTATAGCTGCAGAGGTAGATTTATTGGTAGATCAGGCATTCTATTTTTGAGAATCAATTATGTATAATTATAACTTGTGGCAGATAATGGCAATTAACTGTAAATTTATCAAGTAATCATTTTGGGTTGTAATAATTTTAAATTGTGGATTCAAAGACTTGTACTTATTTCAATTTCATCTCTGAGACTATAACGGGTTGTGGTGTGTGTTAGTGTGGGGTCACAGCATAAGGTTATTATTATTAATTAAGTGAAGTGATATTGTGGAAAGAAAGACCGTGACGACCCGGATCCCCGACCCCGGATCTGGGGGTGTTACAGAAATGGTATCAGAGCTAAGCGTTATAAACCTCAGAGATGATGGGACGTTAAGATAATAAGTTCACTAAGATAATAAGAACTCTTGCCAAGTTCATAGTCGGACTACCTAACGTAGTACTGACAGTTAAAACCCTTATGGGAACCCTTATAAATGTAGCGATAGAAGCGTAGTTCGTTATCGTATAGAGTAGCGGGACTCCGAACCCTGAGGTTGAGGAGCAACAGCGCGATGATGTTTTATTACTAACCGGAGATCAGATTGTGGATCCAATAGAGCGTCCTAATGCAGGACCGGATGATGTTGATATTGAGGATTTAGCGGTTGAGGATGTTGTCCTAGAAGGGATAGTTGTTGAGGAGGATCCCATGGAGGATCCTGACAGGATTGGATAAAGGACCACTGATGAATTGATGATCATGGTTTGGTCGACTACCAGAGGTAGGATTGGCCGGTCACTACCGGAGGTTCGTTCAAGTTGTAAAGATAGTAGCCCCTTTAACGCGGCTTACTCGTAAGACTGAGAAGTTCGAATGGACAGAGAAATGCGAGAACAGCTTTCAAGAACTGAAGCAGAGGTTGGTGATGGCCCCTATGCTGGCGTTGCCGGATGGAAAAAGGAGATTTTGTGATTTGTAAGTGACGCTTCGCATAAGGAATTAGGGTGCTTCTTAGCACAGCAAGATAATCGCGTCTGCGTCAAGACAATTAAGGTAATATGAAATTCGATATCCCCGCCCATGAGCTTAGGCTCGTGGTAATAGTTTTACCCTAAAGATTGGAGGCACTACTTGTATGGAGAGAAGTGCGAGAATTACCTAAGCCATAAGTGCTCTAGTACATTCTTACGTAGAAAGAGCTCAACATACGCCAGAGGAGGCGGTTAGAGCTAATCAAGAATTATGATTGGGAGATTCTTTATCATTCGGGGAAAGCCAATGTGGTGGCTGATGCCCTTAGTAAAAAGGAGAGACTCAAGATGATAATGTCTTTGGGAGAGTTTATAAGAGATTTTGGAAATAGTAGTGAAGGTAACCGGAGCCGGTACCGAAAAGCTGTTTGAGATTGCAATAGAGACCGAATTATTGGAAAAGAGCATACGGTGCCAGAGGAAGATGATAAGGGAATAATGAGGTATTCCTACAGAAATTGGGTTCCAAAAGTTCAAGAGCTTAAGAATGAGAACTTAGATGAGAGCCATAGTTTGAGGAATAAGATTTAGGGCAAACCCTGAATGTGATAGTCAGGGAGGTTGCCATCAAGAAAGAAAGAACCCATAACATAATAGAGTGGAAAACAAGGTTTTTAATGTATAAGATAACCCCGATTATGGGAGAAGGTTGAAACATTTCATACCAAGGAAACAGAAAGTCGAGTAAGGAAAGGAGACCCGAGACGGTACTCCTATACGGCAATTCATGGACCTGTCTAAAAAGAACTTAGACTATTATCCCCAACCACCACCCTGAGGAGACAGTGCGATGGGAAATTCTTTCATGACCTTTAAGTCGCTAAGCTCTCAGAGTTCCAAGGAACAAGCTGACCCAGTCGAGGCAAGAGCCTGGCTAAAGGAAATAGATGAATCATTTGAGATTCTAAATGATTGACGAACCACAAAAAACTGTTTTGTCACTTACCCTCCCAAGAGAGAGACCACCCGCTGGTGAAAGGCCAAGGAAGGCACGGAGCAAGAGATTATAATAAACTGATTTAAGTTCAGTCAATTGTTTTCAGGAAAGTACTTCCCAAGGTTATGGAGATAATGTAAAAGCTTTAGAGCCATAACAAAGGCAGACGAGTATGATGAATTATGAATCTAAGCTGTAAAAGTTGTTAAGATTCGTTCTGAAGACGCGAATCCAGAATGACGGGATATTTGAAATCAATGCTTATGTTGTGTTGGTTCATGAAATAATGATAAGAGAAAGGAAAATAAAAAGGAATTGAAGTGGAAAGGAATAAAAAGGCAACAGAGTTTGAGGAATGATAAGGGAGTTGGGTATGAGGAAACCCTAAAGACTCCTATTAATAGAAATAGAAAAGTATATGATCGTCAGGATGAGGGTGATTCACCATGAGTTAAAGTTGACGGTTGAAGGCATAAGAGATGCATATATTTTATCCCCTTTAAGTTGGTAGGATTCGAGGAAACATTGAGATGACTGTTGAGATAAACAACAAAAGTAAATAAGGATTTATTAAGAAGAAGTTCACGTTGAACACGACCAATATCTTCCAGATCATCCATGTGATCATTACCAAATCAGGAAAGACAAGCGGATGACCATTGTTATCTTTTGGAGGCCATATGGATTGACCTCAATTTGAATAAGGATGCTATTATGAAGTTAGGTATAGACTATAGAAGTGGGGAATGATGAATAAGATAATCTATCTAGGATATATGACTTGATTTATCCATGGAAGGATGCAGGTACCTTTTAAAGGTGGAATTAAGGATAGAACATTGGTAACTTAAAATGAATCCTAGGGGACTGCATAAAGGTTGGCATGTCACCCTTAATAGGGACAGTATGAGTTTTGACAGTATGATTGGGAAAGGGTTAAGGTAACAACAACCTTTAAGGATCAGTGGAGAAATTTTTTAGATGTATATAGACAATGGTTCTAGTAATAGTGAATGGTATTTTGATATGCCCTGTATCTAGGGAATACAGGAGGAACGATTGAAGGATAACCTTAGAGGTTTTACAAGGAGAAAGGTAATATTCAAAATTCTCAAGAATAAAAATGTTGATAAAAGAAATATGACGTAATTATAATGATGCCAAGTGGGGCACGTGTTAACCACGAGAAAGTATGGATCGAACCAGTAAAGGTCGAAATTGTTCAGGGCAATTAGGACAAAAAAAAAAAAAAGAAGATGTTCTAATTATGATTGAGAGTCAGTCTTGACAGTGATTAACCTCTAAAGACTGAGGCAATAACTTATGGAAAAAATGTGATTTTTTTTTTACTCATCAGATTTTAAGGAAAACATCTTCACATAAGCTGTGATTGAAATGAGGTAGAAAATTATTTGGAGGTGGTTAAAATGACATTGACTATAAGGAAATTGTACTATCAGGAAAGGCCAAAGAGGTGGCCGACACTTTAAAGGTAAGTGGATAATTATAGGCGCGTGTGCCAAAAGAATACAGTAATGATGGTTAAAAATGTGAAGGTTGAATTATGGTTTGGAAGATTGACATTCCTTCTGATGACTGTGCAATACCCAACCGTAATAGTAGTTGGTAAAGGTTTAATTCGTGTAATCGCCATGAACGGGCTATCTATCTTAGAAGGTCCTATCTTGAGATAAGCCAGGACCATGTTTCAAAAAGGACTAGACGAACCTTTGAGTTAAGTCTTCTATTTAAGGCATATGATTAAGAATGGTATTAACCTGCTATCGTTGCTTTGATTGAAACTCTTCTGCACTTTTATCTGCTTCATGTCATGTATGTATGTCAGGATCAGGAGTGTTCTTCATGAATCAGGAATGGTGATTATGTTACCTCCTTAGAAGGATTTGATACGAGATGTATGGACTCCGTATGGTTAGCTATTAAGACTTCATGGAAAATGAATGACTACAGTAGGTCAGTGGTGGACCATAGTAAGGTAGCAATGATTCTGCGAGTAATGAGCTGATTACAACCGTGAGAGTTGTATTGGAATGGGTGTTGAGATTGAGTACCACTAATCGGGTCGTGGTAGTGTATAAGTTATCATTGATAGACTAATTAAGTAGAGTATCTACCTAGTGAATTATTATTCTTCCTTATCAATAGAGAGTCGTATTATTATACGAGGAAGGTTGCAGTGCAAGCATAGAATTCTAGTAACGATGAGGTCTAGAATGAGATCCCAGATTCGATTTTCGATATCGAGGGAGTTTCAAAGGTGATTGTGTATAAGCTCGAGGAAGAGCATGGGTCCATAGAATGATGGACGGAATGGCGAAAATATTTAGGCACGTGAAATGCGATGCTATAATACTTGATGTTGATATAAATACATATATGTTTTGTTCTTCTATGACAAACCTCTATAGTTCAGAGGTAGATTCCAAGCCAGATATTTTATGGCAATAATTTTTTTTTTATGAATATACAATTCTCTTCAGTTCGTTCTTTTCTCTTCTTTTCATTTCATGTAAGCTGAGAAGAACAACCCTTCCAGAAGGGGAGGTATTGCCGAATGACTATCTATCTGTGTGATAGAAGCCGAGTAGGATACCAGCTATTGTTTAATTGCTTGTCAAGTACTAAAGGCTGGCCACCTTCTGTACTAACTATGCGATATAACAAGTGTTCATGATCATAGTGATCTCTCAACAAATTCCTTTACTTCTTTTTGATTGATCAAATTTTGGAAAATAGAAACAACTGAAAAAGGAGTAATAAAGTGGTGGTAGTATGCGGAATGGGAACACATTCGTGATACTAAGGTTGACGTGGTTATTAAAAGGTTATAGAACGCTAACGAGCAAAAGTATAACCAGTATAATATTAGGAACGGAAGGAAGTAGCGATTACGAACTCGAAAAGAATGGGTATTGAGAAGCAGAAGCTCTAATGCTAAAAGCTATAATGAGAGTCTGTGCAATAGACTTGAAAGAAATTGGAATGATCACTTAACACGGATTGAGTTTTCTTACGACAATAGATCATTTGTCATTATCGAGATGTCGCCTTATGAGATCCTTGAGGGAAGACAATGTCGATCTCCCTTATGTTAGGATGAAGTTGTAGAGCGCAAGATGCTCGGATCCGCAGTAGTCCAAAGGACCAAGGATATGATAGATCTAATCAGAGGATGACCGGTAGTAGCCCAAGATGGACATGACACGAAAGGACAAAGAGTATGAAATAGGGGACCTAGTAATGTTATAGGTATCCCTTGGAAAGGATTGATGAGGTTCGGAAAGAAAGGAAAGCTAAGTCTACAATTTGTTGGACCCTTGGGTATATTAAGACGTTTGGGAAGTTAGCATATGAGCTAGCCCTAACCCCGAACATGTAGCAGGTCGTAACGTGTTCCACGTATTAATGTTAAGGAAGTGTAATTCAGATGCCAGACAAATAGGGGCATATGAGCGCATAGACATGCAACCAGACGTAACCTATATGGAGCAACCAGGAAGGGTTATAGAGTAAAAAGGAACAAGTGCTTAGGAGAAGGATTATCAAACTAGGCAGAGTTTGGTGGTAGAACCACAATGTGGGAAAATTGACTTGAGAGTTAGAAAGTGCAATACTAAGAAAGTATCCCTATTTATTTCTATCTGATTCCGGGACGGAATCCTTTTAAGGAGGGGAGACTGTAATAACCCCAATTTTTGAGAAATTTTTGAAACCCTTATGAATAGTGTTTTTGCTGAATGAGAAAACTTTTCATGCCACACTATGTAGGGGTTCTGTTATAGATATTCTGAGATTTTATTAGTACTTTATATGGGATATAAGTGTATGTAAAGATCGTCAGAATCCAAATCCGAACACTTTGATTTTTCCCGGAAATCCACAAGATACGGAGAGAATTGAGTATAAGGTAACAGGATAAAAAGGATTTAAATTAAAGGATTATAGGAGAGGATCATAAAAGGAATACAATATATTGAGAAAGGTTAAGGGAACCTAAGTAATAAGATCCCGGGTATGATCCCTCAAACGATAAACGAAAACGAAAGTTAAGCGAACCGTATAACAGATCAGCGGTCATTAGGCAAACAATTAGGAAGTTAATCAAAGGGATTAGAGAGGAAGTGATGTCACCCAACCAATGAGAAGAGGACAAGGAAGGGAGGATGACATAGCAATGTGATGTAAGCATGACATAGGGAAGGAGGAGGTGTGGTTGGTTTATAACCACACAAATATAAGGTTATTAAGGTAATTAACCAAAAACAAAACAAAAAAACAACCAAGCTAAGCCAAACAAATCAAAAAACACAAAATCATTTCATTCTCATCATCTTGCTCTCGGCTTTTCATCTTTTTCAAGGGCAAGAATTTCAAAAATCAAGTTCCAAGCATTGTTAAATCACAAGGTAATTATCTAAGCTTCCTTGTACATAGATATGGATATGCTATAAGTTTAAGCTCCTAATTCCTTCATAATCTCTTCCAATAAATCAAGGAAGAAGATGGTGAATAGTAACCTTCAAGAAATAACTTTAGTTTTCTTGAATTTTTATGAAAGATTAAGGTTATTCAAGCAAGGATCAAGGTTCTTTTAGGCATTCAAAGCTCTTGGGTTGTGTTAGGAAGCTTCAAGGAGGTATAAACAACTTTCACCTTTAACTTATAGTTTGAACTTTGAGTTTTGATGAGTTTATGGATGGATTAATGTATATATAGAAATATCCATGTATGTATAGCAAGATCCATGTATGTTAGATAGTTTGGTTGGATTTGTGGTGATTTTGGATATGAATCTTGGTTAATGGGTAATGAATCTTAAGTTATGGTTAGTAGATCATGTTTGCGGTTGAATAAGCTGGAAAACCTTGAGATTATGGACTGACTTTGCCTTGATATAAGTTGTGTTTGATGTATTGATGATGGTTGGGTGGTTTGTAGTGAATTGGTAAAGAATTGGAGTGGTATAAATATTGGTAATCGCGTAAACATAGCCGTCGTAACGTCCGATTTTCTTTAGACTGTTTTGTGCATAACATTAGGACCCGAGGACCCCCTGCTAGATTATGACCACTGCCATGTTTAGATAGCTCATGTTACGAGCTTCGTTTTGATATGTAGTTCGTTCGATTCCGATGCACGGTTTAGGAGAAACGATCGTTTTAAGTAACGGCGTTTCGCGAACGAAACTTTTTCCCTCGCCTTACTTTGAAACATAGGTTAAAGACCAAAAAGGGTTAATTAATGTATGAAACATTTATGGTAAGTGTGTTAGGCAGTTGGTAAGACACTCGCGAAGGAATCGCATTAAAACTCGTAAAGGTTAAATTATTAAAAATGGTGGAGCCGAGGGTACTCGAGTGACTTAAGAGAATCAGTAAGCGCAGAATAAGCGTTAGAGTCTAAGTTAGTTAAAGTATAGATTTACAAGTGACTTTGGTTTAATTCCAACTTACTTGTTGTTTATAGGTTACCAGACTCGTCCCGAGCCATTCGTAACCCCCCAGTCGCTCAGGCAAGTATTCTATCCGTTATACTGTTGTTGTGATGTATACATTTGTATATGCATGATCTTGCGATAAATGCATATTGGTTATTTAGCAAATTCTTGCGATATATTGTAGCATGTGATATGGTATATATGCATGCCTGTTTCATATTCTTGAAATATATATCTGTTGGTTCAGTTGATAATACCTATGCTAGAGAATAGCGGTAACTTGCATATACTCTTAGTATAGGGACCCAAAGGTGAAAATATTTTCTAAAAACCGGGAGTCGAGGATCCCGAGTAATCTTGTATATATGGATATGGATATATATATATATATATATATTTTTATATATATATATGGTTATAGTTTTCCAAACTATAAATCGAATAAGGTTTATTCGATAACTTTAGCTTTATTTTATTATTGAATATTATTTTGAATATTCATCGGAGGACTTATGACTCCTTTTATTTTATTAATTGAATACTATTTTGAATATTCATTCGAGGGTTATGACTCAGTTTATTTTATTATTTGAATATGATTTGAATATTTATTCGAGGGCTTATGACTCTTTTATTTTATTTATTGAATATTATTTGAATATTCATTTGAGGATGTATGACTCCTTTATTTTATTTAATGAATATTATTTATAATATTCATTCGAGGTATTATGACTCAGCTTATTTTATTTATTGAATATTATTTGAATATTCATTTGAGGATCTATGACTCCGATTATTTGCTGAGATATATTCTTTATTTTATTAAAGAATAAGGTGTAAATAATCAAACTTATTTTCGATTATTCAAATAAAGATAATACTTTCATATAAGTATATCTTTGGTTATTTAATACTCGTTTCAAGTATAAATTTTAATACTTCTACTTCAATTATTTTTATAAAGACTATTCTTTATGGGAATATTATTTAAATAATAATATTCGGTCATTTTCTAAATATTCTGGGGACTGATTTACTTCATTAAATCAGCTTTACTCCAAACACTCTTTAAAGTGTTTTCGAGTCTTCAAAATGATTTTTAAAAGTCAGAGTGGATCCCAAAACTCTTTTTTTTTTATATTTAAGATCTTCCTTTTAAGGGGATTTAAATACTCGCTCAAAACCTGGGGAATCCGGCTCTGTGGTGTATTTTATATTCGCAACGAGGTTGCTGTTTTGAGAAAACAATTTGATTACTTGCCCAATGTTCGGGAAGTAAGTCCATTTGATTGAGTCGGCATAAGCGACAGGCCGGGGTACGGTCTATTATTGTGTAAGTGGCTGGGTGGCAGTCCATCAACGCGTGAGGGGCCGGGTAACGGTCTAGCGCGAGGTCCTAATGCGGCCAGGGTGATGACCGGTGAGGAATTCATCCATCTACAGTAGAAAAGGTTACTTATTGGTATCTTTGCCTGATCAGCAAGATATCTGGTTTATGCCAAAATTCTTTTCCTTTCCAAAATTCATTGGATGTTTCAAACTCTGTTCATACTTTACATAACAGAGGTTCCAGGAAATGTTTAAAGAGATATATATATGGGGATATATGTATATCGGGACTAAATAAAGTATCTCATAACTTTTTCATTCAATAATATTTCAAAGATTGAATCTATTCAAATCTTGTCTTGTAGTCTCATCTATGTGATGAACTTTTGAAACTGATTATAACTTGAACGGTGGTAGTTCAAGTAGTATTTGGGAAAGATATAAGTATATTGGGGTATCTTGTAACTTCATCTTTTAAACTTATATCTAGTTAATAATTGTCTTATGAATGACAAAGATTTTCAGAAAAACGTTGAGACAAGGTTAGATATATGAGATCACCTTGCAACGATATTTTTTTTATATATACAGTTATACACTGGGATTTTGTGTATATTATGCATGGAAGAGGACTTCCAATATTTTGAAAAGTATATATGTATATATACTGAATATTTTGCGACTTCATCGCATTAAGATATCAAACTTGGTTCATTTCTTTTGACCAAGACTTTCATGAGTACTATGAGAAGGCTCATATACTAGTAAGTATATACTAGTAATTATCTTACACACGATAAAAGATTCTAGTAAGTATCCATTTAGATACTTATATTATTGTTATCACTATATATTATCTTGCGAGCTGTAAGGCTCACTCTTGCTTTATTTCTTCATCACACAACAACAGTTAGGAAAGATGGCCAGACTCCAGCAGACCCAGCGCAAGCGCGTGGGAAGCGTCCCGCGTCTTCCCGATGATGTTGTGGCTGCTATAGCTGCAGAGGTAGATCTATTGGTAGATCAGGCATTCTATTTTTGAGAATCAATTATATATAATTATAACTTGTGGCAGATAATGGCAATTAACTGTAAATTTATCAAGTAATCATTTTGGGTTGTAATAATTTTAAATTGTGGATTCAAAGACTTGTACTTATTTCAATTTCATCTCTGAGACTATAACGGGTTGTGGTGTGTGTTAGTGTGGGGTCACAGCATAAGGTTATTATTATTAATTAAGTGAAGTGATATTGTGGAAAGAAAGACCGTGACGACCCGGATCCCCGACCCCGGATCTGGGGGTGTTACAAATTTCTTGGAGGCAGATTGGTTCCTTGCTTTAGCAAGAAACAAAAGTCAATTTCCACATCAACTGCAGAAGCAGAGTACATTGCTGTAGGAAGCTGTTGTGCAAGATTCTTTGGATGAAGAATCAGTTACTGGATTATGGGTTAACATATTTTAAAATCCCTATTTACTGTGATAATCAAAGTGCTATTGTTATGACATGTAATCCAGTTTAACACTCAATGACAAAGCACATCAGCATTAGGTACCACTTCATAAGGGAACATGTGGATGAAGGTACAGTGGAATTGCACTTTGTTCCAACTGATCAACAACTAGCATATATCTTTACCAAACCACTGTGTGAAGCTACTTTTACAAGATTGGTAAATGAACTTGGAATGGTTTCAGGTTCTTTCTCTAAATCTGCTTAGCTTTTGTTCTGATGCATCAGACTTTATGATCAGTATTTACATATATTACTATCTTTGTGTATTCTGTGCCTAATTAAAAATTGCTTAACTACTGATTGTTGTCTTATGTGAATTTCTAAACTCTGATAGTGATATGAATATTTCTGTGATTATTCAATCTAATGAGGATAAATATGCTAGATGCTGACCTAGTAATCTTTAATATACTACCAAATCCCATGTTAGAAGTAATTATTTATGTGGAAATCTATTGACACAAGAAAATTCTGATATTGAGCTTAGTTAAGTTTACTTTGTCTATCTTATTACTAAGTCAAAAACTAGAATAATGCTTCTCATTTGTTAAATTCTGATGTTAGTAAATCTGGTGAATGTACTAAGTGATGATAAGCCTCACTTATCAAAAGAAAAGGAAAAGAAAAAGAAATAAAAATCAGGTACTCCTTTGAGATCTAGAGTAAAAATTGTGGAAGGGAAGACCCAAGTGCATTGCTGGTATTAAGTAATATGCATCAGAAAAGCAAAATAAATATTTTTCTTGGTGACTTTTCACACTCTATGATTACTGGAGAAATACTCTAATAATAGCATAAATTCTGATAAGCAGTCGTGACTCACTTACACTGAGAAGCCACTGTAAAATGGAATTTCAAAAGATACATAAAATGAGCACAAAACAGTTAAGGTGGACTCATGCATGAACTCATTCAAAAGTAAACTTCAGAATTATGACAGATTTTGAGCAAAGTTATTAGTTATGCCTTATTTCTAAGATGTACTGAAGTGAATCAGACTTTAATCTTTATCTGATATTTAGCTTACTGCACACACATAAACTCCATATGAATGATGAAAATTACTGTGGTGATAAATGATATTTTAGATGAACAGTTTATGTGTCAGATTGCATAAAATCTTGAGGACAAGTTATGATGGAAGTTTTGATGATTAAGTTCTGAAGAAATGAAATCAGAATTTGTGTGAAGAATTGCAGAAATAGGCATTCATTTTTTTGAGTTAAGAAATCATGTCTTGATGACTGTTAAGTTCTAATATAGGTCTAAGTTCTGATATTACACTCTGATTCTTTACTTAACTTATTTGTGGTTAAAATCTGAATCAGTCTAATTTAAAATCAGAAAATGTTTGGGTAAGATATTAACAGTCAATACAATTAGGGTTGGTGGTACACGTCCATGCACATTAATTTTTACATCATTAAACGTGATTTGTTGACAGTCCGAAGAGATCTACATCTCCGTCATCTCCGACGGCAGGAGAGAATCATTCGTCTCACTGTTTTTTTGTTGAGAGTAGGAAGAAGAAATAATTTATGTTCCCTGTCTCTCTTCATCGTCACTTTTGTCTGGTTTCTTAGCTTAGGACAAAAGCTGTTGGTGTTAGGATTTGTAGCTTAGGACAATCTTGTAATTTTGTGATGTAATTTAAATTTTATGAAATGTATTTGCTCAATATATTAATGAAATTTTATATTTATGCAAGATTTTGTCTCTGAGTCGTTTGATATTTTGATGCATTTTTAAATCCTGATTTACCCATATTTTGCTGACCATTTTAGCTCTGATACAAATCAAGTTCTGATTCTGACGTGGCAATATTTTTTTACTTGGTTTCTTTATGGTCATTCTCTCATTTGTTATATTTTTACAGAATATTGGTCTCGCAGTAAAAATTATTTATTAAGTGGGAACAGTTTTAAATTTTAAAATAAAACTGAACTACCTTAATTAATGGGATTACTTGGTAAGTGGAACTGTTTTTCCTTGAAAAACTGCATGTGATAAGTAATGATTACTGAATTCCCGTGCCCATTAATAATCTTTTACTGCTGCATGTCTGACAGGTGTCCCAACGGTTACATTTTCTACCGTGTTTAAGTAAAAGAGAGAAAAGATTGTAAAATCTTTTATTTACTTTCACATTTTATCTCTCTCTCTCTCTCTACTTCTATTCTCTCTCATCTCCTGACGCTTTTTCATACAGACATTTTATCAAACACCTTACAGGCAACCTAATTTCTCAACTTTTCTCATGGTACCTAAGGATTTGATTATAGATGGAGCCAAGTTTGTACCCAACAACTATGTTGCAATCTTGAATAATGCTGAAGCTCCATCTGATTTGCACTTTGTGCAAGATCTTCTAGCACACAGTGATATTGGGTATGCGTTGACCCAACCTCAAGTCATTTCAAGCCAACAACTTCTGACGTTCTGGCGGACTGGGCATTTTGATAATGGTGGTGCTACTAGTACTCCAAGCATTATTTTTGAATTGAATGATGTTGAGCATGTGGTAACTCCTGGAGCAGTTCGTAAAGCTCTCCACTTACCAGAAGGCTGCACTTTCTAACAGTGGAGGAACCTGTTCTACAGCAGCTCATGGCCAATTTGGGGTAAGAGAAGAGATTGGCCAAGCTTGGACAGTTGAAAAGGGCACATATCAGGAAGGAATGGAGCTTTTTCTTCGACTGCATCACTAAGGCATTCGCCAATAAGTGTTCCAACTTTGATGCCATTCCAATTATGAGTCAACACATCGAGTATGCTATTATTCACCAAACTCATTTTGATTTTGCAAGTGTTGTGCTAGGTTTTATAGGGGATAGGATGATAGAAGATAGGAATGTAGTGTACTTTGCTAGATTCTGTCAGCTTATATATAACTTCTGTTGTGCTGATAAACCCCAACCTACCACTGACTTAATTCCACCCTTTAAGCTTGCAAAACGGGCTTTTAATGACTTGGTAAATGCTGACCTTAAGAAAAAGGTGGTTAGACCCTTACAAATACCTCATTCTGTAAAACAGATCCTGGTAAATACTGATCCTCAAACCTACAGATCTATTTACCCTGATGTTCAACCCACCAGCACAACCTAGACACCACAACAACCATCAGAACATACCACATATACACCTCAACCTACTCAACCCTCTATCAGAACATATCTCAAACCTTCACAGATATCTCAACCTTCATCATCAGCACATACTATGAGGCCTTCATCTTCAAAGCCCAAGAGGACAAAGACTGTACCTCAGACACAACAGAAGAGAAGGAGGATTATTCTGAGAGTTGAGTCAAACAGTGGGGAACATGTTCCTGTGTCAGAACCTGTTGTCAAAGAAACTGAGAAGGTCTCTTCTCAGAAGCATACTGGATTTGGGGGTTCTAAGCTTCTCAAAAGGCTTAGAAGGATGTATTCTGATGAAACTCCCAAGGAATCTCCACCTTCAAAGAGATACAAGAAACAGAGAGCACAAAGGTATAGGGCTGAGTCAGTTTCAGAGGATGAGGAAGCAGCAGCTAAGGAAGGAGATCAGGAATCTCTGATCTCAAAAGAGCAAGAATTTGCTGAAGCTATTGCATCTACACCTCCATTGTCACCAACTCAGGAAACTGCTCAAGATAAAGTATCTACACCACCTGTGTCTCCTGTAAATAAACCAGTATCTACTGCAGACCCAGGCACAAGTACTGATATTGATATTCACAACCTAATTGTGCCTGAGGTTTTCTACTTAGAAGCTCCACCAGCTCCAATCAATCCATCAACAACACCAATTCCTGATGATAATGAAACTCCAGAATTATCTACAACACCTGCTCTGCATCTAGACATTGAAGATCAGACTATAGGTGAGCATCAGAATATGGCTGTTGATCAGAAGTTGAAAGCAGATCAGCACTTAGAGGATGATATTGAAGCCT
Organism: Apium graveolens; assembly: GCF_009905375.1. NCBI lineage: Eukaryota > Viridiplantae > Streptophyta > Magnoliopsida > Apiales > Apiaceae > Apium > Apium graveolens. Next base: position 224,290,295 of record NC_133655.1, on the reverse strand, counting down.
CCATAGCCTCTCATACTGTTCTTTTATCAGAGGATGTTGACTCTGTAAGTTCTGATGCTGCAAATGCTGATGATACTGGTGATGCTGCTACAAATGCAGATGCTGATGAAGCTGGTCCTTCTAGACATGCACCTCTACAAGCTCCTTCAAAAGATGAACTAGTTAAAAAGTTTATTAGAGGAGATGCACCAGTACCTTGGAGTGAAACTCCTAGAGGACAGGAGTGGACTAAGGAATGGAACTCAGTCAGTTTTATTCCTTCTGAAAAGATTCTTGCTGATCACTTGGCAAAAGCTGATGAGATGTTAGTTAATGATGATTTCAAAACACATCTGAGAGTTACTACTTTGAGTACTTGACATCTTCAAGGTCAACACTCAACAACTCATGCCGCGGTGCATAAAATTCAAGAAGCTTTACTCAAGCAAGAAACAACTATGAAACTTGAAAAGAAAAGCTTTTTCAAACCTACCTTTGACAGAGTTGCCTACATTGAGAAAACCCAAGAGAAGCAACAATCTCATATTGATGAAATTTTTCAAAATCAAGCTTCTCAGCAATCTCAATTCAATGAGATCCAATCCTCAGTGGAATTGTTTGTCTCTCTTCTTTTACTCGCTGATGCCAAAAAGGGGGAGAAAGTAATTAAGTCTAAATGCAAACCTATCAAGACACTGAAGGGAAAGGATGATGGAAAAGATGACCCGGGAAACTCTGGAATAGGTGGAGGTCATGGTCAAGGTAGAGGTCTCTCATCAAGAAGAGCTGGAACTACAAGTCATAGAACAAGTTATGATACTGGGAGAAGAATAACTTTTGATACTGGTAAAATGATAAGTTCTGATGAACTTTTGGATCTTGATGAAGAAATTTCAAGACAGTTATTTCTGAAAGAAAATCCAGGAATGGACTTTAAGAGTCTAATGGAAGAAGAAGCTAGACTTAAGTCAGAAAAAGTCAACTCCAAATCTGAAGCTTCTGTTGGTAAAAAGAAACTTCCTACGGCTAAAAGCATTGTGATAAAAGAAATGACAAATCTCGTGGCAACCAAGGCCAAATCACAATTGCAGATAGATCCAAGGTCCAAGGGCAAAGAAAAGTTGGTGAACCTATAAAGGTTTATGTGCCTCCTATGGATGAAGAAATTTCTGTTGAAGATGTTGATCTTACTCTGACTTCAAGGAAGATTTCTAAGACAACCTCTGACATGGCTCAAGTTGTTCAGAGTCAAGATATAGTTAGTTCTGATATAACAATGAAGCGAGCAACCTCTGACATAGCTCAAGTTGACTTGATATCAGAAGATAAATCAAAGAAAACCTCTGACATTGCTCATGTTAAATCCTCAAAGTTACTCTTACCAGGATTCACTAAAGCCAAACAGACTCAACCTGTGAAGACTGCAGCAAGTGGTTTTGAAGCAAGAGTAGTTACTGGAAAGGAAGCAAGAGATAAATCTGGATTGGGTAGTGCTGATGAAAGAAGAGTGCAGAACACAACCAATGATCCAACTTCCTTAAGTGAACCAGGTGTTGGAGCAAGTCCTGAAAGATTGAATCAACTAGAATCTGTACAGATGGTCTATCATACCTTCTTGAAAGAACACATCTTGTTATATTTCATGATAGATGGTAGGGTTTACCATATAAGGGAAAATGCTATACCACTGAAGTATTTTGAGGAACTAGAACATGTTTTATTCTTACTTCAAGTGAATGACAGAATAACAGAAAGTGCTGCAAACTATTTGAAGACTCAAATTCAGAGACATAAAAGGCTTTATTATGTAAAGTCTAACAGCACATACTGTCCAAAGTACAGAGATCACAAGGGTGATATTGTTGATATGAAGCCTAATACTGCACAGATCAAAACTTATCTTGGTATTAAGGGACTTGAATTCAATCTAGAGTCTGATAAAGCCTATGTCATAAGACTAGATCAGGAGTTGAGATAAGCAAAAATTAATGATCTCAGATATGCTATCTTCTAAACTGGTGAAGATACTGCAGAACTCAAAGATGCTAAAAGGAGGATGATTGATGAACTCAGATATGCTGAGAGATGTTTGTTAAAGAACTATCTCAGAATAACTCCTGACATCAAAGAGATCAGAAAGTGAAACCAAGTCAAGATCTACAACTGATCAAATTCTTATATGTATACAGACTGAAGTTGTTATCAGAAGTTAAAGTTGGTAAAGCTTTAAGGACTGTAGGTTGTAGTTATCTAGTCAATTTCTCATGCATTTGTACTTAATGTTTTTGACATCATCAAATATCTGTTAAACTTGTATATTATGCTAATTTACAAGTTGGGGGAGATTGTTAGATATATTTGATAATGTCATGTCTAATATGATTTATGTTTAGTTTTCAGATCTTACTTAAACAGGACAAATCAATACTTAACTGAAATCAGCACTTATACTGAAGTCAGAACTTAAGTGATCAGTACTTAAGGTTCAGGAGATAATTATCAGGAGATAATATCAGAACTTAAAGGAAACTTTCAGACAAGGAAGGCGGCTGATTGAAAGGAAAGAAGATCAAGACAAATGTAAGAAGATATATGCATGAAGAAGGAATTCTATGAAGAATGGAATACTTGGAAGAAAAGATAACTGATTGATATATTTTAGGAAGCACAATTATATTCCATATCAATTAGCAATTATCTTGTAACTATGTGATATATAAACACAGACATAGGATTTACACTATAAGTGTTATCATTATCGAGAATATTATTCATTGTAACCCTAGCAGCTCTAGTGATATTTGTTTATCACTGAGAGAGGACAGTTCCATATTGTAACAGAGTTTATTGCTTTGAATATAGTCTGTTTTCTGTTACTTGTGTTATTTGATTTCGATTTGATTGTGGTATACACTTTATTCAACCCCCTTCTACAGTGTGTGTGACCTAACACATAAAGAGACCAGTTATTCACCATAAATTGCTTTCTTTATTTTACACCATTGCACATGCATTCTCTTTCATATCAGTCGTGTCATTAATTATGTGCACAAAACAAGGATTGCATGTTCATGGTTGTTGACAAAGGACTTTTATAGAATTTTAAATATGAATCTATGCTTTGTTTGCTTACGAAATAAAACATATGCCAATCTACTGAAAATTGGCTATGATTTATAAAGGCATGCACATTCGGGTATTATTATTATTAGCTAATATGTTATATTGTGAAGTAAAACAAATACAAGTAATAATCCTCTAAAATTCATGAAAGATTGTCAATCCGTTAATTTTTCATAAATTAATCCATTAAAATTCACCAAAAATCTGTATAGAATTAAAAATATCAATATCTAGGTCTTTGTAGAATTTAAACAATTTATAAATTTACAAAATCTAATAATATCATGAATTATTTTTAATCTATTTAAATCTAAAAAGGATACACCCCCTAAAATAATGGGAACATGTAATTAAATTATCATCAACCACTGCCGAATGTCAATGAAAGCTTGCTTGTAATACAGTTAAAGCTTCGAGAGATGAGTTTCTAAGTACATGTTTCTAACTCCTTGGGATTTATTGAATTTGAATTTCTAACTAACAAATATTTTTATTTGAATTTAATTATTAAAAAAAAATGTTACTCATGTATTCACGAGTAACTTGTGAGTATATCTCATAAATTGTTACTTATTAAATATAATTTTTTAACTAATTTGCTCAAATATTTATGGGTTATCCTCATTAGCGGTAAAGAAAAACCATAACATTAGTTGTAAGTCATGACTATACATGTAGCTACGAACTAGGGTAATAACTGGTAGCACACGGTTACCTTCTACCAGTGAGATGCCTCATTCGTGAAGTAATCATAGTCGAGCCTTTGTGAGCCTTCGTGACTAGGCCACATCGCTGAGTAGTACTAAAGTGAATTGAAGTCGGAGATATAGTAGAAGTCGGTTGGATGACCCCTACTAGGACTTAGGATGAGAAACCAAGCTCACATTGATTTCTAGTTTACCAAAAACTATGTTTATTATCATCTGTAATATATAATAGATGATGTCAAAGATTACTGGAGCTAACAATGTCATTAGCATTTATGATCTAAGAAGAAGATTAATGTACAGTTATTTTCAGTAATTAGCTAAGCTTGGGGTCAACCTTAAGTAAGTTGTATTGTTATCTAAATTTGTATTCAAAGATTACTGGAGCTAACAATGTCATTAGCATCTATGATCTAAGAAGAAGATTAATGTACAGTTATTTTCAGTAATTAGCTAAGCTTGGGGTCAACCCTAAGTAAGTTGTATTATTATCTAAATTTGTATTTTGTACTTGTAACTCTTAAAGTCTGTAAAAATACAGAGTAGACTTGAGTCTTTTTCCTAAAATAGTATCAAGCCTAAGGATTCTATCTGGAAGAAGATCAAGAAGATCATGCCTCAGAAGAATTTTGAAGAAGCATGGAGTTGAATAAATCTGTTTGGAGAAAAAATTTCTAAGTCAAGATCTATACAAGTCACAGATTTAATGTTATAGAGAAGTTATTTGAGAACTCCAGAATATCTTATCGAGAAGTCATTCAAACTCCAGAGAGTACCGACGGATGAGCAAAATCTACTCGATGAATGAGCAACTTCTACTCGATGGATGAGCAGTGTCTACTTGATGGATGAGCAACTTCTACTCGATGGATGAGCAGTGTCTACTCGATGGATGAGCAACTTCTACTCGATGGATGAGCAGTGTCTACTCGATGGATCATCAACATCCACTCGACGGATAACAATGTCTACTCGACGGATGAGCAATGTCTACTCGACGGATAAGCCTTATCCACTGGGAGTAGAGAAGTCAAGAAAGCTACTCGAGAACTCAAGAAGATATCGACAAGTCATTCCCTCACTAGAGAACTCAGAGTTATCGACAAGTCTACATTCATTCGAGAACTCAGAGATATCTACATGTCAAAGTGAAGATATGAAGACTAGAGATCTCGACAAGCTGAAGACCTCTACAAGCCAAACTATTTTGGAGAGCTAGAGATCTCGATAAACCTATGTACTTATCAAGATGTCAAGTGTTCTATTAATTCAAACTGGAGATCTCGAAGTACAGTCTCAAAGTACATAATTACAGATCAGTTCAATATCCAAGATAAACAATCAACAAAGAATCCAACAACTGGATTGACAAATCTACAAAAAGCAGCTTGAAGAGTGTGCAAGATCAGTGGTAAAGATTAACTGACAGAGGAAGATTAAAGTAAACACGGGATGCCAAAGATATGCTAAGCCAGAAATGAAAGATTTACTTTTCTATAAATAGAAATGACAAGTGATAGTTTAGAAAAGTTAATAGCATGTTTATTATCTTTTGTGTAAACCAGCAGTTAACTGAGATAAAAAGTTAACACTGGTCCTCTAGTTAGAAGTAACAATTTAGATCAAAATTCTTGAAACATTCTCGAGAAGAAGCTGAGCTCTTTAACTTCAAAGAGCTTAGAAATTTTGTAGCAAAACATCTTAATTTTTAATACAAAAATTAAGTAAGTTTTGAAGATCTGTATTCTTTATTTTCTGCAAACTTATATTCTGCATGAACACTTTTCTATACAAGATTTAATTTACTTTGTTCAACCATTAACTTTCAATAAAAGCCTAAAATCCGAAAAACATATTCACCCCCTCCCCTCTGTGTGTGATTCATTACCTAACAAGTGGTATCAGAGCTAAATCTGAAAGTAAACAGATTCAAGATCTCGGAAGAATGAATACACAGTAAATCAGTAGCATCAAAATTCCTACCTTTGACAAAGCTAACTACACTCTTTGGAAAAAGAAAATGATGCTGTTTATCAGAATGGCCAATCCATTCTATATTCAGATCCTTAAAAATGGACCCTTCATTCCTATGGTAAGAGTTGAGGAATCAACAGATGGAGACATGGTCATACCAGCTCATTATGCTCCCAAAGATCCAGCTGAGTATTATGACCCTGAAAAGGAGAAAGTCTTCCTGGATAGCAGCTTGTAGTTAATATTGATTGAGTCACTTGACAATGTGATGTACAACAATATTGTTAACTGTGACACTGCCAAACAAATATGGGAGAAGATTGAAATACTCTGTGAAGGAACTGAGGAGGTTTGATCTAATCAAAGAAGGATATAGATTTCAAAGTGTGAGGGTTTCATGGCTAAGCCTAAGGAAAACATTACTGATATGTTTGAAAGATTCAATAAGTTGATAAATGACTTGTAGCTTCATGACAAATTCTACGAAGCTGAAGAAGTGAATATGAAGTTCTTTCTTACTCTCCCTGACCATTTGGAACAGAAAATATCAGCAATCAGGGAAGGGAGAGACTTGAGCAGAATAACTCTAAAAGTTCTATATGGAATTCTCAAAACCTATGAACTAGAGATGATTCAAAGGCAATCTTTGAGATCTGGGCAAGGACATGTTGTAGATGGTTCAGGTGCTTTAATAGTAAATGAAGGTCAAACATCTAATGATGAACTAAGATCTTATATTCCAGTTGCCTCAACAAGCGAGCAGAGAATAATGAATTCATAGGAGCAAGTCATACTAGAATTGGAAAATGATGAGATTTATACTCTTGAAGAACTGGATGAGCTAGATCAGTCAATGGCCTATTTGGCTAGAAAATTTTCTAACACTAGAGTAAGGAAGCCAAGATACTTCAAAAGTAAAGGACAGTCCTTTAACAAAGACAACAGCTGGAAAAAGAAAGGGAAGTACAATTCTGATAGCAAGAGTGGTTACAAAAATGGATTTATTGACAGATCTAATATAGGGTGCTTCAGTTGTGATGAACTAGACCACTTTTCTACATAATGCAGGAAACCCAAGAAGGCAAAGAAAGATAAGGCTTATCTTGAACTTGAAGCAAAGTATGAAGCTCTTCTGAAGAAACAACAAAGAAAAGCTTATATTGTAGAAGGTAAAAGTTGGGATGATTCTGAAAATGATGAAGAACTTGGAAACTATGCACTCATGGCCTTGGAACAAGGAGAATCATCCTCATCTAAATCACAGGTACCAACTCTTACCGCCACTGATTTAAATGTGAATCAATATAAGGAAACTGTTGAAAAGATGAGCACATAAATGTTTCACATTCACACAAGCATGGTTGTTGCTAATGAAGAAGTTAGCAAATTAACAAAGTTAAATGAGAAGCTTGAAAGTGAAAAACAAGAAGCTAAATTATTGATAGTGGAGCTTGAAGCCTTGAAACAAGAAAATGGCTATCTGAAAAACAAGTTCAAGTGTGCAAATGAGATTGAGGTTGTGCTAAGGGAAAAACTGGAGAAAAGTGAAGTAAAGTTAAAGTCCTTCAAGAATGCATCTGAATTCGTTGGTCAGTACCATGAGAAAAACAAACCATGTGCAAACATTGTTATTGGTCTTGATTATGATGACTTAAACATCAAAAAGAAAAACACTGGTGACAGAGGAAAAGCAACAAAGAGTGAAAATGTTCCAGCAATGCTGAGAAATGTTGGGTCACCTATGTTTAAGACTTGTGAAGTAAACTTCAGTGAAGAAGAATTGATCATCAAGCAAGAAATTGCAGATGAGGACAATGAAATGAAAAATGCAAGTTCAATTCAATCTTCTAAGGCTGAAGAAAATCTTATGGATAATCAAAGTACCAAGACTCCTGACAAAGAAACCAAGATTGAAGATGCAAGAAAGAAGAAGAAAATTAGAAATGGGAGAAAGGGGATAACCAAAAGCAATAATCTGGCCTATATTGCAGATGTTCCTGGAAAGAAGTGTGGAAAATGTGGCTCTACAAATCATCTAACTCACCTTTGTAAAAAGGGTGTTAGTAAGCCAACAGAAAGAACTTGCAAATACAATGAAGTAGATTTAAATGATCCCTACTCATTTTGTGATAAGTTTGATTGCATCCCTTGCAACTTAAAAGTGATGAAAAGTTGCCACAAACTGAGAATAGATCTTAAGGAAACAAAAATTGAGTCTACATCAGAAAGGGAAAATGCACAACAATCATTGAACTCTATTTTATCTGAAATAAATCACTCTACTTCTGCTAAATCTGTTAACAAGAAGAAAGTACCCAACACTGCTTTGGTCACTAAACATACTTGAATCTCATTGTGAGCAGGGCAAAGTGAAGAAAGTCATATGGATCATTGACAGTGGATGTTCCAGACACATGACATGTGATAAGGCCCTGTTATCACAGTTTGAGGAGAAAGCTGACCCATTGGTGACCTTTAGAGATAACAACAAAGGATTCACAATGGGATATTGCAAGATTGTTTCTGAAAATGTTGTCATTGATGATGTAGCACTAGTAGCTGGTCTTGAGGTGAATCTTCTTAGTGTTAGCCAATTTGCAGATAAAGGCTTTGAAGTTTTATTCAATAAAGAAGAATGCACCTTTATCAGCAAGAAAACTGGTGAAATTGCTCTGAAAGGGGCAAGGAAAGGAAGCTTGTTTGTTGCATACTTGGACTCAACAAATAAGGATGGTATTTGCTACTTCTACACCAAGGCATCAGAAGAACAAAGCAAGTATGGCATAAGAAGCTGTCTCACTTAAATTTCAAGGTAATTAACAACTTAGTTAAAAAGGAGTTAGTGAGAGACATGCCCAAGATGGAGTTTGCTCAAGTTGAAGTCGGTGAAGCTTGTCAGAAAGGAAAGATGAAAAGATCTAGTCACAAATCAAAAACTGTGAATTCTATTAGTGCACCCTTGCAGCTTATTCACATGGACTTATTTGGGCCAGTAAATGTCTTATCAATTTCAAGTAACAGATATCCACTTGTGATGGTGGATGATTTCTCAAGATACACTTGGGTAAAGTTCATGTACATTAAAGATGAAACTCCACATATCATAATTGAGCACATCAAGAAGATAGAAAAGCAGGCTAAAGATTACAATTGTGTGAAAAGACCGAGAAGTGACAATGGAACAAAATTCAAAAATGGTACATTAAGTGAATTCTGCAAAGGCAAAGGCATTGTTCAAGAATTCTCAGCTTCCAGGACACCTCAACAAAATGGAGTAGTTGAGAGAAAGAACATAACATTGGTTGAAGCTGCTAGAATAATGCTGCAAGATGCCAAGTTGCCAACAAGTTTCTGGGAAGAGGATGTCAACACCGCATGTTATACTCAGAACAGATATCTCATTAACAAGGCACATGGCAAGTCACCCTACTCAATCATGTCCAAGAGAAAGCCTACTGTAAAGCATCTTCATGTGTTTAGAAGCAAGTGTTACATTTTGAAAGACAACTTTGAATATGTAGGAAAATTTGACTCAAAGGTTTTTGAAGCAATTTTTCTGGGATATTCACTGGAAAGAATAGCCTACAAAGTCTATGTAATTGATCAAAAGAAGATTATGGAAAGCACAAATATGACCTTTGATGATGACAAGTGTCCAGGCTTGGAATGCCTTGATGATAATGAAGCTGAAGCCCTTGCATTTTAAAACCTCAACATTGAAAGTGATTCTGATGGAGAAGATGAAGGTATTGCACAACAAATGATGAATGAAGAATCTACTGAACAAGAAAATCATGGGAATGTAAGCTCATCTCAGACACCTGAATTTGATAGCACAAACTCAGGGGGGAAAGAGAAGAAGGATCTACCAGTCATACCAATAATGGAGAAAATGATGAAGGCACAAGTCAACAAACTCACACAAGGAAGTGGGATAGAAGTCACTCCAAAGAAGCAATTATTGGTGATCCTATTTCTGGTGTGAGGACTAGAAGTGCAACAGCTAATGAGTGCTTACATGCATGTTTTATGTCTCAAGTAGAGCCTAGGAAAATTGATGAAGCTCTGCTAGATCCTAACTGGATATCTGCCATGCAGGAAGAGCTGAATCAATTTGAAAGAAGCAAAGTCTGGGAGTTAGTTCCTGCACCAAAGAACAAAAGCATTATTGGAACAAAATGGGTATTCAGGAACAAAATGGATGAAAATGGTATTGTTACCAGAAACAAAGCAAGGTTGGTTGCAAAAGGCTACTCACAAGAAGAAAGGATTGATTATGATGAAACTTTTGCTCCTGTTGCAAGACTTGAAGCTATAAGAATTTTTCTTGCATTTGCAGCACATTCAAATTTTAAAGTGTATCAAATGGATGTCAAAAGTGCCTTTCTGAATGGTGAGCTAGAAGAAAAAGTTTATGTGCAACAGCCTCCTGGCTTTGAGGATCCAAAATTTCCAAATTTAGTGTATAAGTTACTCAAGGCTCTTTTTGGACTAAAACAGGCACCTAGAGCGTGGTATGACACACTATCAGATTTCCTATTGAAGCTTGGTTTTACTAGAGGAACCATAGACAAGACTCTCTTCTACAAGAAACATGGTGAAGATATGAGCCTAGTCCAGATCTATGTGGATGATATCATCTTTGATTCTACTAATGAGAAGCTGTGCCAAAGATTCTCCAAGCTTATGCAAAGTGAATATGAAATGAGTATGATGGGGGAACTGAGTTACTTCCTTGGACTTCAAGTCAGTGAAAGAAGTGATGGTATCTTCATCGGCCAAACTAAATATGTCAAGGATCTTTTGAAAAAGTTTGGAATGGTTGATTGTTTACCTGCATCTACACCTATGTCTACTGCAACAAAGTTGGATGAAGAGAAAATGGGCAATAGTGTAGATATCTCAAGCTACAGAGGGATGATTGGATCATTGCTTTACTTAACAACAAGTAGACCATGTTAGTGTATACTGAAAATATTTATTTGAAGTATGTACATTTATTTCTGGCCAGTTTATTTGAGAATCATTTGAATGTTTACATGTTGTCTAATATTATATATTGTGAACAATCTAGTATCAAATGGGATACAGAATATTAGATTGTTAAATACGGTTATATAATATAATAAGGTTCATAGCACAGGTGGTGTTGGACAATCCACTGGTATGGCTGTAGTATTATTTAGATTAGTTTATATTGACTAATAAATAATACTAGTATACTTTGTGTATATTGAACAGGATCAAATTTAGAATTGTTCCCTTAATACTGATTAAGAAGGAGAACTAAGATTCTATGTTATTATTAATGCTTAGGTTCTTAATCCGGAAATAGTAATTGACACGTGTATATTATTTACATGCTTTGATTTATATATGAAATAATTCTTTTGAATTATATCATTATAATTTGGGTGATGGAATTATATACATGGTGGATATTATTTATTGAAGGAATCCATGTCCTGATAATATTCGGGTTAATGATGTCCCCTTGAAAGCTCAAAAAGATTTAATTATGTGAAACCCTGCAGGTGGAATTTATTCTGGCATAATTAAATAAAGGTTGAGTGGATGATCAAGGATAAAAGATATTAATTAAATAAATTATCAGTAATTTATTTAATTAATGGACATATGATATTTTAAACATGGGGAATTTAATAAGCAAATAATATTGGAACCGAATTAATTAAATTACGGTATTAGGAAATGTAGTGCAAATATTAATTCTTTAGTGGATTGAATTAATATTTAATTACATTGGGCTAGGCTCAAGATGTAATTAGAAGGCCCAACCTAATTATCTGTGGTCCCTATTGTAGCCTATATATATTCTTATTCTCTTCTTGCTTGGAATTGTGTGAAAACATATTGTAGCCACCAAGGAGCAAGAAGAGAGGATAACTTGAGAAGACGGAGGCCACACTTCGCTCAAGGGAATTTGGGAATACAATAGAAGAGCGTGGAATCAACCATTAACAAGGTAATCCTCTTTTCATAATCTTTATCGTAAAACGTAGTAACACCCTAAGTCCGTGGTTCCCAACAGACCAGACATCATGTGTTAGGTCACACAACACTATAGAAGGGGGTTGAATATAGTGTTTATACAATCAAATCAATTTAGAACACAAAGTAGTAGTTTATTCAATCGTAATAAACTCTGTTACAGTAGGTTAAACTACTCTCTCAGTGATAAACAATATCACTAAGAGCTGCTAGGGTTACAAAGAATAATATTCTCGTGAATGATAACATATATAGTGTAAACCCTAAGCTGTGTTAATATAGTACACCGTTGCAAGATATCTTCTAATTGATATGTAATATATCTCTTCTTAAAATATATCAATCAGATATAATCTTTTGTAATCCTTTAGATGTCCAACTCCTAAAGCATATCTTCCTTTGTTTAATCCAGATCCTCTTCTAGAAATCAGCCGCACTTTACTTCTGAAGCATATCCTTCCTTAAGTTCTGATATCACAAGTTCTGATATCTTAAGTTCTGATATCTTCATGTCTTCAGTAAATCCTGATTTCCAGTAAGTCCTGATAAATCCTGATATTAAATTCTGAAACTAAATAAATCAGATTAGACATGACATCATAAATATATCTAACAATCTCCCCCAACTTGTAAATTATGAAAAATATACAAGTTAATAGATTTGATGATGTCAAAAACATTTAAGTACAAATACAATGAGACTTTATTTAGACAACTAACTACAACTTACAGTCCTTGCAGCTTTTACCAATCTTACTGAATCAATTTGAATCCAAAATGATTCTTGACAAAGTTTGATATCAGCTTCTCTTCTGCATTTCTCAGGACTTGAGCTAATGTAGCCTTGACTTGCTTCATTTCTTCATCTTGACTTCCAATCTGGTAGATGGCAGTCCTAAGTGCTGAAATATGATTTCTTTCTAATCCATCACCAATTCTAATTACCCTTGGATGAAAGGAGTCTTCATTGTAGAATAGATATTTTTCTTTCAGAATAACTTCCATCTTAGCATAATTCTTCTTCATTGGAATTTCTCTTCTATCTTTGGAATAAATTATGCAACCCTTGATCCAGAGATTCTGGCTTTATCCCTTATGGTCTTCATGATGAAATTTGACCATCTTCTGGTAACCTCATACTTTATCTCCAAAAGATATTGAAAGAATTGAAGTTCTTTAAGAGATTTGTTCAACACATCTGATTCTGACATTTCGTATGTTCTTCCATCTTTAAGAAATAGAATCAGCTTTTCCTTGACTTTACTCTTATCATGAGTATCCAGTACCACTTGAACAGATATAACCTTGTCAAGGTGTTTCTGTGTAACTTCCTCAAGTGGTTTGTCAGTTAATAAAAATGGATCTTTGATAGTTACTTCAACTCCTATTTTGATCTTTGCTTCGCTTGATCCTAACCCAGATTTGTCTCTTGCTTCTCTGGCATTCAATCCAACAGTCATGAAATCAGATAACAGTTGTCTTTTCTTAGGATATGATGGTTTAACATTTTTCCACAGAATTTTCTTCTTATCAGTAACCGTCATCTTGTTCAAATCAACTTGAGCTCTTTCAGAGGTTGATGTCTTGATGACTTGTTCAGGATTTGCAGATTTTTCTGTAGCTTGCTGTTCTGAAATTTCTTCACTCTGAACAACTTGAGCTATGTCAGAGGTTGTCTTAGATTCTTCTGTCATTTTTCTTCTTTTCAGAGTTTCACCAGTTTCATCTTCTACAGCAGTATCATCAAAGACTTGAACCAACTTACACACAGGATCCATCAAAATTTGAGGAATCTTCATCTCCTGCTTCTTGACTGTCTCCCCAACATTTCCTTTTCCCTTGTCTTTGGGATCAGTAGTAGTTTGAGATCTAGTCCTTGATGTAGGAATCTCTGTGGCAGATCTTTCTTTAATCACTATACCTTTCTCCTTAGGTCTGGGAGGCTTATTTGCATTAGAAGCTTTAGATTTAGGATTTGTCTTCTCAGCAGCAAATCTAGCCTCTTCCGCCTTTAGAGTCTCTAAATCCATTCCAGGATTATGCTTGAGAAACAATCTTTTAGCAATTTCTTCATCAAGAGTCTGAATCTTGGGATCCTTATAGTAGACAGTAGTGTCCCTTCCCTTAAGCTTCAGAGTTTGTAAAAACTTCTGAGAGTCTTGACTTTTAGACTGAATCAGAACATCAGACTTTGTCATCAAAATTTGATTATCAGAACTTGATATCAGAGTTTAAGCATTCACAACTTCAGAACTTGAATTCTTCTGTTTAGAAGATTTGCTAGAATCAGAAATTAGTTTCTGTGAAGAAACTTTGCTTCTTTGCTTGCCTTGACCTTGACCTTTTCCCTTGCTAGGGTTTCCCTGGTCATCTTCAGAATCATCCTTTTTCTTCAGTGTTTGGCTTGGTGAGCATTTGGACTTAACTACCTTCTCCCCCTTTTTGGCATCATGCTAGAATCAGAAATTAGTTTCTGTGAAGAAACTTTGCTGCTTTGTTTGCCTTGACCTTGACCTTTTCCCTTGCTAGGGTTTCCCTGATTATCTTCAGAATCATCCTTTTTCTTCAGTGTTTGGCTTGGTGAGCATTTGGACTTAACTACCTTCTCCCCCTTTTTGGCATCATCTGACATGAGTAGAGAAAGAAGGAGTTCCACTGAAGATTGGATTTCATTGAGCTGTGTTTGTCGAGAGGCTTGATTCTGCAAGAACTCATCCAGTTGAGCCTGCTACTTGGTTTGAACTTGCTCAATAGCTTCCACTTTTTCATGAATTGGTCTGATAAACCTATTCTTGTCTAGCTTGAGCATCAGGTCCAGCTTATCAGCATTTTCCTAAAGTTTATCAACCTTTTCATGAGTTTTGAAGTGTAGACCTTGAAGAGTTTTAGTACTGAGAGCAGTAACTTTAAGTTGCTTGAAATCGGAACTTCTCAGCAACTCACCAGCTTTTGAAATATATTCTGACAGAACATGTGAGCTAGGAATGAAGTCAGGTTTATTCCACTTCTTTGTCCATTCAACTCCTCTAAAAGTTTCTTCCCAAGGAACAAAAGCATCTTCTTCAACAAACTTAAGTAGTGCCTCCTTTCCAAGAATTGGAGCACTGACTGGAGCACTTGCTGGAGCACTGTCTCTAGAACTTGTTAAAATCTCATCATCTTCTGATAACACCAGAGTGTGTGTAACTGAAGGAGATTCTGGAAAAACTTCATCTGTTTCAGGTTCCAAATCCAGAATTGGTGTAATAGGAACTTTAGCATTTAGCATTGGAGAAACAGGTGGAGTTGACTCTATTGCTGGTGGTGCTTCCAGATACAAGACAGTTGGAATATTCAGCCTGTGAATGTCAATTTCAGTACTTAATCCCGAATCTTCAACTATAGCTATTTCTTTGAATGGAGAGATAGGAGGTGTGATCACTGTGTCTTGAACAGTGTCTTCAGGCGCTGGAAGGGCTTCAATTACAATAGGTTCTGATGAGATCAGAGATTCCTGATCCCCTTCCTCATCATCTTCATATTCAGATTGTGTAATTTTCACACCTGCCCTAGTCTTCCTTGATCTTCTAGATGGAGGACTGACTTTATCTGTATCAGAACTTGAAGGTCTTTTCCTTTTCAAAATTCCAGAACCCTCAGCTTCATTCTCTTTCTGAAGAGTTGACTCTTCAACTTCTACTGTCACAGGTTCTGATGCAGGAACCTGGACTCATTCATCCTCATCAGATTCATCTCTCCGAATCATCCTTCTTCTTCTCATTGGTGGAGATTTAGGCACAGAGATAGTCCTTTTGGTTTTGGGCCTAGAGGATGTGTCAGATTTTACAGCTGGCACCTCTTGAGAAGTACCAGAGGTTGGTTTGGTTTTGGATTTGAAAGGTGAGGTTCTGATAGTAGGTGCTGATGCTGGTTGATAGTAGGTTCTGATAGTAGGTTGTGGTTGAGTATTGGAAGGCTGTGTTGGTGGAGGTTGAGAAGTAGAAGGCTGTGTAGGTGCAACATCAGAATATATGGTTGTGTATGTGTGAGGATCAGAGTTTACTAAGAACTGTTTTACAGATTGAGGAATTTGGAGGGGTCTTAGTATATTCTTCTTATTATCAGCAGATAATAAGACTATGAAAGCCCTTTTATGAAGTTTAAAGGGTTCAATTGTCTCACTAAAGTTATGGGGCTTATCAGAACAATTAAAACTGTAAATAAGCTGACAGAACTTAGCAAAATAAACAGTATTTGGGTCCTCTTTAATCCTATCCCCAATAAAACCTAGCACAGCACTAGCATAATCAAAATGAATTTGATTTAGAAGAGCATACCCAATTTGCTGACTCATGATTGGAATAGCATCAAAGTTGGAGCATTTGTTGGCAAAGGCTTTGGTAATACAGTCGAAAAAGAAGCTCCACTCCCTCCTGATGTAGGGCCTCTTCAGTTGTCCCAGCTTGGAAAAAGATTTCTCATAGCCAAGATTTGCCATCATATTTTGAAGTACTGACTCTCCAACTTGTGAACTATAAGTATAGTTTTCTGGCAAATGCAATGCTTGTCGAACAGTTGACCAGGTGACCAAGTGCTCATCTTCCTCTATTGTAAAAATAATGCTTGGGGACCCATTGTCACCACCATCATCATAGACTCCAGACCTCCAAAACTCCAGAATTTGCTTGCCTGAGAGAGTTTGTGGTTGGGTCAGAGCATACCCAATTTCACTTCGAGCAAGAAAATCTTGAATGAAGTGAAGTTCTGAAGGAGCCTCGTCCTTGTTGAGAATAGCCATGTAGTTGTTGGGAACAAACTTGGCTCCATCATAGATAAGGTCCTTTGGTGTCATTTCTGTGAGAAACTAAGTGAAAAGTTGTGTGTTTGCAAGGTGTTTGATAAAATGCCTGTAAGAAAGTCCGTCAGAAAATAGAGAGAAAAAGAGAGAGAGAGAGAGAGAGAGAGAGAGAGAGAGTGAAAGAAATAAGAGATAAGATAAGAGAGAAGTTACAAGATTTGATAATCTTTTATCTCTAATATTTATACTCTTTCCACTCAATGACTCTTTTTGGAAGTAAAACCAACATTTTACACCTGACAGCATGTAAACAGTCAAAACATTATTAGTTGGCACGGTAAACGTACAGTAATTATTGCTCACATGCGGTTACCAAAACAAACACGCAACCCATTAACCAAATTATTATCACTGTTTTTATCTTCAATTAATTACTTTCCTGTGAAATATAACCGTTACAGTAAATACTAAAAATAAGTCAAGTAATTAAAATGTGACACATAAGCATCAGAGTTTAAATCAGAACTTGACTCTTATCATAATTTAACGGTCATCAGAACATGGCTTCTGTACTCAAAAAGTGAATGACTATTTTTATGAATCATCACAAAAATACTGACTGGTATCTTCAGAGTTTAATCATCAGAACATAATCAGAACTTGTCCTCGGAATTTATGCAAATAATACTTAAGTATATATCAGAAACAACTTAATCACCACAGTAATTTTCATCATTCATATGGAGTGATAGTGTGTGTATGTGCAAATGATCAGATAAGGATTAAAGTCTGATAAACTTCAGTATATCTTAGAAATAAGGCATAACTAAGAAAAATGCTTAAAATTTGTCTTGAATTATGAAGTCTACTGTAGAATAAAGTTATGCAAGAATCCACCTCAACTGTTTGTGCTTATTTTATGCATCTTTTGAAATTCTTTAGACAGTGGCTTCTCAGTTTAAATAAGTTACAACTGCCATCAGAATTTATGTTGTTATCAGAATATTTCTCCAGTAATCAGAGAAAGTGAAAAGTCACCAAGAAAAATCAATTTGCTTTTCTAATGCATATAAATTAATATCAGCAATGCACTTGGATCTTCCCTCTCACATAAATTACTCTAGATCTCAAAGGAGTACCTGATTTCAATTTTTATTTTCTTTTGTTTTCTTCAGATAAGTGAGGCTTATCAAGCATGTAGTTCATCCTTAAGATTTACTGACATCAGAATTTGACAGATAGGAAGCAATAATCTAGTTTTTGACTTAGTAATAAGATACAAAAAGTAAATTTGACTCAGATCAAAATCAGAATTTGCTTGTGTTATTGATTTCCACATAAACAACTAATTCAAACATGGGATACATAATTTGTTAAAGACTACTAAGTCAGCATCTAACAAGATAATCCTTATTGGATTGAATAGTCACAAAACATTCAAAATATTTTCAGAGTTTATAGAATCACATAAGATAACAAGCAGTGTTTAATATGTAACAATTTAAGCATAGATTACATTGAGATAAGAAAATCTGTAAACACTGATCATAAAGTCTGATGTATGAGAACAAAAACTAAACATATTTTGAGAAAGAACCTGAAACCATTCGAAGTTCATTTACCAGTCTTGTAAAAGTAGCTTCACATAGTGGTTTTGTGAAGATATCTGCTAGTTGTTGATCTGTTGGAACAAAATGCAATTCCACTGTACCTTCCATCATATGTTCCCTTATGAAATGGTACCTAATGCTGATGTTCTTTGTCATTGAGTGTTGAACTGGATTTCCTGTCATAGCAATAGCACTTTGATTATCACAGTAAATAGGTATTTTAGAAAATTCTAACCCATAGTCCAGTAGCTGATTCTTCATCCAAAGAATCTGTGCACAACAGCTTCCTGCAGCAATATATTTTGCTTCTGCAGTTGATGTGGAAATTGATTTATGTTTCTTGCTAAACCAAGAAACCAATCTGCCTCCAAGAAATTGGCAGCTTCCACTAGTGCTTTTCCTGTCTATTTTGCATCCTGCAAAATCTGCATCTGAGTAACCTATTAGCTTAAAATCTGATTCCCTAGGATACCACAATCCTAGATCAGTTGTACCTTGAGGTACTTGAAAATTCTTTTCACAGCTATTAGATGAGGTTCTCTTGGATCAGCTTGAAATTTTGCACAAAGACAGGTAGCATACATGATATCAGGTCTACTTGCAGTTATATAGAGTAAAGAGCTAATCATACCTCTATAGTTAGTAATATCTACTGATGATTGTAACGACCGAGAAAATTACGCTTGTATTATATCATAATAAAGATAAATTATGTGTATTATTATGTGATTAAATGTGTTGAGTCGTTAAACCCTAATTGCTATGTGCTACGTGTCGTCTGCTTTGATCAGAATGTGATTCAGATATTTATTGAGTGTTCTATCGTAAGTTATAAGTTTTCTATCAAAACCCGTACAGCTCAAACAGTGTTTTAAAAGCCCGTATTTCAAACAAAATCATTGGCCCTATTTTGCCAAAAACGACCTATACCATATCGCTATTCTGAACCCCTAGACGTTTTACAAATTTACCTTTTTCGCGAAAAATGACTTTTTCGGATCCCTTCGGGTACCAAAAGCTCCACAAAAATCATATTTATATTTTTATATGATCATGAAATTATCATACATCATTTTTCTTTGCATTTTTGTAATATTCATAATTTTTGGGAATTTTTAGCATTTATTTTGTATTTATTGGATATTTAAAAATTTATTATTAATACCCAAAAATTATAAAAATTGGGGCCAAATATTTTTATTAGATGTGTAATTAGCCCCTTAATTTTATTTAGGGGTATTATTTTTAGTACTATAAATAGCTATTTTATTATTAATTAATTAGTTAATTATTATTAAAAATTCAGAATACAAGAAATAATTAGTGTTGGTGAAGAACAGGCAGGGAATTAAACTCCAGATTTGGAAGTGATTCTGTTAACCGATTTGATCATCTGGATAACCAAAACAAAGCTCTTGATCTCTATTTTCTTTTCATACCATCAATTTCGTGTGTTGTTGCTTCGATTTTCAATTCATATTTTAGGGTTCATGAACTGAATTGGGGGTTTTTGATTGTGGGGTTCTGGATTGAATTTGATGTTTGGTATAGTTGCATATACTTGTTTACAACTGATTTGTACCATTTAATTTGTTGAAGTTATGTTCTAGGTATTAGTTTTTAGTTTCAAGTTTGTATAATTTTAGTTTAGTTCATTTTTGAAGGTGTAAGAATCCGTGATTGTTTTGAATATGGGGGTTTGATTGTAGAAGTGATAAGCTTTATTTTGGTATATTATTCGTAATTTTGCGTGTACGAAATTGTTAATTTAGTATTTGGCCGGAAATTTCTTTGATTTGGCGGGAGAAATTGTTTCTGGAGTTATTGGGTAATGATGTTAGTACGGTTGTGTTCCTGGAGTGAATTGGAGTGAAAACCCGAAAAAAATCGATCCAAACGATGCAGGAACAGACAGTAATTGATTCACTGGAGTTGGAATCCAAGCACGCCGGGAAGCTTCGGCCTTTTGGCCGGAGATGGTGGAAAAGGACGACGGGACGGCGATGGTGCGTTGGGGATGTTGCTGCAATCGTGTAGAATTAAATGGTACCAGAAACGGAAGGAAAGGATGGCCTGGAAGCTGGGAATTTGCTCGCCGGAAAACCCCGTCGGTGGCCGGAGTTGTGCAAATTCAGGCGGGTCAACCCATGTTCTTGGTGACCCGTGTGGCCGACCCGTTAACCCGAAAGCTTCGTTTCGGTTTCAATCTTCTAAACCCAGAAATCCATTTCCTGATTTGGTTTCTGGATTTTTAATTAATTAGTTATATTTTGTAAAATCAAAATCAATTCTAATAATTCTAAAAAATCAATTAAAAATCAGATTTTAAATCTGAAAAATATAATTAATTTCTAAACTAATTTATTAATTTAGAAATTCAAATATTATTAATGATTTAATAATTTAACTATTTATTTAATAATTTAATTGTTTATTTATTATTTAATAAGTAAGTAATAAATTAATAAATAAGGATTAAAAATAATTGAATAATATGATTAAAGATTCGATAATTAGTTTATTAATATGAGTAAGTGAAAGATGAGTTAAATTATTATTATTCGAGCGATAGTTATTTATTCGAAGAGTGTCGTAATGATTATTCGTATCAAATAATTAAATACAGATAATTAATTAATCGTATAAGTTATAATAATAATAATAATAATAATAATAATAATAATAATAATAATAATAATAATAATAGTTCGATAGTTATACGAGGATTGCGAGTAGCTCGTATTTATACGAGTAGTTGATCGTTGAGTTAGATTATGGTGCGAATAATAATTACTTATTCGATGAATAACGTAACAGTTAGTTGTATCGATTATTTATTTGTAAATAATCGATCTAATCGTGTAAGTAATAATAATCTGTAAATAATTGTAATAAATTATAATTAATCCTAATAATTAGGGATTAATTATTTTCAAATATAATAATTATTAAATAATTATTTAAAAATATAATTAGGATTATTTAATTATAACTAATTATTTATAATTAATTATTAATTAATTAAATCTTATTTTATTCATAATAATTAAACCGTTAGTCCGATTTGAGTGAAACGAAGACCCCTAGACTCAGAAAAATGAAATGAATCTAATTAAAATAATTGTAAATCATAATTTCTTCCGAAAGAGAGTTTTCTTATGTTAGTTAATTGTTTATAGGCCCTAATATGGGTAGAATCGAGTCAAATAAATCCCGAAAAATTATAAATAAAATCAAATAGGGTTAGTTAATACAGGTATGAGTCTAGTATCAATTCTAAAAGTAATTATGAGGTTGAAATCAATTATGTGCGTTATGTGCTATGTGTTTTACATGATTATATGAACCCTATGTGCTATATAATTATATGTGTATATACGCGAGTCAGATAGAAGCGTATGGGTAGATTAATGGGGTTACGTAGTATTAATTTGAGATACATGTATGTAGTAAGTTATCTAAACGACTAACTTTCTATGATTGATTCAGTATTAGCAAGGCATATCAAGCATGTAAGAACCCAAATTTTTGACGTCAGTAAAAGACCTTTTAGAATAGTAATATAACAACTCGAATTTTTGAGACCTTGTAAAACGCTTAATGAATAGTAACCCTAACAGACGGGAAAAACTTTTTATCCCACACTATGTGGTGCATGAGAAAATCAGATTCGAAGTTGATATTATGATTATACGTACCAAATGAGTGTATATAAATGCTATTAGTTTTCGAAAAAAACGAACTTTGAAAAGTGACCATATTTATGAATCATCGAGGATTACGGGAATCACAATATAATTACGAATTTAAAACCCTACAGATTTATATCCAAGTTTGATAATTCAAAACATAAGGAATAAATACGAAAGGAATTACATCACGAATCATTTTCGAGAAAGTATTACGAAAATTTTTAAGCGACCGAGCGAACGCGTAAACGCTTAAATAAACATAACACACTAACTAACCATGGTTACTTTATCAAATAGTGAGCTAAGGTATAGGATGATCAACCAAGGGCTAGAGAATAGTAAGCTAAATGGCTAAGCTAATTAGGTTAGCTTGTAAACTAGGAAGCCTAGCTAGATTTGTCCAAGGATTTGGTAACAAGAATAAATCCTAGGATATATACTAGAGAATAAAGATCAATTACAAGCTACCACTTGCATTATTTCCAAGTAGCAACCAAGAAGCAACCAAAGAAGCAAACATAAAAACACTTCTTCTCTCCCATTTCTTCCATTCAGCTTCTTCTTCTTCACCAAGAAATCAAATTCAAAACCTCAAGTTCTAGCCATGGTTAAATCCTCCCATTAATTCTCAAGCTTCCTAACAACCAAACTAAGGTAAGATAAATCTTTGATCCCTTTTTATCAAGGTTTGATGGGTGAAACAAAATCAAGAAAGTTGCTAGTGAATAGTATGAATAGTGACTCTTCTTTGGTTTCTTGATTTCAATGGTGGTTTTAGGTTCCAAAAACCATACTAAGCACTCCCAAGACTTCACCATCATCAAGAACACATCTCAAGCTCTTAAGAAAGGTAAAAAAATCATTGACCCAACTTTATTTAAGATTTAGGTTCAAGATCCTTTTAGTATGTAGTTGTAAACATAGTTTTGGTGGGAATATTGTTGTAATCTTGATGTTTAGCTAGTAGATTTAAGGTTGATTGTTGTTGCCTCAAGAACATGATTTTCTTGAGAGGAGTTAGTGTGTTGATGATGATATGTTGATTGTTGGTGGTAGTATAATGATTTAAGGCAAAAACGAAACTCCGATCGTAACCGTAATCTCGTTAAAACAAACAAAACATAACTTTAAGTCTCTGCAGAAAGTCCTGAAGATATAAACTGTAGTTTCTTGAAAATTAACCCTTGATTTTGATAGAAAATATTATAAGGATTGTTTAGGCTCTTGAATCGCTTGATTCCGATTTACGGATCAAAAGTTATGGCCGTTTTACTAAAAGTGATTTACGCGACAAAAACTGCTACGAATTACAAACTTTGAAAATATAAAGGATCGATTTAAAATGTTAATAAACCATGAAATGTTTACAGAGAGTATGAAATAGAGTTTATTAGCTTCCATAAAAATTTCAAGTAAAAATGTTGATTTTTGAGTTTTATAAAAATGTCGGAGCCGAGGTCGCGCGGAGTACGAATGTCAAAACAACCCCCTATTAGGAAACTGTCACTTCGGGATTTTCACCCCTGTTACCAGAAAACTATTTTTAAATGATGTGTTCTAAATTTTGTCTAGATCGCGTACGTGAAAACGGTGCGTCAACTGAGTTAACGGTTTGAGAGATATCAACGCTTTAGTGAAAGCGGTTTGAATAGTAAAACTCCGTAGTTATCCGAACTTTTGAAATGCTTTTTACCTAATTAAATTCATTTTATCAAAATGAAACTTTTAGGATAAATATTACAATCACTCAAGAAGCTTCTCGAGGTGGTTTCATATTAAAATATTAATTTTAAGATTTATTAAAAATGATAGAGTGCAAGCCGCGTAATAGTAATATTCGGTAAAGTCAATTCTAGAAGACCACTTTGACCGTCCGTTTCGACTAAGGAGGGATACTTATTTCGAGTCGGTCAAATAATGAAAGTTATGAAGTATTGAACTTATTAGAAATATAAGTTGGTGATGAGAGTAGGAATACTGATTAAGATTATGATGTTTGTTGATTAGAAAAACCGGAATGAGAGGAAGTCGGGGAAACGTGTCTTGGACTCCAGGCAAGTTTTCAAACCCTACCTTTTTAGAACTGTTGTGTTGTGATTGCTTTTAAATACTGCAATATATGCATGATAAATGTTTTACGGTGATTTATAAATTGCTATATATTGAATCATAAGATATGATGATTTTGGTATAATAAAGTACCGTATTTGAAATAATATATTAGACCGAGGATTGGTTAGTGTAAGGTTATAAAAACCCGGAAGTATTCCGGAGTTGTTATATTTGAGAAATGTTAACGCTAGAGAGTCGCGTGACATGTATATTATAGACCGAGAGTTGGTCGGTATGTATATTATAGTAAATACCCGGGAATCGTCCCGGGGATGTTTTGGACGATCTAAAATCCGTATTTATTTTATTCCAAAGGACTCGATGTCCACTTGCGAATTATTAAATACCTCGAATTTATTTAAAACAATTTCCAAAGATCGTATTCCCTCAACTATATTTAATCACTCGGACCATGAATATTATTTCTGATATTCATTTTAAATAGGAGAAGTATACTCCAACAATTATTATTTTTTAAACTCGATTACTTATATCTACCAAAGATTACTTTAACTACTTAAACATAAATAAGTTGAGAAATATTGTTTCAATATTCTTTTAAAAGTATAACTATTCGAGGTTTAATTATTTATCAATTATCATTTAATTATTTATTATTTATAAAAAGGGTTTATTTATGATTTAAAAATCATAGGACCTGATTTTAAAATACCTTCTGATTTTCGGAAAATCATTCGAATAAATTCAGATCGTCGGAGAATATTATCCCGACTTATTTTGAATATAGTTTCAAAGAGAAACTTTCCCCCCCTTATTTAATTATCAGTTGACAACGATCAACTCACATCCTTAGTACTTCCTCCGAAAACTTTCGGAAGTACATATATATATATATAAATTAAAGCTATGCCTATCAACAAACAAAACGCTTCGGGGAACTTCGATGTGGTTCAAGTTCTCGAGATATGATAGGATTTCCTAAATGACAAGGGAGGGGTAGGATACAAGTACTTCGTGTATTGGACAGACTACTGGTACCGTAGGAGACGGTACAATATGTACCTAAGGACCTGCGAAGTGTGTGTATGCCCGAAATGAGGACACATAGCCCGTATGCGGCAAGGGTGATAACAGGGATACGAAGGTGTCGTCCTTCTACTATTAGAAAAGGTTACTTTTATTGTAGTACGATTGATCATCGTATGCGGTGGCTCCAACGAATGTCCTATTTTTCCAATTGGAATTGTGATGCAATACCGTAACCCAAGCCTAGGTGCTGAGTTTACTATTAAGGTATTCACAGGTTAATAAAATCCACCAAATGATCGTTTTCGTAAAAGGTGTGTATCACCAAGGGAAACTATTTCGAATAAAACGTAATTATCAAATATGATGTTTTACGTGAGTCTATCATACAGTCATTTTCGTACTGTACATTATTATGTTGGGCATTATAGCTCACTCTTACTTTCTTTTAAATGACACAACACAACAAATAACCAGTATGCCGGTGTGGGACTTAGTCGCTCGCAGTCATGGGGAGAATCCCTGGCAGCTTTGTCTAAGGTTTGCCAGAGTATCAAATAGGTATAAGATATCAGTCGTAATTATTGTAACTTCATGTAGAGGTTATGAATAATTGTTTGAGATCCTGTAAAGTATATTTGAGTTTTAATAATAGATGATACTTGTTGTACGTCGTTCCTAAGGCTATAACTTATGAGTGTGTGAGATTGGGGGTCTGTGATATGGAATTATTGGATTATTGAGTTAATACAGGTTACACATGATTGAAGGATTGCGTGACGACCCAGATTCCTGACCCCGGATTTGGGGGCTTTACAGAAATGGTATCAGATCCTTAAATTATAGTAGTTAGAAACGAGAGTGTTAGGATTCTGTCTAGACGCGAGATTGTGTAAGAGCTCATATAGAGTTCATCAATGGACTACCGGATGTAGCCCAATAGGTAGGTGAGGATAAGTGTATATTTGAGGTATTAAAACATGACTAATAGGACCAGTGGAGATTATCAAAATGATGAGGAGAAAAATTAGAATCATATTTGATTTGGCAAGGATGTGGATATAGAACTTGGAGCTGAGTCTCCAGAGCATTTGGGGTAAAGACGATAATACCAACACCATATGTAAATTTTGATAACACGAGACTTGTTACTCGTAGTTCTTTATAGGCTGCCCATGAAGGGGCATTACATGTGAGAACCATAAAGTCTAATTATTAATATACAGTTGAGGTTATTGACCCAAACTAGTTAAAGGTGTCATTTTACCAAGGAGGATGTGAATATTGTATTAATCACGAATTCACCAGAGATTGTGTCCAGTATACCCTTAAGGATATTTTCTATTAAGGAAGATTTGAATGTAATATAAGAATGTTAACGTAAGACAACTACAGTACATGATATTATTAGTGTGCTTAACATGTAAGGTTATGATGGTTTAGCTTAGAGATCGAGAGCATCGAGAATTGATGACATGACTACAATTGGATGGCGTAAGATTACAATGAGCGATAGATAGAACCTTTTAAAAAGGATAGACCAGTGAGTCTAATGCGGAATTCTTCGGTAGATATGATGTCAGAGGCTACGTATATATATATGTAGACCTCTAATATATTCGGTAACGTATGTTTAATTACACATACATGCCACTGAACTTATGAACTGCATTGAGATCCCTAAGAAATGTCTTTGATCTGTTCCCAGGGGGAACTGGAAACTTATAGTTAGTAACGGATGCGTGTAGCAGGCAACTATCGGCTTAACAGATGTTTTTGGAATATTTCTAAGTAAGGTGTTCGAGATAAAACACCGGAATGACAGATATACGTGCGAAAGTCAAGATTAGTAAGCGATTTTAAAATGATGAGAAAGAGACGCTAGCTGAAACATGGAATTACAAAGACGAAGAGGTGGTATCATCCTCAGGCGGATAATAAAGAGAGTTAGGATAATCAGTGAAATATTTTGGCACCTACTCACTGTCACGTTAATCCCTCCAAATTGTTGATCATTCGTATCGCCTTGATAAGTCATATTAGGCAATCCTTTTCGTTCCCTACTTTGAACTTCTGATGTGACCATATTGAATAGTCTTTCTCCGTATCAGGACTTGTTCAATTATTTTAGTTAATCCAGGAACTTTCATTCATAGATTATGATCTTCTTGTTTAACTCAGAGATATTTACACTTCATTTCAATTATCCAAGAGAGTTTGTTTTTTATTATAGATTTTCCCTCAATTCATCGATGAATATTCATAATGAGTATCTTCATTTGATTCTTCTTTCATACTTACTCTTCTCAGTCGAGATTGTAAATATCTAACAAATTGTTAAAAGCATGGATGATCTAATATCCATATATTCCTCAGGAATCCTTTTCTTCTAATCGGGATGGAATTTTATATATTGAACTTTGAAATCATAGTAAGGGTATCAATTTGGTATTGATATTCCGCATTCAATTCTATTTGAGAATCTGACAAAGTATGTGAATGAGGACACCTCTGAGTGTACCCTTTTATTTGACAAAAAATAATTGATAAGAGGCTATCGATTGTTCCGATGCCAAGACCACACGATTCAGAGTTATAATTGTCTTTCTCGACCCAAATTTGAAAACTCTTTTTTTCAAAATCGTCATCCGGGTAGCCACAAATTTCTTCAGTGGTTACGATGTTGAGATTTTTTTCAAACAAACTGAGATATGCTTAGTTGTATATATTATCATGAATGACTAGTCAATGTACTAACTAGTCGAAATTTTAATTAATACGATGAAAGCCTAGCTAATCGTTCTAGCTAGTTGCTATGGGCCAAACCAATTAAGCTGACCATTTTCTTAGTCGGTTTATAATATTGATTGATATGGACTAGTTATTATTTTTCTAAGATCCACTTCCAATCAATTTTTTTTATTATTATTTTACAGAGTGCCTTATATATGCAAAAATTTAATTATTGATGAAATTTTCAAAGATTGATTTAATTGAGACCTAACTAGGTCGCCCACTCAAACAAGAATTCATATTCGATTTTATGAAATATTTGTTCATAAAATATTTTATTCTTTCGTTTATATAATGAATATCCAATTAAAATTATAAAGTGATTGAAGAACAATATACTTCCTTATTTATTAATCATTGGATAAAATTTCTTCTTTCAAAATAGCACCTCTTTGAGACTTCAATGGTTAACCATTGGTTGAGGATGTTATTCGATATTTCTTTCATTATTCGAGAAGAAAAGTATTCTTTCAATGGGAAAATCTTACAAGTATCATTCGTATGATGTTATTATTCAGCAATCATTGCTTTTAATGGATATTCTCCATAATATCATAATATAGAATTCTAAGGACATGGAAGGATAATCCTTGTTATATTCTTCCTTCCAAGTTATAAATCTTCTGAGTGTTGCGACTCTTTTATTCAGAGCTCATTATTTGTTCAGATGTTAGATTTTGAAATCATGTTAAGATTGTCTAAATTTCATCGATATCATGAAAATCATTTTTCCAAGGCTAATTGCCTTCCCAACAAAGAAGAGGTATAGTTGAGAACCGATTGTTGTAATATGAGACTAAAAGCTTAGTGCTATGATGGTGCAATCGGAGCATCGTGATGAGTAAGTCATTTTAAAAAGGGAATACCATGTTTAATTATTATCATAAGTATCATTAATATGGTTGTAGAAGAACGAAATAGGGATACAACGTGATTAGTGAGGTACACTTCTATGAAACATTATCGGGTTAGGTGCTAATAAATTCGGGAAAGACCAAGCATGTATGAATTTGAGGAATAAGATTTTCAAAAAGTGAAGGTAAGGTTAGTAGCAATCCCGTGCTAGAAATACTCAACGATAAAAATAGGATATTGCGTGAAGTCTAATGATATGTCTACGCAACTTAAGGACCGTGACATAAGGCGTCCTAATAATGATCTAGAATAATTGCGATAAGGTTCGCATGGAAAGGGACAAGGAGTTTACTTATGAGGAAATTTGGAAAAAATTTCTTTTACTGAACACGAGATAGAGGCTATAGTCAAATTGATCAAAGGCCATGATATTATCATCAAGGAAAGGCCAATGTGGTGGCCGACACTTTAAGTAGGAAAAGATATATTGAGGATGACAAATCTTAGAATAACTGATGAGAAAGATCGCATGAAAGAACACTTTATTACTTAACAAGAAGACTTAAACATGCCTAAAAACGTAAACGGATATTAGTCATGACAAAATATGTAAAGGGATGTCATTGAGTAGGTAAGTAAGTATTCGACATAGTTGAAAATGAAAACGGAAAGGAGAGTGTTAAAATTTTGGCGATTACAACTTGAAGATGATCCAAATAGGAGTAAGAGTTAATTATAATAAATTTTGAAGGAGGATTATCAAGAACCAAGTTAGCCGTCGTGCTATTTGAGGATTTTGAGTGATAGATTAAACAAGACCGCTTATTTTATTATGCAAACGATAGATGTCACTCTACAAAATTTTTATGAACGCAGAAGAGATAATTGTGACAGAGAGACCCCGTGACGACTGCGTCGCGCAAGGACCCAAGGTTCAATTAACGGGACTATTTCCCAAGATATTTTGTGAAAAAGGACGGACAGAGGCACGAGTTAAAGTTCTCAAATCGACAAGTAGAATGAGAGGACTATCCCGATCATTGAAGATACGTCTAGCGGCTTACCTTTTATTTGGAAAGGTTTGGGGAATCGCCTATTGTTGACAGATAATCCGTGTAGATGTACTTACCATGCTAGCATACGAAAAATAGTCGCTGATATCCCTTACGAAGGGCAACGTGAAAGAATGAAGGATGTCATTGTCAGAACTGATAGAAGATAAAGAAGATCGTACACACCCTATAAAGGCCACTGGTAGCCAGTACCAATAAACGTGAATACATCTAAGGCGCTAGCGAGAATAACAAGTATGACCCAGAAGGTATCGTAGTACTATAGATATTATACGGGGAATGATTAAAGAAGTCCGATCGATGATGGAAGCTGAACGTTCCACGATCCTAAAATGTGTCAATCAATTGCGTATGAAATGGTGCTTCCTTCAAGATGGCAACAAGACCCGACATGCCTTACGTTACTACGGGAAGAAATGTTAAATCTAGTGCTAAGCGTGTAGCAGGAGACGAGCGTGTAGAAATGCAACGAGAACTTCTTACATGACTTAATCGACAGAGAGGATGCGCCAAAATGGGAAAACATTAAGGAATGAAACCCTAGCACCAGTAGGAGCGATGTAGGAGAAATAAATAAGTTGAAGGATGATTCCAAACACTAGAAGATGCGCTAATTGTCCATATTATCAATTTTTAAGGGAGATGAAGTGACCAGTTGACGTTAATCGAATCACCGATAATAACGAGTTATCATACGGGCATTGGAATGGCTACAAAGCTTTGTACATAAGAAAGAATTTTTCTCCTTTAGGATTGGGAATAAGTTGGTAAGCGGAAGATACTTGGACCATCGTTGAGTCAACTGACCAAAGAAATTCCTAGAACTTATCAGAACCCGGCTAGTGGTAGCCCAGGATAAACAATAGAGATATGCGGACCAGAACTATAAAGACCATAAAGTACGAAGTAGCGAACAAGTATTGTTGAGAGTACCTCCCGAGGAGGGAGTGATGAGATTCGAAAGGGAAAAAAATGTTGAACCCAAGATTTATTGGACCAGTTGAAGAATTAAAGGACTAAGAAAGTTGACTTATAAATTAGCACCATCGTCGAACGGTCGCCAAGTTTATAATGAGTACCACGAATCGAGGTTGGGAAATTTAACCGTCAAAACCAAACATATGATTGAAAATGAGCAAATAAACTCATAGCCAGACTTAGCGTATGTCGAATAACGTGTAGAGGTCATAATACTACAAGGACGATTACCCAGAAATATATTGGATGAATGAGTGGAAATTTTATGAAGAGATCAAATACTGCAAGGTCAATGTGAGAACTCGAGGTTGTCATGCGAGAAGCATATCCCTACCTGTTTCTGAACTGATTCCAGGACGGAATCCTTTTAAGGGGGGAAGACTGTAAGAACCCAAATTTTTGACGTCAGTAAAAGACCTTTTAGAATAGTAATATAACAACTCGAATTTCTGAGACCTTGTAAAACGCCTAATGAATAGTAACCCTGACAGATGAAAAAAACTTTTTTGCCCACACTATGTGGTGCATGAGAAAATGAGATTCGAAGTTGATATTATGATTATACGTACCAAATGAGTGTATGTAAATGCTATTCATTTTTGAAGAAAACGAACTTTGAAAAATGACCATATTTACGAATCATCGAGGATTACGGGAATCACAATATAATTACGAATTTAAAACCCTACAGATTTATATCCAGGTATGATAATTCAAAATATAAGGAATAAATACGAAAGGAATTACGTCGCGAACCATTTTCAAGAAAGTATTACGCAAACATTTAAGCGGCCGAGCGAAAGCGTAAACGCTTAAGTAAACGTAACACACTAACTAACCATGGTACGAAAGTAACCATGGTTACTTTATCAAATAGTGAGCTAAGGTATAGGATGATCAACCAAGGGCTAGAGAATAGTAAGCTAAATGGCTAAGCTAATTAGGTTAGCTTGTAAACTAGGAAGCCTAGCTAGATTTGTCCAAGGATTTGGCAACAAGAATAAATCCTAGGATATATACTAGAGAATAAAGATCAATTACAAGCTACCACTTGCATTATTTCCAAGAAGAAACCAAGAAGCAACCAAGGAAGCAAACATAAAAACTTCTTCTCTCCCCATTTCTTTCATTCGGCTTCTTTTTCTTCACCAAGAAATCAAATTCAAAACCTCAATTTCTAGCCATGGTTAAATCCTCCCATTAATTCTCAAGCTTCCTAACAACGAAACTAAGGTAAGATAAATCTTTGATCCCTTTTTATCAAGATTTGATGGGTGAAATAAAATCAAGAAAGTTGCTAGTGAATAGTCTGAATAGTGACTCTTCTTTGGTTTTTTGATTTCAATGGTGGTTTTAGGTTCCAAAAACCATACTAAGCACTCCCAATACTTCACCATCATCAATAACACATCTCAATCTCTCAATAAAGGTAAAAAAATCTTTGATCCAACTTTT
Source organism: Apium graveolens (assembly GCF_009905375.1). Lineage (NCBI taxonomy): Eukaryota > Viridiplantae > Streptophyta > Magnoliopsida > Apiales > Apiaceae > Apium > Apium graveolens. The sequence goes on along the minus strand of NC_133655.1, from coordinate 224,258,168 downwards.
TTTAAGATTTAAGTTCAAGATCCTTTTAGTATGTAGTTGTAAACATAGTTTTGGTGGGAGTATTGTTGTAATCTTGATGTTTAGTTAAGTAGATTTAAGGTTGATTGTTGTTGCCTCAAGAAAATGATGTTCTTGAGAGGATTTATTGTATTGATGATGACATGTTGATTGTTAGTGGTAGTATAATGATTTAAGGCATAAACGAAACTACGATCGTAACCGTAATCTCGTTAAAATGAACATAACATAACTTTAAGTTTCTGCAGAAAGTCCTGAAGATGTAAACTATAGTTTCTTGAAAACTAACCCTTGATTATGATAGAAAATGTTATAAGGATCGTTTAGGCTCTTGAATCTCTTGATTCCGATTTACGGATCAAAAGTTATGGCCGTTTTACTAAAAGTGATTTACGCGACAAAAACTGCTATGAATTACGAACTTTGAAAATATAAAGGATCGACTTAAAAATGATCATAAACCATGACATTTTTATATAGATTAAGAAATAGAGTTTATTAGCTTCCATAAAAAGTTCAAGTAAAAATGTTGATTTTTCAATTTTATAAAAATATCGGAGCCGAGGTCATGCGGAGTACGAATGTCAAAACAACCCCCGTTATGAAACTGTCACTTCGGGATTTTCACCCCTGTTACCAGAAAACTATTTTTAAGTTATTTGTTATAAATATTTTCTAGATAGCGCACGCAAAAACGGTGCGTCAATTGAGTTAACGGTTTGAGAGATATCAACGTTTTAGTGAAAGCGCTTTGAATAGTAAAACTCCGTAGTTGACCGAACTTTTGAAATACTTTTCACCTAATTAAATTAATTTTATCAAAATGAAACTTTTAGGATAAATATTACAATCACTCAAGAAGCTCCTTGAGGTGGTTTTGTATTAAAATATTAATTTTACGATTTATTAAAAATGATAGAGTGCAAGCCGCGTAATAGTAATATTCGGTAAAGTCAATTCTAGAAGACCACTTTGACCGTCCGTTTCGACCAAGGAGTGATACTTATTTCGAGTCGGTCAAATAATGAAAGTTATGAAGTATTGAACTTATTAGAAATATAAGTTGGTGATGAGAGTAGGAATACTGATTAAGATTATGATGTTTGTTGATTTGAAAACCCGGAATGAGAGGAAGTCGGGGAAACGTGTCTTGGACTCCAGGCAAGTTTTCAAACCCTACCTTTTTAGAACTGTTGTGTTGTGATTGCTTTTAAATACTGCAATATATGTGTGGTAAATGTTTTACGGCGATTTATAAATTGCTATATATTCAATCATAAGATATGATGATTTTGGTATAATAAAGTACCGGATTTGAAACGATATATTTAGACCGAGGATTGGTCGGTTTAAGGTTATAAAAACCCGAAAGTATTCCGGAGTTGTTATATTTAAGAAATTTTAACGCTAGAGAGTAGCGTGACATGTATATTATAGACCGAGAGTCGGTCGGTATGTATATTATAGTAAATACCCGGGAATCGTCCCGGGGATGTTTTGGACGATCGAAAGTCCGTATTTATTTTATTCCAAAGGACTCGATGTCCACTTGCGAATTATTAAATATCTCGAATTTATTTAAAACGATTTCCAAAGATCGTATTCCCTCAACTATATTTAATCACTCGGACCATGAATATTATTTTGGATATTCATTTTAAGTAGGAGAAGTATACTCCAACAATTATTTGTTTTAAACTCGATTGCTTATATCTACCAAAGATTATTTTAACTACTTAAACATAAATAAGTTGAGGAATATTGTTTCAATATTCTTTTAAAAGTATAACTATTCGAGGTTTAATTATTTATCAATTATTATTTAATTATTTATTATTTATAAAAAGGGTTTATTTATGATTTAAAAATCATAGGACCTGATTTAAAATACCTTTTGATTTTTGGAAAATCGTTCGAATAAATTCAGATCGTCGGAGAATATTATCTCGACTTATTTTGAATATAGTTTCAAAGAGAAACTTTCCCCCCTTATTTAATTATCAGTTGACAATGGTCAACTCACATCCTTAGTACTTCCTCTGAAAAATTTCGGAAGTACATATATATATATGAAGTAAAGCTATGCCTATCAACAAGCTAAACGCTTGGGGGAACTTCGATGTGGTTCAAGTTCTCGAGATATGATAGGATTTCCTAAAGGATAAGGGAGGGGTAGGATCCAAGTACTTCGTGTATTGGATAGACTACTGGTACCATAGGAGACGGTACAATATGTACCTAAGGACCTGCGAAGTGTGTGTATGCTCGAAATGAGGACACATAGCCCGTATGCGGCAAGGGTGATAACTGGAATACGAAGGTGTCGTCCTTCTACTAGTAGAAAAGGTTACTTTTATCGTAGTACGACTGGTCATCGTATGCGGTGGCTCCAACGAATGTCCTATTCTTCCCATTAAAATTGTGATGCAATACCGTAACCCAAGCCTAGGTGCTGGGTTTACTATTATGGTATTCGCAGGTTAATAAAATCCACCAAAGGATCGTTTCCGTAAAAGGTGTGTATCACCAAGGGAAACTATTTTCGAATAAAACGTAATTATCAAATATGATGTTTTACGTGAGTTTATCATACAGTCATTTTCATACTATACATTATTATGTTGGGCATTATAGCTCACTCTTGCTTTCTTTTAAATGACACAACACAACAGATAACCGGTATGCCGGTATGGGACTTAGTCGCTCGCAGTCATGGGGAGAATCCCTGGCAGCTTTGTTTCAGGTGTTCCAGAGTATCAGATAGGTAAAAGATATCAGTTGTAATTATTATAACTTCATGTAGAGGTTATGAATAATTATTTGAGATCCTGTAAAGTATATTTGAGTTTTAATAACAAATGATACTTGTTATACGTCGTTCCTAAGGCTATAACTTATGAGTGTGTGAGATTGGGGGTCTGTGATATGGAATTATTAGATTATTGAGTTAATACAGGTTACACATGATTGAAGGATTGCGTGACGACCCAGATTCCTGACCCCGAATTTGGGGGCGTTACAAAGCAGGAGATAGAAGGCGGTGAGTTGAACCAGGTTAAGTACGCGCCAGGCAAGTTTTTCCCCTATTCTAAGTTCATAATAGTGAAATATACCCCACTTTCCATATCAATTACACATTGATAATTCTTGTTCATATATACTGATACAAAATTATTGATTCTTGTTTCTATTTCATTTCGATTCTTGATTCCTCCCAATTTATTGAATCCTCTATTCATATTCCAATATTTTCACCCTTGTTATATATATTATGTTATATCCTGATGTTGGGATACATTGAAAGCATTCCGATTGTTCCGGATGATCAGCTTTGGACTGGATGGTTACGATACGGACTGGGTTTTACCCAGACCATTAATTAATAGGCTATAGTTGCCTGAGTACTCCCTATGTTGGTTGGGTCTATGTAGTTAGGTATAGATCTGTACTGTATCCTGATTGATCAACAGGTTATAGTGCATAGTTAGTTCTTGTTTCCAGTCTCATTCATTTGGCACTCGCCAGTAATGACAATTTATTATTCCATACAGATACAAATGGTTGTTCAAACTATCATGATTCGATTCATTTATTTTCTCTTGATACTACATATGTTATTGCAGGCTTGTTGAGCAATTTTGGCTCACCCCCTTTTATTGTTATTCCTATTGTTTTTCAGTCAAGGTAGAGAATGAAACCTATCAGAACCCGCATAGTCAAGAAGCGAGTCAAGCAGCGGGACCCTCTTATACTAAGGGTGTTTGTCCCTATCCCAGAAGAGAGCTTTGAGTTACCAGATCAGGTGTGACAGGATAAGTAGTAGTGTTGGTTTGAATAAAAGTTGTTTGATGAGAAATGTAGATAGAATAAAGTTTTGTAATAAAGAGAGTTCTTGAGACAGATTATTTTTAAACTGGTTTGTAATAAAGTTAGTGTGTCGTTCTTGTTTTCAACTCTTAACCTTAAAAGATCCTGGGTAGTAGTAGTTCGGGGTAATTATTATATTTATATTCCGCTTGTGCAGGTTTAGTGAGTAGTTAAGATTAATAATGCCCCAAATCGATACCCCGGATTTGGAGGGTGTTATAATGCTCCAGTATCTTTATCTAACTTGGTGGCAGTGGCCATGGGAGTTGATGCAGTAGAACTGTCTTGCATTCTAAACTTCTTGAGTAAATTTCTGGTGTACTTGGATTGATTTATGAAAGTACCTTTTTCAGTTTGCTTGACTTGAAGTCCCAGAAAATAGCTAAGTTCTCCCATTATACTTATTTGATATCTTGAATGCATTAATTTGGAAAATCTTTCACAAAGTTTTATATTTATAGAACCAAAGATGATATCATTAACATCTATCTGTACCAAAAGTAAGTCCTTTCCATGGTTGAGGTAGAATAAAGTCTTGTCAATTGTGCCTCTGTGAAATCCACTTTCCAGAAGAAATTGAGTCAGAGTCTCATACCATGCTCTAGGAGCTTGCTTAAGCCCATAAAGTGCTTTGTCAAGCCTGTAGACATGATTTGGAAATTTTGGATCTACAAAGCCTGGAGGTTGTTCAATATATACCTCTTCCTCTAATTCTCCATTGAGAAAAACACTTTTCACATCCATTTGAAAGACTTTGAACTTCTTGTGAGCAACATAAGCCAAAAAGATTCTTATGGCTTCCAATCTAGCAACTGGAGAAAATATTTCATCATAGTCAATACCCTCCTGTTGAGAGTAACCTTTAGCAACCAGCCTTGCTTTGTTTCTTGTAATTATGCCATCACTGTCAGTTTTATTTCTGAACACCCATTTTGTACCAACAATTGACCTATTCTTTGGTCTTGGCACTAGAGTCCAGACTTTATTTCTTTCAAATTCATTTAACTCTTCCTGCATTGCTTGCACCCAATCAGTATCTTGAAGAGCTTCTTCCACTTTCTTTGGTTCAGTCTAAGATAGAAAGGAATGATAGAGACATTCATTTATTGTTGCTATTCTAGTTCTGACAACTGCTTCAGGATCTCCAATTATTAAGTCAGGTGTGTGTGATTTAGTCCACTTCCTTGCAGATGGAAGTTGATCTCTAGAACTGGATCCTCCCCCATGATCCATGCTGTCACATCAGCATTTTTTGATGCTCCCCCTGAAGTTATGCTCTCTGAGATTCCAGAATTTGAGTTGGATCCTTCAGGAATTGAAAAATCAGAGTTTCCAGAATTGTCAGAATTTGGCTCATGAGTACTTGATGAATCGGAACTTGAAGAGCCAGTGACTGGTTCTGATGCTTCTTGAGAGTCTTGAGATGTGGTATGTTCATCAGCTTGCTCCTCCTAAACAGGTGCATTTTCCTTTGGAGTAGTTACCACAGTTTTAATGACATCATAATTTAACCCGTCAGAACTTACAGGATCAGGATTTAGGTCATCAGAATTTACTGAATCAGAATTTATATCTTCATTTTTAAATCTCAGTTGATCATGATCATTGAAATCTTCAAGTCCAGTAATCTTTTTATCATCAAAAGATACATTGATAGATTTCATGACTACCCTTGTTCTTAAATTGTAGACTCTGAAGCCTTTTGTGGAAAGTGGATATCGAACAAAAATTCCTTCATCAGCTTTTAGATCAAATTTTGACAGCTGTTCAGGAGCAGTCTTAAGAACAAAACACTTGCATCCAAATACATGAAAGTATTTCAGATTTGGCTTCTTTTTCTTCACCATCTCATATGGTGTTTTTCCATGCTTGTTTATAAGTGTAGCATTCTATGTAAAACAAGCACTCTGCACAGCTTCAGCCCAAAAATAGGTTGGTAGCTTTGCTTCATCAAGCATAGTTCGTGCAGCTTCAATAAGAGTCCAGTTCTTTCTTTCTACAACTCCATTCTGCTGTGGAGTTCCAGGTGCAGAAAATTCCTGCTTTATTCCTTGCTCTTTGCAGAACTCTTCCATGATTGAATTCTTGAACTCAGTGCCATTATCACTTCTTATTATTTTAACAGAATCTTTGACCAACTTATCCAGCTGTCTGACATGATCAGTTAGAGTAGATGCAGTTTCATTCTTCTTGTGTAAGAAATACACCCAAGTGTATCTTGTGAACTCATCCACTATAACCATAACATATTTCTTCTTTGCAATAGACATGACATTGACCGGACCAAATAGATCAACATGCAGTAAGTGATAAGGCTCAAGAATTGAGGATTCAATTTTGCTCTTGAAAGAATATTTTCTTTGTTTTGCCTTTTGACATTAGTCACAAAGACCATCAGGAGCAAATATTGATTTCGGCAGTCCTCTCACAAGATCTTTCTTTACTAGCTCATTTATATTATTGAAATTTAAATGAGAGAGTCTCTTATGTCAATTCCATCTTTCTTCAATTGATTCTCTGCTTAACACACAGATTGTAGAACCATCAGAATTTGTTGAAAGTCTGGCTTCATATATGTTACCATGTCTGTAACCTTTCAGAACCACTTTGCATGTGGAATTACTTACAACTTCACAGTGTTCTTCAAAGAAATCCACATGATAACCTCTGTCACAGATTTGACTCACACTTAGCAGATTGTGTTTAAGTCCTGAGACAATAGCTACTATTTCAATTATGACATTCCCAAGGTTGATATTGCCATATCCCAGAGTATTTCCCATGTTGCCATCTCCATAAGAGACTCCTGGGCCAGCTTTCTCCACAAAGTCTGATAGCAGGGCTTTATTTCCAGTCATATGTCCTGAACATCCACTATCCAGAACCAGGATGTTTTTCCTGTTGCCCTGCAATCACAAAGACCATTATTGATTAGTTTTAAGGACCCAGACTTGCTTGGATCATTTGGCCTTATTAAGTTTGTTAGCATTTACAGCGGATTTAGTTTCAGAGGTTATGCTAACATGCTTTTTATCAGATTTTATATCAGACTTTATATCAGACTTTGCATCAGAATTTACACTAGAAGGAATTACACTAACTTTCTTTAAAGAAGGTTTTATTTCACAATAATCATAGTACAGACTATGATATTCCTTACAAGTATAAATAGAATGTTATAAACTACCATAATGAAAACAAGGATTTTGTGGTTTAAACCTAACAGACTGACTCTTAACTCCTGATCTAGGAGGTAAAGAGTTTATATCTTTATTTTTCTTGCAAAAAAAAGCAAGATGGTTAGAGTTTCCACAATTATAGCATTTCTTTCTAGGAGCATTAGGAAGAGGCATATAATTATTACTTTTGTTCACACCTTCCTTTCCATTCCTATTTTTCCTAGCTTCCTTTACCTTGTTCACATATTTAATCTCTTTCAACTTATACTTAAGCTGCTTCTTTGTCATTAAGCCAACATTTATCACAGTTGGTTTATCCTGTTTTAATTTATCAGAAGTTGACTTTTCTTTGACTTCTGTTTTAGAGTCTTTCATCTTTTCAGATTTTGACTTGTCAGAATTTGACACAAACTTGACAGGATTAATTTTAGGCTTTTCAGCTTTCTTGGTAAAGTTTGGTTTAGATGACACAATTTCCTTTTATTTTTTATCATCTAGGTAACCTAGTCCTTCTTTTCATTTTCCATTTTCTAAGATATTCTGAGTTGTTCTTCCATAGTTAGTCCAAGTTTTGATTATCTCCTTTTCCTTTTCTAGTTCAGATTTAAGAGATTAATTCAATTTTAGCAGTTTATCTTTAACATACAAAGCCTCATCTCTTTCTTTCTGAGTTTGATGAAATATAACTAACTCTTTTTCTAAGTAGTCAATTCTGTTTCTAAAAGCAAGACTTTCAGATTTTAATCTTTCATTTTCTAAAGTCTGATCTCTAAAACTAATTAACATGGTTTTAAGATATAATCTTAGCTCAGAAATGTCATCAGTATGAAAAGCAAGAGTTGAATGAGGTACCTTCAATTCAGCAGTTCCAGAACTGCTATCAGCATTTGCCATCAAAGCATAGTTCACCTCTTCTTCAGAATCTGAAGTGTCTGCCCAGTTTTTCTTCATTGTGATAAGTGTCTGGCCTTTATCACCTTTTCCTTTCTTGTAGTCAGGAGAGATGTGGCCTCTTTAACCATAATTGTAGCATTTCATATTTGAGTTGTCTCCTCTGTCAGAATTTCCTCCTTTGCCTTCAGTCTTTCTGAACCCTTTCTTTTCAGAACTTCCACCTTTCCTGGAAAACTTCTTACCCTTTTTGAATTTCTTGTAGGCTATTTTTGTGATACCCTTCACCATAAGAGCACATAGTTGCATCATCTCTGCATCAACATCCACTTCAGATAAATTTTCAGATTTTGAATCATCATCATCATCATCAGAATATGATGACTCTGAATCAGACTGTATGATGAGAGCCTTTCATTTGCCCCTTTTTGAGACAACCACTTTAGGAGATTCCTCCTAAGCTTTAAGTGCAACTGTCTTTGACTTTCTTCCATGCCTTTTGCTCCTTTGATCCATCTCAAGTTCATGAGTCTTGAGCATGCCATAAATTTCATCAAGAGTAGTTTCAGCAAGGTCATAGTTGTTTCTTATGGTAGTAGACTTCAAATCCCAATTTTCAGGAAGAGCTAAAATGAATTTTAGATTTGAATCTTCAAGATCATATTCCTTGTCCACCAGTGACATATCATTCAAGAGTTTGGAAAAACTGTCATATAAATCAGTTAATGATTCATCAGCTTTTGAGTCAAAGTGATTATACTCTTGTGTGAGTATAGTCTTCCTGTTCTTTTTGATGGCTTCAGTTCCCTGGCATCTTGTCTCCAAAGCATCCCATATTTCCTTTTCAGTCTTGCATCCAATTATCGTGTTTGACATGACATTGTCAATTGCACTATGAAGTAAATGCCTTACCCTTGCATCCTTGGCAATAGATAATATGTCTTCAGGTGTGTAATCACGTTTCTCCTTTGGTATGGTCTTTACTGGTTGATCAACAACTACAACAGAAAGCTTGGTAGGTTTATATGGTCCATCATTAATTCTATCAAGGTATCCTGGATCTGTGGCTTCCAGAAACATAGCCATCTTTACCTTCCATATAGGATACTCAGATGCTCTCAGTATGGGAACCCTAATACTTTCATATCGACTGTGGGTTTGATTGTTTTGAGTATCTTGAGTTATGGTGGGCTTAGGTGGAGTTTTTGTTTCGTTAGACATGATTGTAAACTGGACTCACTATTTGTATATCAACAGAGATGCTCTGATACCACTTGTTAGGTCACACAAGACTATAGAAGGAGGTTGAATATAGTGTTTGTACAATCATATCGATTTAGAACACAAAGTAGTAGTTTATTCTAAACTCTGTTATAGTAGGTTAAACTACTCTCTCAGTGATGAACAATATCAATAAGAGCTGCTAGGGTTATAAAGAATAATATTCTCGTGAATGATAACACATATAGTGTAAACCCTAAGCTATGTTTATATAGTACACAATTACAAGATATCTTCTAATTGATATAAAATATATCTCTTCCTAAAATATATCAATCAGATATTATCGTTTATAGTCCTTTAGCTCTCCAACTCCTGAAGCATATCTTCCTTTGTTTAATCCAGATCCTCTCCTAGAAATCAGCCGCACTTTACTTCTGAAACATATCCTTTCTTAAGTTCTAATATCACAAGTTCTGATATCTTAAGTTCTGATATCTTTCTGTCTTCAGTAAATCCTAATTTCCAGTAACTCCTGATAAGTCCTGATATTAAGTTCTGAAACTAAACAAATTAGATTAGACATGACATCACAAATATATCTAACATCATGTTTGCAACATGTCTATGTGCAAGATTTCAAGCCAATCCAAAAGAATCATATTTGATGGCTGTAAAGAGGATTTTCAGATATTTGAAAGGAACTCCAAACTTGGGATTATGGTATCCTAAGGGAACTGGTTTTGAAGCTGTTGGATACACAGATTCAAATTTTGCTGGATGCAGGGTTGATAGAAAGAGTACCAGTGAAAGCTGTCAATTTCTTGCACAAAGACTTGTATATTGGTACAGCAAAAAACAACAATCTGTATCAACTTCTACAGTTGAAGCTGAATACATAGCTGCAGGAAGTTGTGCTCAAGTGCTTTGAATTAGAAATCAGCTAATGGATTATGGGCTAGTGTTACACAAAATTCCTATCATGTGTAACAATACTAGTGCTATATCTATAGTAGCTAATCCAGTTAATCATTATAGGACAAAGCACATTGATGTGAGGTACCATTTTATTAGAGAACATGCTATGTAATAACCCCAAAATTTTTGGACTTTTTGTAACCCTTATGAATAGTGATTTTGTTGATTATGCCGATAAGAAAACTTTTCATGCCACACTATGTAGGGGTTCTTTTAGTGATATTCTGAGATCTTATTAGTACTCTATATGGTATATAAGTGTATGTAAAGATCGTCAGAATCCAAATTCGAACACTTTAATTATTTCCCGAAAATCGACCAGATACAGAAAGAATTGAGTATAAGGTAACATGATAAAAAAGATTTAAATTCAAAGATTTTAAGAGAGGATCATTAAAAGGAATATAAAATATTGAGAAAGGTTTAGGGGAACCCAAGTAATAATATCCTGGATATGATCCCTCTAACGATAAACGCGAATGAAAGTTAAGCGAACCGTATAACAGATAAGCGGTCATTAGCCAAGTAATTAAGGGTTAATCAAACAAGTTAAGGGATGATGATGTCATCACACCAACAAGAAGAAGACAAGTGTAACAAGATGACCTAAGCTTGATGACCTAAGCATGACAAGTGGGAAGGATTGGTTGGTTGATTGTGAGCCACACATTTTTTACCATGGTAACAATAAATAACAAACAAAAGGAAGCAACCAACCCAAAAATATCATAACACAAAACAAAATTAGAGTTGACTTTCCATTTCCAAGAAGGAAGCTCTCGGCTTCTTCATCCTTTAAAAGAAAAGAAAATCCAAAACCAAGATCCAAGCATTGTTAAATTGTGAGGTAATTATCCAAGGTTCCTTATACTTAGATATAGCTATCCTATGAATCTAAGATTCCATTTCCTTCACACTCTCTTTCAATAAATTATTGAAGAAGAGAGTGAATAGTGTTTTCAAGAACTTGAAACTTTGATCTTGTGTTTTTGTTTAGATATAGCTTTTGTAAGGATTTTCAAGGGTTGTTTCAAGCTCCTTAGTTACTTCTACTTACCAAGGAAGGTATAATCTCTTACCGTAGCATTATTATTGAATATTTAGAGCTTCTTATGATTGGTATAGTCCATGGAAAGTATGATTCTTGTATATTTAGAGTGTGGTTGGATTTGTATGAGTTTGAGTTATAAATCTTGGATTATTGGTTTATGAACTTAAGTGTAGCTTTTAGTTCATGTTTGGGGGTAGTATAAATTGGAAAATATTGAGATGTTGGGACTGTTGTAGTGAAGTATGGATGAAGTTTGGTTGTAATGTTGATTGTGGGTTGATTTGTGGATTGATTGGAGTAGTTTAAAATTTGGTAATCGCGTAAACATAGCCGTCGTAATGCCCGATTTACCTTAGACTGTTTTTGTTCTTAACTTCAGGACCCGTAAACTCAATGTTAGATTCTGACCATTGCCATTTTTAGATAGGTCATGTTATGAGCTTCGTTTTGATATGTGGTTCTCTTGTATCCGATGTACGGTTTAGGAGAAACAACCATTTTAAGTAACGGCGTTTCGCGAATGAACCATTACCCCTCGCCTTACTTTGAAACCTTGGTTAAGGCCCTTAAATGACTAATTGGAGTATGAAACAATTATGTAAAGTGGATTAGGAAGTTGGTGGAGTACTCGCTAAAGAATCGCCTTAAAACTCGTAATGGTTAATTTATTAAAAATGGTGGAGCCGAGAATACTCGAGCGACTTAAGTGAATCGTTAAGCGCAAAAACGAACATTAGAGTCTAATTGGTTAAAGTCTAGTTTCTTAAGCGACTTTGGTTTAATTCCAACTTATATGTTGTTTATAGGTTATCAGACTCGTCCCAGGCCTTTTACCAACCCCAGTTGCTCAGGCAAGTTTTCTACCCGTTATACTGTTGTTGTGATGTATATATGTATATGCATTATCTTATGATAAGTACATGATTGTTATTAGCAAATCTTACGATATATTGAAGCATGCTGATATGGTATATATGCATGCCTGTTTCATAATCTTGATATCTAATTGTTGATTCAAATGCTTATAAGTTGCATAATACCTATGCTAGAACAAAGAAATATTTCTCGTAAATCAAGTACACCCTAAATGCAAGTTAAAATTAGAAGGGAAAGTCTTCAAGGTTGACTTAATGCCATTTACATTAGGAGAATTTGATATAATCTTAGGAATGGATTGGTTATCCAGTAATGGAGCACAAATAGATTGTGAGCAAAAGAGAGTGAAGATAAGAGTGCAAAATGGAAAGGAAGTAGTGTTCAAAGGTCAACAACAGACCCATAAATTTCTGACCATGCTTCAGACGAAGAGATTATTAAAGAAAGGTAATGAGGCCTACTTGGCTTATGTGCCGGATACCAAGAAGGAAGTTCCCAACATATAAAACATACTCGTAGTGAATGAATTCGAGGATGTGTTTCTAGAGAACTTACCAGGATTACCACCCGGCAGAGAAATAGAATTTGCTATGGAACTAGCACCAGGGACGGCACCAGCGTCCAAGGCCCCTTATAGGCTAGTCCCAGTTGAGATGAAGGAACTAGCTTCTCAACTGCAAGAGTTATTAGATAATGGGATGATAAGACCCAGTGTGTCACCGTGGGGAGCGTCAGTACTGTTCGTAAAGAAAAAGGATGGCAGTATGAAATTATGCATAGACTACCGAGAGTTGAATAAGCTGACTATTAAGAATAGGTACCCTCTCCCTAGGATTGATGACCTATTCAACCAACTCAAGGGTGTTGTACATTTTTACAAAATAGATTTGAGGACAGGATATCACCAGTTGAAGATCAAACTTGAGGATATACCCAAGACAGCCTTTTGCACTAGGTATGGACACTATGAGTTCTTAGTTATGTCATTTGGGCTAACCAATGTGTTATTCCCTAACAATACAACAAGAATTACAGAAGGGGGGTTAAATATAATTCTGGCTACTTTTTCAAGATTTTAAAACAGTTCTTCCTTGATAAATATATAAGTGTTTGATTTGCAGGGTGCAGAATGTATGAGTTAAGTGAATCAAACATAAAGTAATAAAAATACAATCTTTTAAAACTTTCCGGTGGATTTGAAAGTAACCACCAGATATATGTATATATATATATATCGAATGAGAACCCTGTGAAGCTTGAATAGCTCACAGCTTCTTACAAGTTTGAACAACTAAACTTACAGAGAAATGCTACAGAATACAACTTGAAAATGTTTCTCTGAAAATGTGTGAGATTAGTTAATTGTTCTACTAGCTACACTTGGTTTATATATCACCAAGTTTACATGATAATAAGATAAGATAATAAAGCAAAACATAACTAGTCTAACTTCATGCTGCTTCACTACTATATTCCGGCATCTTTGAATATCTTCATAATAGCATGGAAATGGTAATGCTTCTTTGTTCTCAAATCCCTGCTTAACAGGCTGCCATATTCCTTTTGCAAGCACCCAATGCATGTGACTGTATTGTCACCGTCAACAGTTATTTGAATTTGATCATCCATCGGGTACATGCTTGTCATCCGTCGGGTAGCTTTGTTGATCATCACTCGGGTAGCTTTGTTGATCATCCGTCGGGTAGCTATTTATCACTTGACTCCATTTCATTTATACAGAATTACAAGACATCTTATATTTATAATTAATCAACATATTCTGCATATCCACTAGTAGTCAACATGACGCATATGCTCCTACTAAATCTACATAAAGTTGTTTGCAGAAATGTGCTACAATACTTATTTATTACATAAGCTACTCACTCGATGGATGTCAATTGATCATCCGTCGGGACTATAAGGTTCATTCATCGGGACTATATTTGATCATACGTCGAGTGCTACAAATTACACTAAATTGAATCTACTAAGGTGTTTTGTTAATTTAATCAAGTACACAACGTATTCCTAACAATCTCCCCCAATTAATGTCTACTGGAATTGTAGCCATAAATTAAGAGAAACTTGATGATAACAAAACACCCTAAAAATACAGATTGAAAATAGTAGATGAAACTGATAAGTGCTACGATATTTACTGAAAATTGAACAAAGCAAAGTATACAAAGAAGTTGCTCACAATCATTATCAAGGTGCTCCTCTAGTCTGAGCAGATAAATCTATTTCCTTGATTTTCTGGATTTCTTCCCAAGCCTCTTGTTGTTCTCCTCTATTTGATTATGGAGTTGTCTGTGGAACTCAAGTTCATCAGCTTCTGAGAGATCTAGCATTTCTTGCATTTCCAATAGAGTCTCATTGCTAGAGATGCTCATTTGGTCCTCCAATCTAAAGAATCTTCTTACTCCCTTTTCATCCCTGAATTCCATCATCCAATAAGGCCTCAGATGCACTCTCTTTTCTGTGAAGGGAATTGACAGAGTTTTTGGTAGTGCATCTTTAGCTCTATTACTCCTCAGCTCCGCAATCTTCTTTAGAAATAATCTCCTTGCAGTCACATTGTATCCAAAGTTCTTTTTGAAAGATGAGTAGATCTTTATTAGAACAGATTGGCTTTCTGGAAGAATCATGTGAAGTGGCCATATTATCTCTTTTCCTCCCTTATATTTAAACACCAGCCTTTCAGGAAGATGTCTGTGAGCATCAATTTCTCTTACTTCTTCCAATTCATCTAACTAGAGGTTTATGTCAAAGAATTCCTTGATGTCACAGATGTATAACAAATCTCCCTTGTTGACTCTATATTGATATTTGGTTAGGGTCTTGGATCTGAGAGTCACAGGCTTCACTTTCTTGCTTGCTCTAGTCTTTGTCTTCTTTGGCTTGTTGAAGATATGAAAATTTAGCTCAGGAATTGGCAAACTATCCCAGTCTACTGGCTCATCCTTAGGAATTATGGGCTCACTATCACACCCCAACTTAAACAGCAAATTAAATATAACTATTACAACATTTAATAATAAATAAACATACCCAAATCCAAGATCTTACAGTTTAGGGTTTGGAACAGCCCAACACTACCATCTAATACAACTGATTTTAAATACCGAGTCCTCACACAAACTACTATCACTTATTCTACCTGAGCTCGAACATAGGCATCAACATCACAGGTCTTACGGGCAGTCTGCTTGAATCTAACCATAGCTGCTAGCTGTAATATCAGGGTAAAGCAAGGAGTGAGCCAAATGCTCAACAAGTGCTAAACAATACGATACAAAACATAAATCAAGATATATATTAAAGAATGTCAATGGGAGGACATGACCAATGATAATGAGAGATAAAACTTTGGGTGATGGCATCATTTTGTTAATATCAAAAAAAACATATCTTAATCAAAATTATTTTATGACGCTACGGATTACAGCTGGTGATCAGCCACGAAGTAATCCCTAACCTCGCTGGGTTCTAAAACATTAATGGGAATCCCTAGGCAACTTTTAAGCCTAATATAAGTGTGGAAAGGACTCGCGTCTCAGTCCAGATCCATTATTCAAAGAAAATATTTATCCCCCTTTGGGACTGAAAACCAACATTTTATTTATTTCAAAAGCTGATGCCGATTTATAACAAAATCTCTTTTACAGTAAACATTGTTTTTTATCAAGGGATTATAGATCAACTCGAAATAAGGGAAATATGGTACTAAATCTCAGGGCCATGATTCACAAAACTATACTCTATTAAAGTAACTGAATGGTTTTCATATATCAAAGATTGGACAAGGGGATTTAGTGAGGCTATTGGATATTATAAAGGGTAATGCCAAATTGGGCTTTAAGCAATGGTTTCTCATCAAGGTCCAAGTGCTGGATCATCAAGAAGATAAGCTTCATGAATACTAAGGGTGTTAAGGTATGCAGAAATGATCTTTAACTCAGGATATATCAGAATTGTCAAGCTTCAGGATAAGAAAGAGGGGTATCAATCAATGAGGAATCACTTTGATAAGTATCTGGCTTTTCGGGTTCAAGGTAATGTTCTATAGGGGTTCAAGTATCAGGATGAGATATCAATACTTAGGAATCATCAGCATGTTAATTAAGAGAATCAACCAAGAGTTATAACTACCCTTTCTTTTATCCTGGCATTCGAATTACTTTAATATACTATCATGATAAGACCACTTTGCAATACATACTCGAGGGTTCATGGCATTTTTATATAATTCAAAGATAAACATAAGTTATGCTTGATTTAATATATCAAATGACACAGGATAGTTGCAGCAATGTATGAACTATTAGCAGTAAATATGAAGGACAAGTTGAATCACTTGCCTTGAGAAAGGCTGGTCTGGTCTGACTGGTAGGAGCAACTGGAGCTTCACTCAACCTTTATGGCAAGTTTTCCCTCGTCTCGAGATCCTACATAAATAATAATAATCCTCATTATAAAATATTCTCACCAACTTAACCTATTTACATCCCGAATTTAAACACGGATGGCACTTAGGCCTATATGCACTTAATTTATATTCACCTTTAATTTATAATTGCACACACATAGCCACATAATCACATATCATATATTAATACCAAATAACACCATATACACCATAATGCAACACTAGGCTTGGATGATCTCGATCCCCTAACTTAAGTCACTTGGTCGCTAAACTAGACAAAGTCTTCTAATTTTGGCCTCCTAACTCGATGTGCCTTTACTAAACTATCCAAGAACTATTGACCCTCACTTGTGCCTTTTATTATACTGACCTTATACTATCTTACAACTATGGTGGTTAACCAAGACCTCACTCCTAAGTGTTCTAAAACTATGTGATGAGTGAAAATGTTCACTGGTGCAAATTTCAGAATGACATCTATGGTTTCTTGAGTGCATTTGACACCCTTAAACTATAGGTTTTCCTTCAAAACTCTTACACAAGACTCTCCTGACCTAAGGGCATCTCCAAAACTTGATTTTGCTCAAGGGCCTGGCTTGGGCCTTCTTGGGCCTAAGCTCAAAGTCCATGGTTCCCCTGTTTTCCTGGGCAGAAAACACCCTGACTTGAATTAACTTGTAACACATAGTTCTAACTCATATCCTATGAACTGTGGTTGGAAAAACTTCTCTGACACTCCCTCTAACTAAGGCCCAACAGGGCCTAATGAGGGACATGGTCAAATCTCCCTATTTCTAAGTTGCAACAAAACTTTCCCCTGCTGGACAGATTTTGTTATTCTACTTGTGCACCTAACCAAATGACATGCAAACCTCCAACGAACACCTAAAACCTTTTATATACTCCCAATACTAACTTCTGATGGCTTGGGCCTCAAAGTGCACATCAATGACATGGTCAAAACTCACTCTAAACCTCAGGGTACTAAACTGATTTTCTGCAGAAATTATAACTCTCGTTTCTCCAAGGTTTTGACTTGACAAACTCAACCACCAATAACCCAACACCCAAACCAAGACTTAAACATTGTGATCTACTAAACTAACTCCCTTATACTCAAAATAATCTTGGTGGAGATCATCCTTACCTAAGGTGCAATCATGGCAAAACAAAAGAAACCACATTTCACAACTCACAAATTATCAAGTTTTTGAAATAACAAGTTATGCATTTTATAAAAGATATACACGACTTATTACCATGCATCAAGAAGCATTAATAAATATTAACATATTATTCCTACTGAAATTAAAGCTTACTAATAAAATCTTTCCAAATGATCAAAATCTTATAACATTCTAAGTGAAATCCACATGCATGCATGTCTTCGAGTTTTGCAAGCCAAACAACATGTTTTCTAAATATGTTTTACCAAGAAATTTACATACAAGCCTAGCATGAGCTATATCTAGATGATCACTTAGCATGCAAGGAGTTTCATCAAATTTTTACTACAAAATTCAAGCCATTATCACATAAACATGCAAAAATTGAACAAAGCAACAAGAATGGTCTCAAGAACCATTCATTCGGCTCCCATATGGTCATGGCCGAATAAAATGGAAGGTAATGGCCATTTAACATCAAGAGTTTCCTTCTCAAGACTTGGCACTTCACCATTCCTTGTAGTCCTCTCAAAAACAACCTTAAACTCACAAGAATCAAGGTTGTACTTTGAGTTTCAACTAAAACCTTAATATGCAACCTTAAAACTTAAACTTTCTACTCAAAACTCTTTGAAATATATGTGATCATGGTATGGGAAGTAACATTTACTTGTGTAGGAGGTGGAAACTTGATTGAGAAAGAAAGAAAATGGGGAGGGGGTGGTTTCGGCTGAAAAGCCGAGAGTGAGGGGGTAGGAGCCGAGAGTGAGAGAGAGGAGGGAGAGAAGAAAGAGTGTGGTATGGGTGATGTGTGAAATGATCATGTCTTTTACTTGTTTTATGGTTTTTGTTTTGACAAATGTGAGTGGGAATAGTAATTGACATGACTACCCTTCCACTTATACTTGGATCATTTTGCATGCAAGGGTAAAGGAGGAATTTGGCTATAAAAATAAGAGTTAGTGGGGGTGGTAATTGTCTCTTTAGCCCTTTTGGATTGAATAGAAAGGATTTGCATGCAAGGACAACTATGTAATTTGCTAATTATAACAATTAACATTTATAAAGATTTATTTTTGTAAAATAAAACACAAGTTCAAAATTTATAAAATTTATACCATAAAATAATTTGGATTTTTAGAAATTTTATAAAACTACTTTTGAAATTTGTGAGCAAAATAACTTTTAAAGAGAAATTTATTCAAGCTTTAAAATATTCCTTATAAATCAAAAATGAAAGAAATAAATAAACTTTTGCTTTGAAAATTCATATACCACATAACGAAAATTTAAGACGCAGAGTTCTCATTCACACAAGCATACAATAGTTGCATATATTGGCATTCGGCTTTTAAAGTTGTACTAAATTTACAATTAATATTACACAGAAATGCCGGGTGTAACACTCACCATGAATATTCCTAGTTGGATCCACCACCTTGAATTCTTCAAATACCACTGAGGGTTTAGATGTCTGAGTTGAAGTTGTAGGCTTTTGGGGAATATAGTCTTCCATTTCCTCATCACTGAAGTCCAATTTCCTTTTGGAGTGGAGCTTGTATCTGAATCATCTTTTCTGTTATGGTTCATCTTACACTTTTTGATCTTGTGGTTCATCAATTACAGATGGTTGTGCAGAAATCTCAGTTGTAGTCTTTACAGCTTGAAGTTTGGCCAAGATAGCAGCTTGCTCCTTCTTTTGTTTGAGCTTCTTAGCATATAAGATAGCTTGCTTCTTTTCTTGCCCGATTCTTTCCTTCTCTTCCTTTTTAGCTTCTACAAACTGAGGGTGTCCAACCACCACACAAATTTCTTTACCATTTCTGTAAATCTTGGCAATTCTTCTTTGAAGTGTTGAATCAGCTGGATCCTTGAAAAATGCAATTGACCTAGCCAACAGCTTCTTCTCATCTGGCCTAGGTGTTTCATACACAATATCCATAGGATTTTTGTCTGAAAACTTTGAGTAGTTTCTTTTAGGCTTCACGACCAGCTTTGCTTTTGGAGATTTGATGCAAGATGTTTGACCCTTTTCCGGATAATTCAAACTCATTTCATTCACAGAAATATGCTTGACTTGAGAGTGATAATTGAAGACTTTGTCTGATTTCTGAATTGGTCCAAATTTCTGTTGAATTTATGCATATATTATCCTCCATGTTTCTTTTAACTCCTTCTCAGCTGCTGCTACATCAATCTTTAGCAGTTTGTCATTTGTTTTTAGTTTTGCTGCTGCAAGATTTATGATGTCAATGTTGTCTATGGATGGTGGCTTTGTGAAAGCAATTGTTGGCACAATTACTTTGCTGACTTGGATGTTTAGCACTTTCTGCTCCTCCTCACTCCTTGATCCCTCTTAACTGATTGGGATAATAGTGCCTTGTTTCTCCCCCTTTTTGTTATCAGCAAGTAGAGTAGAGGAAGAGGTTTATGCTGCCACTAGCTTTTGAAGCAAGTCTATTTGCTGTGCTTGATGTAGATGAATAGCTATTAGAAAAGCTTCCATAGCAATCATCCTTTTATCCAAGGAATCCACTTGAGTAGCAAGATCATAGTTCTTCCTTAGCTGTCTCTTAATATCAATCATTGTTGCTTCTAGAAGTTTAGCATCCAATCTTTCAGAAATGTCCTTCTTTATTTGATCAACCTCATTTTTTTATAGAAGTGACATTCTGACTGTGTTGAAAGCCTTGGATTTGTTGTAACTGAAGAGAATCAAGGTGTGTTTGTAAGAGCTTCTTGGTGCTAGCATTTGTTGTTGATTAAAAAGCAGATTGTGTCTGAATGATGAGTTGTATGAGGGTGGTCTTGAAATAATGTTCATCAAATTTCTTTGAAAATGCCCAAGCTGGCATACCAGATCTGGAACTAGGGCCTACTTCCCCCTATGTTCAGTGACTCCTCTTCACTAACATCACCCTCATCACCAAAGAATTCTTCTGACCCACCAGCCTCATAATCTATGTCATCACCAGCTGTAGAAGGCATAGCTGTGATGGCATCCTTTGCTCTTTGCATGGATTGAGTGGTGTGCACCAAATTTAGCATCCTTTCTGCATTTTCATTGCCCTGTCCAGCCAAAAGTTGATATCCAGGAACAGGATGAGTAACTGTCTCAGCATCCAAAGAGGTGGAATCTATAATAGCTTGACTATGCTGAGATAGTTCCTCTTTGTCTACTTCATTGACATTCATTGACTCACTAACAATGATGTCCACCCTTATTTCTCCTGTACCTGCATTTCTCTCATGTTCTCTCTATTCTTGCATCAAGGGCTCCCCTTGGCTTCCCACCTTCACACCCTTACCTTCACCATCTAAGGTGGGACTCCTCTCACTCACTTTTTCCAGACCTGAAAAAATGGTCTGCATTTGCTCACTCATTTTCTCTCCTTTTTTCTGGGAGCAACCCAGACTCTCACTCAATTCACTCCCTTCCCTCAGTCCTAAGAGTGATTTCACTACCACTAAGTCTTCTGCACTTGTAAAAATTGAAGAAATTTGAATTTGTGCAGAGACTCCCTACGGATGATGAATATCCATCGGGACAGCAATGACTGCTGTTAGGCTTATCCATCGGGATACAATCACCACTCGACGGATAATGAATATCCATCGGGATAGAATAAATGAATGAGTTTGGAGTGGAGAAAACTGTAGACTCTGCGCAGATTGATGAAAATTTAGGTACAGATGTCTTAACAGAATCAAAAAGAAATGGCAAGTGAGCCAACAAATCATCTAAAAGATGATGCTCACTTGCTTGGATTTTTGGCTTCTCCAAAAGATTTAAAAATGGAGAATATGGAAGTGATATATTGATCATGTCAATATCTAGTGAGTGTGTGGGTGAATTTAGTGTTTCAGGTGCTTCAGTTGTTAAGGATTTTGGCTGTGACTCCACATTTATTGGAGCCACATCAATCTAACTTTGAGAAGGTGCAGTGACTGGGTCTTTAGCACCAGTTCACACTGTATGTGTTCCCTGTGTATCCCCAAGGGTTTTTGATCTTTTCTTTCTAGCATAAGTTTATGGTGAACTATTGTCCGTATCCCTCTTGGATTGTGCTCCTGGTTGGGAGCTTGTTTCAATAGTAACATCCTTTTGGGAGGATGAAACTAGAAATGAGCTAATTTCCTTATTAACAACCACAGTTTGTTGGGAAACTATGGTGTGGCTAGGCTTAGGTACACTTATCTCACCAGCCTTATCCTTAGGGTTTCTTTGATTTTCACCTTGTCCCTCACCTTGCTTACTCACCTTCACACTCCCCACTTTGTGTTTAGTAGATTTTGCAACTGGTTTCTTTTGAGAGAAACCAGAGGGGGCTTTCTTAGCTTTGGATTTTGAAATTATTGGTTTGGTAGCTTGGGTAGGCATCTGTTGGGTCATTGACACAGATGCCATAGCTACACTAGAAGGCAAAGAAATATATGAGGTTAGAAGAGTGGAGACAATAGTACTTACCTCACTTACCTGAGGTCCCTCCATTACTGGAAAATAGAATAAGGGCACCTCTTTGTGCTGATTTGCTCTATTAAGATCTGCAATAATTCTTCTTTCTTGAAACCAACAATTCAGCTTGTTGGTTGGGTTCTCAATTACAATGTCCTCAATAAGATGGTTAGCAAGCATCATAAAGAATCTAGCATAATAGACACTTTTACCTCTCTTATTGAGTTCTCCTAACTTAAAACCTAACTCAAATATGATTAAATCACTGAAGTTAAAGTACTTATCAGTAACTAGCATATAGAGCATGTTAAGCATGGAAATGTTAACAGAATCAAAGTTACTAATCTTTCCGGAAAATACCTTGGTTACCACATCACATAAAAAGCTCCATTCCTTTATAAGACCTAGCCTTCTAATTCCACTTAATTTAGAAGTAGAAAGTGCATAGCCCATGAAATTTAGCATGTTAACTATATCAGTGTTTGTGTGTGGAACAATAGTAGTATTATCAGGAATTTTAAAGCATGCTTTGACAATGTCATTATTAATGCAAAACTGCTTACCTTTGAGAGTGAAAGTTATGGTCTTGTCAGTTGAGTTATACACAGCAGATGTCCATATCTCTTCTACAACCTCACAGTAGATTATGGGAGATTCTAACATCGTATATTTGAGTTTACAGCCTTTCACAAAATCCAACATTTTGTGATAATCTCCAGACTGTTGAATCTCCTTGTTCACTAGAGCTGTGAAGTTGTTCTTTTCATAGAAATATCAAGTTTGAGACATGATTTTTACTACAGGTGCCTATTGCTTAAAGATTCGCAGAGAGAGAATTTGCTTTTAAGGAAGAAAGAAGTTAGAGCAATTGATTCTTGAGAATGATAAAAGAGTAGAATAAAAATGAATTCTGCTGTTATACTATCTCAGAATTAAACTATCAAAAATAACAAAGTGAAATAAAGTGACCAATCAAAATAGCCCAAAATAGCCGTTTAAAAATAAATAAACTGTAAAAATTCTGTCACTTATCCGTTGTGTCTTGCTTACAAACTGTAAGTATACTCGATGGATAACGTTCAGAGTTTTAACGGCTAAGATTGAGACAATTCGACGGATGAGGATAAATCAATTATCCATCGGGTTATGAAATAATCCAGAAAAGTAATTGATTTTTATTAACAAATACTGTTCCGACGGATGATCAAACTTGGTGGATAATGAGCATCCATCGGGATGTAAATTCTGACTTAGCCAAAATTTCATCCAAAACAGAAAAATCAATTAAATTTCTGGTTGCATAAAAACTTGCAAGAATATCTGAAATAAATGAAAAGTAATTAAGCATACCTAACTCACTTACCAACCTTGAAAAGTTGGATTCATCAAGTGGCTTCGTAAATATATCTGCAAGCTACTTTTCACTTGGAATAAAATGAAGTTTCAGAGTACCATTCATCACATGCTCCCTAATAAAGTGGTACTTGATGTCTATGTGCTTTGTTCTTGAATGCTGCACTGGATTTTCAGTTATGGCAATTGCACTTGTGTTATCACAGAAAATGGGAATTCTATCCACTTGTAGACCATAGTCCAACAATTGGTTTTTCATCCACAAAATTTGTGCACAACAACTACCAGCAACAATATATTCAGCTTCAGATATAGAAGTAGAAACTGAATTTTGCTTTTTACTAAACCAGGACACAAGCTTGTTCCGTAGAAATTGACAGGTTAATGTTGTGCTTTTTCTGTCTATTTTACAACCTGTATAATCTGCATCTGAATAACCAGTTAGATTAAAACCAAAATCTTTAGGGTACCAAATGCCAAGTTTTGGTGTTCCCTTGAGATATCTGAAAATTCTCTTGATAGCTACTAAGTGAGATTCTCTAGGATTAGCCTGAAATCTAGCACAAAGACAAGTAGCAAACATTATATCTGGCCTACTAGCTGTTAAGTACAGAAGTGAGCCAACCATGCCCCTATAGCTTGAAATATCCACAGACTTTTCAGTAGTATTTAATTCAAGCTTAGTTGCAGTGGCCATGAGAGTTTTTGCAGATGTACAATCCATTAGTTCAAACTTCTTTAAAAGATCATGAATATATTTAGTTTGACTAATGAATATTCCATCAATAACTTGCTTAACTTGTAAACTAAGAAAGTAAGTTAGTTCTCCCATCACGCTCAATTCATACTTACTTTGCATCAATTTGGAAATTTTTTTGCAAAGTTTTTCATCTGTAGAACCAAATATAATATCATCTACATAGATTTGAACAAGTATACTAGAGCTATTAACATTTCTAAAGAATAGAGTTTTATCAACAGTACCTCTTATGAAGTGATTTTCCAAAAGAAACTTTGATAAAGTGTCATACCAGGCTCTAGGTGTTTGCTTCAGTCCATAAAGTGCTTTTAAAAGATAGTAGACATATTCTGGAAAATTTGGATCTTCAAAACCAGGAGGTTGACTAACATAGACTTCCTCCTCCAAATCTCCATTCAGAAAAACACTTTTGACATCCATTTGATAGACCTTGAAATTGGCATTAGCTGCATAGGCTAAGAAGATTCTGATGGCTTCAAGTCTTTCAACAGGAGCAAAGGTTTCATCAAAATCTATTCCTTCTTATTGACAACAGCCCTTAGAAACCAATCTAGCTTTGTTCCTGATCACTATGCCATTTTCATCCATCTTGTTTCTGAATACCCACTTGGTGTCAATTGGATTCTTACCTTTAGGTTTGGGTACCAGCTTCCATAGCTTATTGCTTTCAAATTGGTTTAGCTCCTCCTGCATAGCTAAAATCCAATCAGGATCCAACAAAGATTCTTCTACCTTTTTTTATTCTTCCTTAGATAGGAAGCTGCTATATAGATATTTTTCTTGAGTTTCTCTCCTTGTTTGAACTCTAGAAGATGCATCACCAATGATGAGCTCAAAAGTGTGATCTTTAGTCCATTTCCTTTGTTGAGGTAGATTAGCTCTAGATGAAGAGGCCTCATTGTTGTCTTGATGTGTGACTAAGTTTTGATTATTAGAAACTCCCCCTCAGTTTGTGAATCTTTGATTTGAGAAAGGGGAACTTTCTGTACGTGATCTATTCTGACTTTCAGCTTTTCTTGATGTTTCGACGGATGATGCACTTTGTGTCCCGAAGGATGAAGCAGATTGTCTCCCGACGGATAAGGCAGATTGTCTCCCGACAGATGAAGCATTTTGTAACTCGACAGATGTTGAATTATGTGCTTCATTAGTTGTAGATTTTTCTGCATTATCCTTATTCACTGTTTCTTGATCACTTTCATCATCACTGTCATCACTAACCATCTCCACATTATCAAATGTGAGGCTTTCATGGAAATCTCCATCTTGCAGTCCTTCTATCTTTTTGTCATCAAACACAACATGTATTGATTCCATAACAATGTTGGTTCTTAGATTGTAGACTTTGTACGCCTTTCCCACAGCATATCCAACAAAAATTACTTCATCAGCTTTAGCATCAAACTTCCCATGTTGATCAGTTTGATTCCTCAAGATATAACATTTGCAGCCAAAGACATGAAGAAAATTTAGAGTTGGCTTCCTATTCTTGAACAATTGGTAGGGTTTCATGCACTTTGCTTGATTAACCAAAGAGATATTTTGAGTGTAGCATGCAGTATTCACAGCTTCAGCCCAAAAATATGTTGGTAACTTTGATTCTTCAAGCATTGTTCTTGCAGCTTTAATAAGAGATATGTTCTTTCTTTCCACTACTCCATTTTGTTGTGGAGTTCTTGCTACAGAAAACTCATGCATAATCCCATTCTCTTCACAAAATGATCTCATCACAGAATTCTTGAACTCAGTTCCATTGTCACTCCTGATTCTTTTTACTTTAAAATTAGGATGACTGTTGACTTTCCTTATGTGATTGATGATGATTTCACTAGCTTCATCTTTAGATTTTAGGAAATATGTCCAAGAGAACTTTGAGAAATCATCCACAATTACTAGGAAAAATCTTTTCCTTGAGATGGACAACACATTGACTGGTCCAAATAAATCCATGTGTAACAATTGTAAAGGTTCTTCAATTGTTGAATCAAGCTTCTTTCTGAATGATGCTTTGATCTGCTTTCCTTTCTGGATGGCATCACACAATCCATCCTTAGTAAACTCCACTAAAGGAATACCTCTAACTAGTTCTTTCTAAACAAGCTCATTCATGGTCTTGAAGTTTTGATGAGACAGCTTCTTGTGCTATAACCAACTTTAATCTTGACTTGCTTTACTTAGAAGATAAGTAACAGATTCTGCATTAGATGAGTTGAAGTCAGCTAGATACACATTTCATTTTCTCACTCCAGTGAGAACCACTTTGTTGCTCTTTTTATTTGTCACAACACAGGCTTCTGAATTGAAGGTTACTGTATTGCCCTTATCACAAAGCTGGCTGATACTCAACAAATTGTGCTTGAGACCATCAACTAGGGCAACCTCTTCAATGATGACATTGTTTTTTGAAATAAGCCATATCCCACAGTATAACCCTTGTTGTCATCTCCAAAGGTAATACTTCGGCCAGCTCTTTCCTTGAACTCAGTGAGCAGGGTTGAATCTCCAGTCATGTGCCTTGAGCAACCACTATCCAGATACCAAAGATTTTTTATGTTTCCTTGCACACATCAAAATCAAATCAAGTTGATTTTGGTACCCAAGTTTCCTTGGGTCCTACCTTGTTGGCTTTATTCTTTGGTTTCTTAGGTTTGATCTCATTTGACTTGGGAATTTCTGATTCATCCTTAGTCAAATAAGTTTGACCTTTGAAACCAGTCATTAAGATAGAATTATCATGCACATTTTGATTAACAGGAAAAGGAATGCTATTTGCAAATACGTTATTCTAGTAAGGCATGCTAAATGGCATTTGTGGCATACTAAATGCAGCATAATAATGATTAGGTGCAAATGGCATATTAGCAAATTGTGCATTCATATTCTGAGTAGACATAGCATTCATAGGCATGGTAGGCATGGCAGTCATGTTGGGAAAAGAGGGAGGCGCAGACATAGGAGTAGGCATGGCAAGTTTGCAATTAACAGACAAGTGATTTATACTACCACACTTAACACAGATTTTTCTTAGTGCATACTTATCAGGTGTGTAGTTGTTATGTTTGTTAAAACCTACTTTCTCATTTCTATTGTTTTTCATTTTAGTTTATGTTTTAACCTCAATCTTTTTGAATCTGTCATTCAATTGCTTGATGGACAGATGACCAACATTAACTTTCTTTTCCTTTTTCACTTGACTAGATTCTCCTGGAACAAAGTTTTTGGAAACTGATCCATATTTCTCATTCAGCTTGGCAAGCTTAGCTTTGCTCACCGGTTTACTCACAACCGACAGATGTGGCTCTTTATCACTCGACGGATAATCCTTTTGATTATCCGACGAATGATCTTCATCATCCGTCGAGTCCACATCTGTCAACAATCCTTTAACCAAGTTAGATTCCAGCTAAAGGGTTTTTAGCACATAAATGCAATGAAAACATAAATTTAAATCTTAAAAAACAAAACCCTCTGCAGGATCCATGCGAAAAATAATATTTAATTCATAGTTCAGAATATTTACCTTAAGAAGCTTTACGTTAATGGAAAGATGGAGGTCTTGAATGATCACCACGTCACCCGTCGCTGGAACGATCTACACCTTGAAGGTATCCACACGAATGATCACCCGGAGGATGGGTGTATACTAGCACGTTCTTGAGGCCGCCTTTCTTGCTCTCTCTATCTTTCTTCAAGCTGCTAGGGTTTATGTTTTATCAAATAAAACGTGTAACCCTAATTCTATTAGAAAAAGATATAATATAGGCAAGAGCTAATGGGCCTACAACCCTAAACTTAATTTTAGAGTTATTATTATTATTATTAAATTCGAAATTTCTAATTATTGTATTATTAAGTCTCACTTAATCATCCAATAACTTAATTTCAGATTTAATATTAAATTCAAATTTCCTATTTATTTAATTAATTAAGTCACACTTAATTAATAACAAATAATTCAAATTACTTACATTTAATTTAAATCCGAATTTAAATTAAATAATCCTCCAATCATTCTTTGTGCGACCCTTTAGGTTATTATTACGTTGGCAACAATTTTAAATCTAATTTAAAATCATAAACAATGAGCGACATCTAGCAATACATCATTGTTACCTAAATAATAATAATTAAATCGGCGATCGATTAAACCTTTTGTGTATAATGTACAATGTACTATAATCCTTTTAACCATATATTATAGATTAAACTCGAGGCATGTTATGTGTCATCCTCTTCATAATTTAATCCAGGTTTCCTTGATCGATGAGTAGACTATAACATCAAATCAACATTTGAGCATGACCATGCATTTCATAGTCTAACTCAAACAAGAGGCCAATAATATCACTCCTAAAATAGGAGGGTTAAATCCTTTCTAAATCATTCATATTTCTCATATGATTCATAATATACCCAATATACACTTTTATCATCACCCGGTCAAAGGTAACTATTAATGCAACCAAAGTATATTAATTCTAATATAGAAATATAATGATTTCAAGTATAAGGACCAATACATCATTATCACTGTGAGAATTACTTATGACACAACAGACATGTAGAATCTCACATTGGGTCTTCCAGAACCATGTATATAATACATGTGCCTGTGTTTTGACTTTAGTATCACTATACCTATGATCAATGAGATGTGATCATCAGTCAACATTCACACTAGTCTTAATGCATTATTATTGTCCCTTAATAATAATACTCGACTAGGGATCTTTAGGAATATCAATACTATTCTCATAATCTCATTTCTAAGTCACGTACTTAGAGATATAAAATTACATATCATATTCCAAGGACATTTATTAATCTAACATCTTATCACATAAAATAAAGATATAATAAATTACTAAAGAATAATCCATATAATTAGAATTAATAATCCAAATGTTTCACAATATAAACATAATAGTGTTGTCTCTAGGGCACAAACACTAACAATCTCCCACTTGCACTAGAGCCAATTACCCAGATATCTAATACCCATGGAACTAGTATGACCTTCGTGCTTTTGCTGTGACAAAGCCTTAGTCAGTGGGTCTGCAACATTATCATCAGTATGCATTTTACATATATGTATATCTCCTCCATACACCAAGAATGAATCTTTAGTCCTTTTCAAGTACTTAAGAATATTCTTGACTGCTGTCCAGTGACCTTTGCCAAGATTAGACTAGTATCTGCTCGTCATGCTCAAGGCATACAAAAACATCAGGTCGAGTACATATCATCGCATACATTATAGATCCAATTGCCGAAGCATATGGAACTTTGCTCATACGGCCCTTATCATCTAATGATTTAGGGCAGTTGTCTTTTGAGATCAATATCCCATAAGACATTGGGACATATCCTCTTTTTGCCTCTTGCATCCCGAAACGATACAATACTTTGTCAATGTATGTACTCTGACTTAGGCCGATTAATTTCCTTGATCTATCTCTATAGATCTTGATCCCTAATATATAGGTAGCATCACCTAAGTGCTTCATCGAGAAACTATTTCCCAACCAAGTCTTAACAGCCTGTAGAGAAGGTATGTCATTTCCTATTAGTAATATATCATCTACATATAGTACTAAGAATGCCACGTGGCTCCCACTAACCTCCTTGTAAACATATGGTTCATCTTCATTTTGAATAAAGCCAAATTCTTTGACTGTTTCATCAAAACGACGATTCCATCTCCTTGAGGCTTGCTTCAATCCATAAATAGATCGAAGCAACATACAGACCATCTTAGCAAACTTGGGATCGACAAAACCCTCAGGTTGTATCATGTATACATCCTCTTCAAGGCTCCCATTTAAGAAAGCAGTTTTGACATCCATTTGCCAAATCTCATAGTCGTAGTAAACAACCATTGCTAGCAAAATCCTGATGGACTTGACCATAGCAACTGGTGAAAAGATCTCATCATAGTCTATACCATGAACTTGTTTGAAATCTTTTCCCACCAGTCGCACTTTATAGGTCTGTACTTTACCATCCATGTCAGTTTTCTTCTTGAAAACCCACTTGCACCCTATAGGTTTTACCCCTTCAGGTGGATCAACTAAAGTCCATACTTTATTTTGAAACATGGATTCCATTTCGGATTTCATGGCCTCTAGCCATCTCTCGGAGTCTGGACTGTTCATAGCATCTTGGTAGGTAAGAGTCTCATTATTATCTATGAGCATTACATCATCATCTTGAGTCAAGAGAAATTTATAATATCTCTCTAGCTCATGACGAGCCCTACTAGATCTACGAACAACCTGTGTTTCCGGAGCAGGAATATCTTGATGTACTTCCTGCCCATTTTCTAACTCTGGTTCAATATTATTTTGTACAACTCGATCTTCATCGAGATCTATAGTCCTCCCACTAATTTTCTTTGAAAGTAACTCTCTTTCAGGAAATGCAGCGGTTCGAGCAACCAACACTTTGTTCTCGGTAGGATTATAGGAACTATACCCTTTAGTTTCTTTAGGATATCCCACAAAATAACATTTATATGATTTTTGTCCCAGCTTGTCAGATACCAAGCATTTCACAAATGCTTCGCATCCCCATACTTTCATAAAAGATATGCTGTGACGTTTCTCAGTCCATATCTCATATGGAGTCTTTTGAACCGATTTAGTTGGAACTCGGTTTAGTGTATATGCAGTCGTTTCTACAGCATAACCCCAGAAACTTATTGGAAGATCTGTTAGACTCATCATCGATCGCACCATGTCCAACAAGGTACGATTTCTCCTCTCAGAAACTTCATTCCATTGAGGCATTCCAGGAGGAGTAAGTTGTGATACGATACCACACTCCTTCAGGAAACCTTTAAACTCGAGGCTTAAGTATTCTCCTCCACGATCTGATCGTAGAACTTTTATACTTTCCCCTGTTTGCTTTTCCACTTCAGCCTTATATTCTTTGAACTTTTCAAAAGAATCGGATTTGTTCTTCAAAAGATACATATATCCATATCTACTGAAATCATTAGTAAAATTAATGAAGTATTAAAAGCCACCTCTTGCCATCGTACGAATTGGACCACATACATCACTATGTATAAGTCCTAATCGTTCGGTGGCCCTTTCACCTTGTCCGGTAAAAGGAGCTTTAGCCATTTTTCAAATGAGACAAGATTTGCATTCTTCGTATGATTCAAAATCAAACTTATCCAAGTAACCATCTTTATGTAATTTGGAAATGCGTTTCTCATTTATGTGACCTAAACAACAATGCCAAAGGTATGTTTGATTTTAGTCTTTCATCTTAATACGTTTATTATCATTATTTATGTTATTGACAGGAGTATCTATATCAAGAACATATAAACCATAAACAAACGTGCAATCCCGTAGGTAACATTATTGAATGAAAATGAACAACTATTGTTCTGAATCAAAAATGAAAAACCTTTCTTGTCCAAACAAGAAACCGAAATAATGTTTCTGCAAATCGCAGGCACGTAAAAACAATTATTTAGTTCTAAAACAAGCCCAGTGGGCAACGATAAATGATAAGTCCCTACAGCTAAAGCAGCAACCTTTGCTCCATTGCCAACCCGTAGGTCGACTTCTCCCTTAGCCAATGTCCTACTTCCCTGCAGTTCCTGTACATCTATACAAATGTGAGAACCACATCCAGTATCTAATACCCAAGATGTAGAAGTAGACAAATTGACTTCAATAACATAAATACCTGAATCAGAAGCAGTATCAACATCCTTCTTCTTCTCCAGATCCTCCAAATAAGCATGACAGTTCCTCTTCCAATAACCTGGTTTCTTACAATAGTGACAATCACTGACCTTTGGAACACCGCCTTTA
Organism: Apium graveolens; assembly: GCF_009905375.1. NCBI lineage: Eukaryota > Viridiplantae > Streptophyta > Magnoliopsida > Apiales > Apiaceae > Apium > Apium graveolens. The sequence goes on along the minus strand of NC_133655.1, from coordinate 224,226,088 downwards.
GGCTTCAAAGCCTTGGTCGGATCAGGTTTCAGATTGGCATTCGATATAGATCCCATCTTCCTCTTGTCTTTCCACTTACCCTTTCCTTTGGACTTCCCCTTATTCACCATCAACATGGGAGCAGGGGATGTCTTCTGAACGTTGGTCTCAACAGTTTTCAACATAGCCAACAGTTCGGTGGGGTTCTTATCTATCTCATTCATATTGTAATTCATCACAAATTGAGAATAACTGTTGTTTAAAGATTGCAAAATTAGGTCAATCTGGTGCTCCACAACAATCGGGGCACCTAACTTGGCAAGGTACTTAATATACCCAATCATTCTTAGAACATGCGGTCCAACCGGATCACGTTCTCCCTGCTTACATGCATGCAATGATTTGAAAGTATCAAACCTCTCTTGATGAGCCTGTCCTTCAAACATACGTTTAAGGTGCTCAATCATATCATAAGAATCCATATTCTCATGTTGTTTCTGAAGTTCAGCACTCATGGTCGCTAACATGAGACATTGAACATCTGTGTCATCATCGATATATTTCTGATAAACATTATGTTGAGCACGGGATGCTCCTTCAGTGAGAGGTGCAGGGCGAGGGATATCTATTACATAGAGCTTGCGCTCTTGTTTGAGGACAATCCTCAAGTTCCTCTGCCAGTCAAGGAAGTTTGTTCCTGTCAGCTTGTCCTTCTCAAGGACTGATCGCACAGAGAAGTTGTTTGAATTGATTGCCATTTTATATCTACAATGTTTAAAATGCATAAGATAAATTAGTTTACAGATGATTATTAAATTATGTTCAAGTGATTATTCATATATATTCAAAATATATATCTCCCACTATTTTATCAAATTAATAGCCCTAACTATTAATTCGGAAAGAGTATCTTCTATATACTTTCTAGTGAGCCAAGATCCAAATTTTCACAACATTTTAGTTCAGCTATGGCTTTACTCCTAAAACATGATTCAATAAGGTAGACGATATTTGTCAATTATATCAACTATATAACTCTTGGATAGTATAGTGGAACAACATTTATCCAATGAATCTCACCAGACTCTATGCCTCTAAGTTCACAATCCTATTGTGGTAACTTAGTTAAGTTAAAACCCAAAGGTCTAAAAGTATCATATACTTCAACACGCCGTCCCACGATAGATGGGAGTACTTCGCTCTAGCGAACCCACTCCTTATCAATCTAGGGGTTAAGTATTGGACATATTGGAAGGCATCTAAATAACTTAATATAAACATTAGGGTTTTGTTAGTATTATAACGATCATGATCCCATCATAAAGAGATTCCCAATTTTTCCTTGAATAAAATACTTTAAATCAATACTCGTCAATGGTTTGATTTCCAGGTAGTGGAGGAGTCACATCGGTCTCGCTTAAAACCCACAGCCTTACAAGTTCTATGAACCCGTTGTTGACAAAATCGCCCCATGTCGGAAATAAAGAAGATTCGTATTTCATTCCGTGTTTCATAAACACGAGAATCGCATAATTGTTTGTAAATTTTAAAATCTTGAGTTGTTACAGATTTTATCTTGTTTAGGCATGGCATGGGTGACGTATCTAATACATACATTCATGCATGATTAATCTAATTAAAGCATGCATCATTAACTATTCTATACATGCATTCATACATCAATATGTAAAGTGCAATAAAGTAAATGTGTTTGGTTATGGCCCCATCCTATGTGATCTTTATCAAGCTCATGATAAAGATCAAGGTCAATCTAATGTGGTGATGGAAATAAATACAACTACTTATTACATAAGTCTTCTTCTTTGTTTAGACTTCTTATATGCCTCGTCTTCTTCTTTGAATCACCTCCATTGGATAGCCTTATTGAGTCTTCAATTACATTACATGATTGAAAGTAAAACTAATCTAATGAACTTACAAGAATAACTCGAGTTACATTCGAGATTTATGATTACAAAGATTGACGGCATGCAAGTTGTATTTAAAACCAAAACCAAAACCATTACACTAAGGTCAAAAGGCCATAACTATCCACCATGCTCATACAATACATAAAAGCATGTTAAACACATAATCTGATCTTAACATATCATATTATCCATGATCTAATCATAAAAAAATGACAAAAATCAGAAAAATCAGAATCAAATCAGAAAAACAAGAATCACTGTTTATGGGCAGTAAACGACGTTAAACGCCTTACAGACGAGTCGTTGATAGCTTATGCTATCAGTTTTGTTTAGACGCTCGTTTACCTATGGAATAGGATATTCGTTTGCATAAATCGGACACCAGACCTAGATTTCAGCAAATCTGCAGCAGCCAATTCAAAATCCGTATCTAATATGATTCTCATAATTAGAACAAACATAAATCATGTATATATCAGTATATATAGATTACATAATCATCTTATGATTATACAACTCACATGAATATCATATATTTAAAACCATACATATACAAGCATATTATATCAACATCAAATCATGGCGAATCACGTACATGCTCATATATCGAAAACGGTTAAACACATAAATGAATTAAAAACTTTTCGCAAGTAGCTCTGATGCCATTGAAGGGTTTTTAGCACATAAACGCAACGAAAATATAAATTTAAATCTTAAAAAACAAAACCCTCCGCAGGATCCATGCGAAAAATAATATTTAATTCGCAGTTCAGTATGTTTACCTTAAGAAGCTTTACGTTAATGGAAAGATGGAGGTCTTGAATGATCACCACGTAGCCCGTCGCTGGAACGATCTACGCCTTGAAGGTATCCACACGAATGATCGCCCGGAGGATGAGTGTGTACTAGCACGTTCTTGAGGCCGCCTTTCTTGCTCTCTCTATCTCTCTTCAAACTGCTAGGGTTTATGTTTTATCAAATAAAACGTGTAACCCTAATTCTATTAGAAAAAGATATTATATAGGCAAGATCTAATGGGCCTCCAACCCTAAACTTAAATTCGAAATTCTAATTATTGTATTATTAAGTCTCACTTAATCATCCAATAACTTAATTTTGGATTTAATATTAAATTCGAATTTCCTATTTATTTAATTAATAAAGTCACACTTAATTAATAACAAATAATTTGAATTACTTATATTTAATTTAAATCCGAATTTAAATTAAATAATCCTCCAATCATTTTTTGTGCGACCCTTTAGGTTATATTACGTTGGCAACAATTTTAAATCTAATTTAAAATCATAAAAAATGAGCGGCATCTAGTAATATATCATTGTTACCCAAATAATAATAATTAAATCGGTGATCGATTAAACCTTTTGTGTATAATGTACAATGTACTATAATCTTTTTAACCATATATTACAGATTAAACTCGAGGCATGTTATGTGTCATCCTCTTCATAATTTAATCCAGGTTTCCTTGATCGATGAGTAGACTATAACATCAAATCAACATTTGAGCATGACCATGCATTTCATAGTCTAACTCAAACAAGAGGCCAATAATATCACTCCTAAAATAGGAGGGTTAAATCCTTTCTAGATCGTTCATATTTCTCATATGATTCATAATATACCCAATATACACTTTTATCATCACCCGGTCAAAGGTAACTTTTAATGCAACCAAAGTATATTAATTCTAATATAGAAATATAATGATTTCAAGTCTAAGGACCAATACATCATTATCACTGTGAGAATTACTTATGACACAACAGACATGTAGAATCTTATATTGGGTCTTCCAGCACCATGTATATAATACATGTGCCTGTATTTTGACTTTAGTATCACTATACCTATGATCAATGAGATGTGAGCATCAGTCAACATTCACACTAGTCTTAATACATTATTATTATCCCTTAATAATAATACTCGACTAGGGATCTTTAGGAATATCGATACTATTCTCATAATCTCATTTCTAAGTCACGTACTTAGAGATATAAAATTACATATCATATTCCAAGGACATTTATTAATCTAACATCTTATCGCAGAAAATAAAGATATAATAAATTACTAAAGAATAATCCATATAATCAGAATTAATAATCCAAATGTTTCACAATATAAACATAATAGTGTTGTCTCTAGGGCACAAACATTAATACCAGCTTCTCCTTACTCTTTTTCCAGGCTGCATCACAAAAGGATTCAATACCTTGAACTTTAGTGATTTGAGCATGGACATCTCTGGATGATTTCCATGCTTTAATCACTTTATTTTCTCGTTCAAGCTGCTTCTTTAAAATCTCTTCTTTCTTCAAGGGCTCAGTTAATTCATCCTTAGCAATCTTACACTCAATTATTAATTTTTCAAATTCAATAAACTGAGACTCTAGCACATTATTCCTCTCACTTAAAAACAAATTGTTTTCTTTAATTTTAGCATTTTCCTTAGTGAGGGACTTAAGTGTAACACGCAAGTGATATAATTCTGTGGACATGTCATTGATTGCATCATTACACTCAGCTTTAGATAAATGTGCTAGGTTAGTGGTGATAATCTGATTACTTGAAGAACTGGTTTCTGTTTCATCAGATTTGGCCATCAGGGCTAGGTTGACATAGCTTATTTCTTCATCTTCATCCAATCCATCAGCTGCCAAGTCATTTTCTTGTGTAATGAAAGCCCTTTCCTTTTGCTTGGGCAACTCAAAGTATTTATGTTTATAATCAACAGGCTCAAACTTCTTCTTGCTAGAATCTGACTTTCGACACTCACTGGCAAAATGCCCAGCCATGCCACATTTGAAACATTTGAATTTGGATTTATCCGCCATATTTCTACTTGGCTTGGTTGCTCCAAAGTTCTTTTTGAACTTGATCTTGGAAAATTTTCTGGAAAGGAATGCTAAATGTTCATCAATATCATCCATATCATCTTGACTCAAATGATCTTCATTTTCAGCTACCAGCCCTTTACCCTTGCTTTCACAGACCTTTGTTGTAGACTCAACAGCTTCTACCTTCATCTATTTCTCCTTCTCTAACTCAGCAACCAGTGATATGGACCCTCCTTTCTTCCTTCCTTTATCCATCCTCTCATCTTGCTCTATTTCAAGCTCATAAGTTTTTAGGATACCATACAGTCTCTCCAAGGTGAACTCCTTATAATTCTGAGAATTTCTCAGTGAGACTGTCATTGGTTTCCGCTCCTTTGGAAGAGATCTAAGGAACTTGATGTTAAAGTCTTTTGTTTGATAGACTCTTCCATGCAAATTCAGAGCATTTAGTAGTTTTTCAAATCTACTGAAAATATCAGTGAGAGACTCACTGTCTTCACAATGGAAGTGCTCATATTGCTGAATTAGCAACTACATCTTATTCTCCCTTACTTGCTCAGTACCAACATAAATAATCTTGATAGTGTCCCAAACCTCTTTGGTTGTTTTACAGTTAATGATGTTATCAAACATATCACCATCAACTCCATTGAAGAATATATTCATGGCCTTTTTATCTTTCCTGACTTGCTCAATATTAGGGCCTGACCATTCATGCCTTGGTTTTGGAACAGATGGCTCATTTCCAGTTGCAGCTCTCATTGGTACATGAGGACCTCTCTCTATGCAATCCACATAGGGCTCATCTTGGGAAAGAAGATGTAGGTGCATCTTCACCTTCCAGTGGTGATAATTATCTTTGTCCAGAAAAGGAATTTTAACTCCAACATCCTTCTTGTTCATCTTGCTGTTTGTTGTGATCTTTATACTCTTTGTACTTCAAGAGCTTGCTCTGATACCAATTGTTATTCCCTAAAAATACAACAAGAATTACAGAAGGGGGGTTGAATGTAATTCTAGATACTTTTTCAAGATTTAAAATAGTTCTTCCTTGATAAATATAGAAGTGTTTGATTTGCAGGGTGCGGAATGTATCCACCATATATATATATATATATATATATATATATATCGAATGAGAACCCTGTGAAGCTTGAATAGCTCACAGCTACTTACAAGTTTGAACAACTGAATTTACAGAGAAATGCTACAGAATACAGCTTGAAAATGTTTCTCTGAAAATGTGTGTGCTTAGTTAATTGTTCTACTAGCTACACTTGGTTTATATATCACCAAGTTTACATGATAATAAGACAAGATAATAAAGCAAAACATATCTAGTCTAACTTCATGCTGCTTCACTACTCTATTCCAGCATCTTTGAATATCTTCATAATAGCATGGAAATGGTAATGCTTCTTTGTTCTCAAATCCCTGCTTAACAGGCTGCCACATTCCTTTTGCAAACACCCAATGCATGTGACTGTGTTGTCACTGTCAACAGTTATTTGAATTTGATCATCCATCGGGTACATGCTTGTCATCCGTCGGGTAGCTTTGTTGATCATCCGTCGGGTAGCTTTGTTGATCATCCGTCGGGTATCTATTTGTCACTTGACTCCATTTCATTTATACAGAATTACAAGACATCTTATATTTATAATTAATTAACCTATTCTGCATATCCACTAGTAGTCAACATGACTCATATACTCCTACAAAAGCTACACAAAGTTGGTTGCAGAAATGTGCTACAATACTTATTTATTACATAAGCTACTCAATCGATGGATGTCAATTGATCATCCGTCGGGATTATAAGGTTCATCTGTCGGGACTATATTTGATCATCCGTTGAGTGCTACAAATTACACTAAGTTGAATCTACTAAGGTGTTTTGTTAAGTTAATCATCAAGTACACTACATATTCCTAACAAAATGCGCCCACAACCTTTATGGATTTGATGAACAGAGTGTTCAAAAAGTACCTAGATGTACGTGTGATAGTTTTATAGATGATATTCTAATCTACTCAAAGACAGAGCAAGAACATGCAGAACATTTGAGGATAGTCTTAGAAATCCCGAGGAATGAGAAACTATATGCAAAGTTCTCAAAATGCGAGTTTTAGTTAAGGGGAGTTTAGTTCTTAGGACATGTGGTGAGTAGCAAAGGAGTTTTAGTCGACCCCGCCAAGATAGATGCGTTATCCAATTGGGAAAGACTGACTACCCCAACCGAGGTTAGAAGTTTTATGGGTTTAGCAGGATATTACCGGAGATTCGTGCAAGACTTTGCCAAGATAGCCGGCCCATTGACTAGACTTACCCGCAAAACGGAAAAGTTCGTATGGACAGAGAAATGTGAGGAAAGCTTTCAGGAACTAAAAAGGAGGTTGGTGTCAGCACCAGTGCTCACTCTTCCCGATGGAAAGGGAGAGTTCGTGATATACAGCGACGCCTCGCATAAAGGACTAGGATGTGTGCTTATGCAGCACGGAAAGGTTATTGCGCATGCCTCTCGGCAGTTGAAGGAATATGAGATGAGGTACCCATCCCACGATCTAGAGTTAGCTGCCATAGTGTTTGCCCTCAAAATTTGGAGGCACTACTTGTACGGTGAGAAATGTGAGATTTACACAGACCATAAGAGCCTCAAGTATATTTTTACTCATAAAGAACTGAACATGAGATAAAGAAGGTGGTTAAAATTGATTAAGGACTATGACTGTGAAATTTTGTATCACCCAGGAAAAGCCAATGTGGTGGCTGACGCCCTCAGTAGAAAAGAGAGACTCAAAATGATAATGACATCTGAGGAGTTACTAAAGGAATTTGAAAAGATGGAAATTGACGTGAGAATAACCGGTAAGGGAACAGAAGGATTATTTGAGATTAAGCTAGTGCCGGAACTGACGGAAAAAATACGAGCATGTCAGGAAAAGAAGATGAATGAAGAAAGAGAAACATTGACCGGTGAGGAAGTCAGATGCGAGAAGGATGAGAAAGGGATCATGAGGTATGCATCCCGAATTTGGATTCCAAATGTGCAAGAGTTAAAGGATGAGCTGCTGCACGAAGGGCACAACTCCAGATATTCGATCCACCCAGGAAGTACGAAAATGTACCGTAACCTTAAGGAATAATATTGGTGGCCTAACATGAAAAAAGAAGTAGTAGAGTGGGTCAGCAAGTGCTTGACATGCCAGAGAGTGAAGGCTGGACATTAGTGACTGAGTGGACTATTACGGCCCCTGGAAATTCTAGAATAGAAATGGGATCATATAGCCATGGATTTTGTGACAGGCCTACCAAGAACGAAAAACAATCACGATACCATATGGGTTATCATAGATAGACTGACCAAGTTCGTGCACTTTCTGTCGTTCAACTAAAGGTACACAGTAGACAAGCTAGTGGATATCTACTTGAAGGAAATTGTAGTGAGACACGGCATTCTCGTTGCCATAGTGTCAGATAGAGACCCAAGGTTTAATTCCCAATTTTGGAAAAGCTTCCAGGAGTGTGTAGGAACCAGACTAAATATGAGTACCGCTTACCACCCCCAAACTGATGGGCAAAGCGAAAGGACTATTCAGACCCTAGAAGATATGCTGCGAGTATGTGCCATCGACTTTAAAGGGAATTGGAATGACCACTTACCCTTGATCAAATTTTCCTTTAATAATAGCTATCGCGCTAGCATAGAAATGCCTCTGTATGAAGCTCTATACGGAAGGAGATGCTGTTATCCCCTATGTTGGGATGAGGTTGGAGAATATAAGATAATAGAACCCGAGTTAGTCCAGAAAACCAGGGAAATGGTGGGACTCATTAGGAAGAGACTGGTAGCAGCTCAAGACAGATAAAAGAAGTATGCTGACCAGACTAGAAAAGATAGAGAATACAAAGTAGGGGATTCAGTATTGTTGAAGATATCTCCATGGAAGGGAGTAATGAGGTTTGGAAAGAAAGAGGAGCTGAGTCCCAGATTCATAGGACCCTTTGAAATTTTGGGGAGAATAAGACCTCTAGATTATGAGCTCGCTTTGCCTCCTAATCCCGCAACAAGTGCATAACGTATTCCATGTGTCAATGTTAAGGAAATACCATGCCGATGCGCGACATGTGATAGAGTATGAGCAAGTAGATTTACAACCAGACCTGACCTACATTGAGCAACCGGTAAGAGTAGCGGACCAAAAAGAACAAGTGCTGAGGAACAAGACTGTGAAGCTGGTTAGAATCTTGTAGAGAAATCAAAATGTTGAAGAGTCAACTTGAGAACTAGAAGACGCAATGAGGAATAGATATCCCCACCTATTTTTTAATTGATTCCAGGACGGAATCCTTGTGAGAGGGGAAGACTATAATAACTCGAATTTTTGAGACTTTGTAAAAATGCTTAATGAATAGTAACCTTGACAGACGGGGAAAACTTTTTAGCCTACACTATGTTATGCATGAGAAATTGAGTTTTGGAGTTGATAACATGACTATACGTACCAAATGAGTTAATGTAAACGCTATTAGTTTTCGAAGAAAACAAACTTTGAAAAATGACCGTATTTACGAACCATCGAGGATTACGGGAATCAATGTCACACCCCCAACTTAACAATACATAATATAAAACTATTACAATATTTAAAAGAAATTAAATACAACCGAATCCAAGATCTTACAGTTCAGGGTTTGGAACAACCCAACACTATTAACTATTACAACTAGTTTTAATATCGAGTCCTCACACAAAACTATCTCTTATTCTACCTGAGCTCGAACATACACATCGGCATCACAAGTCTTACGCGCGGTCTGCTTGAATCTAGCCATATCTGCTAGCTGTAATATCAGGGTGAAAGCAAGTAGTGAGCCAAATGCTCAACAAGTGCTAAACAATACGGTACAGAACATAAATTGAGATATATTTAAAAGAATAATAATGTGAAGATAGATCTAATAATAATGAGAGATGAAATTTTGGGTGATGGCATCATTTGTTTGTATCAAAACATTTTCAAAATCATTTCTTAATCAAAAACCATTTTATGACGCTACGGATTACATCCGGTGATCAGCCACGAAGTAATCCCGAACCTCGCTGGGTTCTAAAACATTAATGGGATCCCTAGGCAACTTTTAAGCCTATAACATAAGTGTGGAAAGGACTTGCGTCTCAGTCCAGATCCACCATTTAAAGAAAACATTTGTCCCCCTTTGGGACTGAAAATCCAAATTTTTAATCATTTCAAAAAAAAAACTGATGCCGATTGATAATAAATTTCTTAAACATTAAGCATCTTTATCAAGGGATTATAGATCAACTTTGAATACTGGAAATATGATCACTAAATCTCAGGGCCATGATTCGCTAGACTTTACTCTATCAGGGTACTTGAACAGTTTCTATTTGTAAGGATTTTGACAAGGAGATTTAGTAGGGTTATTGGATAATATGAAAGAGTATTGCCAAACTAGGTTTTAAGCCATAGTTTCAAATAAGGTATGGAAATTAAAATATCAAGAAGATAAGCATTACTGGTTCCAGGTATGATATAGGTGTTGAAATACAAGGAAAGTGACCATCAACTCAAGGTATATCAGGGTATCAAGCTTTAGGGTAAGGATAGGGTTATCAAACAATCATGAACGGCTTTAAATAATAACTGCTTTTAGGTATCAAGATAAAGTTTCTATCGAGGTTCTTACAAGAGTTAAATCAAAGCATCAGGGTGCAATATCAAGATTTCTCAGGAATCAATAGCATGTTAATCAAAAGGATCAGTCAAGTATTATAACAAATCTCTATTTTATCATGGCATCACAATTACTTTGGTATACTAGCATGGTATGACTTTTGATCTACTTGCAATAAGTACTTGAGGGTTCATGACATTTCTATATAATACGAAGATAGATTTGAGAATCACTTGGTCCAGGTATAACAAGATAAATCAGGATACTCGCATTATATATAAGAACTAGTTATCACGCATTCACAGTGTAAACTAAAAAGTAGGTTGAATCACTTGTCTTGAGAAGGCTGGACTTTACTGGAAAGTAGGAGCAAATGGAAGCTTTACTCGACCTTTATGGCAAGTTTACCCTCGTCTCGAGATCCTATACAATTTATAATAACCTCATTATAATATATTCTCACCAACTCAACCTATTTACAACTCGAAATTAAACACAAATGACACTTAGGCCTATATGCACGCAATTTATAATCACCTTATAAATATAGTAGTACACATAGTCACATATACTCATAATATCACACACACCATAATGCAATACCAGGCTTGGATGATCTCGCTCCACATCTTACGTCACTTGATCGCTAAACTAGACAAAATCTCCAATTTTTGGCCTCCTAACTCGATGTGCCTTTACTAAACCATCCAAATCCTATTGACCCTCACTTGGGCCTTTCACTCTACTGGCTTTATGCTATCTTGCAACTATAGTGGTCAACCTAGGCCTCACTCATAAGTGCTCTAAAACTATGTGGTAAGTGAAAGTGCTTATTATGGTAAATTTCAGAATGACATCTAAGGTTTCTTGGGTGCATGTAACACCCCCAAATCCGGGGTTGGGGATCCGGGTTGTCACGAGTTCTATTTCCCTTAATAACACTCAATCTTTATAAACAACCAACTACTGCGTACTGTGACCCCACAATATACACACACACACCACAAGTTATAGTCTCATAGATGAATACCCAAAAATAACACAAGTCATTTTATTCCACAATTATAAACCATTACACCTTAAAAGGGTTTCTGAATAAATTTACATATTCTTTGCCATTATTACAATTCATAATATACATAAGTATGGTACATCAACAGTTGAAAACCTAGCTTATTGGTAGTTCCCACCTCAGCTATAGTGGCATCAACGCCTACAGGAAACTGCAGAACGTTTCCTATCCGCTCACGAATTGGGAGCTTGGTCCTGTTCATCTTGTCTATCTGTTGTTGTGTAATGAAAGAAGAAGAAAGGGTGAGCAACAAGCCCACCGAAATAATATTTATAATAATTAACAATATATGAGCATTCTCATAGTACTCATGAAAGTCTTGGTCAAGAAGAAATGAACCAAGTTTAATATCTTAACACGACCAAGTCACAAAATATTCAGTATATATGTATATATACTTTTCAAAACCTTGGAAGTCCTCTTCCATGCCTAATATACACAGATTTCCAGTTTATAACTGTATAAAAATATCGTTGCAAGGTGATCTCATATATCTAACCTTGTCTCAACGTTTTTCTGAAAATCTTTGTCATGCATAAGATAATCATTAACCAGATATAAGTTGAAAAGATGAAGTTATAAGATACTTCAATATACTTATATCTTTTCCGAATACTACTTGAACTACCACCGTTCAAGATATCATCAGTTTCAAAAGTTCATCACATAGATGAGACTACAAGAAAAGACTTGAATAGATTCAATCTTTGAAATATCATTATAAATAATGAAGTTACGAGATACTTCATTAAGTCCCGATATATATATACACCTATATATATACATTTCATACACTCCTTGAAAACCTCTGTTATGAAAATTATAAAAAGAGTTGCAATATCCAATGAATTTGGAAAGGAGAAAACCTTGACATAAACCTGATATCTGGCTGATCAGGCTAAGATGCCAATAAGTAACCTTTTCTACTAGTAGATGGATGAATTCCCCACTGGTCATCACCCTGGCCGCATTAGGACCTATGCTGGACTTCCACTCAGCCACTTACGCCTTGATGGACTCCCACTGAGCCACTTACACTTTCATGGACGCCCACTGAGCCCATGTTACTTATGCCGACTCAATTAGATGGACTTACTTCCCGAACGTTGGGCAAGTAATCAAAATATTTTCTCAAAAAAGCAACCTCGTTGCGAATATATAAAATACACCACAGAGCCGGATCACTCAGGTTTTGAGCGAGTATTTAAATCCCCTTCAAAAGGAAGATCTTAAATCTAAAAATGAGTTTTGGGATCCGCTCTAACTTTTAAAATCCTTTTGAAGACTCGAAAACATTTTAAAGAATGTTTAGAGTAATGCTGATTTAATAAAATAAATCAGTCCCAATATGTTAGAAATATCTAAATATTATTATTTAAATAATATTCCCATAAAGGATAATCTTTATAAAAATAATCGAAGTAGAAGTTTTACAACTCATACTTGAAATGAATAATAAATAACCAAAGATATACTTATACTAAAGCACGATCTTTATTTGGATAATCGAAAATAAGTTTGATTATCGAAACATTATTCTTTAATAAAATAAAGAATATTATTTAATAAAATAAGCGGAGTCATAAGTCCTCGAATGAATATTAAAAATAATATTCATTAAATAAAGTAAGCGGAGTCATAAGTCCTCGAATGAATATTCAAAATAATATTCATTAAATAAAATAAAGTTATCGAATAAACCTTATTCGATTAATAGTTTTGAAAACTATATCAATATATATATATATATATATATTATACTCGGGAACATCGACTCCCGGTTTAGAAAATGTTCACCTTTGGGTCCCCTATACTAAGGGTATATGCAACTACTGCTTATCTCTAGCATAAGTATTATGCAACTTATAAGCATTTGAATCAACAATTAGATATCAAGATTACAAAACAGGCATGCATATATACCATATCAGCATGCTCCAATATAACGCAAAATTTGCTAATAACAATCATGCACTTATCACAAGATAATGCATATACATATATTTACATCACAACAACAGTATAATGGGTAAAAAACTTGCCTGAGTGTTCCTGGATAGACTTAAGCTTAGAGTGGGTCCGATAACCTATGAACAACAACATAAGTCGGAATTAAACCCCGGTCGCTTAAGAAACTAGACTTTAACCAATTGAACCCTAATGTTCGCTTATGGTCACTTCTACGCTTAATGGATCACATAAGTCATTCGAGTACCTTCGGCTCCACCATTTTTAATAAATTAACCATTAAGAATTTTAAGGCGATTCTTTCGCGAGTACCCTACCAACTGCCTAATCCACTTTACATAATTGTTTCATACTCCAATTAGTCAGTTAAGGGCCTTAACCAAGGTTTCAAAGTAAGGCGAGGGAAAATGGTTCGTCCGCGAAATGCCGTTACTTAAAACGGTCGTTTCTCCTAAACCGTACATCGGATTCAAGCGAACCTCATATAAAAACGAAGCTCATAACATGAACTATCTAAACATGGCAATGTTCAGAATCTTACAGTGAGTTCACGGGTCCTGAAGTTAAGAGCAAAAACAGTCTAAGGTAAATCGGGCATTATGACGCCTATGTTTAAGCGATTACCAATGTTTATACAACTCCAAATCAATCACAAACCAACTTACAACCAACATTAAAACCAAAATCCATCCAAAACTTACCACATCAGTCCATTACTTCATGTTTTATCCAACTTATTCAATCACAAACAAAAGCTACTAACCATACTAAGGTTCATTAACTAATAACCAAGATTCAACCATCAAAATCACTACAAACTAAACCAAACTTTAAGAAAACAAGCATCATGCTTCTCATATAATATATCAATCAAAACCATTCCTAAATACTCAAAATTAAAGCTAGGGTTTGGAGTTTATACCTTCTTGAAGCTTCTTAACACAACACAAGAGCTTTGAATGCCTAAAAGAACCTTGATCCTTGCTTATATAACCTTAAACTTTCATAAAAATTCAAGAAAACTAAAGTTATTTTTTGAAAGTTACTATTCACCATCTTCTTCCTTGAATTATTGGAAGAGATTCATGAAGAATTTGAAGCTTAAACTCCTAGGATATGCTTATCTAATCATCAAGAAGCTAAGGAAATTACCTTGGATTTGTTTATGGAGTGAAGCTTGAATTTTTGCAATTTTTCTTCTTGAAAAAGAGAAAGGGTCGAGAGCTTGCTTCTTGGAAATAGAAAGTCAATTTCTAATTTTGTGTTATGAATTTTCCTTGGCTTGGTTGATATCTTTTGTCGGTTAATTAATTGTTACCATGGTAAAAAAATGTGTGGCTCACAATCAACCAACCAATCCTTCCCACTTGTCATGCTTAGGTCATCGAGCTTAGGTCATCTTGTTACACTTGTCTTCTTCTTGTTGGTGTGATGACATCATCATCCACTAACTTCTTTGATTAACCCTTAATTACTTGGCTAATGACCGCTGATCTGTTGTACAGTTCGCTTAACTCTCGTTTTCGTTATCCGTTTGAGGGATCATATTCGGGACCTTATTACTTGGGTTCCCCTACCCTTTCTAAATATTTTATATTCCTTTTATGATCCCCTCTTATAATCCTTGAATTTAAATCCTTTTAATCATGTTACCTTATACTCAATTATTTCGGTATCTGGTGGATTTTCGGGAAAAATCAAAGTATTTGAATTTGGATTCTGACGATCTTTACATACACTTATTTACTTTATGGAATACTAATACGATCTTAGAATTTCCATAACAGTACTCCTATATAGTGTGGTATGATAATTTTCCTTAATCAGCATCATCAGCAAAAAAAGTTACAATTCATCAGGGTTTCAAAAATTCCAAAAATTGGGGTTATTACAGTGCATTAGACACTCTTACACTACAAGTTTACCTCCAAAAATTCTAAACTAGACTCTTATGATCATAAGTCAACTCCCAAACTTGATGTGGCTCAAGGGCCTAGCTTGGGCCTCCCTAGGCCTAAGCTTAAAGTCCATGGTTCCCCTATTTTTCTGGGCAGAAAAGGTCCTGACTTGAACTAACTTGTGACACATTATTCTAACTCAAATCCTATGAACTATGGCTGGAAAAACTACTCCGACACTCCCTCTAACTAAGGCCCAACAGGGCCTAATGAGGGCCTACCTATGACATGGTCAAAACTTCCCATTTCTAAGTTGCAACAAAACTGTCCCCTGCTGGACAGACTTTGTGATTCCACTCGTGCACCTAACCAAACGTCTTACAAACCTCCAACAATCACCTAAAACCTATTGTATACTCCTAGTTCTAGCTTCTGGTGGCTTGGGCCTCAAAGTGCACAACAAATGCCCATTCAAAACTTCCACATAAACTAGTGCAACAATTCTGGAAAAATGCAAACACTAAGTAAACCCTTTCCACCATAACTCCCACTTATTAACCAAACATCCAACCTTTACTAAAGAAAACCTAGTGCATCAACATCCTAAAATAGTGCATCAACAGGAGTGGAGATCATCCATGCCCTAGAACACCGACATGCAAATAAAAATACAATATACAACTCATGGAAAACATTTAGCAAGGTTTTGACTAAACATGGAGTTTAAATTCCTGCAAATTCGACTTGAACCTATTTCTCAACCTTAATAATTATGAAATATATCTTCTCTTAACTATTATTAAGCAATATATCATGGAAACAATCTATTTCAAGCACACATAATTCGAATTTATAGAATTTTAAACATGAAAACATGATTTCGAGGAGAGTAGCATACACAACATGGGTGATCATCATATTAACATCTTAAAACTGGCATGCATGGCTAATCATGATTATATAGTGAAATTTCAGTAGCATGCAAAGGTTTTTAAAGCACGGTTTCTCCATAAAACACTTGTTTAAAACATATATGAAATGTATCTCATAGAGAGCTCTTGAATTCACAAGAATCAAGAGTTCTCTTTGGAGATCACACAAAAGCTACACATGCAACCATGAAACTTCATCTCCCACTCACAAAACTCTTGATAATTATATAAAATAAATATAGGTAGGGGAATTACACTAGGGAAGATGAGAATGGAATGAAAAAAAAATAGAAGGGAGTGGGGAGGGGGTTCTCGGCCGAGAGCAAGGAGGAGAGGGAGGTGAGATGAGGGTGGAGTGTGGAGTGAGTGAAATGATTCTCATATTTTGTGCTTGGTTTTATACTTTTGATTGACTAAAAGAAATGAGTGGAAATGAGAATGTACAAGAATAACCTCTAGCTAAAGTTAGGCCATTTTGCATGCAAGGTTAATGTGGTAATTTGGCTAACAAAAGGTGAGTTAGTGGGGTTGTAAATGTCTCCTTTGCCCTTTAATAGAATGGAAGAGTGATTTGCATGCAAGGGTTTCCATGTAATTTGCTAATTATTAACAAACAAATTTTCAAAGATTTATTTTTATAAAATAAAATAAAGGTTCAAAAATTATAAAATTTATACCATAAAATAACTTGGATTTTTAGAAATTTTATGAGATCACTTTTGAAATTTGGGAATAAAATAACTTTTAAAAGAAAATTTTCCAAGGTTTAGAATATTCCTTATAAATTAAAAATAAGGGTAATTAATAAAACTCTTGCTTTGAAAAATTTATATTCTACATAAAGCAACTTATAACACAACAAATTCCATTCACACAAACGTACAATCACTACGCATATTTATAATCGGCTCTAATATTATACAGAATTCATAAATAATATTACACAAAATGCCGGTCGTAACATCCTCTCCCCCTTAAGGGATTCTGTCCCCAGAATCTAAGAGAACAGATGAGGATACCGGGAACGCATCTCAGAATCTAACTCCCAGGTTGATTCTTCAACCTTGGGGTTCCTCCAAAGTACTTTCACTAACTTTATCGACTTATTCCTAAGACTCTTTACTTTCCAGTCGAGTAATTTGACTGGTTGCTCCACAAATGACAGGTCTGCCTGAATTTCTACAGGTTCATATTCTATCACATGGTTGGCATCAGGATTGTACTTCTTAAGTAATGACACATGGAACACATTATGCACATGCTAATACTGAGGTGGTAAGGCTAACTCGTACGACACCTTCCCCACTTGACTCAAAATTTCAAAAGGACCTATATATCTAGGTGCTAGCTTCCCTTTCTTGCCAAATCTAGACAACCCTTTCCTTGGTGACACCTTCAGCAAAACGGCTTCGCCTACTTGGAATCTAACATCCTTACGCGCTGGATTCGCATACTTTCCCTGTCTATCTTGCAAATTCTTGAAAAATCTCATTCTTCAATTCAGGTACATGAGGAATCCAAATTCTTGAGGAAAACCTTAGTATACCTTGCTCATCCTTTTGAGTACCAATCTCTTCTCCAGTTAGCTGACTTTTCTCTTTCTTCACTACTTCTTCCTGACATTTCCTTATCTTTTCCAATAATGTTGGCTGAAAAGTCATTGCACGACAAACCTCTTCAACTATTCCACAATCACAAAGTTCCAATTCAAACCTCTTAATCTCTTCAGACAATTCTTTTGGTGTTGCTATCATATTCAATCTTTCCTTCCTACTCAAAGCATCGGCTACAACGTTTGCCTTTCTCGGATGATAATTTATCGAGCAATCATAGTCCTTAATCAATTCCAACCATCTTCTTTGCCTCATATTGAGCTCCTTCTGAGTGAAAATATACTTTAAACTCTTGTGATCCATGTAGATCTCACACTTTTCTCCGTAGAGGTAATGTCTCCAAATCTTAAGTGTGAATACTATGGCTGCTAGTTCCAAGTCATGCGTAGGGTACTTCAATTCATGCGGTTTTAACTGTCTTGACGCATACGCGATTACCTTATTGTGTTGCATTAGCACACAGCCCAATCCTTTATGTGAAATATCACTGAAAATCACAAAGTTTCCTTCGTCATCTGGTAGTACTAACACCGGAGCTGTTACCAACCTCTGCTTCAACTCTTGAAAGCTATCCTCACATTCTGCATTACATTCGAATTTCTGATTCTTCCTGGTTAACTTAGTCAATGGCGTGGCGATTTTCGAGAAATCTTTGACAAATCTTCTATAATATTCTGCCAATCCTAGAAAACTTCGCACTTCCGTAGGTGTCTTTGGCCTTTCCCAACTCATAATCGCCTCAATCTTTGCCGGATCTACTTTAACTCCTTCATCTTCAATGACGTGTCCCAAAAATTGAACTTCCTTTACCAAAACTCACATTTAGAAAACTTGGCATACAACTTCTCTTGTCGGAGTATCTCCAATGCTATCCATAGATGCTTCTTATGTTCTTCTTTCGACTTTGAATAAATAAGGATATCATCAATGAACACCACTACGAACTTATCCAAATACTTTTTAAATACCCGATTCATCAGATCCATAAATGTTGTCGGGCCGTTAATCAATCCAAAAGGCATTACTAATAATTCATAATGTCCGTATCTGGTCCTGAATGCTGTCTTTGGAATATCCTCTTCTTTGATCTTTAATTGATGGTATCCTGATCTCAAGTCAATCTTTGAAAAGCACTTTGCTCCTTTCAGCTGATCAACTAGGTCATCTATTCTTGGTAGCGGGTAACGGTTCTTAATCATCACCTTAATCAACTCCCGATAATCTATACATAACCGCATACTTCCATCTTTCTTCTTTACAAACAGAACAGGTGCTCCCCATGGCGACATACTTGGCCGTATCACTCCTTTATCCAACAATTCTTGTAGCTGACTCGCCAACTCTTTCATTTCTGCTGGTGTAATCCTATATGGGGCCTTCGAAACTGCTTCTGTGCCCGGAGCAAGGTTGATCTCGAACTCAATTTGTCGATCTGGCGGTAAGCCTGGTAGTTCATATGGAAACACATCTGGAAATTCGTTGACTACGGGAATATCTTCAATGTTGGGGTTGTCATTTTCTAAATCCACTACATAAGCTAGGAACGACTCACAACCTTTCCTAAGTAACTTCTTAGTCTGAACGATTGTAAGAAACAGTTGCTCTTGCCTCTATCCTTTAAATACTACTTTCTCTCCACTCTTCGTCTTTAAATACACCTTCTTGGACTTACAATTAATCTGGGCGTTATTCTTCCCTAACCAATCCATGCCTAAAATTATATCGAACTCTCCCAACTTGTGGAGTATCAAGTCGGCTGAAAATTTATACCCCGAAATATCAATCTCACACTTCGGACAGAGTTGACTCACATGAATCTTCTCTTGGTTTGCAATTATCATATTTACTAGCTCGTTCATAACCATTTTATCACATTGAAGTTTATCAACAAAAGTTTCTGATATGAAAGATCTCGTCGCTCCAGAATCAATCAATACTTTAGCTTCGACATTATTTAGTAAAAGTATACCTGCTATCACCTCAGAGTTCTGAACAGCGTCCTTCATTTTTAAATCAAATGTCCTTGTTGTTGCTTGCGGAGTTGTTGTAGGTGGTGGAGGTAAGGCCAATACCTCAGCTGGCACGCTTGCACTGGTACTTGCCACGTTCATCAGAGCGTTGACTGGTCTGGTTGACTTGCACTCCCTAGCTATGTGTCCAGTCTTTTCACACTTATAGCATGTAACTCCCGGCTTCGGCATCTTACACTCATTTGCCAAATGTCCCTTCTGGTTGCACCTATAGCATGTCATGCTTAGCTTATTACACACTCTGGGGTGCCTTCTTCCACAATGTTTGCATTCCGGTCTCTGAAATCTGTTTTCCCCAACTTGTCATTGGCTTGCCTGGTTGTTCCCCTTTGATTCTTGTCTTTTGCTCAAATTTCCCTTCTTTTGAAATTTTTTGCCTTTATGGAATCCAATCTTCTTGATATTCCTGTCTTGTGAATTTCCTGCTTCAGACTTTTCTCCATAAAATGGAACCTTTCTCTTCTTGTTATCCCTTTCCTTCCTTGACTGCATCCCATTACTCTCAATCAGAGCAGCCTTCTGCACTACGCCTGCATAAGTATCAAGCTCAAATATAGCCACTCTATCTCTGTTCCAAGACTCTAATTCTTATTAAAATCTCTTTGCTTTTTCCTCCTCACTGCTGGTATACTTTGTCACAAACCTTGACAATTCTGTGAACTTCTTCTCATACTCCAGTACAGACATACTCCTTTGCTTCAATTCAAGAAATTTAAGCTCCATCTGATTCTGCATGTACTTAGGGTAATACTTTTCCAGAAATATCTTCTTAAATCTTTCCCAAGAAACTTGCTGATTTGCTTCCATAGCTTTTACTGAATCCCGCCAATAGATGACTTCGCCCTTCAGAAAGTGAGTAGCATATGGTGTCTTCTGATCGTCCCCTAACTGTACCAATTCAAAAGCTCTTTCCATTTCCTTAATCCATGTGTTTGCTATTATTGGATCAGTGGTATCATGAAATGCAGGTGGATTCACATTCTGAAAAGCCTTGAAAGTAACAACTTGTCGAGGTGGTACTGATGGATCAGGTGATTGGTGTGGCTCACGGTTATCTTGGTTTTCAAATTGTTGTTGAAGAGTTAGTTGTTGTTGAGCTATATCATTTGTTTGCTGTTGTAAGGTTTCCAGTAATCGAAGAATATTTGGATCTGTGGTAGATATGGTTGTTGGGTTCTTCTTTCTGGGTGGCATGATCCTGAAATAAGAGTTATGTCAAAACAGGTATGAATAATAAAATAATTCGAGGGTGTCGCGTGGCATTCTTATTCACATATGAGGTCAAGTTTCAAATTAACCAATTAGGTTGATGCATATAAAGGCGTAAAATAAACAATTGAAAGCAAACGGAATGATAGTGCATTGAAATTTAAGGTCACAATACATCAAGATTAGAATAAGGTCTGAATTTAGGAATAACTTGCTTATTTAAAGGAACAACAGGGAGTTCTACATAGTCTGATAATACAACAACATGAAAGGTAGATAATGGAAAGAACTAAGGCTCCACTCCATCGGAGCGGGGCTTGGTAGTCTTCTCCTCTCGAAGCGTCTTCACAATACTCTGGAGCTCATCCACCACCATCTGGATGATATACTGGCTGGTACGGTCTCGGTGCGATGGCATCTCCTCAAGCTTAGTGTTGACGTACTGAACCAAAGTCTCAAGTCTCGCAGTCATCTGCTCCTTAGGCTTCCCTTTATAGTTTCGGCTGTCCGGATACACGTTCTTCAGTCGGTCTATCAGTCGGTCGTACTTGCCCTGAAGCATGTCAAACTCGCGCCTCAACTCAGCATACACGGAGAAAGCAATAGAGTCGTCCGACCCAGAGGATGACGAGGAGTACGCCCTTTGCTGACAAACCATACATAGATATATAAGAGGAGTATTAATAATAAATTTACTTAACCTACTCTCTCGCATAATATCAATAACTTATACATATATCCTATAACCTATTTGGGCTGTCCAGGGACTCTAAACCGTAGCTCTGATACCAAAACGTGTCACACAGCCAACTTAACAATACATAATATAAAACTATTATAATATTTAAAAGAAATTAAATACAACCGAATCCAAGATCTTACAGTTCAGGGTTTGGAACAGCCCAACACTATTAACTATTACAACTAGTTTTAATATCGATTCCTCACACAAAACTATCTTTTATTGTACCTGAGCTCGAACATACGCATCGGCATCACAAGTCTTACGTGCGGTCTGCTTGAATCTAACCATATCTGCTAGTTGTAATATCAGGGTGAAAGCAAGTAGTGAGCCAAATGCTCAACAAGTGCTACACAATACGGTACAGAACATAAATTGAGATATATTTAAAAGAATAACAATATGACGATAGAGCTAATAATAATGAGAGATGAACTTTTGGGTGATGGCATCATTTGTTTGTATCAAAACATTTCCAAAATCATTTTTTAATCAAAAACCATTTTATGACGCTACGGATTACAGCCGGTGATCAGCCGCAAAGTAATCCCGAACCTCGCTGGGTTCTAAAACATTAATGGGATCCCTAGGAAAATTTTAAGCCTACAACATAAGTGTCGAAAGGAATTGCGTCTCAGTCCAGATCCACCATTTAAAGAAAACATTTATCCCCCTTTGGGATTGAAAATCCAAATTTTTAACCATTTCAAAAAAAAACTGATGCCGGTTGATAATAAATTTCTTAAACATTAAGCATCTTTATCAAGGGATTATAGATCAACTTTGAATACTGCAAATATGATCACTAAATCTCAGGGCCATGATTCACTACACTTTACTCTATCAGGGTACTTGAACAATTTCTATTTTCAAGGATTTTGACAAGGAGATTTAGTAGGGTTATTGGATAATATGAAAGAGTATTGCCAAACTAGGCTTTAAGCCATAGTTTCAAATAAGGTATGGAAATTAAAATATCAAGAAGATAAGCATTACTGGTTCCAGGTATGATATAGGTGTTGAAATACAAGGAAAATGACCATCAACTCATGGTATATCAGGGTATCAAGCTTTAGGGTAAGATAGGGTTATCAAACAATCATGAACGACTTTAAAGAATAACTGGCTTTTAGGTATCAAGATAAAGTTTCTATCGAGGTTCTTACAAGAGTTAAATCAAAGCATCAGGGTGCAATATCAAGATTTCTCAGGAATCAATAGCATGTTAATCAAAAGGATCAGTCAAGTATTATAACAAATCTCTATTTTATCATGGCATCACAATTATTTTGGTATACTGGCATGGTATGACTTTTGATCTACTTCCAATAAGTACTTGAGGGTTCATGGCATTTCTATATAATACGAAGATAGATTTGAGAATCACTTGGTCCAGGTATAACAAGATAAATCAGGATACTCGCATCATATATATAAGAACTAGTTATCACACATTCGCAGTGTAAACTAAAAAGTAGGTTGAATCACTTGCCTTGAGAAGGCTGGACTGGACTGGCAAGTAGGAGCAACTGGAAGCTTTACTCGACCTTTATGGAAAGTTTACCCTCGTCTCGAGATCCTACACAATTAATAATAACCTCATTATAATATATTCTCACCAACTCAACCTATTTACAACTCGAAATTAAACACAAATGGCACTTAGGCCTATATGCACGCAATTTATAATCACCTTATAAATATAGTAGTACATATAGCCACATATACTCATATACCATATTTAAGTACCAAATAATATCACACACACCATAATGCAATACTAGGCTTGGATGATCTCGCTCCACATCTTAAGTCACTTGATCGCTAAACTAGACAAAATCTCCAAATTTTGGCCTCCTAACTCGATGTGCCTTTACTAAACCATCTAAATCCTATTGACCCTCGCTTGGGCCTTTCACTCTACTGGATTTATGCTATCTTTCAACTATAGTGGTCAACCTCGGCCTCACTCATAAGTGCTCTAAAACTATGTGATAAGTGAAAGTGCTTATTATGGTAAATTTCAGAATGACATCTAAGGTTTCTTGGGTGCATTAGACACTCTTACACTACAATTTTACCTTTGAAAATTCTACACTAGACTCTTCTGATCATAAGGCAACTCCCAAACTTGATGTGGCTCAAGGGCCTAGCTTGGGCCTCCCTAGGCTAAGCTTAAAGTCCATGGTGCCCCTGTTTTTCTGGGCAGAAAAGGTCCTCACTTGAACTAACTTGTGACACATTATTCTAACTCAAATCCTATGAACTATGGCTGGAAAAACTTCTCTGACACTCCCTCTAACTAAGTCCCAACAGGGCCTAATGAGGGCCTACCTATGACATGGTCAAAACTTCCCATTTCTAAGTTACAACAAAACTGTCCCCTGCTGGACAGATTTTGTGATTCCACTCGTGCACCTAACCAAACGTCTTACAAACCTCCAACAATCACCTAAAACCTATTTTATACTCGTAGTGCTAGCTTCTGGTGGCTTGGGACTCAAAGTGCACAACAAATGCCCATTCAAAACTTCCCCACAAACTAGTACAACAATTCTGAAAAAATGCAAACACTAACTAAACCCTTTCCACCTTAACTCCCACTTATTAACCAAACATCCAACCTTTACCAAAGCAAACCTAGTGCATCAACATCCTAAAATAGTGCCTCAACAGGAGTGGAGGTCATCCATGCCCTAGAACACCGACATGCAAATAAAAATACAACATGCAACTCATGGAAAACACTTAACATGGTTTCGACTAAACTTGGAGTTTAAATTCTTGCAAATTCAACTTGAACCTATTTCTCAACCTTAATAATTATGAAATATATCTTCTCTTAACTATTATTATTAATTAATATATCATGGAAACAATTTATTTCAAACACACATGATTCGAATTTATAGAATTTTAAACATGAAAACATGATTTTGAGGAGAGTAGCATACACAACATGGTTGATAATCATATTAACATCTTAAAACTAGCATGCATGGCTAATAATATTATATAGTAAAATTTCAGTAGCATGCAAAGGTTTTTAAAGCATGGTTTTTCCATAAAACACTTGTTTAAAACATATATGAAATGTATCTCATAGAGAGCTCTTGAATTTACAAGAATCCAGAGTTTCTCTTTGGAGATCACACAAAAGCTACACATGCAACCATGAAACTTCATCTCACAATCACAAAACTCTTGGGAAGTATATAAAATAAATATAGGTAGGGGAATTACACTAGGGAAGATGAGAATGGAATGAAAAAAAATAGAAGGGAGTGGGGAGGGGGTTCTCGGCTGAGAGCAAGGAGGAGAGGGAGGGGAGGGAGGTGAGATGAGGGTGGAGTGTAGAGTGAGTGAAATGATTCTCATATTTTGTGCTTGGTTTTATGCTTTTGATTGACTAAAATAAATGAGTGGAAATGAGAATGACAAGAATAACCTCTAGCTAAAGTTAGGCCATTTTGCATGCAAGATTAATGTGGTAATTTGGCTAACAAAAGGTGAGTTAGTGGGGTTGAAAATGTCTCCTTTGCCCTTTAATAGAATGGAAGAGTGATTTGCATGCAAGAGTTTCCATGTAATTTTCTAATTATTAACAAACAAATTTTCAAAGATTTATTTTTATAAAATAAAAGAAAGGTTCAAAAATTATAAAATTTATATCATAAAATAACTTGGATTTTTAGAAATTTTATGAGATCACTTTTGAAATTTGGGAATGAAATAACTTTTAAAAGAAAATTTTCCAAGGTTTAGAATATTCCTTATAAATTAAAAATAAGGGTAATTAATAAAACTCTTGCTTTGAAAAATTTATATTCTACACAAAGCAACTTATAACGCAGCAAATTTCATTCACACAAACGTACAATCACTACACATATTTATAATCGGCTCTAATATTATACAGAATTCACAAATAATATTACACAAAATGCCGGTCGTAACAATCACAATATAATTAGGAATTTAAAACCCTACGGATTTATATCCAAGAACGATACTTCAAAACATAAAAAAGCAAAGGATTTACGCTGATTGAAAGACTGCTTACAAGTGAGTTAAGAGAACCGAACTGGCTTAAAAAAAAGCAAACCGTTTATGAGAAATTATTACGAAAATGATTAAGCGACCGAACAAATGCGTAAACGAATAAATAAACGTATCATGCTAAGCAACTATGGTAGAAAATTAACCATGGTTACTTTATTAAATAGTAAGCTAAGCTATATAGGAATGATCACCTAAAACTAATAAATAGTAAGCTAAAGCCTAAACCAAGTAGTTTAGCTTGTAACCTAGGAAAGGTAGCAAGATTATTCGAAGATATGCCAACATACTCTAGTTTTAGGTTATATACTAAAATATATACAAATACATAACACAATCTTTCAAGAGAAGCAAACAAGAAGTGTTAGTCGCTAAACACGCTCTAATAATACACGCAAGTATACTCGTTAGCAAGTAGTATAAGATATAAATCAGATTTGATCCCACAGAGACTGTATTAGTTAACTATTCAACTCATGAACTTAAGCAACAATGTATGGTTATTATTTAATGCTAAGACGATAACAAAGTGAGGTTATTTATAACTAAGAATTAAACTAATTAATGTAACTGCGAGAATAAGATAGACTGAGTTAATATATATGATAAACATGGGATTCTAACTTCATTAAGTACTTCATTCAATAACCTTATTGTTCTTAACCTTAGTTTGCGATGGTGATGACACTAATCAGATAACACGAAACTGATAAACGCAAACTTTCGTTGCACGAGTACCATTCTACCAGACATCCACAAAAGAGATAGAAGCTGAATAGGCACCAATTATATTGAGACCCTATATGTCTATAGAATTTGACAACATAACGGTTTAAGCACAAGTTATCTATCTTGATTACATAGGGCCAGTAAGATGGTTAAAATTACCTACGAATCATGCATAAAAATACATGAACCTATGCAAGCATGGCAAGTTCTAAATCCTTAAATTCACTTTCGCTTCATTAAGAATTAACAAACTATCTTATAAGTTCGCGACGCTCACAAGATGAATATGCACAACCATAACTAGGATATCATACAATCACCACACACTAAGGTATCGAAAAAATTTAACTAAAGAAATCCATAAATAAATCCGCTAGAACCCCACGCTAATGATTAGCCCATAATCGAACTCATCGCCAACGTAGGTTCCAATGAAAACAAGATATAGCAAACGTAGTCTTTATACGAATAAATAAACCAAAGTACAAACAAGAATAAAGGTTCAGCAAAACAAGAAACAAGCATCCAAATTACAACTCAAAACAAAGATTCACAAGAATAAACTAGATCGTCTTCGCCTTTGTTGAATTGTGCCCAAAAGGTTTCTTGTCGTCTTCTCCTTGTTTGATTGTCTTGATATCTCTGAATATCTCTTAAAAAACGACCTAAGTTATGTTTATATAGCAGGCCATGCATCCTAGGAGTCCAGCAATTCGAATTATAAAAGAATCAGGATTTTTTTATCCTGACCCAGCGCGGCCGCGCGCTTCACCAGCGCAGGCGCGCTGACTTCCTGTTCTCCCGGCGCTGCCGCACGCAACACCAGCGCGGGCGCGCCTGCCGCCAAAAATTATTTTTTCCTTCTTCTTTATTCCTTGCAGCTTTGAGCTAATCTTTCAAGCTTTTATTCCATCTCATCCTAAACATCATATTAGCATCAAAATAATGCTAATTCACCAGATTCACAAAGTAAAGCCTGAAATGCAAAAACACTCGAAAACACGTTAAAATACAAATAACTTGAGTAAAAATACACCAACTCAAAGCTTATCAAAGCATAAATAAGTGTCATAAATGCCACTTAACAAGAAGCAC
Organism: Apium graveolens; assembly: GCF_009905375.1. Lineage (NCBI taxonomy): Eukaryota > Viridiplantae > Streptophyta > Magnoliopsida > Apiales > Apiaceae > Apium > Apium graveolens. Next base: position 224,198,267 of record NC_133655.1, on the reverse strand, counting down.
ACAAAATCTCTCTCAATCTCTCCCAAAACCTCCCATTCGGCTATTCTTCAAAAAAGGGAATAAATCAATTTCAAAAACCTCTCTTCTAGTCATGGAAAAAATCCCTCATTAATTCATATGCTTCATACATACTAAACTAAGGTAAGATAAATTTTTAAGCTCATTTTATCAAGATTTGATGGGTGAAATAAATTCAAGAAAGATGATAGTGAATAGTATGAATAGTAACATTTCTTTGGTTTCTTGATTTTAATGGTTGATTTAGGTTCCAAAAAACCTACCAAGCACTCCCAAGACTTCACCATCATCAATAAAATCTCTCAATATTTTAAGAAAGGTATAAATCTTTGACCCATCTTTATTTAAGATTTAAGTTCAAGAATCTTTTGGAACATAGTTGTAAACATAGTTTTGGTGAATGTATTGTTGTAATCTTGATATTTAGTTAAGTAGATTTAAGGTTGCTGATTGTTGCCTCAAGAACATGATGTTATTGAGAGGGGTTAGTGTGGTGGTGATTATTTGATGATTTTTGGTGGTAGTATAGAGACTTAAGGCGTAAACGAAACTCGGATCGTAATCACAATCTCTCTAAAATGAACAAAACATAACATTAAATTTATGCAGAAAGTCCCAAAGATATAAACTGCAGTTTATTAAAAAAATAACATTTATTATGATATACAATGTTATTAGGATCTTTTATGCGCTTTAATCGCTTGATTCCGATTTACGGATCAAAAGTTATGACCGTTTTACTGAAAGTGATTTACGGGACAAAAACTGCTACGAATTACGAACTTTGGAAATAGAAATGACCGATTTAAAAGGTTCATAAATCATGAAAATTTTAGAGAGAATAGTAAATAGAGTTCCTTATCTGCTTTAAAAATTTCAAGTGAAAATAATGATTTTTCAATTTTATAAAAATATTGGAACCAAGACCGCGCAATTAGAAAGCCGTTAGAATTCATAAGCAGAGTCGACAATGAAAATATAAATGGACATAAGGTACTTCGAAAAGGAAGTGACCGTGACATGAATAAGTACTTAAAAGATTAATAAGGGTAAAATCAGTGGGAAAATGAATAGTAAGTAGCATATGAGTACAAGTCGCCGTAAATTAGAATGGGACCTAACGAAACGGTTTGTGTTTATGTTTATAGATATTCGAGCGGACCCTAGAGCATCCTCCACCTCGAGATACCCAGGAAAGTTTACGAACCCAAATCCATATACTATTGTGTTGTGAAAGTTTTTTTTATCATCATTTGCATAAATGCCATGCTTGCCATGATACTAAGTATTTAAATGTTCGCATATAATAGCGATGGTATTACGATATGCATATGTCATAGAATGTTTAACGCTGCCACGAGCGTGACGTATAATAATAAGACCGAGAGTCGGTCGGAGTTTTAAAATGAAAACCCGGGAATCATTCCGGTGATGTTTTAGGACGATTAGAGTCTGTAGTAGTTGTATTCCAAGGGACTCGACGTCCACTTGTGAAACATTAAATACCTCAAACTTTTACTAAAATGATTTCCAAAAATCGTATTCCCTCAACTATATTTAATTACCCAGATGATGGATATTAATTCATTTATTCATTTAAAATAGGAGAATTATTCTCCAATGATTATTTATTTCAAACTTGTTTAATTAATAAAGATTACTTTAATTATCTAAACATAAATTAGTTGAGTAGCATTATTTCAAATATACTTTTAAAATATAATCATTCGAGGTTTGATTATTTAACAATTATTATTTAATTATTAATTATTTATTAAATGATTTAATATGATTTAAAAATCATATAACCTATTAAAAATACTTTCTGATTTTCAGAAATTCACATTAATATTTTCAAATCGTCAAAGAATATTATCTCGACGTATTTTAAAATTTTGAATATAGTTCAAAAGAAACTCCCCCTTCTTTAATTATCTGTTGACAACGGTCAACTCACATCCTTACTACTTCCTCCGGAAATTTCAGAAATACATATATATATGGTTCGAGTTCAACAGTCAACGGTCAACGCTTGGGGAACTTCGATATGGTTCGAGTTCTCGAGATATGATAGGATTCTTTTAAAGGATAAGGGAGGGCTAGACTCTAGTACTATGTGAACTAGGGAGACTACCAAAGGTACCGCAGGTGAAGGTACTCCGTGTACTCAGGAACTTGTGATGTATGTGTATACCCAAAATGGGACACCTAGCCTGAATGCGGCAAGTGGGATAACTGGGATATGAAGGTTTCGTCCTTTTACTAGTAGAAAAGGTTACTATTTCCGTAGTACGACTGATCATCGTATATGGTGGCTCCAGTGAATTTCCTATTCTTCCAATTGGAATTATGATGAAATACCGTAACCCAATCTTAGGTGCTAGGTTTTCCATTAAGGTATTCGCAGGATAATAAATCCACTAAAGAATTATTTTCAAATGAAGGTGTGTATCACCAAGGAAAACTATTTTTGAATAAAACGTATTTATCATATATGGCATTATACTTGAGTTTATCATACAGTCATTTCATACTTTACATTATTATGCTGGGCATTATAGCTCACACTTGTTTTCTTAAATTAACACAACAGAACAGTGAATCAAGATGCCTAAAACTCACAGCCAGGAAATGGGTAGGAAACGATCAGCTGTTCCGTAGGATATTTGGTGATGTACCTCAGGTAGACGGAATAAGCTGGATTGGTTTTGAGTTGTTTTTAGTCCGGCTTATTTACAAGTATGACTTATGTAAGATAATGAATAAGAAACAAATATTTTACCGACGGACTAACCTTACTTAAAGGTTATTTCCCCAGTAAGACTTAACATCTTTTGGGTTGTAATAATTATCACTTTGGGGATTGATTTACTCTAGTAATGAATGGTTCGTTTCCAAGACAATAACCTATAAGTGTGTGCGTGTGATAAATGTCGGTTTGTAAAAGTGTGAGTATTTATATATTGTGATACGAGATAAGTGTTATATAGTATTCAAGATGGTGTGGCCTCCTAGATCCTTGACCCTAGATTTTGGGGCGCCACAATAGAGAACTTTCTTGCCAGATAGGCCATTAATTGATCTAGCTCATCAAGTTCATCCAGGGTGTAGAACTCATCTTCTTCTAGTTCTAGTATAACTTGTTCCTTTGAATTATTAATTATTTGCTCACTTGTTATGGCAGCTGGAGTCTGGGATCTTGGCTCATCATTAGAGGTCTGGCTTTCATTAATAATTAGGGCACTTGAACCATCTACAACATGCTCTTGACCAAATCGTAATGATTTCCTTTGAATCATTTCTAGTTCATATGTTTTCAAGATTCCATACAGGACTTCTAGAGTTATTCTACTCAAGTCTCTCACTTCTCTGATTGCTGAGATTTTCTGTTCCAAATAATCAGGGAGAGTAAGCAAAAATTTCAAGTTCACTTCTTCAACTTCATAATATTTATCATGAAATTGCAAGTAATTTATCAGCTTGTTAAACCTTTCAAACACATCAATAATGATTTCCTTTGGCTTAGCCATAAAACCCTCATACTCTGAAATCAGTATTCTTCTTTGATTTGACCTAACTTCCTCAGTTCCCTCACACCGTATCTCTATCTTTTCCCAAATCTGATTTGCAGTGTCACAGTTGACAATGTTGTTATACATTACATTTTCAAGTGACTCTATCAAGATTAACAACAAGCCACTATCTAGGGAGACTTTTTCTTTCTCAGGCTCAGTGTATTATGCAGGGTCCTTGGAAGCATAATGAGTTGGGATAACCATGTTTCCATGTAATAACCCCAAAATTTTGAACTTTTTGTAACCCTTATGAATAGTGTTTTTGTTGATTATGCTGAATAAGAAAACTTTTCATGCCACACTTTGTAGAGGTTCTTTTATTGTTATTCTGAGATCTTATTAGTACTCTATATGGTATATAAGTGTATGTAAAGATCGTCAGAATCCAAATTCGAACACTTTGATTTTTCCCGAAAATCCACCACATACCGAAAGAATTAAGTATAAGGTAACAAGATAAAAAGGATTTAAATTCAAGGATTATAAGAGAGGATCATAAAAGGAATATAATGTATTGAGAAAGGTTAAGGAAACCCAAGTAATAAGATCCCGGGTATGATCCCTCAAATGATAAACGAGAATGAAAGTTAAGTGAACCGTATAACAGATCAGCGGTCATTAGCCAAGTAATTAGGAGCTAATCAAAGAGGTTAGCGATGATGATGTCACCACACCAACAAGAAGAGGACAAGTGTGGGAAGATGACATAGGAAAATGACATAAGCATGACCAAAGGGAAGGAAGTGTTGGTTGATTATAAACCACACAAAATTTACCATGGTTAAAAGGTTATTAAGCAAAACAAAAGGCAAAACAACCAACAAAACAAATCACAAATCACAAAAACACATTTTACTCCACCTTTTCAAGAAGAAGCTCTCGGCCCCTTGTATTTTTCAAAGAAAGAAAAATTCAAGTTCCAAGCTTTGTTAATTACTGAGGTAATTATCTAAGGTTTCTTGTATATAGATATAGATATCCTATGAATCTAAGCTTCAAATTCCTTCACAATCTCTTTCTATAATTCATGGAAGAAGAGAGTGAATAGTATTTAGAGATTGGTTAGTTTTGTAATGTTTTTGGAGTTGTAAATCTTGATGATTAGTTAATGAACTTAAGTAAGCTCTTAGTTCATGATTGAGAAGTAGTATAAATTGGAAATATTGAGTTATTGGGGCTGTTATAGTAAAGAATGGATGAAGTTTGGTTGTAGTGGTGATTGTGGGTTGAATTGTGAATTGATTGGAATGGTTTAAATTTGGTAATCGCGTAAACATAGCCGTCGTAATGCCCGATTTACTTTAGACTGTTTTTGTTCTTAACATCAGGACCCTAGAACTCACTGTTAGGTTTTTACCATTGCCATTATTAGATATTTCATGTTACGAGCTTCGTTTTGATATGTGGTTCGCTTGAATCCGATGTACGGTTTAGGAGAAACGACCGTTTTAAGTAACGGCGTTTCACGACCGAACCATTACCCCTCGCCTTACTTTGAAACCTTGGTTAAGGCCCTTAAATGACTAATTGGAGTATGAAACAATTATTTGAAGTGGATTAGGTAGTTGGTAGGGTACTCGCGAAAGAATCGCCTTAAAACACTTAATGGTTAATTTATTAAAAATGGTGGAGCCAAGGGTACTCGAGCGACTTAAGTGAATCGTTAAGCGCAAAAGCGAACATTAGGTTCTAATTGGTTAAAGTATAGATTCTTAAGCGACTTTGGTTTAATTCCAACTTATATGTGGTTTATAGGTTACCAGACTCATCCCAGGACTTTTACCACCCCCAGTCGCTCAGGCAAGTTTTCTGCCCGTTATACTGTTGTTGTGATGTATATATGTATATGCATTATCTTGTGATAGATGCATGATGGTTAATTAGCAAATCTTGCGATATATTGGAGCATGCTGATATGGTTTATATGCATGTCTGTTTTGTAATCTTGATATCTATATGTTGATTCCAATGCTTATAATTGCATAATACCTATGCTAGAGATAAGCAGTAGTTGCGTATACCCTTAGTATAGGGGACCCAAAGGCGAACATTTTCTAAAACCGGGAGTCGATGTTCCCGAGTATATTATATATATTTATATATATATATAGTTTTCAAAACTATTAATCGAATAATCTTTATTCGATAACTTTATTTTTATTAATGAATATTACTTTGAATATTCATTCGAGGACTTATGACTCGGTTTATTTTATTTAATGAATATTATCTTGAATATTCATTCGAGGACTTATGACTCTGTTTATTCTATTTAATGAATAATACTTTGAATATTTATTCTAGGACTTATGACTCCGATTATTTACTAAATAATAATCTTTATTTTATTAAAGAATAATGTTTCGATAATCAAACTTATTTTCGATTATTCAAATAAAGATAGTACTTTCGTATAAGTATATCTTTGGTTATTTAATATTCATTTCAAGTATGAGTTTTAAAACTTCTACTTCAAATTATTTATATAGAGATTATCCTTATGGGAATATTATTTAAATAATAATATTCAGATATTTTCTAATATACCGGGACTGATTTATGTCATTAAATCAGCATTACTCCAAACATTCTTAAAAGTGTTTCCGAGTCTTCAAAATGATTTTAAAAGTTAAAGCGGATCCCAAAACTCATTTTTATATTTAAGATCTTCCTTTCAAAGAGGATTTAAATACTCGCTCAAAACCTGAGGGATCCGGCTGTGTGGTGTATTTATATTCGCAACAAGGTTGCTTTTTTGATAAATGAATTGATTACTTACCCAACGTTCGGGAAGTAAGTCCATCTATTGATATATATATCGGGACTTAATGAAGTACCTCGTAACTTCATTTTATTCAATAATATTTCAAATATTGAATCTATTAAAGTCTTAACTTGTGGTCTCATCTATGGGACGAACTTTTGAAACTTATTATACTTTGAACAGTGGTAGTTCAAGTAGTTTTCTAAAAATGGTATAAGTATAGTGAAGTAATTGGTAACTTCATCTTCCTTTAAGCTTATATCCAGTAAGTAATTACCTTACACTTGATAAAGGATTCTAGTAAGTTATCCATTTAGATACTTGCATTATTGTTTACACTATATATTATCTTGCGAGCTGTAATGCTCACTCTTGCTTCATTTCTTCATCACACAACAACAGTTAGGAAAGATGGCCAGACTCAAGCAGACCCAGCGCAAGCGCGTGGGAAGCATCCCGTGTCTTCCCGTTGATATCGTAGCTTCTATAGCTGCAGAGGTAGATCTATTTGTAGATCAGGCATTCTACTTTTGGGAGTCAATTATGTATAATTATAACTTGTGGAAGATAATGGCACTTAACTGTAAACTTATCATGTAATCATTTTGGGTTGTAATAACTTTTAAATTTTGGATTCAAGGACTTGTACTTATTTCAATTTCATCTCTGAGACTATAACGTGTTGTGGTGTGTGTTAGTGTGGGGTCACAGCTGGAGGTTATTTATTATTAATTAAGTTAAGTGATATTGTGGAAAGACAGACCGTGACGACCCGGATCCCCGACCCCGGATCTGGGGGTGTTACAGAAATGCTATTAGAGCTAAGCGTTATAAACCTCAGAGATGATGCGACGATATAATAATAAACTCACAAAGATAATAAGAACTCTTGCCAAGTTCATAGTCGGACTACTTAAAGTAGCACTGACAGTTAAAACCCTTACGGGAACCCTTATAAGTATCATGATAGTAACTTAGCTCGTTTAATATATAGGCACATGAGATAAAGGACCCAGAGATGTTCGAGAGTGAGCATGATGAGGCATTGCTAGATGCCGATGATCAGGAGGAGCCTGAGATGAAGGAGGAGGAGGAGGACCCCTCAGAGGAGTCAGAGACGGAGGTTATTGCGAGTTCAGATGAGTAGCACCTGGATGAGATCCTAGTAGTTGAGGAGCATGTCGGAGCTATGGTAGAGTACACTAGTACCCCTTTACCCTCACTCCCGGTGGTCAAAGCTCCTACCCCTCCACCACCATCTTGGAGACCCTATGATGACAGCTCTGAGACCCATACTCCCGAGCCTAGGCAGATCGAGGAGGCACCCCCAGCGGCTCCGGATTCACCACCTCTCGACCCTGCCCATAGGCAGTCTTTGTTAGCTCACGGCTATGTTCATGATGTACTGAGGACTCGAGTGGTTGTTGCTGAGGCCCGACTGGATGAGGTCAGGAGAGAGTTGGAGGTGGAGAGGGCTAGTCGGTATGCCCGATCTTATGAGGCTAGAGCTACCATACCCCGATCCCTAAGAAGGGAGCTGAATGGGATAGAGCTCACGACCCGTGCGAGACTCCGATCACTCCAGGGGGACAGGCATGGCGGGATCTCTAGGAGGCAGGCTGACTATATCTTCCGTCTTGCGATGGAAAGGGTGTGGGAGCTGACCCGCTCCGGAGTGTGATTCAGGACCAGTGATGGGGTAGTCTAGTCGTCTAGTTAGTCGAGGCCATAGTAAGAGCCAATTTTCCGGGATAGTTGACTTGTATATAGCATCCCTTTCTCTGACTAGACAGATAGAATCTTTTGTATCACTTTTGGGCATATGGCTGTAGAACTGTTGTACTTTTAACCAGATCAAACTATGTATTTCTCGCATTATGTATATATTTGTTTCCTTTCAGTTTAGTTCCTTAGTGACGAGATCACTATGTTTATCATTATTATTACTGCACTTCTTATTAGAACTGTCATAATATAATAGAATTATGAGATACATTCTCCCCATTATAGAAACTGTGCAAGGCACAATTTTATGTATGATTGTGACCTAATGTTGAATTTCCCAAAAATTTATCAGTATCATGCCGCCAAGAAAGATTGGAACTAGGGCGAACCCTAGATCTGAGGACCAGGGAAGCCATAACCAGGACGGTAGGAACCAAGAACACAGTGAAGAGGAAGATGAGGATTGTGTTGAACAGGATGACTCCCTGCATGAAGAGGAGGAGGAAACATATGATGTTGAAGGATTTGAGATAGAGGCTGAAGAAGGAGAAACTGAGGTTGAGCAACCAGTACCAAACCCAGGCATGGATCCCATGGGACAGTTCATGCAACTACTAAGGTAGAACTTGGAACATCAACCCAACCCACCCCCTCAAGGAAATAACAATGATGTGGCAAACTCTTTCAGGGCTTTCAAGTCCCTTAAGCCCCCTGAGTTTCATGGATCAGCCGACCCAGTTGAGGCAAGGGCATGGCTAAAGGAAATGGAGAAATACTTTGAGATTCTGAGTACTGATGAGGCATAGAAGACTGTAGTTGCTACCTACCTTCTGAAAAGAGAGGCCAACTACTGGTGGGAGGCCAAGAAAAACATGGAGACCGATGTTATCATAACCTGGGAGAGGTTCACTCAGTTATTTTTGGGAAAATATTTCCCCAGGTTTATGGAGAACCAGATGGAGCTCAAGTTCTTGGAGCTAAAGCAGAATAATTTATCTGTGGCAGAGTATGAAGCAAAATTTACTGAGTTATCAAGGTTTGTGTCGGAGTTTGTGAGCACCGACGAAAAGAAAGCTAGGAGGTTTCAGCAGGGACTGAAACCATGAATTCAGAATAGGGTGGCAATCCTTGAGCTTACTGATTATGCCACTCTGGTGCAAAAGGCAACAATTGTAGAAGCCGGAAGTGAACAGATGCAGAAGGAAATAGAGAAGAAGGGAATAAAGAGGAAAGGTATGAGCATGGGTGGAGGTTCCGCAGGAGGGAGCCTCCCAACTAGATTTAATAGAGGAGCAGTGTCCCTACTGGGAAAGAGCACTGGGTTTCAGCGGCCAATGAGTGTGAATGTGAGCCAGAGCGGCCAGAAGTCAAGAATGTCCTTTTCCAACCAGTCTCGACCCCCATTACCATCCTGTAACACTTGTGGAAGGATGCATACTGGGGAGTGTAAAGGAAAGCCAGTAACCTGCTTTAAGTGCGGTTGAGAAGGTCACTATTCAACTAAGTGCCCTTCATCAACCACTGCTGTCATTCCAACCACCACTTGTCTTCAGTGCGGACGGCCGGGTCATTGGAAGAGGGAATGCCCAATGAACTAACCAGCAGCTTCAGGAGCAAGCAGAGCTGCTTCTAATAAGCCACCTACTGCGAGGACTTTAAACATGACAGTCCAAGATGCTATGAAAGACTCAGATGTGATAGCAGGTACCCTTTCTCTAAATTCAATCAGTGCAAATGTTTTATTTGATTCTGGAGCAACTAAATCTTTTATATCAAAGGACTTTGCGCATAAATTAAGACTTAAGGTTGAACCCTTAATAGAACCCTTACAAATGGAAATAGCCAACCATGAAATTATTCATGTTAACCAGATTCACCCCGCCTGTGAGTTAGGCATAGGGGAACAATCTTTTAGTGTTGATCTGATTCCTTTTAAATTAGGGGAGTTTGATGTAATTTTGGGAATGGACTGGCTATCTAGCAATGATGCTCAGATAGACTGTAAGGGGAAGAAAGTTAAGTTGAATATCCCAGGGAAGAAAGAAGTCATATTTAGAGGAAAGAGGCAGACGCAGAAATTTTTGACCATGGCCCAGGCCCATAAGATGCTACGAAAAGGAAACGAGGCTTACCTAGCCTATGTGGTAGACACGTAGAAGGAGGTGCCCAACTTATAATATATTCCGGTAGTCAACGAATTTGAAGATGTATTCCCACAAGACCTTCCGGGATTACCACCCGATAGAGTGATTGAATTTTCTATTGAGTTGGCCCCAGGGACGGCGCCAGTTTCAAAAGCACCTTACCGGTTAGCCCCATTAGAAATGAAGGAATTAGCTACCCAATTGCAGGAACTTTTAGATAAGGGTATGATAAGACCCAGTGTGTCTCCGTGGGGAGCACCAGTGTTATTTGTTAAGAAGAAAGATGGGAGCATGAGGCTGTGCATCGACTACCGAGAGTTGAACAAGCTAACCATAAAGAACAGGTACCCGTTACTTAGAATAGACGATCTGTTCGACTAGCTAAAGGATGTTGTTTATTTTTCCAAGATTGACCTGAGAACTGGATATCACCAACTTAAGATTAAACCCGAAGATATTCCCAAGACCGCGTTCCGTACCAGGTATGGGCACTATGAGTTCTTGGTAATGTCCTTTGGACTAACCAACGCCCCAGCGGCTTTCATGGATTTAATGAACAGAGTATTCAAGAAGTACTTGGACAAGTGTGTGATAGTTTTTATCGATGATATTTTAATCTACTCAAGGACCGAGGCAGAACATGCAGAGCATTTGAGGATAGCTCTAGGAATACTCAGAGAAGAACAGTTATTTGCCAAATTCTCGAAGTGTGAATTTTGGAGGAATGAAGTATAGTTTTTAGGACATGTGATCAATAAAGAAGGAGTATTGGTCGACCCCTCCAAGATAGAGGCGGTCTCAAATTGGGAAAGGCCAACCACACCCACAGAGGTAAGAAGTTTCATAGGATTGGCCGGCTACTATCGTAGATTTGTACAGGACTTTGCGAAGATCGCAGCCCCTTTGACACGACTTACTCGTAAGACAGAGAAGTTTGAATGGCCGGAAAAATGAGAGAACAATTTTCAAGAATTAAAGAAAAGGTTGGTTACGGCCCCGGTGTTGGCATTGCCAGATGGAAAAGGAGATTTTGTGATATATAGTGACGCGTCGCACAAAGGATTAGGGTGTGTGCTTATACAACACGGTAAGGTGATTGCGTAAGCGTCGAGACAACTGAAGGAATACGAGAATAGATATCCTACTCATGACCTTGAGCTCGCGACAATAGTTTTTGCCTTAAAAATTTGGAGGCACTATTTGTATGGAGAGAAGTGCGAGATTTTCACAGACCATGAGAGCCTCAAGTATATATTTACGCAGAAAGAGCTCAAAATGCGCCAGAGGAGATGGTTAGAACTAATCAAGGACTATGATTGTGCGATTCTCTATCATCCAGGGAAAGCCAATGTGGTGGTTGACGCCCTTAGCAGGAAGGAAAGACTCAAAATGATAATGACTTCGGAGGAATTGATAAGGGATTTCGAGAGAATGGAAATAGAAGTAAAGGTAACCGGAGCCGGAACTGAAAAGCTATTTGAGATCTCGATGCAGCCAGGGTTATTGGAAAAGATTAGATTGTTCCAAGAAAAAGTAATGAATGAAGGTAGAGAGTCAATGACTGGAGAAGAGATCCATACCGAGAGAGATGATAAGGGGATAATGAGGTATTCCTATAGGATTTGGGTTCCGAATGTTCAAGAACTTAAAGACGAGATTTTGGATGAAAGCCATAGTTCAAGGTATTCCATTCACCCGGGAAGCACCAAGATGTATTGGGATTTGAAGGAGTATTACTGGTGGCCCAACATGAAAAGGGACGTAGCAGAATGGGTAAGCAAATGTTTGACTTGCCAGAGAGTAAAGGCAGAGCACCAGAGACCCAGTGGACTTTTACGACCCCTGGAGATTCCCGAATGGAAATGGGAACAGAAAGCCATGGATTTTGTTGTCGGCTTACCAAGGACGAAAGCCAACCATGATGCCATATGGGTGATTATAGACCGACTGACAAAGTCAGCTCATTTCATTCCTATCAATGAGAGATACACAGTCGATAGACTGGTGGACAATTACCTTAAGGAAATAGTGACGCGACATGGAGTCCCAGCGTCCATTGTCTCAGACCGAGACCCCAGGTTCAAGTCCAGATTTTGGAGGAGCTTTCAAGAATGTGCGGGGACCAAATTAAATATGAGTACCGCTTATCATCCCCAAACGGATGGGCAGAGTGAAAGGACCATCCAGACACTAGAGGATATGTTGAGAGTCTGTGCAATAGACTTTAAAGGAAGTTGGGATGATCATTTACCGTTGATCGAGTTTTCTTATAACAATAGCTTTCATGCCAGCATCGGAATGCCGCCTTATGAGGCCCTGTATGGAAGAAGGTGTCGATCTCCCTTATACTGGGATGAAGTAGGAGAGCGGAAGATGCTCGGACCCGAAGTGGTCCAAAGGACCAAAGACATAGTGGATCTCATCAGAGGACGGCTGGTAGCAGCCCAAGACAGACAGAAGAAAAATGCAGACCTAGCCCGAAAGGACAAGGAGTATGAAATAAGGGACTTAATACTGCTAAAAGTATCCCCTTGGAAGGGATTAATGAGGTTCGGAAAGAAAGGGAAACTAAGCCCAAGATACATTGGACCTTTTGAGATACTAAGACGGATTGGGAAGTTGGCTTACGAGCTAGCCTTACCCCCGAACCTACAAAAAGTTCAGAATGTGTTCCATGTGTCAATGCTAAGGAAGTATCATCGGGATGCCAGATACATAGTGGAGTACGAGCAGGTGGATATGCAACCAGATCTGACTTACATGGAGAAACCAGTAAAGATTATGGATAAGAAGGAGCAGGTGCTTCGGAACAAAGTGATCAAGCTAGTCAGAGTGCTATGGCAGAATCATAATGTGGAAGAATCAACTTCGGAACTAGAGAGCACAATGCCAGAAAAGTACCCCCATTTGTTTTCTATTTGATTCTGGGACGGAATCTTTTTAAGGAGGGGAGACTGTAATAACCCCAAAATTTTGAACTTTTTGTAACCCTTATGAATAGTGTTTTTGCTGATTATGCTGAATAAGAAAACTTTTCATGCCACACTTTGTAGAGGTTCTTTTATTGTTTTTCCGAGATCTTATTAGTACTCTATATGGTATATAAGTGTATGTAAAGATCGTCAGAATCCAAATTCGAACACTTTGATTTTTCCCGAAAATCCACCAGATACCGAAAGAATTGAGTATAAGGTAACAGGATAAAAATGATTTAAATTCAAGGATTATAAGAGAGGATCATAAAAGGAATATAATGTATTGAGAAAGGTTAAGAAAACCCAAGTAATAAGATCCCGGGTATGATCCCTCAAACGATAAACGAGAACGAAAGTTAAGCAAACCGTATAACAGATCAGCGGTCATTAGCCAAGTAATTAGGAGCTAATCAAAGAGGTTAGTGATGATGATGTCACCACACCAACAAGAAGAGGACAAGTGTGGGAAGATGACATAGGAAAATGACATAAGCATGACCAAAGGGAAGGAAGTGTTGGTTGATTATAAACCACACCAAATTTACCATGGTTAAAAGGTTATTAAGCAAAACAAAAGGCAAAACAACCAACAAAACAAATCACAAATCACAAAAACATATTTTACTTCACCTTTTCAAGAAGAAGCTATCAGCCCCTTGTATTTTTCAAAGAACGAAAAATTCAAATTCAAGTTCCAAGCTTTGTTAATTAGTGAGGTAATTACCTAAGGTTCCTTGTACATAGATATAGATATGCTATGAATCTAAGCTTCAAATTCCTTCACAATCTCTTCCTATAATTCATGGAAGAAGAGAGTGAATAGTGTTTTTCAAGAACTTGAAATTTTGATCTTGTGTTTTTGTTTAGATAAAGCTTTAGTAAGGATTTTCCAAGGTTGTTTCAAGCTCATTACTTACTCATACTCACAAGGAAGGTATAATCTCTTAACCTAGCATTGTTATTGAATGTTAAGAGCTTATTATGAGTAGTATAGTTCATGAGAGGCATGATTATTGAATATTTAGAGATTGGTTAGTTTTGTAATGTTTTTGGAGTTGTAAATCTTGATGATTAGTTAATGAACTTAAGTAAGCTCTTAGTTCATGATTGAGAAGTAGTATTGTTATTCCCAGTGGACTAACAATGAGATTTACAGAAGGGGGGTTGAATGTAAATCTCAAAACTTTTTCAAGTTTTGAGCAGTTTCTAAGGCTAAGTGTTTTTGTGAGAAAATATGTGTGAATGGCTTTAAGCTAATACAGACAGATATATATATTCAAACAAAAATGTAAAGAACACAAAGAACTTAAAAACTTTTCTGGTGGATTTGTTGTTCCACCAGATATGTGTTATTTCAGAAAATCTGTAATTTAAAGAATTAAATCACAGTTGCTTCCTAGTACAAACTAGATGATTTTCTCTCTGGATTTTTGTAAACAGCTCTGGTAAATTCACATCTAATTGCTAGCTGCTACTTGGTTTATATATCACCAAGTTTACAAGTGAAGACAAAACTGTAAAATACAATTAAAAAGGCTCTTCACATGTTTCTTCTTCATTTCTCTATCCAATGCAATTTAGGCTTAGCTGTTAATCTTTGAATACTTCCTTGTTTGCACCAAAATGGAAATGCTGCATTTTCTTAATTCCTCCTAGAGGCTTCCACATTCCATTTTGTCTCTGTCAACCCATGTGCCTCTGTCAGCTTATGAATTGTCACTATCAACTGCTAATGAACTAAGCATCCGTTGAAGCTTTCATCCGTTGATGTCTTATCCGTTGAGGCTTTATCCGTTGAAGCTTTATCCGTTGATGCATTATCAGTTGAAGTCTTTATCCTTTGAAGCACTTATCCGTTGATGGATATTATCTGTTGAAGCTTTAGAGACATCCGTTGAAGCTTTGTTTCTTATCCGTTGAAGGTCTTCAATATCATTTGATACTTCTTCACTTATACAAAATTACAAGGCATGAAATATTTACAATTAGTGCATATCCACTAGTAGTCAACATGACTGATAATTTCCTACAACATCTAAGAATTACAACTTGAATCCAGAGAATGAAATGTGCTACAATACTAAACTTATTGCTAAGTAAAGCTACTCCTTCAACGGATAGCCAAGATGGTCTTATCCGTTGAGGCTACGAACACTAGCTTTCTACTTAAGTGTTTTGTTTAACTTATCATCAAACTAATACACATATTTCTAACAATCTCCCCCTATTTATGTCTACTAGAACTGTAGGCATAAATTTGGGTTTAGCTTGATATAACAAAACACTTGACAAATATATTAACTGTAATAAAGCAGAAATTCAAAAGTGCTGCAAAAATATGTATGCTGAGATGGAATTGAAGAATTACATTATTTCCAAGGGTGCTCCTTTAGCCTGAGCAGATTAATTTCTTCTCCTTTGATCCCTTGTTTTCTTTCCTAGCCTCCTATCATTCTCCTCTATTTCAAGTTGAAGTTGTCTGTAGAACTCAGCTTCATCTTCTTCATTGATGTCCAACTTAGATTGCATATCCTTGAGAGTTTCATTACTGGAAATCTTGAGCTGATCTTCAAGTCTGAAAAATCTTCTGACTCCTTTGTTGTCTCTGAACTCCATTAACCAATAAGGTGATTTGTGAACTGTAATTCCTCTTTCTTGAATAAGTAATGTTCTAGGCAAGGCATTGGGCTCCCACCAAGTTTTCCTTATGTTGGCAATCTTGTTGAGAATCTCAGTCTTGGCAGTCCTGGTAAAGCCAGAATCCCTTTGTATGGCTGAGTAGACTCTAACCAAGGTAGAGTAGCCTTCATTCAGAATCCAGTAGAGAGGCCAAGTTCTTTCCCCACTTCCTTTATATTTGAACACTAGTCTTTCTGGTAGTTGTCTGTAGGAAGCTATTTCCCTTACTTCCTCCAGCTCATCCAGATAGAGTTCAATGTCTGAAAATTCTTTTATGTCACAAATGTGAACATAATCATCCTTAGAAGCTTGTGGCTTAGGCTTAGGCTTCTGAGTGAATTTGATTGAGGTTTTAGGAGGTGTTGATTTGATTCTTCTTTTCTGCTTCTTTGATGGTGGAGAAGAGGTTAAGAAGGTGGGCAATTTGATGGTGTCCCAATCAATTGGTTCCTCCTTAGGAATGATTGTTTCACCATGAATGTTTATGAAGGGGTCAGGCACAATGGGTTCAGGAATAGAAGGTAGTGGTTTGGATTTTGATTGGGTTCCTTCAGTCTCATCTACCATCTTTCTCTTTGCATTGGCCTTCTTTCTGTTCCCTTTCTGCCATTCCTCTCTTTCCTTACTTCTTTCTTCCATATCATTATCAACCATGTCCCCCATACCTTTATCTTCACTTTTGTCTTCAATTTCTTTCTTTTCTTCAGCTTGACTTGACTTTAGCTATTTTTCAAGCTTTGCTTGTGCTCTTTTGTCAGCCTTTAGCTTTTTGGCTTCTTCCTTCAACCTTCTGGTTTCTTCCCTCTTGGCTATTTGGAATTTGGGATGTCCTTGCATCACACAAATGCTATTTCGCTCTCTGAAGATAATAGCCATGTTCCTCCTTTCAACCACATCCATGGTCTATTTGTGCTTTATGATACTTCCACCCAAAACCTTGTCTTCATCAGGCTTTGGAAGAGGAAAATCCACTTCTTTCATCTGAGCAAGGCTTAGAGGATTCTTTGTAGAGTCCTTATTGGATCTGTCGTTGGGCTTGAGAACCATAGGTTTCATATTCTTGGAAGAAGTCTCTCCAACCTTATTCCTCCTTACTGGCTTGAGCTCCATAATAATTGGTTCCACCTTTGTGCTATGCTTCACAGATTGTGATTTAGAAGTTGTAGAACAAAAAATTTGTTGCATCTTTTCATCAATTTTCCTCCTTTGCTCTTTAACTTGCAATTCAGCAGCTGTTATCTGGATTAGATCAATTCCATCAAGCTTTCCTTTGATTTGAATAGTTAGAGAAGTGGTGATGGCAGGAACTAGCACTTGAGATATTTGAACTGTTGTTGATGGCTCTCCTTCCCCTTCCCCTGTATTCTCCCCCTTTTTGTTATCATCATGGGTAGGGGTCAAGCCTTGTACTTTTGCCAGCTGCATTAGTAGATTTGTTTGAGTTTGTTGATTCTGAAGAATGGTGACCATTGAGTCTTCAATGATCTGAACTCTGTCTTCCAACCTGGCCAACCTCTTGTCAGCATCAGAGGCTTTCCTCAGTCTCCCCAACAAATCTTGCATAGTACCATAAGGCATGACTGAATCCAACTTCTCAGCATTGTAGGATTTCAGATCAGCAATGTCCTGCTTGAGTTCATCCACACTCAGATTCTGTTTGAAATGTTGCAACTGCAAGAGATGCAGAGAGTCCAGATGAACTTGAAGAATTGCCTTGGTACCAGCATCTGTAGTCTCCTGAAGGGCCTTCTGAATAGTCATTACTTATCTGACCAAAGTTACACCAAACTCTCCTGGTCTAGATGCCTTTGCCCATGCCCAATCAGGTAGATCTGGAACAGAACTTGGGCCTGCTTCTCCCCCTAAGTTCATGCTCTCATCCAAAGAATTAGATTCATCATCATTAGAATTTACTCCAAATTCTTCAGATGGCTCACCAGCTTGAGAAGGCAGCCTGTTAGCAGCACCTTTGTCTCTGAGAAGAGATTCTGAAGTGTGTACAATGTTTAAAGTCTGTTCTGCCTCCACATTGCCCTGAGCAGGCAACAATTGATAGGCTGGAACAGGGTGAGTAAAAGTGTCAGCATCCAAGGAAATGTTATCAATTACAGCTTTGTAATGTTACTGAAATTGTCTTCCCTTGTCTGCATCATCCACAATTATTGACTCACTAGCAATGGCTGGATCCACCCTTATAGCTTCTGTACCTGCCTTTCTCTCATTTTCTCTATTTTCTTGCATCAGGGACTCCCCCTGGCTCACACACACCCTCACACCCTCATCCTCACCTTCTAAGGTGGCACTCCCCTCACTCACTTTTGCCATGCTGGAAGAAATAGCATGCATATGGTGACTCTCAACCTCTCCTTTTGCCTGGGAGCAACCCAGCCTCTCACTCAAATTATCACTCCCTTCCCTCAAACCTAAGAGTGATTGTACAGTAACCATGTCCTCTACAGTTGGAAGTGTTTCTGTTATATGTGTAGAGACCATCAACGGATAGGGAGTATCCGTTGAAGTGGAAACTGATGGTATCAACGGATAACTGCTGTTAAGCTTATCCATCGAAGAACAACCACTTGTCAACGGATGAGAGATATCCGTTGAAGAAGGAAAAGATGTAGATATTGAAAGTGACATAATTGTTGAATCTGTGTGAATTGATTTTAAGTGAGGTGACACAGATTCTTAAACTATATCTGAAAGAATTGGCTGATGATCCAACAAATCATCTAAAAGATGATGATCATCAGGTTTTGAGTAGGGCTCCTCCCTGTGTTTTAATGAGGGAGAATCAGGAATTGATGGGAATATCATATCCACATCCAGAGAGGGTGCTGGAGAGTTTGATGATCGATGTGTTTCTATTATGAGAGAATGGGGCTGTGACTCCACATTTGCTGGAGTCACATCAAGCTGAATTTGAGAAGGCAAAGATACAGGTGGATGTATCTGTGCTGTGTGTGCCCCTTGTGTGGAAACTAGGGTCTTGGCCTTCTTCTTCCTTGAAAAGGCTTTGATTGGTGAATTTGTGGCTTCAGTGTCCCTCCCTCTTTTGTTCCGTGTCCCTGGTTGGGGACTATTTTCAATAGTTGCACCCTTTTGGGAGGATGCAACTAGGGATGTGTTTGATTCCTTTTGAACCACCACAGTCTTTTGAGAGACTGTGGCTTGGCTGGCTGGGGTACCACTCACCTCTCCACCTTATATTGGGGGGTTTCTTGATGTTCACCCCTCCCCTCACCATTCACACCCTGTTCACTCCCTTCAGGGTTTATGGTAGTTGTTACAACTATTGTCTTTTGAGATACAACAGAGGTGGTTTTCTTTGACTTGTATTTTGAAATTTTAGTTTTGGTGGCTTTGGTAGGAACCTGTTTGGACAAAGACACAGATTCCATTGCCACACTGGAAGGTAAAGAAACAATGGGGTTGGAAACAGTAGGAGTTATAGAAGTATTTACCTCACTTACCTGTGGTGCATTCATGATTCGCAAATATACCGATGACACCTGGCTGTTGAGCTTCATTCTCAAAAGGTCTGCAAGGACCCTTTTCTCTTGTACCCAACATTTGAGTTTATTGTTCTCATTAGATATAACCAATCCTTCAGCAACATGGTTAGCCAATAATATAAAGAATCTAGCATAGTAGATGTTATGTGGTCTATTAGCTTTGTTACCTAATCTGGAACATAATTCTAGCATGATATAGTTGCTAAAATTAAAGTACTTATCAGAAACTAGCATATAGAGCATATTAACAAGGCATGAAGTTATGGCATCAAAATTGCTAATTTTCCCAGAAAAAACCTTGATAAAGGCATCTCCAAGAAAACTCCATTCTTTCCTAAGGCCCTTCCTTCTAATACTACCTAAACTAGCAGAATCAAAAGCATATCCTATGGAATCTAACATAGCAGATACATCTTTATCAGTGTGTGGTGTCATGGCATTATTCTCAGGCAACTTAAAGTAAGACTGTATATCATCACAGTTAATGCAATAATCCTTACCTTTGAGAGAGAAGGCAATAGTCATATCTGTGGAGTTGAACTCTGCAGTTGTCCAAATCTCCTCAATCACCTCACAGTAGATGGTTGGGGCTTCCAGCATTGCATAGCTTAGTTTGCAGTTTTTGATGAAGTCCATCATCTTGTGATAATCAGAATGGGCTTCATTCTTTTCTACCAAGGCTACGAAATTATTCTTTTCATAAACAAATCCAGAGTGAAACATAATTTTGACTACTGGTGCCATTGTTGCGAGTAGAGGTTGCAGAGAAAAACTTGAGAATTTTGGGAGAGAAGGAGAATAAAAATTGCAAGAAAGCGTAAAGTGAAAATAAGAATTCAATAGGCTTTTATACTTTCTTGAATTAAAACGTAAATAAAATGATTAAATGATACTTTTAAAAAAATTACAACCGTTTAAGAATAAAGAAAACTGTAGAAATTCTGAAAATTGCCTTTAATACAAATACATACAATAGTGTATATCTGTATCAACGGTTAAGTAAGAGAATCAACGGCTGTGACTCACTTAAAGTAACTGATGTGACACTTCAACGGATAAGGTAAATAGTTATCCGTTGATGATCAACACTATTTTATCTGTTGAGGGATAAAATTATCAGAAATGTATTTGTCTTTCAACGGATAACGAACATCCGTTGATAGAACAATTTTGGCTTTCAACGGATAGGGAATATCTGTTGATAGAATAAGTCTTACTCAAAACCAACTTTGTTCTTGCAGCAAATTCATTTCAGGCTTCAAGGAAGATTATATAGAGGACATAAATTTATGAATAATTAAGCATACCTAGCTCACTTACTAATCTTGTGAATGTTGATTCATCAAGTGGCTTGGTAAATATGTCTGCAATCTGCTTTTTACTTGGAACAAAATGAAGTTCCACTGTACCTTTCATCACATGTTCCCTAATGAAGTGGTACTTGATGTCAATGTGCTTGGTTCTTGAGTGTTGCACTGGATTTTCAGTAATGGCAATGGCACTTGTGTTGTCACAGAATATAGGAATTTTGTCAACAGTTAGTCCATAGTCAAATAGTTGATTCCTCATCCGTAGTATCTGTGCACAACAACTACCAGCAGCAATGTACTCAGCTTCAGCTGTTGATGTAGAAACAGAATTTTGCTTCTTACTGAACCATAACACAAGCTTGTTCCCTAGAAATTGACAGGTGCCAGTTGTGCTTTTCCTGTCTATTTTGCAGTCTGTATAATCTGCATCTGAGTAGCCAATTAGATCAAAACCAGACTCTCTAGGGTACCAAATTCCTAGATTTAGAGTCCCTTTGAGATATCTGAAGATTCTTTTAATAGCCACTAAGTGAGATTCTTTAGGGTCAGCTTGAAATCTAGCACAGAGATATGTAGAAAACATTATATCAGGTCTACTAGCAGTTAAATATAAAAGTGAGCCAACCATGCCACTATAACTTGAAATGTCCACAGACTTTTCAGCCTTATTTAATTCAAGCTTGGTGGTAGTGGCCATGGGAGTTTTTGCAGATGAACAGTCCATTAAGTCAAACTTCTTTAAAAGATCATAAATATATTTAGTTTGACTAATGACAATTCCACCACTAACTTGTTTAACTTGTAAACCAAGAAAATAAGTTAGCTCTCCCATCATGCTCATTTCATATTTACTTTGCATTAACTTAGCAAACTTTTTACAAAGCTTATTATCTGTAGATCCAAATATAATATCATTTACATAAATTTGAACAAGTATTGTAGAGCCATTAACATTTCTAAAGAAAAGAGTTTTGTCAACAGTACCTCTTGTGAAGTGATTATCTAGAAGAAATTTTGACAAAGTCTCATACCAGGCTCTAGGTGCTTGCTTTAGTCCATAGAGTGCTTTCAACAGATAATACACATAGTCTGGAAAGTTTGGATCTTCAAATCCTGGAGGTTGGCTTACATAAACTTCTTCCTCCAATTCCCCATTTAGAAATGCACTCTTGACATCCATTTGATAGACTTTGAAATTGTCATGCCTTTTGCCTGATTGATTAGAGAAATATTCTGAGTGTAACATGCACAGTTAACAGCCTCAGCCCAAAAGTAAGTTGGGAGTTTTGACTCTTCAAGCATTGTCCTTGCAGCTTCAATTAGTGATATGTTCTTCCTTTCCACCACACCATTTTGTTGTGGGGTCCTTGGAGCTGAGAACTCATGCATGATCCCATTTTCTTCACAGAACAACTTCATGGTTGAATTCTTGAACTCAGTTCCATTGTCACTCCTAATATTCCTTACTTTGAAATCAGGATGATTGTTGACTTGCTTGATATGATTGATAATGATTTCACTAGCTTCATCCTTTGATCCAAGAAAATAAACCCATGAAAACTTTGAGAAATCATCTACAATCACTAGGCAATATCTTTTCCTTGAAATTGACAATACATTGACTGGTCCAAAGAGATCTATGTGTAGCAGTTGTAATGGTTCATCAATTGTAGATTCAAGCTTCTTACTGAATGATACATTCTTTTGCTTTCCTTTCTGACAAGCATCACACAGTCCATCCCTTGTGAATTCTACTAGAGGCATTCCTCTAACTAAGTCCTTTTTGACTAGATCATTCATTGTCTTGAAATTCAAATGGGACAGCTTCTTCTGCCATAGCCAACTTTCAACTGAGCTTGCTTTGCTGAGAAGACAAATAATAGATTCTGCATCTGTAGAGTTGAAGTCAGCTAAGTACACATTCCCTTTTCTAACTCCAGTTAGAACCACTTTATTGTCCTTCTTACTTGTGACAATACAGGCTTCAGAATTGAAGGAAACGGTATTCCTTCTGTCGCATAGTTGACTGATGCTCAATAAGTTGTGTTTGAGACCATCAACCAATGCAACTTCATCAATGATGACATTTTCTTTTGAAATCAAGCCATATCCCATAGTGAATCCTTTGCTGTCATCTCCAAAGGTTATGCTAGGGCCAACTCTCTCCTTAAACTCTGTGAGCAGGGTGAAATCTCCTGTCATATGTCTTGAACAACCACTGTCCAAGTACCATAGATTCCTTCTTTTTCCCTGCACACAACAAAATCAATCAAGTTGATTTTGGTACCCAAGTTTCCTTGGGTCCAGCCTTGTTAGTCTTTTTCCTAGACTTCATTCCTCCTTCATCTTTTGACTTAGGTAACTTTGGGTCAACCTTGATCTCAGATGTGGTTGGTTGAAGTGTAGGGTTAGTCACAGAATCATTTAGCACATTTGATTGAATTTGATAAGGCATAGATTGTGCAAACATGTTATTCCATATAGGCATATTGTATGGCATTTGAGGCATACTAAATGCAGTAAAATAAGGATTATTAATATATGGCATGTTTGCAAAATGTGCATGGGGATTCTTATGAGACATAACAGGCATAGCATGCAGAGGTGACATAGACATGTTAGGCATGTAGGGATTTGAAGGCATGGGAGCATTTTTAACATATTTGCAATTATCAGATAGGTGATTAACACTTTTACAATGCACACAGCTTTTTCTAGGAGCATACCTATCAGGTGTGTAATTGTTATGTTTATTAATCCCTACCTTCCCATTTCTTTTAGATTTTCTTTTAGTTTCCTTCTTATCCTCAACCAACTTAAGCCTATTTTTCAGCTGATCACTTTTACAATGCTCACTTTCTAACTGTTTAGAAAGAATTTCTACTTTCTTAACACCTTCTTCTAGTTCACTCTCAACAATCAAGCATTTAAGTTTAATCTTTTCAAGCTCAATTACCTGATCCTCTAACACAGCATTCCTCTCACTTAAAAACACATTATTCTCTTTGATCCTAGTGTTTTCTTTAGCTAGTGATTTAAGGGAAACACATAAATGATATAATTCATTGGACATATCATTTATGGCTTCATTGCATTCATTTTTAGAAAACTGAGAGAGATCAGTAGTAATTACCTGGTTGCTTGATGAACTAGTTTCATTTTCATCAGAATTAGCCATCAGGGCTAGGTTGACATATTCCATATCATCATCTTCATTGACTCCATCTGCTGCCCAATCATCTTGAGTGAGAAAAGCTCTTTCCTTTTGTTTGAGCAAATCAAAATACTTCTTTTTCTAATCAACTTGCTCAAATTTCTTCTTATCAGAGGTTGGCTTCCTACACTCACTTGCAAAGTGTCCACTAATGCCACAGTTATAACATTTGAACTTGGATTTGTCCACCATGTTTTTGTTTGGCTTAGTGAATTTTGTATTTTTCCTGAACTTCATCTTTGCAAACCTCCTGGACAGAAAAGCCAGATGTTCATCAACATCATCAGAGTCATCCTGACTGGAATTGTTTTCATCCTCAGCTACTTGCTCTTTACCCTTGCTTGATTCTGATTTGCTTGTGCCAATTTTGAGACTTGGTATTGTCTTCTCCTCATTCCTAGTTTCAACCTTCTCACTGTCAGCTACAAGTCCAACTGATCCTCCTTTTCTCTTCCCCTTTTCCAACAGCTTATCTTGCTCCATCTCAAGTTCATATGTCTTCAAAATTCCATATAATCTTTCAAGTGTGAAGTCCTTATAATCTTGAGAATTTCTTAGAGAAACAGTCATAGGCTTCCATTCCTTTGGTAGAGACCGTAGAAATTTTAAATTGGAGTCCTTGACTTGGTACATTCTTCCATACAGCTTCAATCCATTCAACAGTTTCTGAAATCTGTTGAAGGTATCATTCAATGATTCTCCTTCTTCAAAATGAAAATATTCATACTGTTGAATGAGAAGCTGCATTTTGTTTTCTCTAACTTGCTCAGTGCCTTCACAGATAAGCTGCACAGTATCCCAAATTTCCTTAGCAGTTTGGCTGTTAATGACATTGTCAAACATATCTTGATCTAGGCCATTAAACAGAATGTTCATGGCTTTCTTGTCCTTGTGAACCTCTTCAATATTTTCAACAGTCCATTCTGCTTTTGGCTTGGGAATAGACTGTCCAACAGCAACTGTTGCAGTAGCAGCTGTGGCCACTTTGTGAGGGATGTGAGGACAATTTTCAATGCAGTTGATGTAGCTTTCATCTTGAGAGAGAAGATGTAAATGCATCTTCACTTTCCAGTGATGATAGTTATCTCTTTCCAAGATTGGAATCTTTACACCAATATCCTTCTTACTCATGATGTTAGCAGAATAGATCTTTAAACTCTTTGTATGTTAAGAGCTTGCTCTGATACCAATTGTTATTCCCAGTGGACTAACAATGAGATTTACAGAAGGGGGGTTGAATGTAAATCTCAAAACTTTTTCAAGTTTTGAGCAGTTTCAAAGGCTAAGTGTTTTTATGAGCAAATGTGTGTGAATGGCTTGAAGCTAATACAGACAGATATATATTCAAACACAAATGTAAAGAACACAAAGAACTTAAAAACTTTTCTGGTGGATTTGTTGTTCCACCAGAGATGTGTTATTTCAGAAAATCTGTGATTCAAAGAATTAAATCACAGCTGCTTCCTAGTACAAACTAGATGTTTTTCTCTCTGGATTTTTCTAAACAGCTCTGGAAAATTCACATCTAATTACTAGCTGCTAATTGGTTTATATATCACCAAGTTTACAAGTGAAGACAAAACTATAAAATACAATTAAAAAGGCTCTTCATATGTTTCTTCTTCATTTCTCTATCCAATGCCATTTAGGCTTAGCTGTTAATCTTTGAATACTTCCTTGTTTGCACCAGAATGGAAATGCTGCATTTTCTTGATTCCTCCTAGAGGCTTCCACATTCCAGTTTGTCTCTGTCAACCCATGTGCCTCTGTCAACTTATGAATTGTCACTATCAACTGCTAATGAACTAAGCATCCGTTGAAGCTTTCATCCGTTGATGCCTTATCCGTTGAGACTTTATCCGTTGAAGCTTTATCCGTTGATGCATTATCAGTTGAAGTCTTTATCCGTTGAAGCACTTATCTGTTGATGGATATTATCTGTTGAAGCTTTAGAGACATCCGTTGAAGCTTTGTTTCTTATCCGTTGAAGGTCTTCAATATCAGTTGATACTTCTTCACTTATACAAAATTACAAGGCATGAAATATTTACAATTAGCCCTCCTATTTGCATATCCACTAGTAGTCAACATGACTGATAATTTCCTATAACATCTAACAATTACAACTTGAATCCAGAGAATGAAATGTGTTACAATACTAAACTTATTGCTAAGTAAAGCTACTCCTTCAACGGATAGCCAAGATGGTCTTATCCGTCGAGGCTACGAACACTAGCTTTCTACTTAAGTGTTTTGTTTAACTTATCATCAAACTAATACACATATTCCTAACAAGTATAAATTGGAAATATTGAGTTGTTGGGGCTGTTGTAGTAAAGAATGGATGAATTTTGGTTGTAGCGGTGATTTTGGGTTGAATTGTGAATTGATTGGAATAGTTTAAATTTGGTAATCACGTAAACATAGTCGTCGTAATGGCCGATTTACTTTAGACTGTTTTTGTTCTTAACATCAGGACCCGAGAAATCACTGTTAGGTTTTTACCATTGCCATGATTATATAGTTCATGTTACGAGTTTCGTTTTGATATGTGGTTCGCTTGAATCCGATATACGGTTTAGGAGAAACGACCGTTTTAATTAACGGCGTTTCGCGACCGAACCATTACCCCTCGCCTTACTTTGAAACCTTGGTTAAGGCCCTTAAATGACTAATTGGAGTATGAAACAATTATTTAAAGTGTATTAGGTAGTTGGTAGGGTACTCGCGAAAGAATCGCCTTAAAACTCTTAATGGTTAATTTATTAAAAATGGTGGAGCCGAGGGTACTCGAACGATTTAAGTGAATCACTAAGCGCAAAAGCGAACGTTAGGTTCTAATTGGTTAAAGTATAGATTCTTAAGCGACTTTGGTTTAATTCCAACTTATATGTGGTTTATAGGTTACCAGACTCATCCCAGGACTTTTACCACCCCCAGTCGCTCAGGCAAGTTTTCTATCCGTTATACTGTTGTTGTGATGTATATATGTATATGTATTATCTTGTGATAGATGCATGATGGTTAATTAGCAAATCTAGCGATATATTGGAGCATGCTGATATGGTTTATATGCATGTCTGTTTCGTAATCTTGATATCTATCTGTTGATTCCAATGCTTATAATTGTATAATACATATGCTAGAGATAAGCAGTAGTTGTGTATACCCTTAGTATAGGGGACCCAAAGGCGAACATTTTCTAAAACCGGAAGTCGATGTTCCTGAGTATATTATATATATTTTTATATATATATAGATATAGTTTTCAAAACTATTAATCGAATAAGCTTTATTCGATAACTTTATTTTTATTAATGAATATTACTTTGAGTATTCATTCGAGCACTTATGACTCGGTTTATTTTATTTAATGAATATTATCATGAATATTCATTCGAGGACTTATGACTCTGTTTATTCTATTTAATGAATATTACTTTGAATATTCATTCGAGGACTTATGACTCCGATTATTTACTAAATAATATTCTTTATTTTATTAAAGAATAATGTTTCGATGATCAAACTTATTTTCGATTATTCAAATAAAGATAGTACTTTCGTATAAGTATATCTTTGGTTATTTAATATTCATTTCAAGTATGAGATTTAAAACTTCTACTTCAAATTATTTATATAGAGATTATCCTTATGGGAATATTATTTAAATAATAATATTCAGATATTTTCTAATATATTGGGACTGATTTATGTCATTAAATCAGCATTACGCCAAACATTCTTAAAAGTGTTTTCGAGTCTTCAAAATGATTTCAAAAGTTAGAGCAGATCCCAAAACTCTTCCTTTCAAAGGGGATTTAAATACTCGCTCAAAACCTGAGGGATCCGGCTCTGTGGTGTATTTATATTCGCAACAAGGTTGCTGTTTTGATAAATGAATTGATTACTTACCCAACATTCGGGAAGTAAGTCCATCTATTGAGTCGGCATAAGCAACATGAGCTCAGTGGGCGTCCATGAAAGTGTAAGTGGCTCAGTGGGAGTCCATCAAATGCGTAAGTGGCTGAGTGGCAGTCCAACATAAGGTCCTATTGCGGCTAGGGTGATGACCAGTGGGGAATTCGCCCATCTACTAGTAGAAAAGGTAACTTATTGGTATCTTTGCCTGATCAGCAAGATATCGGGTTTATGCCAAAATTCATTTATTTCCAAAATTCATTGGATATTACAAACTTTGTTCATACTTTACATGACAGAGGTTTCCAGGAAATGTATAAGAGATATATATGTGGATATATATATCGGGACTTAATGAAGTACCTCGTAACTTCATTTCATTCAATAATATTTCAAAGATTGAATCTATTCAAGTCTTAACTTGTGGTCTCATCTATGGGATGGACTTTTGAAACTTATTATACTTTGAACAGTGGTAGTTCAAGTAGTTTTTTAAAAATGGTATAAGTATAGTGAAGTAATTGGTAACTTCATCTTCCTTTAATCTTATATCCAGTAAGTAATTACCTTACACTTGATAAAGGATTCTAGTAAGTTATCCATTTAGATACTTGCATTATTGTTTACACTATATATTATCTTGCGAGCTGTAATGCTCACTCTTGCTTCATTTTTTCATCACACAACAACAGTTAGGAAAGATGGTCAGACTCAAGCAGACCCAGCGCAAGCACGTGGGAAGCGTCCCGCGTCTTCCCGTTGATATCGTAGCTGCTATAGCTGCAGAGGTAGATCTATTTGTAGATCAGGCATTCTACTTTTGGGAATCAATTATGTATAATTATAACTTGTGGCAGATAATGGCACTTAACTGTAAACTTATCAAGTAATCATTTTGGGTTGTAATAACTTTTAAATTGTGGATTCAAGGACTTGTACTTATTTCAATTTCATCTCTGAGACTATAACGTGTTGTGGTGTGTGTTAGTGTGGGGTCACAGCATGAGGTTATTTATTATTAATTAAGTTAAGTGATATTGTGGAAAGACAGACCGTGACGACCCGGATCCCCGACCCCGGATCTGGGGGTGTTACATTCCATCTGTACATTCATCAACTGTAACCATAGGAATGAAGGGCCCATTTTTTAGAATCTGAATATATAGTGGATTGGCCATTCTGATAAACCACATCATTTTTTTCTTCCATAGAGTATAGTTAGCTTTGTCAAAAGTAGGGATTTTGATGCTACTAATTTTCTGTGTATTCATTCTTCCAAGATCTTGAATCTCTTTACTTTCAGATTTTGCTCTGATACCACTTGTTAGGAAATGAATTACACACAGGGGGTGAATATGTTTTTGGTGTTTTTGTGCTTTTCTTGAAGTATTATGGTTTGAACAAATTAAATGTAATCTTGTAGTGATATGTGTTAATACTGAAATATAAATAATCAATAGCAGTGAACACAGATATTTCAAAACTCACTTAATTTATATTAAAATTAAGAATGTTTTGCTACAAAATTTCTAGGCTCTTTGTTAATAAAGAGCTTAGCTTCTTCTTGAGAGATTTACAAGAGTTTCTTATCTAAATTGTTACGTCTAACAAAGGACCAGTAGTCTATCACTAATCATTCCATTTTGGGAAAAACATATCTTCCATTTCTGGCTTAGCATATCTTTGCACACTGTGTTAACTTTGATCTTCTCTGTCAGTTAATCTTCACCATTGATCTTGCACATCCTTCAAGCTTCTTTTTGTAGACTTGTCAATCCAGCTGGTTGGATTATTTGTTGATTGTTAATCTTGGATATTAAACTGATCTACACTTTGTACTTTGAGTTTTACCTTGAGATCTCCATTTTGTTATATAGATAACCTGAAAACTTGATAAGTATATTTGTTTATCGAGATCTCTCATTACTCTATACTTGATTTGACTTGTAGAGGTCTCTGAGTTCTCTATAAGAGAATTTAGCTTGTCGAGATCTCTCAGCTCCATGTCTTCACTTTGACTTATCGATATCTCTAAGATCTCTAGTGGCATTTTGACTTGTCGATATGTCAGAGATCTATAGTGATATTTGACTTGTTGATATCTCTAGAGTTCTCTAGTGAAGAAATGACTTGTCGATATCTCCAATCTTCATGTCTTCAATTGGCTTGTCGATATCTCTGAGTTCTCTAGTAGCTTTCCTGACTTCTCGATAAGTCATTTGGAGTTCTCGAATGACTTCTCTATAACACTAAATTTATGACTTGTAGAGATCTTGACTTAGAATATTTTTATCAACACACATTTATTCAACTCCAAGCTTCTTCATAATTCTTCTGAGGCATGATCTTTTTTATCTTCTTCCAGATAAAATTCTTAGGCTTCATACTATTTAAACAAAAAGGCTTCAGACTGCTCTTTTGACATTTTTACAGACTTTAAATGTTACAATACATAATGCAAACTAAGATTACAATACAACTTACTTAGGGTTGTCAATTTGACTTAGTCTTGTTAAAGTACAGGCATGTCTTGCACAACATGAACAAATCGAAAATAAAAGGGGATCATAATAAAAAGATATTGATCAATCGTTGAACAAGTGTATAAGTTTGCAATAAAGATGGTTCCATAGAACGATACGTAACAATGTATAAGGAATAACAAGGTATCTCGGCTAACAAGATATAACATGTGAAAAGCTCATAAATCTCTTTTTAGGGTCAAGGATTAATAATATATGAGGATAGGGTAACAAGTTCTATAAACAGGGAGTTACTGTTAGGGATCGTCATATGGATTTATATCGAGCTTATTCCAGGGAACAGTTTTACGGTTTCTCAAGAATGAATAACAAGTATAACAAATAACTTTCATTCTATCATGGCATCAGTAATATCCTCTCTATATCAATTCATAATAGAAGGCAGAGTTACTTGCCTCAAAAGCTTTCCTGCTTTACGTAACCTGAGCTAATTCCACCAACGACCTCCTTTCCTTTACTATCATGAATGCTTTTGCTATCCAAATCTACAATACAACATAAAACCCTAATTAGATACTCGATCAACTCTCGACGTTTCTCATAACGTCTAAAGTTTACCCCAATCGTAATAACACTTTACTTAGTACTCATAAAAATACTCACATAGCACATAATACAATATGCTTATATACTTTTTATAGTATTGACTATAAGTCCTTTCGATCGACTCTATAATATGCACTTATCACTTATGCAAGAAAACCCTACTTAATATATAACCACTTCACATCAAACACTTATAATTTTTCCTTTTTATCAAAATTCAAACCAACCCAACATGATAAAATCAAATAAATCTTTTACAAAACCAACATGCAATCACTTAACATTACATGCATACTTCTAGATTAAAATCCCAACGAATTATCAATTTAAACTAAAACTTAAGTACAACATGTTGTAAAAGACATGCTTGTACTTTAACAAGACTAAGACATTTTGTCAACCCTAAGTAAGTTGTATTATTATCTTAATTTGTATTTTGTACTTGTTAAATTTCAAGTCTGTAAAAATGCAAAGGAGCAGACTGGAGTCTTTTTCCTGAAACAGTATCAAGCCTAAGGATTCTATCTGGAAGAAGATTAAGAAGATCATGCCTCAGAAGAATTTTGAAGAAGCTTGGAGTTGAATAAATCTGTTTGGATAAAAATATTCTAAGTCAGGATCTTTACAAGTCACAAATTCAGTGTTATAGAGAAGTCATTTGAGAACTCCAAATGACTTATCGATAAGTCAAAAAAGCTACTAGAGAACTCAGTGAGATATCGACAACTCAAGAAGACATGAAGATTGGAGATATCGACAAGTCATTTCTTCACTAGAGAACTCAGATTTATCGACAAGTCTACATTCATTAGAGAACTCTAAGTTATTGATAAGTCTAGGTCTACTAGAGAACTCAGAGATACAGATAAGTCAAAATTCACTAGAGAACTCTAAGTTATCGACAAGACAAAGTAAAGACATGATGTTGAGGGATCTCGACAAGCTAAAGGTTCATTCGAGAACTCAGAGACCTCTATAAGTCAAACTCACTAGAGCATTAGAGATCTCGATAAGTCATTATACTTATCGAGATGTCAAGATCTCTATATGCCTAATTGGAGATCTCGAGTAAAATTCTCAAAGTACAAAATCACAGACCAGTTCAATATTTAAGATAAACAATCAACAAACAATCCAACCAGCTGGATTGACAAGTCTACAAAAAGCAGCTTGAAGAATGTGCAATATCAATGGTGAACATTAACTGACAGAGGAAGATTAAAATTATCACAGGATGCTAAAGATATGCTAAGCCAGAAATGGAAGATCTACTTTTCTATAAATAGAAATGACAAGTGACAGTTTAGAAAAGCTAATAGCATGTCTTATTATACAATGTGTACACCAGCAGTTAACTGAATTATAAAGTTAATACTGGTCCTTTAGTCAGTTGTAACAATTTAGATCAAATTTCTTGTAAAACTCTCAAGGAGAAGCTAAGCTCTTTATCAACAAAGAGCCTAAAAATTTTGTAGCAAAATAGTCTTAATTTTAATATAAAATTAAGTGAGTTTTGAAGATCTGTGTTCTTTATTTTCTGCAAGCCTAATTTCTGCATGAACACATTTTACTACAAGATTTAATTTACTTTTTTCAACCATAAACATTCAAGAAAAGCCTAAAAACAGTAAAACACATTCACCCCCCTGTGTGTTATTCATTTCCTAACAGGTGGTATCAGAGCAAAATCTGAAAGTAAACAGATTCAAGATCTTGGAAGAATGAATACACAGAAAATTAGTAGCATCAAAATTCCTACCTTTGACAAAGCTAACTACACTCTTTGGAAAAAGAAAATGATACTGTTTATCAGGATGGCCAATCCACTTTACATTCAGATCCTCAAGAATGGACCCTTCATTCCTATGGTTAAAGTTGAGGAATGTACAGATGGAGACATGGTTATCCAATCTCATTATGCTCCAAAAGATCCTTCTGAGTATACTGACCCTGAAAAAGAGAAAGTTTCCCTGGATAGCAGCTTGCAATTAATATTGATTGAGTCACTTGACAATGTGATGTACAACAACATTGTTAACTATGACACTGCCAAGCAAATATGGGAATAGATTGAGATACTCTGTGAGGGAACTGAGGAAGTCAGTTCAAACCAAAGAAGAATACCAATTTCACAGTATGAGGGTTTTATGGCAAAGCCAAAGGAAAGCATTACTGATGTGTTTGAAAGATTTAATAAGTTGATAAATGATTTACAGCTTCATGACAAATATTATGAAGCTGAAGAAGTATATCTGAAGTTCTTACTCACTCTCCCTGATCATTTAGAACAGAAAATCTCAGCAATCAGGGATGGGAGAGACTTGAGCAGAATAACACTGGAAGTTCTATATGGAATTCTCAAAACATATGAACCAGAGATGATTCAAAGGCAATCATTGAGATCTGGTCAAGGACATGTTGTGGATGGCTCAAGTGCATTAATTGTAAATGAAGGCCAAACATCTAATGATGAACCAATATCTCAAACTCCAGAAAAAGATGAGAACCGGATGAGCTAGATCAATCAATGGCATATTTGGCTAGAAAATTCTCTAATATTAGAGTAAAGAAGCCAAGATACTTTAATAGTAAAGGACGGTCTTTCAATAAAGACAGCAGCTGGAAAAAAAGGGAAGTACAATTCTGATAGTAAGAATGGCTACAAAACTGGATATGTTGACAGATCTAATATAGGTGCTTCAGTTATGATGTACTAGGCCATTTTGCTACAAAATGCAGGAAACCCAATAAGGAAAAGAAAGACAAAGCTTATCTTGAACTGGAAGCAAAGTATGAAGCTCTTCTGAAAAAGTAGCAAAGCAAAGCTTACATTGTAGAGGGAAAGAGTTGGGATGATTCAGATAATGATGAAGATGAGAAAGTTGGAAACTATGCTCTAATGGCTTTGGAGCAAGGTGAATCATCCTCATCAAAAGCACAGACACCAACTCTTACCACAATTGATTTAAATATGAATCAATATAAGGAAATTGTTGAAAAGATGAGCACAGAATTGTTTCACATTCGCACAAGCATGGTTGCTGCTAATGAAGAAGTTAGCAGATTAACAAAGATAAATGAGAAGCTTGAAAGTGAGAAGCAAGAAACTGAATTATTATTGGTGGAGCTTGAAGCTTTAAAACAAGAAAATGCATATCTAAAGAACAAGATCAAGTGTGTAAATGAAATTGAAGCAGTGCTAAGTGAGAAGCTGGCAAAGAATGAAGTGAAGATGAAATCTTTCAGAAATGCATTTGAACTGGTCGGACAGTACCATGAGAAGAATAAGCCATGTGCAAACATTGATATTGGCCTTGACTATGATGCCATGAATGACAAAAAGAAGACTATAGGTGACAAAGTGAAAACAAAGAAAACTGAGAATGCTCCAACCTTTTTAAAAGAGGCTAATGCACCTATATTCATAGCATGTGAAGTCAACTTCAGTGAAGAAGAATTGATTATCAAGCAAGAAATTACTGATAAGGATAAAAAGAAGAAAACTAAAAAATCGGTTCAGTCTTCCAATACTGAAGAGAAGCTTATGAATAAACAAAGTCCCAAGACTCTTATTAAAGAAACCAAAACAGGAGATGCAAGAAAGAAAAAAAAGAATAGAATTGGAAAAATAGGGATAAACAAAAGCAACAATTTTGCTTATGTTGCAGATGCTCCAAGAAGGAAATGTGGAAAATGTGGCTCTGTCAATCACCTAACTCACCTTTGTAAAAAGGCAGTTAGAAAGCCAAATGAAGGAGCTTGCAAATACAATGAAGCAAATGCAAATGATCCCTACTCATTGTATGACAAGTTTGACTGCATCCCTTGTAATTTGAAAGAGATGAAGAGCTGCTATAGACTAAGGGCAGGCCTTAAAGAAACAAGAATTGGATCTACAATAGAAAGGGAAAAAGCTTAACAGTCAATGAACTCTATTTTATCTAAAACTACTCATTCTACTTCTGTTAAATCAGTTAACAAGAAGAATTTACCCAACACTTCTTGGGTTGCTAAACACACTTAGAACTCATTGTATGCAAGGCAAAGTGAAGAAAGTCATATGGATCATTGACAGTGGATGTTCCAGACATATGACAGGTTATAAGGCCCTGCTATCACAGTTTGAGGAGAAAGCTGGCCTATTGGTGACCATTGGAAACAATAACAAAGGATTCACAACGGGATATAGCAAGATTATTTCTGAAAATCTTGTCATTTATGATGTATTACTGGTAGCTGGTCTTGAAGTGAATCTTCTTAGTGTTAGCCAATCTGTACACAAAGGCTTTGAATTTTCATTCAACAAAGAATAATACACTTTTATCAGCAAGAAAACTGGTGAAGTTGCTTTGAAAGGGAAGAATACACTTTTATCAGCAAGAAACATGGTGAAGTTGCTTTGAAAGGAGCAAAAAAAGGAAGCTTGTTTGTTGCATATTTTGATTCAACAAATAAGGATGGTGAGTGTTACTTTTACACCAAGGCATCAAAAGACCAAAGTAAGCTCTGGCATAAAAAGTTGTCTCACTTAAATATCAAGATAATTAACACCTTGGTCAAAAAGGAGTTGGTAAGAGACATGCCTAAACTGGAGGTTTCTCATATTGAAGCTTGTGAAGCTTGTCAGAGAGAAAAAAAATGAAGAGATCAAGTCACAAGTTAAAAAGTGTGAACTCTATAAGTACTCATTTGGAACTAATTCATATGAACTTGTTTGGGCCAGTAAATGTCTTATCAATTTCAAGGAACAAATATGCACTTGTGACGGTGGATGATTTCTCAAGATACACTTGGGTAAAGTTTATGCACTCTGAAGATGAAACTCCACATATCATAATTGAGCACATCAAGAAGATAGAAAATCAGGCTAAAGATTACAATTGTGTGAAAAGATTGAGAAGTGACAGTGGAACAGAATTCAGAAATGCACCATTGAGTGAATTCTGCAAAGGAAAAGGCATTGTTCAAGAATTCTCAGCTGCTGGAACACCTCAATTATGCCTAAAAGAAAGCCTAATGTGAAGCATCTTCATGTGTTTGGAAGCAAGTGTTACCTTTTGAAAGACAACCCTGAATATGTGGGAAAAATTGACTCAAAAGTTTCTGAACCAATTTTTCTGGGATATTCACTGGAAAGAACAGCCTACAAAGTTTATGTGATTAATCAAAAAGAAGATTACGAAGAGCACAGATGTGACTTTCGATGATGACAAGTATCCAGGCCTGGAATGCCTTGATGATAATGGAGCTGAAGCCCTTGCATTTGAAAACCTCAAAATTGATAGTGATTCTGATGGGAGATTTCAAGCCAATCCAAAAGAATTACTCTTAATGGCTTTAAAGAGGATCTTCAGATATTTAAAGGGAACTCCAAACTTGGGATTATGGTATCCTAAGGAAACTGGTTTTGAAGCTGTTGGTTATACAGATGCAGATTTTGCTGGATGCAGGGTTGACAGAAAGAGTACCAGTGGAAGCTGTCAATTTCTTGGACAGAGACTTGTATCCTGGTATAGCAAGAAACAACAACCTGTATCAATAATTTGAACAGTTAGTAAACGGTTAGAATGAGAGTTAATGGGCACGTAAAATAAGCAATAATTACTGTGCACATGTAGTTTTTCAGGACATACACGTTAACCACTAACCCACAATGATTATGACTGTTTTATCTCACATTAACCAATATTCTGTTAAAATATTATCGTTCAAGTAATGACCAAAAAATAAACCAAGTAAATAAATACTGTCACGTCAGCATCAGAACTTGATTATTATCAGGATTTAAAAGTCATCAGAATATGGCTCCTTAACTCGAAAAGTGAATGTGTATTCCTGTAATTCTTCACACAAATACTAATATGGTTTCATCAGAACTTAATCATCAGAACTTCCATCAGAACTTGTCCTCTGAACTTATGCAATCTGACACATAAACTGTTCATCTAAAATAACATTGATCACCACAGTAATTTTTATTATTCATATGGAGTGTAAGTGTGTGCATTAAGCTAAATATCATACAAAGAGTAAAGTCTTATTCACTTCAGTACATCTAAGAAATAAGGCATAACTAAGAACTTTACTTAAAATCTGTTATTATTCAAAAGTATACTTTAGAATGAGTTCATACATGAGTCCACCTCAACTATTTTATGCTCATTTTATGCATCTTTTGAAATTCTATTTTACAGTGGCTTCCCAGTGTAAGTTAGTCACGACTGCTTATCATAATTTATGTTGTTATTAGAGTATTTCTCCAGTAATCATAGAGTGTGAAAAGTCACCAAGAAAATTTTATTTTTCTTTTCTAATGCATATTACTTAATACCAGCAATGCACTTGGGTCTTCCCTTCCACATTTTTACTCTAGATCTCAAAGGAGTACCTGATTTTTATTTTTTTTTATTTTTTTTTGATAAGTGCGGCTTATCAGCACTTAGTACATTCACCAGATTTACTAACATCAGAACTTAACAAATAAGAAGCACTATTCTAATTTTTGACTTAGTAATAAGATACACAAAGTAAACTTAACTAAGCTCAATATCAGAATTTGCTTGTGTTAAAAGATTTCCACATAAATAATTACTTCAAACATGGGATCTTTAGTATATTAAAGATTACTAGGTCAACATCTAGCACAGTTATCCTCATTGGATTGAATAGTCACAGAAATATTCATATC
This sequence comes from Apium graveolens, assembly GCF_009905375.1. NCBI lineage: Eukaryota > Viridiplantae > Streptophyta > Magnoliopsida > Apiales > Apiaceae > Apium > Apium graveolens. The sequence continues at coordinate 224,160,650 of NC_133655.1, read as the reverse complement.
ACTATCAGAGTTTAAAAATTCACATCAGACAGCAATCAGCACCTAAGTAATTTTCAATTTAAGCACAGAATACACAAAGCTAGTAATATCTGTAAATACTGATCATAAAGTCTGATGTATCAGAACATAAACTAAGCAGATTTAGAGAAAGAACCTGAAACCATTCCAAGTTCATTTACCAATCTTGTAAAAGTAGCTTCACACAGTGGTTTTGTGAAGATATCTGCTAGTTGTTGATCTGTGGGAACAAAATGCAATTCCACTGTACCTTCATCCACATGTTCCCTTATGAAGTGGTACATAATGCTGATGTGCTTTGTCATTGAGTGCTGAACTGGATTACCTGTCATAGCAATAACACTTTGATTATCACAGTAAATAGGGATTTTAGAAAATTCTAACCCATAATCCAGTAACTGATTCTTCATCCAAAGAATCTGTGCACAACAGCTTCCTGCAGTAATGTATTTTGCTTCTGCAGTTGATGTGGAAATTGACTTCTGTTTCTTGCTAAACCAAGAAACCAATCTGCCTCCAAGAAATTGGCAGCTTCCACTTGTGCTTTTCCTGTCAATTTTGCATCCTGCAAAATCTGCATCTGAGTAACCCATTAGCTTAAAGTCTGATTCTCTAGGATACCACAATCCCAGATCAGCTGTACCCTTAAGGTACTTGAAGATTCTTTTCACAGTTGTTAAGTGAGGTTTTCTTGGATCTGCTTCAAATCTTGCACAAAGACAGGTAGCATACATGATATCAGGTCTACTTGCAGTTAGATAGAGTAGAGAGCCAATCATACCTCTGTAATCAGTAATATCTACCAATTTACCAGTATCCTTATCCAACTTAGTTGCAGTGGCCATAGGAGTGGATGCACTTGAATAATCCTGCATTCCAAATTTCTTCAACAAATTTCTGGTGTACTTAGGTTGACAAATAAAAGTTCCTTCTTGATTCTGCTTGACTTGAAGGCCCAGAAAGTAATTAAGTTCTCCCATCATACTCATTTGATATCTTGACTGCATCAGTTTGGCAAACTTCTTACAAAGTCTGTCATTTGTAGAACCAAAAATGATATCATCAACATATATTTGCACCAAAAGTAAGTCCTTTCCATGGTTGAGCTAGAACATTGTTTTATCAATAGTTCCTCTATTAAATCCACTTTCCAGAAGAAACTGAGCTAATGTCTCATACAATGCTCTTGGAGCTTGCTTAAGGCCATAAAGTGCTTTATCAAGCCTGTAGATATGATTTGGAAATTTGGGATCTACAAATCCTGGAGGTTGTTCAACATATACTTCCTCTCTCAATTCTCGATTAAGAAAAGAACTTTTCACATCCATTTGAAAGAATTTATACTTCTTTTGAGTAGCATAAGCCAATAATATTCTTATGGCTTCTAATCTAGCAACTGGTGCAAATGTTTCATCATAATCAATTCCCTCATGTTGAGAGTATCCTTTTACAACCAGCCTTGCTTTGTTCCTTGTAATTATGCCATCACTGTCAGTTTTGTTTCTGAACACCCATTTTGTACCTACAACTGATCTGTTCCTTGGTCTTGGCACTAGGGTCCAGACTTTATTTCTTTCAAATTCATTTAACTCTTTCTGCATTGCTTGCACCCAATCAGCATCTTGAAGAGCTTCTTCCACTTTCTTTGGTTCAGTCTGAGAGAGAAAGGAATGATAAATACATTCATTTGATGTAGCTGTTCTAGTTCTGACACCTGCATCAGGATTTCTAATAATTAAGTTAGGTGTATGTGCTTTAGTCCACTTCCTTACAGATGGAAGGTTTTCTCTAGAACTGGATGCTCCCCCATGATCCATGCTGTCTCCATCAACATTTTCTGATGCCCCCCCTGAAATTATGCTCTCTGAGTTGTATCCTTCATTATTTGAGTTTCCAGAAATATCAGAACATGAGTTTCCAGAAATATCAGAACATGAGTTTTCAGAATTATCAGAACTTGGTCAATCAGAACTTGAAGAGCCTGTTGTAGATTCTGATGCTTCTTGAGATGTGGTTGGATCTTCAGTATGCTCCCCCTGCACAGGTGCATTTTTCCTTAGGCGTAGTCACCACAGTTTCAATAACATCAGAGTTTAATCCATCAGAGTTTGCAGTATCAGGATTTACATAATCAGAATTTAAAACTTCATTTTCGAATCTCAGCTGATCATGATCATTGAAATCTTCAAGTCCGGTAATCTTCTTATCATCAGAAGAGACATTGATAGATTCCATGAAAACCCTTATTCTTAAATTATAGACTCTGAAGGCTTTTGTAGAAAGTGAATATCTAACAAAAATTCCTTCATCAGCTTTTAGATCAAATTTAGATTGCTGTTCGGGATGAGTCTTAAGAACAAAACACTTGCATCCAAATACATGAAAATACTTCAGATTTGGATTCTTTTTCTTCACCATCTCATATGGTGTTTTTCCATGCTTGTTAATGAGTGTTGCATTCTGAGTAAAACAAGCAGTCTGCACAGCTTCAACCCAAAAGTAGGTTGGCAACTTTGCTTCATCAAGCATAGTTCGTGCAGCTTCAATAAGAGTTCTATTCTTTCTTTCAACAACTCCATTTTGTTGTGGAGTTCCAGGAGCAGAAAATTCCTATTTTATTCCATGGTCTATGAAGAACTCTTTCATAATCAAATTCTAGAACTCAGTGCCATTATCACTCCTTATGATCTTCACATAATCTTTGACCAATTTATCCAGTTGCTTGACATGATCAATCAAGATAGATGCAGTTTTACTTTTTGTGTGTAAGAAATACACCCATGTGTATCTGGTGAACTCATCCACTATGACCATAGCATATTTCTTCTTTGCAATAGACATGACATTAACTGGATAAAATAGATCAACATGTAGTAGGTGATAAGGCTCAAGAATTGATGATTCAGTCTTGCTCTTGAATGAAGATTTTCTTTATTTTGCCTTCTGACATGAATCACAAAGGCCATCAGAAGCAAATACTGATTTTGGCAGTCCTCTCACTAGATCTTTCTTGACTAGTTCATTTATATTGTTGAAATTTAAATGAGAGAGTTTCTTGTGCCAATCCCAACTTTCTTCAATTGATGCTCTACTCAACAAACAGATTGCAGAACCATCAGTACTTGTTAAAAGCTTGGCTTCATAAATGTTACCATGCCTGTATCCTTTCAGAACAACCTTTCCTATAGATTTGCTTACAACTTTAAAGTGTTCTTCAAAGAAATCCACATGATAACCTCTGTCACAGATTTGACTCACACTTAGCAGATTGTATTTAAGTCTTGAGACCAGAGCTACTTTTTCAATGATGACATTCCCAAGATTGATATTGCCATATCCCAGAGTTTTTCCAATGTTGCCATCTCCATAAAAAACATCTGGGCCAGCTTTCTCCACAATGTCTGATAGCAGGGCTTTATTTCCAGTCATATGTCCTGAACATACACTGTCCAGAACTAGGATGTTCTTCCTGTTGCCCTGCAATCACAAAGACCACTAATGATTAGTTTTAAGGACCCGGACTTGCTTGGATCCTTTGGCCTTTTTAAAGTTTGTTAACATTTGCAGCGGATTTAGCATCAGAGTTTATGTTAACAGTTTTATTATCAGAATTTGCAATATCAGACTTTGCATCAGAACTTACACTAGAAGGAATAATGCTAACTTTCTTTATAGAAGGTTTTATTTGATAATAATTATAGTACAAACTATAATATTCCTTACAAGTATAAATAGAATGCCATAAACTACCACAATGAAAACAAGGATTTTGTGGCTTATATCTAACAGACTAACTCTTAACTCCTGATTTTGAACGTAAGCAGTTTATATTCTTATTCTTCCTGCAAAAAGAAGCCAGATGGTTAGAATTTCCACAGTTATGACATGTTTTTCTAGGAGCATTAGGAGCAGGCTTATAATTGTTACTTTTGTTCACACCTTCCTTTCCATTCCTATTTTTCCTAGGTGGTTTTACCTTGTTTACATTCTTAACATCTTTCAGCTAATGCTTAAGCTGCTTCTTAGTCATTAAGCTTATGTTAACTTCGGTTGGCTTATCCTGTTTAGGATTTTTCAGAAGTTACTTTCTCCTTAACTTCTGATTTATCAATATCAGACTTTGCAGTTACAAACTTAACAGGATTTACCTTTGGTTTTTGTTTAACAACTATAGGCTCAGTTTCTACAGTTCCCTTACTGTTCTTACCATCTCCATAACCTAAGCCCTCTTTCCAGTTTCCACTACTGAGAATATCCTGAGTTGTTTTACCAGAGTTAGTCTAAGTCCTGATAATCTCTCTTTCCTTTTCTAACTCAGTTTTTAGATATTCATTCATTTTTAACACTTCATCCCTAACATAAAAGGCATCATCTCTCTCTTTCTGAGTTTGATGGAATATGAATAACTCCTTTTCTAAATAATCATTCCTCTTTTTATAAGCAAGATTTTCAGAAGTTAATCTTTCACATGTTAAAGTTTGATCTTTATAACTAATGAACATGGTTTTAAGATATCTTCTCAACTCAGTAATATCATCAGTATGAAAGGCATAAGTAGTTTGAGGTACCTTTAAGTCAGCAGTATCAGAACTGCTATCAGTATTTGCCATCAAGGCATAGTTTTCCTCATCCTCGGAATCTGAAGCATCTGACCAGCTTTTCTTCTTTGTGACAAGAGCCTTTCCTTTGTCACTTTTCCCTTTTCTGCAATCTGGAGATATGTGGCCTTTCTCACCACAGTTGTAGCATTTAACATTTGAGTAATCTCCTCTATCAGACTTTCCTCCTCTGCCTTCAGATTTTCTGAAACCTTTCTTTTCAGAACTTGCACCTTTCCTGGAAATCTTCTTACCTCTTCTGAATTTTCTGTATGCAATCTTTGTGATTCCTTTCACCATAAGAGCACACAGCTTCATCATCTCATCATCAGGGTCCATCTCAGGTATACTTTCAGTTTCTGAGTCATCATCATTATCAGAACTTGATGACTCAATATCAGACTTTGTGAAGAGAGCTTTTTCCTTGCCTTTTCTTGAGGCAGCTACTTTGGTACTTTCCTCCTCAGCCACAAAGGCAACTGTTCTTGACTTTCTTCCATTCCTCTTGCTTCTTTGTTCCATCTCAAGTTCATGAGTCTTGAGCATCCCATAAATTTCATCAAGAGTTATTTCATCAAGATTATAGTTGTCTCTTATAATTGTGGCCTTCAAATCCCATCTTTCAGGAAGAGCTAACAGGAACTTAAGATTTGAATCTTCAATATCATACTCTTTGTCAACTAGTGACAAATCATTCAAGAGTTTGACAAATCTGTCATATAAATCAGTCAAGACTCATCAGGCTTTGAGTCAAAGTGCTCATACTCTTGAGTGAGTATTGTCTTCCTGTTCTTCTTGATTGAATCAGTTCCCTGACACCTTGTTTCCAAAGCATCCCATATCTTTTTTGCAGTCTTGCAGTTAATTACCATGTTTGACATGACATTATCAATGGCACTATGCAGCAAGTATCTTACCTTTGCATCCTTTGCAATCGATGAGATATCTTCAGCAGTGTAATCATTTTTCTCCTTTGGTATAGACTTTGATGGATGTCCTGCAACTTCCACAGAGAGTTTGATTGGCATATGTGGTCCTTCATAAATCCTGTCGAGATACTCTGGATCTGTAGCTTCCAGAAACATAGCCATCTTCACTTTCCATATGGAATACTCAGAACGTTTCAACATTGGAACTCTTATAGTCTCATATCGACTATGAGTTACGATTTTTGGAGGTTCTTCAGTTTTGGTGGGCTTGGTTGGAGTTTCTTCTTCAGACGTGATTGATTTTGGATCTTAAACTGTTTGTGTGTTAACAGAAGGCTCTGATACCACTTGTTAGGTCACACACACTGTAGAAGGGGGTTGAATATAGTGTTTAGCACAATCAAATCGAATATAAGAACTTAAGTAACAGAAAACAGATTTTATTCAACATAATAAACTCTGTTACAATATGGAACTGTCCTCTCTCAGTGATGAACAAATTATCACGAGAGCTGCTAGAGTTACAAAGAATAATAGCTTCGATAATCGTAATACTTATAGTATAAACTCTATGCCTGTGTTTATATACTACACAGTTACAAGATAATCTTCTAATTGATATGGAATATAATTCTGCTTCCTAAAATATATCAACTAGTTATCTTTTCTTCCAAGTTTTCTATTCTTCATAGAATTCCTTCTTCATGCACAATTCTTTCTGTCTTAGTCTCGATCTTCTTTCCTTTCAATTAGCCGCCTGCCTTATCTGAAAGTCATCTTAAGCCCTGATATTATCTCCTGATAAATATCTTCTGAACCTTAAGTTCTGATAACTTAAGTTCTGATATCTTAAGTTCTGTCTTCAGTATAAGTGCTGATTTCCAGTTAAGTATTGATTTTTCATGTAAGGTAAGATTTGAAAACTAAACACAAATCGTATTACACATGACATTATCAAATATATCTAACAAGATAAGATCATACCATCTCAAGAGCATATCTCTACAAAATTCAAGCAATTTAGTGAGCAAATGGCTAGGATGGATCTTGCCTCTATTGAGAAGGAAGTCAAAAACCTCAAACTATCTTTCGTCAATCTCCATACAATGGTCCAACAACAAATTACTCACTCAAATGAGACCAAGATCCGGCTGGATCAACTTCACCATAGCAGATATAAGCCTTCGGCTTTACTAATGGAAGGGATCAAACAGGCTGTAGAAGAACATTTTGGCACATCTAGCAGCTCTTATCAGCCTAGATCCACTTCAACAAATTTGCAAATTCAGTCTCTACAAGGTCAAGTCACAGCATTGCAAGACTCTAATTCTTCTCTCACTGCACAATTTCGGGCCTTGACATCTCTTATCAAGAGCCAGCAAACAGATATCCAAACCCTGGTGGACTCATATAAGCATCTTCAGATGCAAAATTCTATAGCTTTGGGAATCATCATGGCTAATCTCAACATACCACTACCTTCTTTGCCTAAACAAGTAAGGCCTGAAATTCCAACTCCCCTCCTCATGCCTGTCAACAAGACTAAGGGGCAGATAGAGGCTAGATTGGCACAATCAAGGTTATCTCAACAACAAGTCCAGGGTGCTGAAAATAAATTGTCTAAACAAGTTGATCTTTACATGGAGAGACTTATTAGGGCTGCTGAAGGGCCTAGTCTAAGCAGAGAGTTTGATGAACTACTCAAGGCCTTAAAAGCTTCTCTCAACAACAATCACTTCACATACAAAAAAGCCCTGGACAAGACAATCAATTTCATAAGAGTGATCATGGTCAGTCCGGACAACTTTTTGGACAAGAGAATAGTGATCAATGCAAATGACTCAGGGACAGACATATGTATGCAGGTGTCCCTCAATTACCTTGTCTCAAGGAGGGCATCTGAGATAGATATCTTCATCAGCAAAGTTAAAGTTGTAACTCGTGAAGATACCATGTTATTAACTGAGTTGAGAAATGCTCAACTGGATGCCTTTCCTAAAGTATATCTACAGCCAAGCAAGGGTATAACATACATATGTCCAAATACCAAACAATTCAAATATTTCAATATCCCCAAACAGTGTGTCATGAGTAACAAGAAGCTTATCATGATTCTTGGAACTGGTTTAAAAACCAAAAAGAACAAGAACAATGATGATATAGAAATGATAAAGCTACTGAGGAGATATCTGGATAATACATAAGCCAACTTGCCCAAAACACAGATCAACAAGGATGATTTGGATGATGATGAGAAGAAGAAAGATGAACAAAATCCTTCTGGCTCAAATCCAAGTCAATCCAGTAAGCCATCTGGCAGCAAGAGTGGAGAGAAGAAGAAGGAGGAAGACAAGAAAGATGAAGAAAAGAAGAGGAGAAGTGAGAGGAGAAGCAAAAAGCTTCATGATGGCTCAGAACCACATCAAACCTAAAAATCCAAACACAGCCAGCTCAAACCTCAGCTCAAACTAAAACATCAACTATCTCAAAGCCAAAATTTTTGTACAAACAAACAACCAACTCCTTCCTCAAAATTCCAATCACCTCAAGCCAAACTAATCTCAAGAAAATGACAACCCTTCCTTTAGCCAAACCTTCACTAAAATTTAAGCACAAATCTATTGGGAGAAAATCTAAGAAAGTCAAGTCTACAAAGAAATAAGAAGTCACTGAAAGGGCGATCTGGAATTATTTTAAAGAGTCTGACTTTCTCCCTCTAAATTGGTGCACCTCAGATGAAGACTATTTCCAACATCTAGCTGAGGAAATTGTTAGAGTCTGGATTGTATCCCTGAGAGAAGTTAGAATTTATTTTAAGGATGGTACATTCACTCTTCTGAATAAAAGGTTAATGGATTCTTTGGCTCCCACAAAAATTAAGAGAGTGATAAGTTTGATAAAGGACAAGGATACTGCTACAAGGGCATGGAGATCAGCTCTAGCTGAATGGTTGATTGTAAGGGAGGAAACAAAGAAAAGAAATGAGGTTGAAGCTGAAGAAAGAAGAAGGAGGGATGATGAAGAAATAGATATATACATAAAAAGATCTTAAGAGTTGAAAGCAAAAGGAATGAGCAGAATTTCCAAAGATGGGAGATTTCTAAACATCAAAGTTGGTGGATTCTCAATATTCTGCATAGAGTTTCTAGAAAATGGTTATCCTAAGGCAGCTAGACAAAAACTTGTAGAAGCTCTAAGTGGAACACCTATCATAGAAGAACTTGAAATTCTTGACCACTTGAAGGATAAACTTAAAGAAGATGCAGACACAAAAACTGTCTTTACCTGATACTTGTAACCATTGAACATTGTGAATCTCATGTTGTACAAGTTGTAATTCTACAAAACTTTATGTATTAATTTTATCTTCCACCATTTTAAACTTGGGGTTACTCTTGTTAACAGGCATGAATTTGTGTTAAGCAATCTTCTTATAAATTGGGGGAGATTGTTGTAAAAGACATGCCTGTACTTTAACAAGACTAAGACATTTTGTCAACCCTAAGTAAGTTGTATTATTATCTTAATTTGTATTTTGTACTTGTAACATTTAAAGTCTGTAAAAATTCAAAGGAGCAGACTGGAGTCTTTTTCCTGAAACAGTATCAAGCCTAAGGATTCTATCTGGAAGAAGATCAAGAAGAACATGCCTCAGAAGAATTTTGAAGAAACTTGGAGTGGAATAAATCTGTTTGGATAAAAATATTCTAAGTCAGGATCTCTACAAGTCACAGAGTTAGTGTTATAGATAAGTCATTCGATAATTCCAAATGATGTATCGAGAAGTCAGAAAAGCTACTAGAGAACTCGGTGAGATATCGACAAGTCAAGAAGACAAGAAGATTAGAGATATCGACAAGTCATTTCTTCACTAGAGAACTCAGAGTTATCGACAAGTCTACATTCATTAGAGAACTCTGAGTTATCGATAAGTCTAAGTCTACTAGAGAACTCAGAGATATCGATAAGTCAAAATTCATTAGAGAACTCTAAGTTGTCGACAAGACAAAGTGAAGACATGATGCTGAGAGATCTCAACAAGCTAAAGGTTCATTCGAGAAATCAGAGACCTCTATAAGTCAAGCTCACTAGAGCATTAGAGATCTCGATAAGTCATTATACTTATCGAGATGTCAAGATCTCTATATGCCTAATTGGAGATCTCGAATAAAACTCTCAAAGTACAAAATCACATACCAATTCAATGTTCAAGATAAAGAATCAACAAACAATCCAACCAGTTGGATTGACAAGTCTATAAAAAGCAGCTTGAAGAATGTGCAAGATCAATGGTGAAGATTAACTGACAGAGGAAGATTAAAATTATCACAGGATGCTAAAAATATGCTAAGCCAGAAATGGAAGATCTGCTTTTCTATAAATAGAAATGAGAAGTGACAGTTTAGAAAAGCTAATAGCATGTCTTATTGTACACTGTGTATACTAGCAGTTAACTGAACTATAAAGTTAACACTGGTCCTTTAGTCAGTTGTAACAATTTAGATCAAATTTCTTGTAACACTCTCAAGGAGAAGCTAAGCTCTTTATCAACAAAGAGCCTAGAAATTTTATAGCAAAACAGTCTGTGAGTTTTGAAGATCTGTGTTCTTTATTTTCTGTAAGCCTAATTTCTGCATGAACACATTTTACTACAAGATTTAATTTACTTTATTCAACCATAAATATTCAAGAAAAGCCAAAAAACAGTAAAACACATTCACCCCCCCCCCCCCCCTCTGTGTGTTATTCATTTCCTAACACACCATACAACCAAAATCATGAATCATATCAATTAATCAAGTAATTCGAACTATTTTCTTTTTAAAATCCAAGCATCATTCGACCCTATTCAATCAAAACAACAAGCAACTACCCAACTTGGCATGTAAGGTCAAAAACCAAGAATCACACTTATTCTAAATTAAAAATACTTGATTATCAACCATTTAAACTATTTCCTTTGACAAAAAATGAAACCAAACACAAATTCTAAACTCAAATTTAGCATGCATTCATAATTTTCAACATGCACACTCTCTAAATCACAATTTAATCTTAACCCAAATCAAACATTAAACATTCATCAATTTCTCCGAATTTAACAACTATTTTCGAACTAATTTCTTTAAAAACCGAAAAAAATAATCGAATTTTTAAAAATCAATACATGCAACATTCGAAATCGAGTTTTTTGGACTACTAGAGATCAGTCGAAGCATCATAGCTCACCACCGGTTCACCGGAGTTTATCACCGGTGGCGGCAAGGGTTCGGGGTTGCTGGAATTCGGCCCCCAACTCAAAACCTCACGGATTACACATAAAATCACAGCAACAATTACATGCAAGCATTCAACATCAAAGTTCTGCAAGTATTCAAGCAAAAATCGAAGTAAAAATAAGAACTCGGGGACATCTCTCAAAACCGAACACAATACTCACACACACACATGCAAACATATATATATATATATATATATATATAATGTATGAGGATCTTGAATCTTGAACACAAATGAAGGTTTAGTGGAAGATTTGATGAGAGAGAGAGGGAGAGAGAGAGAGAACCGAGAACGGTGAAAAGAAAGGGAAGAAGCGGGAAGGGAGGGAGTATATATATAAAACATTTTAGGGGCATTTTGGTCATTTGCAAATCCCTCTTCCTTTTATTCTATTTTTTATTTATAAAATTATTGTGATATTGCAATTTATCCACATTTCACTCACAAATAATTAAACTTTTGATTTTTAAAAACTGAAACATAAAATTAGCTCCTCACTTATATTTTTAAATAAATTTTTAAGCGAATAAATTATTGATTATGGATTTTACAAATAATCCCAAAATAATAGAATTACACTTCATAAAATCATTTTAAAATATCAGAACATCCAAATAAATCCAACTATCACTTTTAAAAAGTCCCTTGGACTATTTTAAGAATAATAAAACAATCGCACCTTGATCATTTCTATAATTTACAAAAATGTTCAAAGATCAATAAAATCCTTATAAATCCTTTTTAAAAACATTTAAAATTTTATAGATATCAGATTCGAACACGCATACATCAAATAACATGCAAATACATAAGATCATCAAATATATTTCATATTTGTACTCTTAAATACCTTAATCTCTTTTACAAAACGGGTTTCGTTCAACTTGACGGCCCGATAACACAGTTTAAGCCCTTAGCTGACTCATCAAACTGGAATGAGTTACTTTACGTTCCCAATTACTATTATACAACAATGAAAAGAAAACCACAAAATCATTTAACCTTTTATTTATTCACATAAATTCACAATTATAGCATAAAACTATACTTTATTCACTTAAATACATCACGAAAAATCCCTGACGCTACAATCTACCCCCTAAAAGGATTTTATCCTCAGAATCTAGTCTAAACAAATAGATGGGGATACTTTTCTCGCATTTCACTTTCTAATTCCCAAGTTGATTCTTCAACTTTAGGATTCCTCCACAAAACTTTAACTAACGATACCACTTTATTTCTAAGCGCTTTCTCTTTTCGATCTAGGATTTGCACGGGTTGTTCCACATAAGATAGATCTTGTTGGATTTCCACTGGTTTCAATTTGATCACATGATAGCATCCGTATTATACTTCTTTATAAGAGAGACGTGAAACACATTATGAAGATGTTGCATTTGCGGAGGTAACGCTAACTCGTATGCTACTTTTCCAACTCACTTTAATACTTCGAATCCCAATATACCTGTGGCTCAGTTTTTCCTTCTTTCTGAATCTTGATAAATCTTTCCATGGAGATATCTTTAACAACACTTTGTCTCCGGGTTCAAATAACACATCCTTTCGATTCTGGTCCGCATACTTTCTTTATTGATTTTGAGCAGCTACCAGCCTTTTTCGAATCATTTCCACTTTCTCTTTCGTTAGTTGGCCCAGTTTTAGGCCCAACAGCTTGCGCTCGCCAACCTCATCCCAATACGTAGGAGATCTGCATTTCCTTCCATACAACACTTCATAAGCCGAAATGCCAATACTCGTGTGATAATTGTTATTGTAGGAAAATTCAATCAATGGCAAATGATCGTCCCAAATTCCCTTGAAGTCCAATGCACAAGTTCTCAACATGTCCTCGATCATTTGAATAGTCCTTTCACTTTATCCATCGGTCTGAGGATGATACGTGGTGCTCATTTTCTAATTTGTTCCCAAATGATATGAAATTGTTGCCAAAATCTCGAGTTAAATCTTGGATCTCTATCAGACATGTAGACACTGGTACTTCATGATGCATTACAATTTCATCCAGATACAGCTTGACCAATCTGTCCAATGAGAATCTTTTGTTGATAATAATCACCCAAATTGCATCATGATTAGTCTTGGTCTTTGGTAATCCTACCACGAAATCCATTGTAATATGTTCCCACTTCCATTCAGGTATGTCTAGTAGTTGAAACAATCCACTCGGTCGTTGATGTTCCGCTTTTAACTTTTTTGAGACGTGTAGCATTTGCTTATCCACTCTGCGATTTCCTTTTTCATATTCGGCCACCAATAACTCTCTTTCAAATCCTTGTACATTTTCGTACTTCCAGGATGAATCAAAAATCTTGAATTATGTGCTTCGTGCAAAATCTCGTGCTTTAACTCTATAAAATTAGGGATCCGAATGCGTGAACAAACTCAATATATCACTTTATCATAATTTTGAGTTATAACCTCTTCTCCGGTCATCTTATCCTTTTCGTGGTCCATCACTTGTTCTTGACAAAGTCGAATTTTTTCCAAAATCTCTGGCTGAAATGCCATCGCGTTCAACACTTCATTTTCCACATTCAGAATTTGTATCTCTATTTGCAACTTCTCGAATTCCTTGATCAATTCTTCGGATGAAGTCAACAGACTTAATCTTTCCTTGCGGCTTAGCGTATCCGCTACAATATTCGCCTTTTTGGGATGGTAACTTATTGTGCAGTCATAATTTTTGATTAATTCCAACCATCTCCTTTGTCACATATTTAACTCTTTCTGCGTAAAGATGTACTTAAAACTTTTATGATCCCTATAAATTTCACATTTCTCTCCATACAAATAGTGTCTCCAAATTTTAAGAGCAAACATAATTGCTACTAATTGTAAATCATGTGTAGGGTACTTTTGCTTGTACAACTTCAATTGTCTTGATGCAAATGCTAACACCTTTCCATGCTGCATCAATATACATCCTAATCCTTTATACGAAGCATCGCTATATACCACGAATTCGCCTTTCTCATCAGGCAAATCCAATACTGGTGCATAAACTAACCTTTCCTTCAGCTCTTGAAAGATTTCTTCACACTTATATGTCCAAACAAACTTTTCATTTTTCCTTGTCAACTTTGTTAGGGGAACTGCAATCTTAGAGAAATCTTGAATGAATCGTCGATAATAACCAGCTAGTCCCCAAAAGCTTCTCACTTTCGTTGAAGTCTTTGGTATTTCCCAATTTATAACAGCTTCAATCATTGCAGGGTCCACTTTGATCCCTTCACTACTGACTACATGTCCAAGAAACTGAACTTCTTTCAGCCAAAACTCACATTTGGAAAATTTGGCGTACAACTTCTCTTTCCTTAGAATTTCCAAAGCAATCCTCAGATGCTCCATGTGCTCTGCTTCCGACCTTGAGTAAATCAAGATATCGTTGATAAACACTATCATGAACTTGTCCAAGTATTCATTGAATACTCGATTCAAAAAATCCATTAAAGAAGTTGGCACGTTTGTCAATCCTAATGCCATTAACAAGAATTCATAATGTCCATATCTTGTTCGGAACGCCGTCTTGGGTATATCCTCCGCTTTAATCTTCAATTGGTGATATCCAGATCTTAAGTCGATCTTCGAGAAATAAGTAGCTCTCTTTAGCTGATCCACCAAGTCATCGATTCACGGGAGAGGGTACTTATTCTTGATAGTCAACTTATTGAGTTCGCGATAATCAATACATAATCTCATACTTCAATCTTTCTTCTTGATGAACAGCACTGGTGCTCCCCACGGGGATACACTCGGTTGAATAACTCCTTTATCCAACAATTCTTGTAATTGCATCACTAGTTCCTTCATTTCAATGGGCGCTATTCGATAAGGGGCTTTCGAAACTGGTTCCTTTCCAAGAGCCAAATCGATCGTGAATTCAATCTCTCGATCTGGAGGTACTTCAGGTAATTCAATGGGAAATACATCGAGAAACTCTTTAACTACAGGAATGTCCTCAATCTTTAAGGATTCCTTCTCTACATCCTACACATGAGACAACTAAGCTTCACATTCTATCGTAACAATCTTGTAATAACCCCAAAAAAATTTCTTTTATTGATATTCTGAGGTCATATTAGTACTCTATATGGTATATAAGTGTATGTAAAGATCGTCAGAATCCAAATCCGAACACTTTGATTTTTCCCGAAAATCCACCAGATACCGAAAGAATTGAGTATAAGGTAACATGATAAAAATGATTTTTAGAGAGGATTATAAAAGGAATATAAAATATTGAGAAAGGTTTAGGGGAACCTAAGTAATAAGATCCCAGGTATGATCCTTAAATGATAAACGAGAATGAAAGTTAAGCGAACCGTATAACAGATAAGCGGTCATTAGCCAAGTAATTAGGGGTTAATCAAAGAGGTTAGTGGATGATGATGTCATCACACCAACAAGAAGAAGACAAGTGTAAGAGGATGACATGAGAAAGATGACATAGGCATGGTGACATAAGCATGACAAATGGAGGGATTGGTTGGTTGATTGTGAGCCACACAATTTTTACCATGGTAACAATCTAATTAACAACAAAAGGAAGTAACCAAGCTAAACACCACAAAAATCATTTAATCAAACTAGAAACATTTTTACTTCAATTTTTCTTCCCTTGCTCTCGGCCAAAACCAGAGCAGCAACTTAAAACTACCATATCTCCTTCAATACTCACTCAAATGTTGTGTTCTATAGCTCGTTAGTTCACAAGTCTCGTCCAAATAAGCATGGTAAGACCCTCATTTTTACAGTTCTTTAAATCGGACTTTTAGAAACTTCAAAACCTAACTTTGTGTTCTTGATTTCTTTGGAAAGATCAAGCTTGTAGGAGGTTAGATTAAGGCTCCCTAAGGCTTCCTAGCAACTTAAAACCTACCAAGGAAGGTATCAACTTCAAACCCTAGCTTTGATTTTATGATTCCATTAAGATTTATTGAAGCATTGTTAGTATTAAGGCTTGATCATTGATTATAAGTAGTTTTGGTGGATTTGTATTTGTTTTGAATATTGGGTCTTTGATTGGTTGGATAAATTGGTAAAACTTGGAGTTGGGGACTGAGTTTGTAGTATGATGGTTGAATATTGTTGTATTGGTGGTTGTGATTTAATTGATGATAATTTAGAGTGTTAATTAAATTGGAAATCGCGTAAACATAAATGTCATAATTTCCGATTTTCCTTAACTGTTCTGTTCTTAACTTTAGGACCCGTGAACTCACTGAAAGATTCTAACCTTTGCCATGTTTAGATAGTTCATGTTATGAGCTTCGTTTTGATATGTGGTTCGCTTGAATCCGATGTACGGTATAGGAGAAACGACCGTTTTAAGTAACGGCGTTTCGCGAACGAACCATTACCCCTCGCCTACTTTGAAACCTTGGTTAACGCCCTTAAATGACTAATTGGAGTATGAAAAAATTATGTCAAGTGGACTAGGCAGTTGGTAGGGTATTCGCGAAAGCGTCGCCTTAAAATTCATAACGGTTAATTTATTAAAAATGGTGGAGCCGAGGGTACTCGAACGACTTATGTGATTTGTTAAGCGTAAAAATGACCATAAACAAAAGTTAGAGTTCAATTGGTTAAAGTCTAGTTTCTTAAGCGACCGTGGTTTAATTCTGGCTTATGTTGTTGTTCATAGGTTACCGGACCCACTCTAAGCTTAAGTTTATCCGGAAGCACTCAGGCAAGTTTTCTACCCGTTATACTATTGTTCTGATATAAATATATGTATATGCATTATCTTGTGATAAGTGCATGATTGTTATTAGCAAATTTTGCGATATATTGGAGCATGCTGATATGGTATATATGCATGTCTGTTTCGTAATATTGATATCTAATTGTTGATTCAAATGCTTATAAGTTGCATAATACCTATGCTAGAGATAAGCAGTGGTTGCGTATACCCTTAGTATATGGGACCCAAAGGTGAACATTTTCTAAACCGGGAGTCGATGTTCCTGAGTATAATATATATATATATTTATATATATATATGGATATAGTTTTCAAAACTATTAATCGAATAAGGTTTATTCGATAACTTTATTTTATTTAATGAATATTATTTTGAATATTCATTCGAGGACTTATGATTCCGCTTACTTTATTTAATGAATATTATTTTGAATATTCATTCGAGGACTTATGACTCCACTTACTTTATTTAATGAATATTATTTTGAATATTTATTCGAGAACTTATGACTCCGCTTATTTTATTAAATAATATTCTTTATTTTATTAAAGAATAATGTTTCGATAATCAAACTTATTTTCGATTATTCAAATAAAGATCGTGCTTTCGTAAAAGTATATCTTTGGTTATTTATTATTCATTTCAAGTATGAGTTTTTTTAAAACTTCTACTTCAATTATTTTTATAAAGATTATCCTTTATGGGAATATTATTTAATAATAATATTCAGATATTTTCTAATATATCGGGACTGATTTATTTCATTAAATCAGTATTACTCCAAATATTCATAAAAATGTTTTCGAGTCTTCAAAATGATTTTTAAAAGTTAGAGCGGATCCCATAACTCATTTTGATATTTAAGATCTTCCCTTCGAAGGGGATTTAAATACTCGCTCAAAACCTGAGGGATCCGGCTCAGTGGTGTATTTTACATTCGCAACGAGGTTGCTGTTTTGAGAAAAAATCTTGATTACTTGCCCATCGTTCAGGAAGTAAGTTCATCTATTTGAGTCGGCATAAGCAACATGGGCTCAGTAGGCGTCCATGAAAGTGTAAGTGGCTCAGTGGGATTCCATCAAATGCGTAAGTGGTTGAGTGGTAGTCCAGCATAAGGTCCTATTGCGGCCAGGGTGATGACCAGTGGGGAATTCGTCCATCTACTAGTATAAAAGGTTACTTATTGGTATCTTTGCCTGATCAGCAAGATATCAGGTTTATTCCAAGGTTTTCTCCTTTTCAAAATTCATTGGATATTGCAACTCTGTTTATAATTTTCATAACATAGGTTTTCAAGGAGTGTATGAAATGTATATATATATATAGGTGTATATATATATCGGGACTTAATGAAGTATCTCGTAACTTCATTTCTTTCAAATGATATTTCAAAGATTGAATCTATTCGAGTCTTATCTTGTAGTCTCATCAGTGTGATGAACTTTTGAAATTAATTATACCTTGAACGGTGGTAGTTCAAGTAGTATTCGGAAAAGATATAAGTATATTGGAGTATCTTGTAACTTCATCTTTTGAACTTATATCTAGTAAATAATTATCTTATGCATGTCAAAGATTTTCAGAAAAACGTTGAGACAAGGTTAGATATATGAGATCACCTTGCAACGATATTTTTATACAGTTATAAAATGGAACTCTATGTATATTATACATGTCAGAGGATTTCAAAGATTGTGAAAAATATATATGTATGTTTATACTGAATATTTTGTGACTTGGTCGCGTTAAGATATCAACTTGGTTCATTTCTTCTTAACCAAGACTTTCTTGAGTACTATGAGAATGCTCATATATTATACATACTATTTTCGGTGGGCTTGTTGCTCACCCTTGATTTCTTCTTTCATCACACAACATCAGATAGACAAGATGAACAGGACCAAGCTCCCAATTAGTGAGCGGATAGGAAACGTCCGCAGTTTCCTATAGGCGTTGATGTTGCTGTAGCTGAGGTAGGAACTACCAATAGGCTAGGCTTTCAACTTTTGATGTACCAGACTTATGTATCTTTATGAATTGTAATAATGGCAAAGAAATGTAAATTTATTCAGAAACCCTTTTAAGGTGTAATAGCATATAATTATGGAACAAAATGACTCGTGTTATTTTTGGATATTCATCTCTGAGACTATAACTTATGGTGTGTGTGTTTATTGTGGGGTCACAGTACGGAGTAGTTGATTGTTTATTAAAATTGGGTGTTATTAAGGGAAATGGAACTCTGACAACCCGGATCCCCGACCCCGGATTTGGGGGTGTTACAGAAATGGTATCAGAGCTAAGCGTTATAAACCTCAGAGATGATATGACGTTAAATTAATAAGTTCACTAAGATAATAAGAACTCTTGCCAAGTTCATAGTCGGACTACCTAACGTAGTACTGACAGTTAAAACCCTTATGGGAACCCTTATAAATATCGTGATAAAAGCGTAGTTCGTTATCGTATATGGTAGCGGGACTCCGAACCCTGAGATTGAGGAGCAACAATGCGATGATGTTTTATTACTTATTGGAGATCAGATTATGGATCCGATAGAGCGTCCTAACGCGGGACCGGATGATGTTCATATTGAGGATGTAGCGGTTGAGGATGTTGTCCTAGAAGGGATTATCGCTGAGAAGAATCCCGTGGAGGATCCTGACAAGAATGAATAAAGGACCACTGAGGAATTGATGACTATGGTTAGGGCGACTACCAGAGGTAGGATTGGCCGGTTACTACCGGAGGTTCGTTCAAGTTCGTAAAGATAGTAGCCCCTTTAACGCGATTACTCATAAGACTGAGAAGATCGAATGGACAGAGAAAAACGAGAACAACTTTCAAGAACTGAAGCAAAGATTGGTGACGGCCCCTATGATGGCGTTGCCGGATGGAAAAGGAGATTTTGTGATGTGTAGTGACGCTTCGCATAAGGAATTAGGGTGCTTCTTATACAGCACAACAAGGTAATCGCGTACGCGTCAAGACAATTAAGGGAATATAAAATTCGATATCCCCACCCATGAGCTTGGGCTCGTGGCAATAGTTTTTCCCTAAAGATTGGAGGCACTACTTGTATGGAGAGAAGTGCAAGATTTACACAAACCATAGGAGCTCTAGTACATATTTACGTAGAAAGAGCACAATATACGCCAGAGGAGGCGGTTAGAGCTATTCAAGAATTATGATTGGGAGATTCTTTATCATTCAGGGAAAGCCAATGTGGTGGCTGATGCCCTTAGTAAAAAGGAGAGACTCAAGATGATAATTTCTTTGGGAGACTTTATAAGAGATTTTGAGAAAATGGAAATAGAAGTGAAGGTAACCGGAGCCGGTACCGAAAAGCTGTTTGAGATTGCAATACAGCCCGAATTATTGGAAAAGAACATATTGTGCCAGAAAAAGTGATGAATGAAGGCAGAGAGCCAACAAATAGATAAGAGATTAATACCGAGAAAGATGATAAGGGAATAATGAGGTATTCCTACAGAATTTGGGTTCCAAATGTTCAAGAGCTTAAAGATGAGATCTTAGATGAAAGCTAGTTTGAGGAATAAGATTTAGAGCAAACCCTGAACGTGATAGTCAGGGAGGTCGCCATCAAGATAGAAGGAACCCATAACATAATAAAGTGGAAAATGAGGATTTAAAACATGTAGGATGACCCGATTATGGGGAGGAGGAGGGAACATTTAGACTAAGGAAACAGAAGTCGAGTAAGGAAAGGAGACCCGAGACGGTACTCCTATACGACAATTTATGGACCTTTCTAGACAGAACTTGGACTATTATCCCCAACCACCACCCTGAGGAAATAATGCGGTGAGAAATTCTTTCAGGACCTTTAAGTCGCTAAGCTCTCAGAGTTCCAAGGAACAAGCTGACCTAGTCGAGGCAAGAGCCGGGCTAAAGGAAATATATGAATCATTTGAGATTCTAAATGATTGACGAATCACAAAAGATTGTTTTTGTCACTTACCCTCCTAAGAGAGAGGCCACCCATTGGTGAAAGGCCAAGGAAGGCACGGAGCAAGAGATTATAATAAACTGATTTAAGTTCAGTCAATTGTTTTCAGGAAAGTACTTCCCAAGGTTATGGAGATAGTGTAAAAGCTTTAGAGCCAGAACAGAGGCAGACGAGTATGATGAATTATGAATCTAAGTTGTAAAAGTTGTCAAGATTCGTTCCAAGGACACGAATCCAGAATGACGGGATGTTTGAAATCAATGCTTATGTTGTGTTGGTTCATGAAATAATGATAAGAGAAAGGAAAATAAAAAGAAACTGAAGTGGAAAGGAATATAAAGGTAATAGAGTTTGAGGCATGATAAGGGAGTTGGGTATGAGGAAATCCTAAAGACTCGTAGCAATAGAAATAGAAAAGTATGTAATCGTCAGGATGAGGGTGATTCACCATGGGTTAAAATTGATGGTTGAAGGCATAAAAGATACATATATTTTATCCCCTGTAAGTTGGGAGGATTCGAGGAAACCTTGAGATAGTTCGAAGGATAAATAATGAGACGCGGATAGACTGAGGAGACAAGGAAGTAAGAAATTAGGAAAATTGGATGAAGGAAGTGACCTTCAAGAATGTGAACTGTAAGACCGGTGGCTTGATACCCAGAAAGGGAGACGCCATGTATGAAAGATATCCCAACATTGAGATGACTGTTGAGATAAACAACAAAAGTAAATAAGGAATTATTAAGAAGAAGTTCACGTTAAACACGACCAATATCTTCCAGAACATCCCTGTTGTCATTACCAAATTAGGCAAGCAAAGCGAAAAAAATCGTTGTTATCTTTTGGAGGCCATATGGATTGACCTCAGTTTGAATAAGGATGCTATTGTGAAATTAAGTATAGACTATCGAAGTGAGAATGAGTGAATAAGGTAATCTATCAAGTATATATGACTTGATTTATCCATGGAAGAGTGTAAGTATCTTTTAAAGGTGGAATTAAGGATAAAACCCCGATAACTTGAAATGAATCCTAGGGGAATGCATAAAGGTTGGCATTTCACCCTTAATAGGGACAACATGAGTTTTGACAGTATGAATTGGAAAGATATAAGGTAACAACAACCTTTAAGGATCAGTGGAGAAATTTTTCAGAAGTATATAGACATTGATTCTGGTATTAGTAAATGGTATCTTGATATGCCCTGTGCCTAGGGTGTACCTGATGAAGGATTTAAGGATAACCTTAGAGGTTTTACAAGGAGAAAGGTAATATTCAAAGTTCTCAAGAATAGAAATTTTGATGAAGGAAATATGACGTAATTATTATAATGCCAAGTGGGGCACGTGTTGAACCATAAGAAAGTATAGATCGATCCAATAAGGGTCGAGATTGGTGAAAACAAGAAGGACCCAAAATAAGAGATGTCATAAGTATGATAGAGAGTCAGTCGTGGCAATGTTCACATCTAAAGACTAAAGCAATGACTTATGGAAAAATGGTGATTTTTTTCTCACCAGGACTTAAGAGAAGCATTTTCACATAAGCAGTGATTGAAATGAGGTAGAAAATTTAGTTGGAGGTGGTTAAAATGACATTAATTGTAAGGAAATTTTACTATCAGGAAAGGCCAAAGAGGTGGCCAACACTTTAAGTGTAAGAGGACAATTATCGGCGCTCGTGCCAGAGGAATACAGTGATAATGGTTAATTCTGTGAAGGTTGTATTATGGTGTGAAAGATTGACATTCCTTCTGATGACTATGCGGTACTCAACCGTAATAGTAGTTTGGTAAAGATTTAATTCATGTGATCGTCGTGAGCGGGCTTTCTATCTTAGAAGGTCCTATCTTGAGATAAGCCAGGAGCATGTTACGAAAGGACTAAATGAACCTTTGAGCTTCATGTCTCCCAGTAAAGAAATATGGTTAATAATGGTATTAGCCTGCTATCGTTGCTTTGATTGAAACTCTTCTGCAATTTTATCTGCTTCATGTCATGTATGTGCGTCAGGATCAGGAATGTTCTTCACGAATCATGAATGGTGATTATGTTACCTCCTTAGAAGGATTTGATATGATATGAATGGACTCCGTATGGTTAGCTATTAAAACTTAATGGAAAATGAATGACTACAGTAGGTCAACGGTGGGCTATAGTAATGCAGGAATGATTCTGCGAGTAATGAGCCGATTACTTACAACCGTGAGAGTTGTATTGGAATGGATGTTGAGAGTGAGTACCACTAATCGGGTCGTGGTGGTGTATAAGTTATCATTGATATGCTAATTAAGTCGATTATCTACCTATTGAATACTTATTCCTTCTTATCAATAGAGAGTCGTATTACTATACGAGGAAGGTTACGATGCAAGAGTAGAATTCTAATAATGATGACGTCTAGAATGAAATCCCAGATTCGATTTTTGATGTCGAGGGAGTTTCAAAGGTGATTGTTTATAAGCTCGAGCAAGAGCATGGGTCCAGAGAATGATGGACGGAATAGTAAATATTCAGACACGTGAAATACGATGCTATAATACTTGATGTTGATATATATACGTATATGTTTTGTTCTCCTATGACAAACCTCTATAGTTCAGAGGTAGATTCCAAGCCAGATATTTTGTGGCAGTATATTTTTTATATATATACAATTCTCTTCAATTCGTTCTTTTTTCTCCTTTTCATTTCATATAAGCTGAGAAGAACAACCCTTCCAGAAGGGGAGGTATTACCGAATGACTATCTATCTGTGTGATAGAAGCCTAGTAGGATACCATCTATTGTTTAATTGCTTGTCAAGTACTAAAGGTTGGCCACCTTCTGTACTAACTATGCAATGTAACAAGTGTTCATGATCATAGTGATCTCTCAATAAATTCTTGTACTTCTATATGAAGGACCAAGCTTTCGAAGATGGAGGCAGCTAGAGATGAAGTGGTACCAAGTATGGTGGTATTCCGATTCTAACGCGTTCGTGATACTAAGGTTGACGCGATTATTAAAAGGTTATAGAACGCTAACGAGCAAAAGTGTAATCAGTATAAAATTTGGTACGGAAGATAGTAACGATTACAAACTGGAGAAGAGTGGGTATTGAGAAGCAAAAGCTGTAGATCTAGATGAGATAATGAGAGTCTGTACAATAGACTTAAAAGAAATTTGGAATGATCACTTAACGCGGATTGAGTTTTCTTACGATAATCAATCGTATGTCAGTATCGAGGTATCGCCTTATGAGATCCTTGAGGGAAGACATTGTTGATCTCCCTTATGTTAGGATGAAGTTGTAGAGCGCAAGATGCTCGGACCCGCAATAGTCCAAAGGACCAAGGATATAATAGATCTAATCAGAGGACGGCTGGTAGTAGCCTAAGATGGACATAAGAAGTATGTTGATTTGACACGAAAGGACAAAGAATAGGAAGTAGGGGACCTAGTGCTGTTATAGGTATTCCCTTGGAAAGGATGGATGTGGTTCGAAAAGAAAGGAAAGCTAAGCCCACGAATTGTTGGAACCTTGGATATATTAAGTCGTATTGGGAAGTTAACATATGAGCTAGCCTTCCCCGAACCTTAGCAAGTTCATAACGTGTTCCATGTATCAATGTTAAGGAAGTGTAATCCGGATGCCAGACAAATAGGGGCATATGAGCACATAGACATGCAACCAGACGTAACCTATATTGAGCAACCAGGAAGGGTTATAGATCAAAAATGGACAAGTTCTTAGAAGAAGGGTTATCATTCTAGTCAGGGTTTGTGGCAGAACCACAATGTGGGAAAATTGACTTGAGAGTTAGAAAGTGCAATCCTAAGAAAGTATCCCTATTCATGTTCTATCTAATTCCGGGACGGAATCCTTTTAAGGAGGGGAGACTGTAATAACCCCAAAATTTTTTCTTTTATTAATATTCTGAGGTCTTATTAGTACTCTATATGGTATATAAGTGTATGTAAAGATCGTCAGAATCCAAATCCGAACACTTTGATTTTTCCCGAAAATCCACCAGATACCGAAAGAATTGAGTATAAGGTAACATGATAAAAAGGATTTTTAGAGAGGATCATAAAAGGAATATAAAATATTGAGAAAGGTTTAGGGGAACCTAAGTAATAAGATCCCAGGTATGATCCCTTAAATGATAAACGAGAACGAAAGTTAAGCGAACCGTATAACAGATAAGCGGTCATTAGCCAAGTAATTAGGGGTTAATCAAAGAGGTTAGTGGATGATGATGTCATCACACCAACAAGAAGAAGACAAGTGTAAGAGGATGACATGAGAAAGATGACATAGGCATGGTGACATAAGCATGACAAATGGAGGGATTGGTTGGTTGATTGTGAGCCACACAATTTTTACCATGGTAACAATCTAATTAACAACAAAAGGAAGTAACCAAGCTAAACACCACACAAATCATTTAATCAAACTAGAAACATTTTTACTTCACTTTTTCTTCCCTTGCTCTCGGCCAAAACCAGAGCAGCAACTTAAAACTACCATATCTCCTTCAATACTCACTCAAATGTTGTGTTCTATAGCTCGTTAGTTCACAAGTCTCGTCCAAATAAGCATGGTAAGACCCTCATTTTTACAGTTCTTTAAATCGTACTTTTAGAAACTTCAAAACCTAATTTTGTGTTCTTGATTTCTTTGGAAAGATCAAGCTTGTAGGAGGTTAGATTAAGGCTCCCTAAGGCTTCCTAGCAACTTAAAACCTACCAAGGAAGGTATCAACTTCAAACCCTAGCTTTGATTTTATGATTCCATTAAGATTTATAGAAGCACTGTTAGTATTAAGGCTTGATCATTGATTATAAGTAGTTTTGGTGGATTTGTATTTGTTTTGAATATTGGGTCTTTGATTGGTTGGATAAATTGGTAAAACTTGGAGTTGGGGACTGAGTTTGTAGTATGATGGTTGAATATTGTTGTATTGGCGGTTGTGATTTAATTGCTGATAATTTAGAGTGTTAATTAAATTGGAAATCGTGTAAACATAAACGTCATAATTCCCGATTTTCCTTAACAGTTCTGTTCTTAACTTTAGGACCCGTGAACTCACTGAAAGATTTTAACCTTTGCCATGTTTAGATAGTTCATGTTACGAGCTTCGTTTTGATATGTGGTTCGCTTGAATCCGATGTACGGTTTAGGAGAAACGACCGTTTTAAGTAACGGCGTTTCGCGAACGAACCATTACCCCTCGCCTTACTTTGAAACCTTGGTTAAGGCCCTTAAATGACTAATTGGAGTATGAAACAATTATGTCAAGTGGACTAGGCAGTTGGTAGGGTATTCGCGAAAGCGTTGCCTTAAAATTCGTAACGGTTAATTTATTAAAAATGGTGGAGCCGAGGGTACTCGAACGACTTATGTGATTTGTTAAGCGTAGAAATGACCATAAGCAAAAGTTAGAGTTCAATTGGTTAAAGTCTAGTTTCCTAAGCGACCGTGGTTTAATTCTGGCTTATGTTGTTGTTCATAGGTTATCGGACCCACTCTAAGCTTAAGTCTATCCCGGAGCACTCAGGCAAGTTTTCTATCCGTTATACTATTGTTCTGATGTAAATATATGTATATGCATTATCTTGTGATAAGTGCATGATTGTTATTAGCAAATTTTGCGATATATTGGAGCATGCTGATATGGTATATATGCATGTCTGTTTCGTAATATTGATATCTAATTGTTGATTCAAATGCTTATAAGTTGCATAATACCTATGCTAGAGATAAGCAGTGGTTGCGTATACCCTTAGTATATGGGACCCAAAGGTGAACATTTTCTAAACCGGGAGTCGATGTTCCTGAGTATAATATATATATATATATATTTATATATATATGGATATAGTTTTCAAAACTATTAATCGAATAAGGTTTATTCGATAACTTTATTTTATTTAATGAATATTATTTTGAATATTCATTCGAGGACTTATGACTCTGCTTACTTTATTTAATGAATATTATTTTGAATATTCATTCGAGGACTTATGACTCCACTTACTTTATTTAATGAATATTATTTTGAATATTTAATCGAGGACTTATGACTCCGCTTATTTTATTAAATAATATTCTTTATTTTATTAAAGAATAATGTTTCGATAATCAAACTTATTTTCGATTATTCAAATAAAGATCGTGCTTTCGTATAAGTATATCTTTGGTTATTTTTTATTCATTTCAAGTATGAGTTTTTTTAAAACTTCTACTTCAATTATTTTTATAAAGATTATCCTTTATGGGAATATTATTTAATAATAATATTCAGATATTTTCTAATATATCGGGACTGATTTATTTCATTAAATCAGTATTACTCCAAATATTCATAAAAATGTTTTCGAGTCTTCAAAATAATTTTTAAAAGTTAGAGCGGATCCCAAAACTCATTTTGATATTTAAGATCTTCCCTTCGAAGGCGATTTAAATACTCGCTTAAAACCTAAGGGATCCGACTAAGTGGTGTATTTTACATTCGCAACGAGGTTGCTGTTTTAAGAAAAAATCTTGATTACTTGCCCATCGTTCGGGAAGTAAGTTCATCTATTTGAGTCGGCATAAGCAACATGGGCTCAGTGGTCGTCCATGAAAGTGTAAGTGGCTCAGTGGGAGTCCATCAAATGCGTAAGTGGCTGAGTGGCGGTCCGGCATAAGGTCCTATTGCGGCCAGGGTGATGACCAGTGGGGAATTCGTCCATCTACTAGTAGAAAAGGTTACTTATTGGTATCTTTACCTGATCAGCAAGATATCAGGTTTATGCCAAGGTTTTCTCCTTTCCAAAATTCATTGGATATTGCAACTATGTTTATAATTTTCATAACAGAGGTTTTCAAGGAGTGTATGAAATGTATATATATAGGTGTATATATATATCGGGAATTAATGAAGTATCTCGTAACTTCATTTCTTTCAAATGATATTTCAAAGATTGAATCTATTCAAGTCTTATCTTGTAGTCTCATCAGTGTGATGAACTTTTGAAATTAATTATAACTTGAACGATGGTAGTTCAAGTAGTATTCGGAAAAGATATAAGTATATTGGAGTATCTTGTAACTTCATCTTTTGAACTTATATCTAGTAAATGATTTTCTTATGCATGTCAAAGATTTTCAGAAAAACGTTGAGACAAGGTTAGATATATGAGATCACCTTGCAACGATATTTTTATACAGTTATAAAATGGAACTCTATGTATATTATACATGTTAGAGGATTTCAAAGATTGTGAATATATATGTATGTATATACTGAATATTTTGCGACTTGGTCGCATTAATATATCAACTTGGTTCATTTCTTCTTAACCAAGACTTTCTTGAGTACTATGAGAATGTTCATATATTATACATACTATTTTCGGTGGGCTTGTTTCTCACCCTTGCTTTCTTCTTTCATCACACAACATCAGATAGACAAGATGAACAGGACCAAGCTCCCAATTAGTGAGCGGATAGGAAACGTTCCACAGTTTCCTATAGGCGTTGATGTTGCTGTAGCTGAGGTAGGAACTACCAATAGGCTAGGCTTTCAACTTTTGATGTACCAGACTTATGTATCTTTATGAATTGTAATAATGGCAAAGAAATGTAAATTTATTCAGAAACCCTTTTAAGGTGTAATGGCATATAATTGTGGAACAAAATGACTCGTGTTATTTTTGGATATTCATCTCTGAGACTATAACTTATGGTGTGTGTGTTTATTATGGGGTCACAGTACGGAGTAGTTGATTGTTTATTAAAATTGGGTGTTATTAAGGGAAATGGAACTCGTGACAACCCGGATCCCCGACCCCGGATTTGGGGGTGTTACAAATCTTCTCGTCTGAATCACCGTTAGAAACTTCTTATCTTTCCTCTTTCCTTTGAATATCACTTCGACTCCATCCTTGGTTCTCAATTTCACTTTCTTATTTCTGCACTTGATTTGCACATCATGGTTTGCTAAGTAATCCATTCCGAGAATAACGTCGAATTCTCCTAACTTAAACGAAATTAAGTTAGCAGAAAAGTGTCGACCTTATATACCGATATCGCATTTGGGACAAATTCTATCGACAATTACTCTTTCCTAATTTGCTACTTCTATAATCAAGTTAGATTCTAAAGGGTACGCATTTGACTACTACTGAATTTATAGCAAGCGTGCCTGCTACCACATCCAGATCTTGCACTACATCTTTCATGGTCATATTGAATGTTTGCGCCCTTGGCTGAACTATTTGTTCTGGTGGAGGCGCTGGTCCAGCCATCCTAAGAACATTTGCCTTCTGAACAGGCTCCTTACAATTCCTTGCCATATGGCCAACTTTTCCATACTTAAAATAAGTCAACTCCGGCTTTCCCGAACCACCTGTGCATTCAGATGAATAATGTCATTTCTAGTTACACTTGAAACACGTCACGTTGAGCTTATTATATCTCCCAGGGTGTCTCTTTCCGCAAGTCTTGCACTCCTGAATGTGGGGTTTACTCTCTTTCGTCGACTAACCAACTTCCTGAAAACGATTCTTTTGTCCCCCATTTTTGGGCTTAAACTTCTGGAGTTTCTGATTCTGACTTCCAACATTCCTTCCAAACTTTCCTCTAAACTTGGTACTTCCCTGATCTTGTTCTGAATCCTTAAACTTCCTTTTATTTCCTTCACTTTCCCTTTTAGTTGTTTCTCTTTCTGCTTCTACGATCATGGCTTTCTGTACTAAAGCAGCGTAAGTCCTTATCTCAAGAAGAACCACTTGACTACGAATCCATGGCTTAAGTCCTTGTTGAAACCTTTTAGCTTTATTCACTTTTGTATTCACATACTCGGGCACAAACCTTGCTAACTCTGAAAACTTCACTTCAGACTCTGCTACCGTCATGTTCTCCTGCTTTAAATCCAGAAATCTCATCTCTAACTGGTCTTGCATGTAACTTGGTAAGTACTTCTCCAAGAATAGCTCCGTAAACTTCTGCCAAGAAATGCCTTAGTAAATTTCCACTAGTAACTAGCTTTATCCTTAATGTAATAACTTGTATACGACACCTTCTTATTGTCCTTAACTTCCGCTAACTCAAAGGCTTTCTCCATTTCCCTTAACCAGGACTAAGCTTTAATCGGATCCCGAAAACCTACAAACTCTGGGGGATGAACAAATTGAAAATGTTTGAAGTTCTTGACTCTAGGAGTTGAGGGTTGTTGCAAAAGTTAGAAGAGTCGGTTCATCATTGGACTGTCTTTTTTTGCTTTTGGTTTTGAGTTTGAGTTTCTTCTCCTTGGTGATTTGGTGATGTGACCATTTTATAAACCTGATGAGAAATTATTTAGCAATATGATAGCATGGTATACATAACAATAAAGATTCTTTCCGAAATAGTTTTGCGGGTTTTAAGTTTTATCCAGTTGCTCATGCAATCCTATCACTACATAATTCACTCACCGGTTAGGGTTCTCACATGACATAAGGTATATTATCACAAGGATATTTGAAGATGGTTTTATTGGGAGAAAGGATATGTAAAACAGTTTATGAAACTTAAGTTTTTACAATATAGAAACAAGATGCATAGATAGATAATTTATAGAGTTCATCAGTTTCTTGCAAGATAACCACGGTACATAGATAAATAGTTCCAATATAGTAAGTTCTGGGAATAAGGTACAACAACATAGCAGGGTTAAATTAAGGAAAAACTGGAAAATATCCTACAATCAACCCATAAATTCTACCTAGCTACTACTACTACAACCAACACTAAGTACTGAAGTACAATAAAACATGAAAAGAAAAAGGGATCCCGTCATCTGACCAAGTATCCTAAAGCTTACCGGCGCTGAAAAGGAACAACCATAACAACTACGGGCTCTACCAGATATCCCGTATGATCTCTCAATCTCAATAGCCATCAAAATCAAGAATCTCCCTCAACATTGACATCATCCAACGAATGATCTTATGAACCCTCTGGGCCTTGGCCTCAGCATCACTGGAAGATGGTCCCTCATCCAACCATCTACGGGCAACCTGCTCCACCATCTCAATATGAACTCTCCACTGACCGACATCTGCTGCCTAGGATCACGTACCAACCTATCTACCAATGCTCCCAACTCAGGGATACGAGAATACACAAAGTCTCGATCCTGGGCTAGCTTACTCCCAACATGGGCAGGCACAGGTGGAGCAGGCTCTTGCTCAGGGGCTGGGGTCCCTGGAACTGGTCTCAGGGGAGAAACATGCATAGGGTCTTACTGAACTCAGACGGATCATCCTCAGGGTCTGAACTAATATACATGGGCTCCACTGATGGGGGTGGAATAGAGTCCATTAGGAACCAGGAAACAAACTATCCTCAGAATCAGCATCACTACCCCTACTAGGGTCCTGAGATGAAACATAAAACAACATCCAAGAAAACTGCATTAGGGTTAAAATAAAACCTCCAACTGACTCAATGCCCTACCTCTTTTTATCACCTTAACCTATTTATTCAGCTCAGACTATACCTAATAGTCTAACTCAACTCTATATGAGTCGAATACTCTCGCAATATTAATTATCCAAATACCCCTTTATCCTAACTTGTCTTAGGGACTAGATCATGTAGCTCAGATACCAACTTATGATGCCCTCAATCTCGGGGTTAGGATATAAGGACCCAGACACCAATATATTAATACTATAATAGTAAAAAAATAATAAACCCTAATACTAACAGTATCTAAACATGATAAAGTATGAGACAAGATTACAACTACCAACCAGAAAATAATATTATTGAAACCGAACATATAAATAAATTCAATTTATTCAATTCCGACTTGGAATCGACAAATAACCCAAAAGGATCTAATTCAACTATTACACTTCCCACCATCGCTTGCTCACACAGCATCTACCTGATCTGGCATATGAAATCCTACAACACGGTAAGAACCACCAGGAACACCCTTACGAGCAGTGCGTCTAAGTCTGGCCATCTTCTCGCTTAATTTCCATGGTTAATCAAAGCAAATAAATAAGCAAAGACGCTCAGCAAGTAACTATATAGCAGTTATAAATATCAACGTAAACAACATTAACTGAGGCATTCTATTTCTGCATAAAATTGAACGAGGTGGCAATATTATTTTAACAACTAGGTAAAGGCTTTGAAAAAGATTCCGGACTTTCAAGATTCAAAGTTTAGGAGAAAACTGACATTCATCAAAAATTAACAACATGGCTCACAAGGAGTTTCTCATTTCAAAGGAAGCAGTCATTCAAGCTTCGAGGATCAATAACAACTTAAAGTGACATGGTTCTCGATCAAACTTCATTACTTTGAGGTAGATACTACTCATTTTGTTCATTTCAAGTAATTAAGCAAGACGTTTTATCAAAGATATACATTACCCTTTTTATAAAACATTAAAGAACCCTTGATTGGAATATCCATCTTTTAAATATAATACGGGTGATCAGCCCGTACTGACCTCCATCCGGTCATGAAGATACCTATGGCATTATTTCATCCTTATAGTGTACTAGCCCCGCGAGCCTCTTATACAACAGGACTAGTCCCACTAGCTTCTTACGTCTCTATCCAATCTTCAAGGAATATATTTGGAAAACCTTTGCGTTGGAATACAAGAAAGTTTATCTAAATTCAGTTTTAACATTACCGATAAATGAAATCATTTGGACTCTTTCAAGTCGAAAGTCATTTTTAAGTTCAATTTAAGAATTCAAGGAAAGTAAACAAATCGAAAATAAAAGGGAATCGTAAGTTAAAGATTTTGATCAATCGTTGAACAAGTGTATAAGTTTGCAATAAGGATAGTTCCAAAGAACGATACGTAACAAGATATAAGTGAAAGAGATATGTCCTAAGTCCAATCATGTATGAGGATTTAGGAATAACTTTTATGTAATCTGTTTTGATTTCATTGATATTAATAAAAGACTAGTTTTGTTTTTTTATTGCGGGCTCTATCTATTTAAATGTTTAAATAAGATATACCACAGTTTAGAATAAAGCTTTTTATAGATTGTGATGAGATCATAATAATGAGACCTAAAAGATGATAACTCTAAACTTAAATAGTTCCTGGTCGTAGGATTACTAACTGGTAATTAATAATCTGCAAAGATCGGTACATACTATGCTTGCTTCATTATGAAGGATGTCTGTTCTCATAGACATTTGTGTGGTGACACTATAGCTAGTATGTAGGTGCTTATTATAGAATAAGTTCACTGAACATGACTCACACAGCTGAACAACTGATGGAGTTCACTCACGTGTCAGCAGTTGTTCATATAGTGATAGTTGTACAAGTATCCTCAGACTTGAGGTCATCATAGTCATCTTGTGTACACTGAACTATGCTTTGGTTTAGTTCTTAGTCTCAAGGGACAATTATAAGGGCTCTACTGGGTATAGGAATTTGTACACGAAGATAGTGTATGATCAATAAAGTATCTACCCCTTCCAGTATAGGAAGAGAATGTTCAATGCTGATCCACTTATGTTAGTTCAGGAATCTCTGGCCAGAGTGAATGAAATTAGAAAGGAGTTTCTAATTTACATTAAATAGAACTAAGCATAGTGAATGGGAAAGCAAGTGATTAAATAAGATAGGCTTGACACAAGTTCCATGCCTTGTATTTAATCGTGACATTGCAGGGTAGAAGGAATTAATTGTACGGTAACTACTCACTGAATAGGTTCTTGGTATTTTAAGCAGTGAATTTGTATTATCCGGATAGTCGTGATATGCTGAGAAGTATCCCTCACGATGTAGAATAAATATGATTAATTAATTAATCATATTTAATGAATTAGAGAATTTATATAAATAATGATAAAATAGTTTTATCATTATTTATTTCTACTACCGGCTTAATATTGAACCTACAGGGTCACACCATAAAAGAGAATGATTTAATGGTGGAGGAATTAATTAATAATGGCTGATAATTATTTATTTATGAAATAAATAATTAATTGGCAAATTTAATAATTGATTAAATGAGATTTAATTGATTATAAATTAATTAATAAAAGGTTCTTAATATTATTAATTAAGAATTTAATTTTTGGAAATTAAATCAAGTGAGAGAATTATTTCTAAAGAGTTTAGAAAAAGGATTAATAATTAAAAGGGGTTTTAATTATTAGTGAGAATAATAAAGGGTTAATAATAATAATATTTTATGGGAAAATTTTCAGCTGAAAATTTTGCCTATAAATATACTATTATAAACCCTATTTTTGCCTAAACTAAAAAGATTTACAAAACCCTAATTCTCTCCATCTCCTCCTCCTTCATTACATCATTTTCTTGGTGGATACCGGTGGAGTGCTTCACACTTTAGGAGCAGCTGCTAAGGATCTCCGTTCATCATTTTTGGATCGCCATTAAAGACCTCCATCTTTCCATTAACGTAAAGCTTCTTAAGGTAAACATACCGAACTATGAATTAAATATTATTTTTCGCATGGATCCTGCGGAGGGTTTCGGTTTTTTTAAGATTTAAATTTACATTTTCGCTGCGTTTATGTGCTAAAAACCCTTCAATAAGGAATAACAGGGCATCTCGGTTAACAAGATATAACATGTGAAAAGCTCATAAATCTCTTTTTAGGGTCAATGATTAATAAGATATGAGGATAGGGTAACAAGTTCTATAAACAAGGGGTTACTGTTAGGGATTTATGAGCTACTGCCACCTACGACCTCCTTTCCTTTACTATCATGAATGCCTGCGCTATCCAAATCTACAATACAACATAAAACCCTAATTAGATACTCGATCAACTCTTGATGTTTCTCGGAACGTCTAATGTTTACCCCAATCGCAATAACACTTTACTTAGTACTCACAAACATAGTCACATAGCACATAATACGATATGCTTATATACTCTTTAAATATTAACCATAAGTCCTTTCAATCAACTCTATAATATGCACTTATCACTTATGCAAGCAAACCCTAGTTAACATATAACCACTTAACATCAAACACTTATCCTTTTTCCTTTTTATCAAAATTCGAACCAACACAACATGATAAAATTAAATAAATCTTTTATAAAACTAACATGCAATCACTTAACATTACATGCATACTTCTAGATTAAAATCCCAACAAATTATCAATTCAAACTCAAACTTAAGTACACCATACAACCAAAATCATGAATCATATCAATTGATCAAGTAATTTGAACTATTTTCTTTTTAAAATCAGAGCATCATTTGGCCATATTCAACCAAAATAATAAGTAACTACCCAACTTGGCATGCAAGGTCAAAAACCAAGAATCACACTTATTATAAATCAAAAAACATTTGATAATCAACCATCTAAACCATTTTCTTTGGAAAAAAACGCGAAACCAAACACAAAATTTAAACTAAATTTTAGCACGCATTTATAATTTTCAACATGCACACTCTCTAAATCACAATTTAATCTTAACCCAAATTAAACTATAAACATTCATCAATTTATCCTAATTTAACAACTATTTTTGAATTAATTTCTTTAAAAAACCGAAAATAATTATCGAATTTTCAAAAATTAATAAATACAACATTCGAAATCGAGTTTTTTGGACTACTAGGGCTCGGTCGAAGCATCATATCTCACCATCGGTTCGCCGGAGTTCATCACCGGTGGCGGCAAGGGTTCGGGATTGCCGGAATTCGGCCCCCAACTCAAAACCTCACTGATTACACATAAAATCAGAGCAACAACGACATGCAAGCATTCAACATCAAAGTTCTGCAAGGATTCGAGCATAAATCGAAGTAAAGGCAACAACTCGGGGGCTTCTCTCAGAAGCGAACACAATACACACACATACACAAACATGAAAACATATATATAAGGTATGCGGAGCTTGAATCTTGAACATAAATGAAGGTTTAATGGAAGATTTAATGAGAGAGAGGGAGAGATTACCGAGAGAGAGAAAGAGAGTTCGAGAGTGAGAGAGAGAGCGAGAGAGAACCGAGAACGGTGAAAAGAAAGGGAAGAAGGGGGAAGGGAGGGAGTATATATATAAAACATTTCAGGGGAGTTTTGGTCATTTACAAATCCCTCTTCCTTTTATTATATTTTTAATTTACAAACTAATTGTAATATTGCAATTTATCCACATTCCACTCACAAATAATTAAATCTTTGATTTTTACAAACTAAAACATAAAATTAGCTCCTCACTTTTATTTTTAAATAATTTTTTAAGCGAATAGATTATTGATTATGGATTTTACAAATAATCCCAAAATAATATAATTACACTTCATAAAATCATTTTAAATTATCAGATCATCCAAATAAATCTAACTATCACTTTTAAAAGTCCCTTTGACTATTTTAAGAATAATAAAACAATCACACCTTGATCACATTTCTATAATTCACAAAAATGTTTAAAGATCAATAAAATCCTTATAAATCCTTTTAAAAACATTTACAATTCCATAGATCTCAGATTCGAACACACATATATCAAATAACATGCAAATACACAAGATCATCAAATATATTTCACATTCGTACTCTTAAACACCTTAATACCTTTTACAAAACGGGTTCCGTTCAACTTGACGGCCCAACAACACAGCTTAAGCCCTTAGATGACTCATCAAACTTGAACGAGTTATTTTACGTTATCAGTTACTATTATACAACAATGACAAGCAAACCACAAAATCATTTAACCTTCTATTTATTCACATAAATTCACAATTATAGCACAAAACTATACTTTATTCACTTAAATACATCGCGAAAAATCCCAGACGCTACAGTATAAAGTTGCACAAGCCAATAGGTAGACCAAAAACTAATGGGTAAACCGAAATTCGATTCACCTTATCAATACTTCTTAATAAATAATAATTATGAGGCTAAATTTGTCATTTCACACTGATTAAAATGTATCATGAATTTACAAGTTAATAAAATGTCTCATATTGGCCCCAAGTTGAGTTATTATTAATATAACATTAGCCCGTGCTTAGCACGTTTCTTTATCTAGCAATATTTCATAATGCATAGCGTATATTTTTTCAATTTCAGTTTGCACGTATTTTGTTAGAAATAAAATATACAACCCCTAATAATTTACAATAATGTCAGTGCAAACAACTTATTCTCAATCATTGTCTAGCATGTTCAGTGATTGTATATCATGCCACGTTACATTTTCCTTTTTTAGGTGTTGATGATTCAGGTGATTTGACAAATATTTTGGTTTTATGTGATCTCTGAGTTAAAGATTGTTGATATTATTGTAATTTGTGTAGTTTTGGTATATATGGATGTAAAGTGATTGAAAGTGTCAGAAAAATTAGTTTATGATTATATTCCTTTTAAAAGTATGAAAATATTTTTATAATCCTTTTAGATATTTATATGATTAATTTAATTGTTATTCTTTAAATAACATAAAGAAATATCAAATCAAGTCATATAATTTAGTGAATTCATAAATTTTATTCATACATTGTAATTCTAAATATAAAAGTAAAGCATATTTTTCTAATAAATGAAATATTTAGAAAAAAGTTGGTTGGGAACTACACTCATAAATTGTAATAATTTGGACCGAGTTTTGAATATTTTTTAATAACGTGGGCAAGTCCCTGACAAGTCACCAAAATCGATCTAGCAACTTTAATCAGCATTATTTATTAACTTAAAATTATAAAAGTCGCTAACGAATTTATTCATATGAATGTAGCATTTTAGAAACACCCCATTTCATACATGTCCTCATCGAACCAACAAACAAACATACAAAATTCTATAGTAAAAAAATACATTTTAGCTCGATAAGGGTGTGACACCATTTATGAAAAAGGTCAAATTTTGAGTATTTTTAAAAAATGAATGACATTCCGATGTTGAGTTTAAAATAAATATATTTGTCCAAATAAAAATTCAAAAATAGTTATACTTGTAAATACACTTAATAGTACTCCTCTTATCTCATAATTGTTGACTTTTTTCACTTTTACGATTATTATTTCCCTAAATGACTAAAATATAATATTTTATTCTCTTAGAATTAAATTAAATATATTTTTAAATAATATAATTTTAATAATTATTTTCTATTTTATATGTATCCATTTTCAATTTTTTGTCAATATAAATTTATTAAATAATTAGAAATATCTAATTAAAATATTACAATTATTTATACATAGCAAAAATTTACTACTAATACCATTTCACTAAGTTGAAAGATTTAAAATATGTAATTTGACTACATAATTGATAGGGAGTAAAATAAGCGTTGGTTATGTAATTAATATCGTATTAATTATGCCCGATTTGGGCCGACAATAAAGCCCATTATAAAGGGCCCAAAACCCTGAATATTAATTAATTTCGTAATCGATTAATATGGGATAAATCAGCTGATAAGTAGAATCCAAGTAAAGACACAATTCCTTGGAGATTGGCCTCCAAGAAATCTCATAGGACTTCCTAGGACTCCAAAGTCCACTCTAATTTAGAGACTTGTCCACCAAGTCTCTTAACCCTAACCTGATTAAAAGGCATCCCATGCCTATATAAAGGGGTCTCACCCCAAAAATCAAAACTACATTTTTTGATTTGATCCTTGGCATATATCGAGGTACGTAGGCATCTTGTTAAGGCAGATCGAGTCATGAAGCACAAGAGCAGTCAAATTGAGCCTCCAAGCTCACAAACCCTAGCAATAAATACACCCTAAATTTTTATCTATAACATTTGGCGCCGACTGTGGGGGAGCATAACAACAACCATGGTGAGAACATAGAGTAGAAATAACGCATCTGAAGGAACACCAGCTGGAACAGCTCAAACGATTTCATCAGTGATGGAGATACCTCCACACTCATCCTATACCTCCACCCAAGGTGGAACCCCAATAGGGGCAATTGAGCCTCAGCCACAAAGAACGAATCCCCATGCTCCTCAAGAAACGAATTCCCAATTTCAGCAGCTACATGCACCTGTGAATTCTCAACCCGTTGGGTATGAATATTCAACTATTGTGACCACTAACCCCTCTTACGGAATGCCCCTATACCCCGAGGTTGGAGGAAGTGGACATGCTAATCGGAGTGATGCATGAGGGCAGACACCCCCTACATACGCGGTTTGGCTCCTATTCCAGAGGACCAAGAATTCTCTGGACCTTACACCGAAAGAGATACCGAATCTTCAGATGACGATGTGGCTCCAAGGAGGAGGCGTGCCGGTAAAGAATCAATGCCTAATGCTAATCAACGCTCCATAACCATATGAGGAAAGAATATCCAAGAAGTGCAGAGAGGATCAGGGCTCATAAAGCGAAGATACAAAGACTGAAGCATGACCTGGAGGCGCATCTAAGACCCCCGTTACCTCCAAGGAGGAGAAATCCTCCTTCAATCATAGACCTGGATGGTCCAATACCAAGAAGGGTTGTTGTCCCAAAGGCTGATCTAAGTGATCTTCTGCCTCTAGGAGATCCTGATGATCCAACTCCACCATTCACTGAAGAGATAATGAATGTCCATATCTCAAAGAAGTTTAAGATGCCCACCATCAAAGCTTATGATGGCACTAGAGATCCCGCTAATCATATTAGAACATTCTCTAGTGCACTGTTGTTACAGCCCGTGAACGACGCTATTAAGTGTCGGGCTTGTCCTCAAACCCTGTCAGGAATGGCTCAAAGGTGGTACAGCCGTTTGCATCCAAATTCAATTGAATCCTTTAGAGACTTGGAGTCAAGCTTTCATTAAGCAGTTCATCAGTGGAAGAGTGCATGAGAAGAGTTCAACATCCCTCATGAGCATTGTGTAGGGAGCAAAGGAGTCCTTGAGAGACTATCTAAACCGTTTCACCAAAGAAGCTTTGAAGGTCCCAGACCTTGATGACAAGGTAGCTATGATAGCATTGCAGCAAGGAACTAGGGACGAGTTCTTAAAGATGTCATTAGCCAAGCACCCCCCTGAAAGCATGTTGCAGCTCCAAGATAGGGTCGGAAAGTATATCAAAGTATAGGAAAGCATGATGAAGACGGTAGTGAATAACGAGCCCGCTGGTGACAAGAAGCAAAAGACTGATCTAGAATATAATGCTAAGGACAAGTATCCTAAAACTGAGTAAAACGTTGATTCAACCCCGAAGAAGGGAGGACCAGAACAAAAGTTCACCGAATATACTAAACTAAATGCTCCTAGAAGTCAGATCTTAATAAAAATCGAAAGAGATAGGGATGTTTATTGGCCTAAGCCCCTGAAGGCTGATCCTACTAAGATAGATAAGAGCAAATATTGTAGATTTCACAAGGATGTTGGTCATGATATCGATGAATGTATGCAACTGAAAGATGAAATAGAATTCCTCATTAGAAAAGGAAGGCTGAGAAAGTATACTGGAGATGGAGGAGATAGAAGTAATAATGGAAGAAGGAACTTTGATGATCGCAAAAGGGATCAGGATGATCAGGGGTGCAATCCCCAACCCAGGGGATCGGTGATAAACACAATCTTTGGAGCACCTCAACCCCGAGGGCCAGTGATAAATACAATCTTCGGAGGACCGACTGCTACTGGTTCATCTAAAAACTCGAGGAAAGAATATACTAGAGAAGTTATGCATATTGTCGGAGAATCCCCAAAGAGGGCTAGGAAAGGAGTAGCAATAATGTTCGATGAATTTGATTTAGAGGGTGTCAAATTCCCTCATGAGGATCCTCTGGTTATAACACCGATAATAGGGAACATCACGGTGAAGAGAATCCTCGTAGATAATGGAGCTTCGGTGGATATCTTACTCCATGATGCCTTTATAAGGATCGGTTACAATGATTCTCAGTTAACCCCAACTGATATGCCAATATATGGTTTCGCTGGAGTCGAGTGCCCCATTGAGGGAATAATTAAGTTACCCCTAACTATAGGTCAGGAATTAAGGAAAGCAACACAGACGTTGGACTTTGTAGTGGTAAAGGCTGGATTAACTTACAATACAATCATGGGATGAACAAGAATACATGCTTTCAAGGCAGTCTCCTCTTCTTACCATTCAGTGATGAAGTTTCCCACCCGAAACGGGATTGGAGAAGAGAGAGGAGATCAAAAGATGGCAAGGAGTTGTTATGTGGCCTCTCTTAGGGCTGATGAAGTTGGGGGCAGGTTTTGCCTATTGAAGATCTGGATATCCGCAAGAATGATGAGAAAAGAGGGAAGCCAGCAGAAGACTTGGTTTCGATTTCTTTGGCTTATGAGGATCCTGAGAAAGTAACTTTCATTAGAGCGTTACTAGAGGAGCCCCTTAGAGGGAAGTTGGTGAGGTTTTTTATAAGAGAATAGTGATGTATTTGCATGGTCAGCAGCTGATATGCCTGGCATAGACCCGGAACTGATCACTCACAAATTGAACGTAGATCCAAATCAAAAGACGGTGAAGCAAAAGAAAAGGAGTTTTTCCCCTGACAGGCAGGAGGCAATCAAGCAAGAAGTAGAAAAGCTCTTAGAGGTTGGTTTAATTGAAGAGATAAAATTTTGGGAATGGTTAGCAAACCCTGTAATGGTACAGAAGGCTAATGGAAAATGGAGAATGAGCGTGGATTTTACTGATCTGAATGATGCATGCCCGAAGGATTATTTTCCGCTGCCAAGAATATATACATTGATAGATACGACCGCTGGTAATGAGATGCTTAGTTTTATGGATGAATTCAGTGGATATAATCAGATTAAGATGCATAAGGATGACATCCCAAAGGTATCATTCATCACTGACTTTGGTGTTTTTTGTAATCTTGTTATGGCGTTTGGCCTTAAGAATGTAGGAGCTACCTATCAAAGGTTGGTAAATAAGATTTTTAAGGATCTTATTGGCAAAACTATGGAATTTTATGTCGATGACATGTTAGTCAAAAGTCTGGTGAAGATCGACCACATAACCCATTTGAGGAAAGCTTTTGAGGTCCTGAGATATCACAAAATGATGCTAAATCCTGCAAAGTGTGCTTTCGGAGTGGGATCTGGAAAGTTTTTGGGATTGATGGTCTCCAAGAGAAGAATAGAGGCCAATCCCGAAAAATTAAAAGCTATCCTGGATATGGAATCACCATGTTCCATAAAGGACGTTCAGAAACTCACTGGAAAAGTTGCGGCTCTAGGACGATTCATCTCCAAATCCGGAGACAGGTGCTTGTCATTCTTCAAATCTTTGAAGAAAGTAAAGATTTCATATGGACTGAGGAAAGTCATGAAGCATTTGAAGAATTGAAGAAATATATGATTCAAGCCTCGTTGTTGGCCAAACCAGCCCTGAATGAAATTTATACTTATATTTGGCTATTTCTGAAAATGCCTTGAGCGTTGTATTGGTTAAGGAGGAACTTAAAGTCCAGAAAATCATATATTATGTCAGTAAGATTCTGCACGAAGCTGAGTTGAATTATACGACTATCAAAAAATTTGCTTTAGCCCTACTTATGGCATCAGGGAAGTTACGTCCTTACTTCCAAGCTCATAAAATTGAAGTGCTATCAAATTAGCCTTTGAGAAACATCTGTTAGATATATTTGATAATGTCATGGCTAATATAATTTATGTTTAGATTTCAGATCTTATTTAACAGGACAAATCAGTACTTAACTGTTGATCAGTACTTATACTGGAAGTCAGGACTTAAGGATATCAGTACTTATATTATCAGGAGATAATCATCAGAAGTTAGATATCAGAACTTCAGTGCTGAAGGATGATCAGAGAAGGACAGTAGCTAATTAAAGGAAAGAAGATCGAGATAAACATAAGAAGAGATATGCATGAAGAAGGAATTTCGTGAAGAATGGAATACTTGGAAGAAAAGATATCTGATTGATATATTTTAGGAAGCAGAATTATATTCCATATCAATTAGCGATTATCTTGTAACTGTGTAGTATATAAACACAGACATAGGGTTTACACTAAAAGTGTTATCATATATTCGAGAAGATTATTCATTGTAACCCTAGCAGCTCTCGTGATATTTGTTCATCACTGAGAGGTAACAGTTCCATACTATAACAGAGTTTATTGTTTCAATAAAGTTTGTTTTCTGTTATTTAATATATTAAAGTTCGATTTGATTGTATTATACACTGTATTCACCCCCTCTACAGTGTGTGTGACCTAACAAGTGATATCAGAGCCAATCTGTTAACACACATACAACTAAAGATCCAAACACAATCATGTCTGACACAGAAACTCCAACTAAGCCTACCAAAACTGAAGAACCTCCAAAGCCACAAATTCAAATTCGGTATGAGACTATCAGGGTTCCCATACTGAGACCATCTGAATATCCCATATGGAAGGTAAGGATGAGCATGTTCCTGAAAGCAACAGATCCAGAATACCTTGATAGAATCAAGGAAGGGCCTCACAAACCAACCAAGCTCGCTGTTACAGTTGCAGGTGAAGCAGCAAAGACCGTACCAAAGGAGAAGAGTGATTATACTGCTGAAGATATAGCATCAATTGCTAAGGATGCCAAGGTACGACACTTACTGCATAGTGCCATTGATAATGTAATGTCAAACAGGGTAATCAACTGCAAGACTGCTAAGGAGATATGGGATGCTCTGGAAACAAGGTGTCAGGGAACTGACACAATTAAGAAGAACAGGAAGACAATACTCACTCAAGAGTATGAACACTTTGACTCAAAGACTAATGAGTCATTGAATGATTTATATGATAGATTTGTCAAACTTTTGAATGATTTGTCATTGGTTGATAAAGAGTATGATCTTGAAGATTCAAACCTTAAGTTCCTGTTAGCTCTTCCTGAATGCTGGGATTTGAAGGCAACGACAATAAGAGACAACTACAATCTTGATGAAACAACTCTTGACGAAATCTATGGAATGCTCAAGACTCATGAGCTTGAGATGGAACAAAGAAGCAAGAGGAAAGGAGGAAAGTCAAGGACAGTTGCTCTTAAGGCTGAAGAAGAATTCCCCAAAGCAGCTTCCTCAAGGAAAGACAAGGGTAAAGCTCTTGTCATAACGTCTGAAACTGAGTCATC
The DNA here is from genome assembly GCF_009905375.1 of Apium graveolens. NCBI lineage: Eukaryota > Viridiplantae > Streptophyta > Magnoliopsida > Apiales > Apiaceae > Apium > Apium graveolens. The sequence goes on along the minus strand of NC_133655.1, from coordinate 224,117,046 downwards.
AAGTTCTGAAAGTAATGATGACTCAGATTCTGAAAGCTTTCCTGAGACTGATGCTGATGAGGAGATGATGAAGCTGTGTGCTCTTATGGTGAAAGGAATCACAAAGATTGCATACAGGAAGTTTAGGAAGGGAAAGAAGTTTTCCAGAAAAGGCATAAGTTCTGATAAGAAGAATTTCAGAAGATCTGAAGGCAGCAGAGGAAAGTCTGACAGAGGAGATTACACCAATGTTAAATGCTATAACTGTGGTGAGAAAGGCCACATATCTCCTGATTGCAAGAAGGTAAAAGGTGACAAAGGCAAGGCTCTTGTCACAAAGCAGAAAAGCTGGACAGACACCTCAGACTCTGAAAGTGAGGAAAACTATGCATTGATGGCAAATGCTGATAAAGAAAGTGCTGAGAGCAGTTCTGAAGCTGCTGAAACAAAGGTACCTCAGACTACTTATGCTTTTCATACTGATGATATTAATGAGTTGAGAAGATATCTTAAAACCATGTTTGTTAGTTATAGAGATCAAACTTTAACATGTGAAAGATTAACTTCTGAAAATCTTGCATTTAAGAAAAGAAATGATTTCTTAGAAAAAGAGTTAGTCATGTTCCATCAAACTCAGAAGGATAGAGATGATGCTTTTTATGTTAGGGATGAAGTGCTAAAAATGAATGAATCTCTAAAAACTGAGTTAGAAAAGGAAAGAGAGATTATCAGGACTTGGACTAACTCTGGCAAAACAACTCAAAATTTGCTAAGTAGTGGAAACTGGAAAGAGGGCTTAGGTTATGGAGAAGATAAGAATGATAAAGGAACTGAAGAAATTAAGCATGTTGATAAGCAAAAGCCAAAGTTAAAACCAGTTAAGTTTGTAACTGAAAAGTCTAAAAATGAGAAATCAGAAGTTAAAAAGGAATTAACTTCTGACAAACTAAAACAGGAAAAGACAGCTGAAGTGAACATTGGCTTAATGACAAAGAAGCAGCTTAAGCATAATCTGAAAGATGTTAAGAATGCAAACAAGGTAAAATCACCTAGGAAAAATAGGAATGGAAAGGAAGGTGTGAATAAAAGCAATAATTATAAACCTGTTCCTAATGCTCCTAGGAAAACATGTCATAACTGTGGAAGTTCTAACCATCTGGCTTCTTTTTGCAGGAAGAATAAAAATATTAACTCTTTACCTTCAAAATCAGGAGTTAAGAGTCAGTCTATTAGATACAAACCACAAAATCCTTGTTTTCATTGTGGTAGTTTATGGCATTCCATTTATACTTGTAAGGAATATCATAGTTTGTACTATGATTATTATCAAATAAAACCTTCTTTGAAGAAAGTTTCCATTGTTCCTTCTAGTGTAAATTCTGATTCAAAGTCTGATAGTGTAAGTTCTGATAAGAAAAATGTTAACATAAACTCTGATGCTAAATCCGCTGCAAATGTTAACAAACTTAATAAGGCCAAAGGATCCAAGCAAGTCTGGGTCCTTAAAACTAATAATTAGTGGTCTTTGTGATTGCAGGGCAACAGGAAAAATATTCTAGTTCTGGACAGTGGATGTTCAGGACATATGACTGGAAATAAGGCCCTGCTATTAGACTTTGTGGAGAAAGCTGGCCCAAGTGTTTCTTATGGAGATGGCAACATTGTAAAAACATTGGGATATGGCAATATCAATCTTGGAAATGTCATAATTAAAGAAGTAGCTCTGGTCTCAGGACTTAAACACAACCTACTGAGTATAAGTCAAATCTGTGACAGAGGTTATCATGTTGATTTCTTTGAAGAACACTGTGAAATTGTGAGTAAATCTAAAGGCAAAGTTGTTCTGAAAGGATACAGGCGTGGTAACATTTATGAAGCTAAGCTTTCAACAAGTACTGATTGTTCTGCAATCTGTCTGATGAGTAGAGCATCAATTGAAGAAAGCTGGAATTGGCATAAGAAACTCTCTCATTTAAATTTCAACAATATAAATGAACTGGTCAAGAAAAATCTTGTGAGAGGACTACCAAAGTCAGTATTTGCTCCTGATGGTCTTTGTGATTCCTGTCAGAAGGCCAAACAAAGAAAATCTTCATTCAAGAGCAAGACTGAATCATCAATTCTTGAGCCTTATCATCTACTACATGTTGATCTATTTGGTCCAGTAAATGTCATGTCTATTGCAAAGAAGAAGTATGTGTTGGTCATAGTGGATGAGTTCACCAGATACACATGGGTGTATTACTTGCACACAAAAAGTGAAACTGCATCTATCTTGATTGATCATGTCAAACATCTGGATAAATTGGTCAAAGATTCTGTGAAAATTTTAAGGAGTGATAATGGCACTGAGTTCAAGAATTTGATAATGGAAGAGTTCTGCAAAAACCATGGAATAAAGCAGGAATTTTCTGCTCCTGGAACTCCACAGCAAAATGGAGTTGTTGAAAGGAAGAATAGAACTCTCATTGAAGCTGCACGTACAATGCTTGAAGAAGCAAAGCTTCCAACCTATTTCTGGGCTGAAGCTGTGCAGACTGCTTGTTTTACTCAAAATGCAACACTCATTAACAAGCATGGAAAAACACCATATGAGATGGTGAAGAAAAAGAAGCCAAATCTGAAATACTTTCATGTATTTGGATGCAAGTGTTTTGTTCTCAAGACTCATCCTGAACAGCTATCAAAGTTTGATCTAAAAGCTGATGAAGGAATCTTTGTTGGATATCCACTTTCCACAAAAGCCTTCAGAGTCAATAATTTGAGAACAAAAGTGGTCATGGAATCTATCAATGTCTCTTTTGATGACAAGAAGATTACTGGTCTTGAAGATTTTATTGACCATGATCAGCTGAGATTTGAAAATGAAGACTCAAATTCTGATACTGAAGATCCTGACAGTCCAAGTCCTGATACTGTAAACTCTGATGGATTAAAGTCTGATGTTATTGAAACTGTGGTGACTACATCAAAGGAAGATGCACCTATGCAGGGGGAGCATACTCAAGATCCTACCACATCTCAAGAAACATCAGAACATACATCTGGCTCTTCAAGTTCTGGTTCGTCAAGTTCTGATTCGTCAAGTTCTGATAAGCCAAGTTCTGATAGTGCTGAAAATCTAAATACTGAAGAATCCAACTCAGAGAGCATAGTTTCAGGGGGAGCATCAGAAAATGAAAATGAAGATAGCATGGATCATGGGGGATCATCCAGTTCTAGAGAAAACCTTCCATCTGCAAGGAAGTGGATAAAATCACATACACCTGATTTGATAATTGGAAATCCTGATGCAGGTGTCAGAACTAGAACAGGTACTTCAAATGAATGCTCTATAATTCTTTTCTCTCTCAGACTGAGCCAAAGAAAGTGGAAGATGCTCTTCAAGATGCTGATTGGGTGCAAGCAATGCAGGAAGAGTTAAATGAATTTGAAAGAAACAAAGTCTGGACCCTAGTGCCAAGACCAAAGAATAGATCTGTTGTTGGTACAAAGTGGGTATTCAGAAACAAAACTGACAGTGATGGCGTAATTACAAGGAATAACGCAAGGCTGGTTGCAAAAGGATATTCTCACAGGAGGGAATTGATTATGATGAAACATTTGCACCAGTTGCTAGGTTAGAAGCCATAAGGATATTTTTGGCTTATGCTGCTCACAAAAAGTTTACTGTCTTTCAAATGGATGTGAAAAGTGCTTTTCTCAATGGAAAATTGGAGGAGGAGGTATATGTTGAACAACCTCCAGGCTTTGTAGATTCCAAACATCCAGATTATGTCTACAGGCTTGATAAAGCACTTTATGGACTTAAGCAAGCTCCTAGAGCATGGTATGAGACTTTAGCTCAGTTTCTTCTGGAAAGTGGATTCAACAGAGGAAGAATAGACAAAACACTGTTCTACCTCAACCATGGAAAGGACTTACTTCTGGTCCAAATTTATGTTGATGATATTATTTTTGGGTCTACAAATGACAAACTTTGCAAGAAGTTTGCCAATCTAATGCAGTCAAGATATCAAATGAGTATGATGGGGGAACTTAGCTATTTTCTGGGCCTTCAAGTCAAGCAGAATGAAGAAGGCACTTTTATTTGTCAAACCAAGTACACCAGAAACTTGCTGAAGAAATTTGGAATGCAAGATTGTTCAAGTGCATCCACTCCCATGGCCACTGCAACAAAACTAGATAAGGATACTGGTAAATCAGTAGATATTACTGACTACAAAGGTATGATTGGCTCTCTACTCTATCTAACTGCTAGTATACCTGATATCATGTATGCTACCTGTCTTTGTGCAAGATTTCAAGCAGATCCAAGAGAACCTCACTTAACAGCTGTGAAAAGAATCTTTAAGTATCTTAAAGGAACAGCTGATATGGGATTATGGTATCCTAGAGAATCAGATTTTAAACTAATAGGTTACTCAGATGCAGATTTTGCAGGTTGCAAAATTGACAGGAAAAGCACAAGTGGAAGCTGCCAATTTCTTGGAGGCAGATTGGTTTCTTGGTTCAGCAAGAAACAAAAGTCAATTTCCACATCAACTGCAGAAGCAGAGTATATTGCTGCAGGAAGCTGTTGTGCACAGATTCTTTGGATGAAGAATCAGTTACTGGATTATGGGTTAACATATTTCAAAATCCCTATTTACTGTTATAATCAAAGTGCTATTGCTATGACAGGTAATCCAGTTCAACACTCTATGACAAAGCACATCAGCATCAGGTACCACTTCATAAGGGAACATGTGGATGAAGGTACAGTGGAATTGCACTTTGTTCCAACAGATCAACAACTAGCAGATATCTTCACAAAACCACTATGTGAAGCCACTTTTACAAGATTGGTAAATGAACTTGGAATGGTTTCAGGTTCTTTTTCTAAATCTGTCTAGTTTTGTTCTGATGCATCAGACTTTATGATCAGTTTTTACAGAATGTAATTTCTTTGTTTATTCTGTGATTAATTGAAATACGCGTTTAAGTACTGATTGTTGTCTGATATATGTTTCTAAACTCTGATAACTGATATGTCTGTTCAAGTAACTATTCTATCTTATGAGGATAACTGTGCTAGATACTGACCTAGTAGTCTTCAATAAACAAATGATTCCATGTAAGAAGTAATTATTTCAGTGGAAATCTTATGACACTAGCAAATTCTGATAATTGAGCTTAGTTGAGTTTACTTTGTTTATCTTATTACTAAGTCACAAATTAGAATAATGCTACTCATCTGTTAAGTTCTGATACTAGTAAAACTGCTGAATGTACTAAGTGCTGATAAACCTCACTTATCAAAAGAAAAAGCAAAAAGATCAAAGAATAAAATCAGGTACTCCTTTGAGATCTAGAGTAAAAATGTGGAAGGGACGACCCAAGTGCATTGCTGGTATTAAGTAAATATGCATTAGAAAAGCAAAATATTTTCTTGGTAACTTTTCACACTCTATGATTACTGGAGAAATACTCTGATAATAGCATAAATTCTGATAAGCAGTCGTGACTCACTTACACTAAGAAGCCACTGTAAAATAGAATTTCAAAAGATGCATAAAATTAGCACAAAACAGTTGAGGTGGACTCAAGCATGAACTCATTCATCAGTAGGTTTCAGAATAATGACAGCTCTTTAGCAAAATTTTAGTTATGCCTTATTTATAAGATGTACTGAAGTGAATCAGACTTTACTCTTTGTCTGTTATTTAGCTTAATGCACACACTAATCACTCCATCTGAATGATGAAAATTACTGTGGAGGTCTATGTTATTTTAGATAAACAGTCATTGTGTCACTTTGCACTAACTCTGAGGACAAGCTCTGGTTGCATATTCTAATGATTAAGTTCTGAAGAGTATAACTCAGAACTTGTATGAGGACTTACTAAGATAGGCATTCCTTTTTCGAGTTAAGAAATTATGTTCTGATGACTGTTAAGTTCTGATATAAGTCTAAGTTCTCATATTACAGTCTAATGTTTTACTTGACTTATCTGTGAATAAAATTTGATAACAGTCTCAGTTAATACTTGAATATGTTGAAGTGGAAGATTAATAGTCACTATGATTAGGGTTAATGGTATTGGTACTTGAACAGTCCACTGTTACTTGTTTCTTGTGCGCTTTAAACCATGTTTCCTCTTTCCAAAGAATGTTATTCTTTTTCAAAGTCTAGGGAGACGAGGTAGAATTAATTCTACCTGTTAGCTTTAAATACTCTTACGTCTCCTGGCATTCTCTTGCCTATATAAGCAGCCACTTCACATCAGCCTTCCCATCAAATTCTTTCTCACACACTTACCTTCATACTTTTTCCTTCAAAAACACAATGGTCAGATACAACATGTTTTTGAACTACCAAAACTTCAATATGGAGCTAAGCTGTGCCGATTGGCAGCAGGAATGGCACGTCACAGCCATTCCTGAGGAGATATGGGACTCTGTCCCACAGGAGGTACTGACCCACCTCCTGTTCTTCTATATGGATTACCATCGCCATCTGGAGCGATTGGAGGAGGAAAGACTGGCAGCTCTCCGCCAGCAAGAGCGAATCATCAGACTCGCCATTCTGTTTGTCGAGAGTAGGAAGAAGAAGAAATGATTTAATCTTGTCTTGTTCCTGTTCTTCTTCATCATCAGCTTTGTCAGGCTTCTTAGCTAGGACTAAAGCTGTTGACGTTAGGTTTAGTAGATTAGGGAAATCTTGTATAAGTACTGATGTAATTTCCATTTCATAAATATATTCTCTTGATATATTAATGAAATTTGTTTTTGCTTCAAGATTTTGTCCCTAAGATATTTGGTAATGCATTGATAAATCCTGATTGATATTCTGATGACCATATAAATTCTGTTTTAATTTAAGTTCTGATTTTTTTTATCAGCACTTACTCATCTAATTTATCTTGGTCATTTTTACGTGATTTACTTTCCGAATATTAATGATGCAGTGAAAAATAATTAACTCAGTGGAAACGGTTTCAATTTTGAATTAAAACTGTTTCACCTTGATTAATGGAATATATGGGTAAGTGGAACGGTTTTTCCTTGAAAACAGGCAACTGGGTTTTTCCTTGAAAATAGGCAACTAGGATATGGCTGTTGATCAGGATATGGCTGTTGATCAGAACTTAGAACAAGATCAGGAATTAGAGGATGCTGAAGCCTCCATTGCTACTCACACTGTTGTCTTATCAGAATATACTGATTCTTTAAGTTCTGATGCTGCAAATGCTGGAGATACTGGTGATGCTGCTCCAACTGTAGATGCTGATGAAGCAGGTCCTTCAGGACTTACTCCTCAACAGACTCTTCTTAAGTCTGAACTGGTTAAGAAGTTTGTTACCGGAGAAGTACCAGTACCTTGGAGTGACACTCCTGCAGGTCAGGAGTGGACTAAGGAATGGAACTCAGTTTCATGTGTTCCAACTGCAATGCATTTTGCTGAGCACTTGACTAAAGCTGATGAAATGTTAAATTCTGATGATTTCAAAACTCAGCTTAAAGTCACTGCATTGAGTACTAAACATCTACAAGGTCTTCATTCAACTACTCATGCAGAGTTACACAAGATTCAGGAGAACTTTATCAAACAGGAACAAGTTTGGAAAATTGATAAGAAAAAGTTCTTTCAACCTACCATTGACAGGATTGCTTATATTGAGAAGACTCAAGATCATCAATAAGCTCAGATTGATGACATTCTGAAAAATTGAGCTTCTCAGCAATCACAACTAACTGAAATCCAATCCTCAGTGGAATTGCTTATCTCTCTTCTACTACCTGCTGATGCCAAAAAGGGGGAGAAATTGATTAAGTCCAAATGCAAGACTGACAAGACACTGACAGGAAAGGATAATGAAACAGATGATCAAGGAAGCTCTGGAATGGGTAGAGGTCATAGTCAAGGTAGAGGATTCACATCAAGACAAGCTAGTCACGGGACAAGTTCTGATACTGGGAAAAGAATAAGTTCTGCTGCTGGTAAAAGGATAAGTTCTGATGAACTTTTAGATCTTGATGAGGAAATGTCAAGACAGTTATTTCTTCAGGAAAATCCAGGAATGGACTTGGAAAGTTTAAAGGAAGAAGAAGCCAGACTTAAATCAGAGAAAGTCACATCTAAATCTGAAGCTTCTGGTAAAAAGTCACTTCCAAAACTCAAAGGCATTGTGATCAAAGAAAGGACACATACTGAAGCAACATTGGCTAGATCACAACAACAGATAGATCCAAGATCCAAGGGTAAAGAAAAGGTTGGTGAACCTATCAAGGTTTATGTACCTCCTGAGGATGAAGAAATTACTGATAAAAAGGATGATCTTGCTCTGACTTCAAGAAAAGTTCTTAAAACAACCTCTGACATGGCTCAAGTTGTTCAGAGTCAAGAAATTGTAAGTTCTGATATTCAGAAGAAGCAAGTAACCTCTGACATAGCTCAAGTTAACTTGATATCAGAAGATAGACCAAAAACACTCCTACCAGGATTCACTAAAGCAAAACAGACTCAACCTTTGAAGACTACTGCAAGTGGTTTTGAAGCAAGAGTAGTTACTGGAAAGGAAGCAAGAGATAAAACTGGATTGGGAAGTGCTGATGAAAGAAGAGTACACAACACTACCAATGATCCAACTTCCTTGAGTGAACCAGGTATTGGAGCAACTCCTGAGAGATTGAATCAACTGGAATCTGTACAGATGGTTTACCATACCTACTTGAAAGAATACATCATGTTGTATTTCATGACAGATGGTAGGGTTTATCATATAAGACAAAATGCCATTCCATTGAATTATTTTGAAGAATTGGAGCATATACTTTTCTTACTTCAAGTGAATGATAGAATAATAGAAACTGCTGCAAACTACTTAAAAGAACAGATTCAGAGACAGAAAAGGCTTTATTCTGTTAAGTCTGACAGCACATATGTTCCAAAGTACATAGATCACAATGGTGATATTGTTGATATGAAGCCTAATACTGCACAGATCAGAACATATCTTGGTATTAAGGGACTTGAATTCAATCTGGAGTCTGACAAAGCTTATGTCATAAGACTAGATCAGGAGTTGAGAAAAGCAAAGATCAATGATCTCAGAGCTGCAATCTTTCAAACTGGTGAAGATACTGCAGAGCTTAAAGATGCCAAAAGGAGAATGATTAATGAACTCAGATATGCTGAGAAATGTTTGTTGAAGAACTATCTCAGAACAACTCCTGACATCAGAGAGATCAGATGATGAAGCCAAGTCGAAGATCTACAACTGCTTAAATTCTGATATTTGTACAGACTGAAGTTGTTATCAGAAGTTGAATATTGGTAAAGCTTTAAGGACTGTAAGTTGTAGTTATCTAGTCTAATTCTCATACATTTGTACTTAATGTTTTTGACATCATCAAATATCTGTTAAACTTGTATATTATGCTAATTTACAAGTTGGGGAGATTGTTAGATATATTTGATAATGTCATGGCTAATATAATTTATGTTTAGATTTCAGATCTTATTTAACAGGACAAATCAGTACTTAACTGTTGATCAGTACTTATACTGGAAGTCAGGACTTAAGGATATCAGTACTTATATTATCAGGAGATAATCATCAGAAGTTAGATATCATAACTTAAGTGCTGAAGGATGATCAGAGAAGGACAATAGCTAATTAAAGGAAAGAAGATCGAGATAAACATAAGAAGAGATATGCATGAAGAAGGAATTCCGTGAATGATGGAATACTTGGAAGAAAAGATATCTGATTGATATATTTTAGGAAGCAGAATTATATTCCATATCAATTAGCGATTATCTTATAACTGTGTAGTATATAAACACAGACATAGGGTTTACACTAGAAGTGTTATCATATATCCGAGAAGATTATTCATTGTAACCCTAGCAACTCTCGTGATATTTGTTCATCACTGAGAGGTAACAGTTCCATACTGTAACAGAGTTTATTGTTTCAATAAAGTTTGTTTTCTGTTACTTAATATATTAAAGTTCGATTTGATTGTATTATACACTGTATTCACCCCCTCTACAGTGTGTGTGACCTAACAACATCATTCACAGTCCCAAAGCTAGTGGAAGGTTGATTAAATGGGTGATAGAATTGGGAGAATTCGATATCAAGTACAAGACACGAACGGAAATAAAAGCCCAGACATTAGCTGACTTCTTGGTAGAGTGTACCATACGCAACCAAAAAGTCGGGGTAAGAAGATACTATACCTCAAGACACGGAAGGTAATAAAGGAGACGAAGAAGATGGCACTAAAGAGAAAGAATACTGGGTTCTCTATTTTGATGGAGCATCAAAAACAAATTCGAGTGGAGCAGGGCTTGTTTTACAAGGCCCAGATGGATTCTTGATTGAATATGCCATGAAGTTAGACTTCCCAACCATAAATAATGAAGCTTTGATAGCCGGCCTCGGCCTAGCAGGGATATTAAGGGTCAAGAACTTGAAAGTATGTGGAGATTCAAAGCTTGTCATATCCCAGGTCAAGGGGGAGTTTGAGGCAAGAGATGAATGCCATGTTGAGCACATTTCAAGAGAGGAAAATGCTAAGGCAAATGAATTATCTAAGTTCGCCTCATCGGAGATAGAGAAAAGTTCAGGAAGTGTGTACTTCCGTATTTTGAAAATACGAAGCATTGATGCTAAGCTTGTAGCCCCTATAGGGCTGGGGACATCATGGATAGATCCCATTAAAGCCCATATTCAAACTGGTTAGCTCTCGAATAATGTGACTGAAGCACGAAAATTGGTTGTGCGAGCACTGAGATATTCCTTAATCGATGGAATTTTGTATAAAAGATCTTATGTGGTTCCTTACTTAAGATATTTGAGACCTGATGAGGCGCGTTTGGCTCTCGAAGAAGTACACGAAGGTATTTATGGGCAACACTTGAGGGGCAGAGCACTGGCACATAAGATTAACCCATTTAGGCTTTTATTGGCCAGAAATGATTGATAATGCCAAAGAATATGTGAAGAAATGTGATCGTTGTCAGAAACATGCCCCTGTAGTAAGGTAACCTCCTAAAATGTTAACTTCTATAAACTCCCCAATCCCATTTGCTATGTGGGGAATGGATATTCTCAGGCCTTTCCCAATGGCTACTGCTCAAAGGAAATTTTTGATTGTGGCAATTGACTACTTTACCAAATGGATTGAAGCCAAGCCCTTGGCTAAGATTACGACAAAACAAGTCTCTCAGTTCTTATAGGAGAATATCATGTGTAGATACAGAATTCCCCGAATCTTGGTAACCGATAACAGAACATAGTTCAATAATAAAGAGTTCAGAAAGTATTGTGAAGAGAACAAAATTGACTTAAGATTCACCTATGTTGCTCATCCTCAAGCCAATGGGCAAGTAGAGGTTGCAAATCGTATCATTCTAGATGGGTTAAAGAAGAGGATTGAAAAATCCAGAAATAATTGGGTGGATGAAATACTGCCAATACTTTGGGCTTATAGAACTACATGTAGAGTTACTACAGGAGCAACACCATTCATGCTAGCATATGGGGCAGAAGCAGTTGTTCCTGTGGAAATATCACACCCGTCTCCCAAAATTCAAGCATACAACACTGAGGAAAATGAAGAAGGCAAAGGTTAGCACTGAACTTGACAGACGAAGTATGAGATGCAGAGCATATGCAAAGATCGTGGAATATCATAAAAAAGCTTCCTTTTACTATAACCTGAGGGTGAAGGAAAGGTTTTTCAAGCAGGGGGATTTGGTCCTAAGGAGGGTGGAAGTTTATGGAGTAGGGAAAAAAGGAAAGCTCGCCCCAAATTGGGAAGGGCAATATAAGATTAAAAGCGTTCAATAAAGAGGATCTTACAAATTGGAGACCATGGATGGGGAAGAAGTACCTCGGACTTGGCATGCTCAAAACCTGAAAGTTTACTACCTATAACTTGTACTTACTATAGTGGTAACAAGGTTCAAAAGCACCTTGAAGCTTTGCTTGCTTAGGATTTTATATCTCAGTTTTAGTAGGATTCACATTCTAGTTTTTGACTACCAAGGGTTGAACCCATTTTGTATAAGATTTTGGAAAACCAGATTATATATTCTTAAGTTGAAGTTATTTCAAACTTTGAGAAGCCAAGTTATGATATGGCTATACTTACCTAGTAACATTCGTGCTTTGATGACCAGAGAATAGGAATGCCATGAGTAGCATTTGAAATTCTGTCATATCCATCTGTTTTTCAGTCTTGTTTCAAGTATGTCATATCCATCTATTTTTCAGTCTTGTTTCAAGTATGTCATATCCATCTGTTTTTTAGTCTTATTTCCAAGATTCTTAGAACTTTGTAGTTCGGGTTGATAATCAATTTCCTTAAAAGTAGAAACTTCAAAAGTACTTAGAAAATTAAAAGAAAGCGGCTAAATAAGGCAAGAAAAATGACATAAATAAACCCTGAAGGGTAATGAGTTCAAAAGTTACAAGATAGTACATAAATCTAGAAATAGATAAAAATCTACTCATCGCTAGCAGGGTTATCCTGATCATTCTCAGCTTCAGTGTGCCCATCCTCTGGATTAGTAGAAGTCTTTGTATCCTTTGCTGAAGAGGAAGGAGGAGAAGTAGTTCTAGGATCGAGGATGCGATGTCCTTACATAGGAGAGTCGAAAAGAGTGTCTAAGCTGTCCTCAGTCTCCGGCTGCTCAGGACTAATAAAGTCCTTGGCTTCCATCAAGCCAGGGTGCTTCTTAGCCACGGTCTTCACTGCAGTATCCCAACCCTGCATAAAATGGATGGGAAAGAGACCCTCATCATGAATGTTCATTAAATACCTGATGATAGTACATGTAGCTCCTGCAAGGACTAGGCCCAGACTCCTAACTCAGTCAAGTCACGCACACTACTAGTCCTAATTGGCCCTATCCCACAAGCCCAATCTTGGGGAATCCCAGCACGTGAGGTACTTGCCTAAGCACATGATAGGGACAATTGTCACCCATCAATCATGGGAATAATCGGGGCATGTGTCAGAGGGTCCTCAGAACATTCCTCGGCCAACATGTAGCTCCTGCAAGGACTAGGCCCAGACTCAGTCCAGTCCCGCACACTACTAGGCCTAACTGGCCCAATCCCGCAAGCCCAATCTTGGGAAATCCCAGCACGTGAGGCACTTGCCTAAGCACATGATAGGGTCAACTGCAACCCATCAATCATGGGAATAATTGGGGCACGTGTTAGAGGATTCTCAGAACATTCCTCAGCCAGTCCCGCGCTGCCATGTGTAAAGCATCCACTCCAGCCAGGTGTCCTCCGCTCCTAGAACCAATGGCTACGATCCAAAGGTACCAACCCCAAAACCCTATCCTTGGTCTATAAATAGCCCAAGAAGGTAAGGTTTTGGGGTTAATCACTCTCTCACACTCATATATGCACACAACCACCCTGCATTCCTATCTATCTTCATCTTCCCCAAAAGTGAGTTTTTACTCTCACACCGGAGGCGCCGCGGGACCCAAAACCCCCTTCCGGTATTTTTTATAGGAACCCCACCACAGCTACACCTCCACAGAAGTGAAGGATCCAGGCACGGCATCGAAGGAGCGGCCCCGCCACCAGGAGTTATCATTTGGCGCTAGAAGGAGGGGCTCTCCATTATTGGGTTTCGGTGCCCCTGGATTCACCTTCGTCAGCAAGCTCTTGAAAGAGTCCATTTCTTTAACTTGTAAGAACCCAAGAAACCAAACTCTCTCATAAACATGAATGTTATTTATTTAAGCCACATTTGTGTGTGCTCATTATTTTAGGTCACGTTTGTGTGAGCCCTATTTTTTTGATTTAAGCCACGTTTGTGTGTGCTATTGTTAGCTTTGATCGTTTTAGAACCCCGATTTTGCTCTAGTTTGAATATTGTATTTGTGTTCTAAAACCCCACTACAGTTATTCTACCACATTTTTGAGTAGTCCCAAAAGATTGTTTAGACTAGTCCTAGAAAGCTGTTTGTCATTGCTTGCTATCGTTTGGGATAGTTTTTACGATTTTTGAAAAGCAACCTTAGATTCATATTGTTAGTTGGAAATTTTTGTTAGTTGTTGGTATTTTTGAGAAATGGCAAGATCAGGAAAACATACTTCTGGGAGACCATCTGCTAGCACTCAGGTCCAGGAGCCGGACCACTCCCAGGCCCTTGATCCAGGAGCTGACAGGGAAGCGTTCCAGGAGCAACCATTGTAACACACTCCCGTTGTGGAGAGAATTGTAAACACTAGGGACGCCATAAGCCTTATTGAGCTAAACCAATACAAATACACTAATGTCCCGGTGGCCGAAGAGCACATGACCAACCTTACAAGTGATGAACTGGAAGAAGCAATCAGGCTCTACAGGCAGGAGCAAACCCGGCTTCAGGAAGAAGCCGAACTTGAGGAAGAACCGGAGGAGTCCGGGGACTCTCAGCAATCTAAGAGATCTGTCTTTGATCGAATTGGAGCTAAGGGAAAGAAAAGTAAAAAGGATCAAGGTAATAAGAAAGAAGCAGAAGCCGCTAAGCAGAAAAGGTTGGAAGAGATGTGGGAGCAAATCAGGAAAGAGGAAGAAGCAAAGCTCGAGTTAAAGATCCAAAAAAGAATGCAGTTAGAAGAAAAAAAACTACTGGCCAAGTCTAGGACCAAGAGAAACTGGAGAGACCCTATTCCGGAGCTGATTTCTTATGATGAAGAAGAGGAAAAGCAGAAAGATCTGATATATATGATCTATGAATTGCAAAGAAAGATGGACATAGACTCAAGAGTAGAAATTGGAGAAACACTGACTCCTTTCAGCCACTCCTTGGAGACTATTCCCCGGCAGCGGGACTTGAAGCACCACAATTTTGATTCTTTTGACGGTCTAGGAGACCCAGAAGAGCACTTGAACTACTTTGAGCAGATCGCGCAAATATATTACTACAATGACTTGACAAAATCAAGGTTCTTCGCATCAAATCTTAAGGGAGGGGCCCAGAGATGGTTCAGCAGGATCCCCTTCGCAGCATCCATAGTTGGAAGGAATTCCGCGTATTCTTTCTCCGGAGATTTCGAGCAAACAAGAAGCATGAAATGCATATGTGTCACCTGGAGACCATCCGGCAGCATGACAATGAGTCCCTCTCTGCATATATGCACCGGTTCTAGGAAGCAATCAACAAAGTCTCGAACTTGGATGAGCGCGAAGCTCTGAGCATTTTCAGGAGAAACTTGGACCCAGAGCATAATGAGAGATATATTGTCGAACTGATCAATAAGAAGCCACAAAGTCTGGCAGCAGTTTACTCCATGTGTAATATCCGGGATATATCGTGTAATTATTTTTGCTATTAAATAATTATTATGTGTGTTCAGTATCTATTCTGTGAATTAATTGTTAAGTGTTATCGGTGTTTGGATATTTAAAAATATTATTAATTGAGTATTTTAATTTTTGTATATCCAAAATAAAATATAGATAATTGTCATATCTTCCTAATTATTTTTTATGTTGATTTATGAATTTATATGAATCATATGAAATTTATAAAATCTTTTTTCGAGTATTTAAAATCTATTTTATAAAAACGGGAACCAACCGACTTCAACCGTTGTTACGTTTTTGGAACCCGAAACTCTTCCGAGAACTTCTTCCTAACCTAACTGTAATATTCCGAGCATTTTCCATGTTTTGACTTATTCGATCTGGCTTACGGTTTGTCCTGCGCGGGTCCCGGCGCAATATTTTCGATACAATATTCGTTTCGGGAAATCAATAAAACCCGTATTTTCGATAAACGGGAGCTTTTTATTAAACTATCACAATTTTCACTTCGTAATACGTGTAACCAGGCGCTGAGACCAAGACCGCAGTACAAATTATACTGATTTGGATAATTATCCCGAAAACCGATACCGTTCGGATCAGTTTTTACAAATAAACGTACCATTTTATATCCGGAATGATCCAACGGGATACTAATTTCCCGTAAGTATAAATAGCCTTTTACCTTATTTTATTTCGTATTAAAATTATTTGCAGACAGATAATTATATAATTTTACAGAGAAAAATCAAATATTCATAAACCTTTCTGAGAATCAAACCACAAATTCAAGGTGTTAGTGAAATCCGTTTGGAAAGTTGGAGTAACCAATTTGAAGGTCTCAAAGAGTACTATCAGATTCCAGGACCTGTTTTACTGCAGAATCAAAGGTTGATTTTATATAAATTTAATTATTTTCGAATTATTTTTATGAAAAATATGAATTTTTGTTCGGATGATTGTTTGTATGATTTGATGATTGCATGTGGTAGAGCTTGTTTTCGTGATGATTTTGATATATTATACGTCTGATTTGGAGTTCAATAACATGCTCAAAAGTGGGTTTAATTTTCGAATTTCAAAATTAGGGTTTATAGCCCGTATGAATGTTTTCAATTGAAATTTGGGGGTTTTTGATCCAGGGGTTATTAGCTGTTGATTTATAGTGGGTTGTGTTCCTTATGAAATTTGCAATCGATTGGTATATAGCTCGTTAACAGAGGATTAATGGATCGAAGGGAGTTGTGTTTTGAAAGTTTTCGATGTTCGCCGGAAACCGACGATGTTCTTGGCCAATTTCCGGCCAGAACAGAGATGATTATTGAGTTTTGATTGCACGAATAAGTTGCTGGTAACTAGTAGATTTAATCTGGACAGTTTGGTGGCCTGAGGTGGCCGGAATCGTGTTCTTCGGCCACACTTCGGCGAGTCGACGGCTGGGCTGGCAAAATTGCAAACAGGCCCCTGTAGTTTTGTAGATGATAAAGTTTAGTCCCTGTAGTTTGCAAAGTTTTCAAAAATAGGATTCCTGTTTATAAAATGTTTAAAAATCATATTTCGTATTTATTTTTATTATAAAAATTCATTTTTAATTTCTGAAAATTCTAAAAATTAGTATTTTAATTCCGAAAATTATTTTTAATTCAAAAATAAATTTGAATTAATTAGTTAATTAATTTCAGTTGATTTTTAATTGATTAATTGGTCAATTAATTCAAAAATTAATTGATTAATTAATTTAATTAATTATTAATTGATTTTAATTAATTATTTAATTAGATTTAATTATTTAAAAATGATTTAAAAATTCCGAAAATAGTTTCGAGCTTTAAAATATTATTCTAAATTATTTCCAAGGCTCGATAATTATTACAAAATTGTTTCGGAGCCAGAATTGACCAACCGAACCCTGTTTATTAACCCGAAATTGATCCAACGACCCGTATTAATTCTGAAAAATACTTTAAAAATCATTTTAGATACCCGAAAGCATATTTATGATCCGAGACTTCTTTATAAATGATATGTCATTGATTACGTGATGTATTATGTGTTATACGTGACTTGTTGATTGACTATCGGTCTATATATTCGGTGTTTACTTGGTTATTGCATAACTTTCAATCCGTTAATCGGATTTGGGTGAAACGAAGGGTAGATAGAAGTATGTGTTGAATAGAATCCTGTGAGTTGATGATTGATAGATGCTTATCATATGTGAGCAGAAGAGGTAAGACGTAAGAAAGGGAAACAGGTAGTTGAGGAGTAAGACGATTGTGATTGGAAACGAGTGCAGGATAGTAAGCTAATATCAGGCAAGTGTTCTGAACTTTCTCGAGATATTGTAGTACTTGATAGTCCTGTTGATATTGCAAGTGCTTTGAAGCACTGAAACCTAAACCCTGATTTCAGTTATTGTTTTTGAGCCATGAACCTTATTCTTTCTAAACGATTTATTATTGTATACCCAATACGAACCACACATCTACGATACTACTCCACAAGTACATACAAACTAAATACCAAACACTAAACTGAATTGCTTATATACTGAACCCATGATATCTTATGCTCTGAAAGACCAAATCCTTGAAACCCTAAAATGTGGATTTCTTTGTTATCCAATTCTTTCATTACCCAGCATCCCAGCTTTGAAATTACCTAATTGATCCTTACAAGGGTTGAAACCCTTTCATTGTTAAGTATTCACTGTTGTTAATGATTCTGATTATTGTTATTATTGTTCATTATGTTATTATGTTAGAATTGGATTGCTTTTATAAAATTGTGGACCAAATTCGTGGTCAGGCCATTTAATGGTCAAGTTAGGCCAATATGTGCCTTGGATCCAGTAGTTAAAGCAATGATGTGTGCTTTGCTCGGGGTTAGTGCGTGACTGATCAGCAGCCTAACCTTGGTTTTTTTTTTAAATAAAAATATAGTATCCAATTCTAAATCATAATCCATTGTTCACTTGGTATCATAACCATATTCACTTGATGATCATTATTTTCAGTTTTGTCATTGTGACTTGCTGAGCTAGTTAGCTCATTTGTGCGATGTTATTTATACTCTTTCTAGGTAAAAAGGAACCAGTTGGTAGCAAGGATCCCCAGTCCAGTGCGAGAGCTAGGGATTAAGGCTGTTGATGCTGAGCTAGTAGGCTTCTTTTGGAATAATGTAAATTGTAAAAGTTTGTATTATGTTTAATACTCAGTTTGAGTTTGAATGGTTGGGATTTAATCGGTATATAATATATTAGTGTGTTTGGCTTGTGTGCATACTTTAACCTGTTGCGATCCGTGGTAGTTGGTAAGTAGGGTCATTGCATATTATTATTATCTTTAGTATTGTTATAAACAGGTTATAAATAAGGTGTGTGTGTGGACCCCAAACTTCTGACCCGGGTTTGGAGGGCGCCACAGTTTTGGTTTCAGAGCTACAGGTTATAAGTCATTGACACAAGCCTAGGTTGACGGGAATGGGTAGGGGGTTAGGATTAGAAGTAAGGCATAGGATGATAGAACGTCGAGAAGTTGAGTGTTATGTTATAACCGGTATTAGTATAGTTCACGTCGTGGTTCGAGATTCTTATATTGCAATATGATTTCAGATAGCAGAGATGGCCGACTCTTTTATTCCCGTATCAGCTGATCAGTTAGAGCCTTCAGTTGGAGCACCAGCATCGGATCCACGTCCTGTTATTCCACCAGCATTGGCTATTCTACCTCCACCGGTGTTGCAGCCCGTACCACTGCAGGCTATTCCACCTTCAGGCATAAGGCCACCTATCAGAGGACCCCCACCAGCTGATTCAGATTCCACTGGACATTTAGTTGCGAGTGCCCCATTTCAGTCCACATTACCCCCAGTTCCTTATTACCGGTATGAGGCTCTTCTATTAGAGCATGATTCCTTGTTGGCTCAGATCAGAGAGTTACAACATATCATCAGGACTACAGATGTTGATCGTGGTGTGAGGGAGCTTCGAGAGGAGATTCATGTGACACGGAGGGTTCTTAAGGCTAGGCTACATGGAGCTACACTACCTGGTAGAGGCCCTGATGCACTGATGGACTGGGCTACTGAGGTGATGGAGGACTTTGAGAGGCTGGCAGGACCAGAGTTTCCTTGGAGTTGAGACAGAGACTCAGAGATGGAGATGCGGAGCAGTGTTGTTGTGATTGTATAGTATGTACAGTAGTGTGTAGTGTGTATCAGTAGACTTTTGAGTTGTAATTATAGACTAGCTATGCTGACTAGTGAGTAGGTTATTGTACCCTTTTTGCTTTTACTTTCGAAGCGTCTTTACGCTTGTATTACCCTAAAACTTTTGATCTATATATCAGTACCTTTTCTTTTCTAGCACTGTCATTTACTTTATCGCACATGTTTTACTTTACCTTATTTATTGCACCAGTATACCCTGTGATACCATGTACCCTGTTTTCCATAACTGTTTATATTCTGTAAAGAAGCATGCAATTTACTTAGTTACAACTGCTTTCAAAAAGAGATATTCATGTTTTACAAAACTTTTCCTTTATGCAAAGATTTGATCCAAAAGCTAAATAAATTGTTTGATTCTTTACAGAAAATGCCTCCTAGAAGAAATACCCGCACCAACACCCAGAATAAAGAAACCAACAACAACAACAATAATAACCAAGATGAGACAAACCAGAATATGAACCCAGGACCCATAGACCCAGCAATAGCCCAGATTCTCCAAATCTTGGCCCAACAAATAGTTCACCTGGCACAACAACAACAAAGGCAGACCAATCCCCAGGTAACTTTCAAAACTTTTTAGGCAGTAAACCCACCAGAATTCAAGGGTTCCCTAGAGCCGATTGAAGCAAATGTGTGGTTAAAAGAAATAGAGAAGGCATTTGCCTTAGTGAAAGTGAAGGAGGAACAGAAGGTTGAGTTTGCAAGTTACTATTTGAAGAATGAGGCCACCAACTGGTGGGAGATGGTGAAGATATTGGAAGGTACAGATGTTATTACTTGGGAGAGGTTTAAGGAATTATTTCTAGAAAAGTATTTTCCTCAGTTTGTTCAAGATCAGATGGAGCTGAAGTTTTTAGAGTTAAAGCAAGGAACTATGTCGGTGGCAGATTATGAGAGTAAATTTGAAGAATTGTCAAGGTATGTGCCGTCGTATGTTGATACTGATAGAAAGAAAGCTAAGAGATTCCAGCAAGGCTTGAAGCCATGGATCAGAGGGAAGGTAGCTATTTTTGAGTTGGAGACCTATGCAGGGGTTGTACAGAAGGCTATGATTGTGGAGACCGAAAGTGAGATGTCGCAGAAGGAGAAAGAGAGCAAGAAAAGGAAGGTTGAGGGAAGTGAGGGTCAGTCACAACCAGGGAAGTTTCCAAACTTTAAGAAGGGCAAGTTCCAGCCAGGGAGAAATTTTAATTTCAGGAGACAAAATGCAGGAGACGGAGGCCAGGGCCACCGTACAGCTAATGTGAATCAGCCGAATCAGTTGAGAATAACTTTTCCAGATTGTCAAGTTTGTGGAAAGAAGCATGGAGGAGTTTGTAACAAGTTGAATGTGGTATGTTTCAAATGCAACCAGAAAGGGCACTATTCGAGGGAGTGCCGAAATCGGCCAGCTAGAGAGCCAGCAAATAAGGATCAGCCTATCCGAAATCCAGCAGTAAAGGTTCCAGCCATTGGATTTACGTGCTTCAAATGTGGAAAGCCAGGACATATGGCCAGGGATTGCAAAATATCAGCCCCGGTCAGTAATGCATTGAGGATCATGGGATCTACCCCAGCAGTAAATAAGACTCCATGGGCTAGAGTTTTCGATATATCAGTGAAGGATGCTATCCAGGATACGGATGTCGTGGCAGGTACGCTTAATGTGAATTCTTTATGTGCCAAAGTGTTAATAGAAGCGGGAGCAACTCGATTGTTTGTTTCACAAGATTTTGTTAGTAAGTTAAATTGTCCAGTTGAGTATTTAAATGAAATAATGACTGTGGAATTAGCAAATCAAGAACGTGTAACTGTGAATCAAGTTTGTGGGAATTGTGAGGTTGAGATTTCTGGTAGTAAGTTTTGTGTAGATTTGATACCATTTAAGTTAGGAGAATTTGACGTTATATTAGGGATGGATTGGTTATCTAAGCACGATGCCCAGATAGATTATCGAAATAAGAAGGTAATGGTGAAGACGCCTGACGAAAAGATAGTAACATTCAAGGGACAGAAGCAAGTAAAGAAGTTCTTAACAATAATTCAAGCTAAGAAGTTATTACGGCAAGGATGCAAGCATTTTATAGCATACGTGATTGACAAGAGTCAGGAGCTAGCAAAACTTGAAGATATTCCGGTAGTGAATGAATTTCCAGACGTGTTTCCCGACGAATTGCCAGGACTTCCTCCAGATAGGGAAATTGAATTTGCGATCGACTTAACACCTGAGACAGAACCAGTATCCAAGGCCCCGTACAGAATGGCGCCTGTTGAGATAAAAGAGCTAGCGAAGCAGTTGCAGGAGTTGTTAGAGAAAGGAGTAATCAGACCCAGTGTATCCCCGTGGGGAGCACCGGTATTATTTGTTAAGAAGAAAGATGGAAGCATGAGACTATGTATCGACTATAGGGAGCTCAACAAACTTACGATCAAGAACAAGTATCCGTTACCCAGAATTGACGACTTGTTTGACCAATTGAAGGGAGCCAAGTATTTCTCCAAAATTGATTTAAGATCGGGATATCATCAACTGAAGATCAAGCCAGAGGATATACCAAAGACCGCTTTTCGAACAAGGTATGGACATTATGAATTTCTAGTAATGTCTTTTGGATTGACCAACGCCCCGACAGCATTTATGGACCTGATGAACAGAATTTTCAAGGAATATTTGGACAAGTTCGTTATTGTATTTATAGACGATATTTTGATCTATTCAAAGATGGAAGAGGATCATGCGGAACATTTAAGGACAGCTTTGGAGATTTTAAGGAAAAAGAAGTTGTATGCTAAATTCTCGAAGTGTGAGTTTTGGTTACAGGAGGTTCAGTTCTTAGGACACATAGTTAGTAATGAAGGGATCAAAGTGGACCCGACAAAGATCGAGGCAATTACGAATTGGGAAAGACCGAGAACACCCACCGAGGTAAGAAGTTTCCTAGGATTGGCGGGATATTATCGTCGATTTGTTCAAAATTTCTCAAGGATTGCCACACCATTAACAAAGCTTACACGGAAGAATGAGAAGTTTATATGGAACGACAAATGCGAGAAAAGTTTTCAGGAATTGAAGCAACGATTAATCACGGCACCTGTTTTGTCACTTCCAGACGATCAAGGGAATTTTGTAATTTATAGTGATGCTTCTCACAAAGGATTAGGATGTGTTCTTATGCAGCACGACAAGGTGATTGCGTATGCGTCAAGGCAATTGAAACCACACGAACAGAAGTACCCTACTCATGATTTGGAGTTAGCAGCCATAGTATTTGCCTTGAAGATTTGGAGACATTATCTGTATGGAGAGAAATGTGAGATTTATACGGATCACAAAAGTTTGAAGTATATATTCACCCAGAAGGAACTTAATATGAGGCAAAGGAGATGGTTAGAATTGATCAAGGATTATGATTGCTCGATTAATTATCATCCCGGTAAAGCGAACGTTGTGGCAGACGCGTTAAGTCGAAAGGAAAGATTGAATGTGCTATTAGTACCTAAAGAGATATATAAGGAATTTCAGAAATTGGAATTGGAGATTAGAGTTTGCAAGCCTGAGGAAGCTAAAGTGTACAATATGACTTTCCAGCCGGAATTGTTGGAGAAAATAAAGAAATGTCAGGAAGATATAATGGATCAAAACATAAATCGTTTGGTAGGTGAAAAATTATGCACACAAAAGGATGATCAAGGTATTTTGAAGTTTTCTTCTAGAATTTGGATTTCACCAGTAACGGAGCTGAAGAATGAAATTTTGCAGGAAGCGCATAGTTCAAGATATTCCATCCATCCGGGAAGTACCAAAATGTATAGAGATTTAAAGAAGAATTATTGGTGGCCAGACATGAAAAGGGAAATTGCGAAATGGGTTAGCAAATGTTATACCTGTCAGAGGGTTAAAGGAGAACATCAGAGGCCAAGCGGATTGCTACAGCCATTGGAGATTCCAGAATGGAAGTGGGAACATATTGCCATAGATTTTATAGTTGGATTACCAAGGACAAGGGTTAATCATGATGCCATTTGGGTTATAGTGGATAGACTTACCAAGTCAGCTCATTTTCTGCCTATAAATGAAAGATTTTCGCTCGACAAGTTGGTCCATATGTACCTAAAAGAAATTGTAGGTCGTCATGGAGTTCTAGTGTCTATCGTATCTGATCGAGATCCAAGGTTTAATTCAAGATTCTGGAAGAGTTTTCAAGAATGTTTGGGAACAAGATTGAATATGAGTACGGCCTATCACCCGCAGACGGACGACCAAAGTGAAAGAACGATCCAGACAATCGAGGACATGCTACGTATTTGTGCTATTGATTTCAAAGGAAGTTGGAACGAGCATTTACCCCTGGTAGAGTTTGCTTATAACAACAGTTATCACGCCAGCATTGGGATGCCACCCTATGAAGCCCTTTATGGACGCAAATGTAGATCTCCAGTATATTGGGACGAAGTAGGAGAACGCAAAATACTCGGACCTGAATTGGTGCAGCAGACAAAGTGTAATAACCCCAAAATTTTGGACTTTTTGTAACCCTTATGAATACTGATTTAGCTTATTATGTTGAATAAGAAAACTTTTCATATCACACTTTGTAGGGGTTCTTTTATTGTTATTCTGAGATCTTATTAGTACTCTATATGGTATATAAGTGTATGTAAAGATCGTCAGAATCCAAATTCGAACACTTTGATTTTTCCCGAAAATCCACCAGATATCGAAAGAATTGAGTATAAGGTAACAGGATAAAAAAGATTTAAATTCAAGGATTATAAGAGAGGATCATAAAAGGAATATAATGTATTGAGAAAGGTTAAGGGAACCCAAGTAATAAGATCCCGGGTATGATCCCTCAAACGATAAATGAAAACGAAAGTTAAGCGAACCGTATAACAGATCAGCGATCATTAGCCAAGTAATTATGAGTTAATCAAAGAGGTTAGTGATGATGATGTCATCACACCAACAAGAAGAAGACAAGTGTGGGAAGATGACATAAGAGGATGACATAAGCATGACACAATGGGAAGGAATTGTTGGTTGATTATAAGCCACACAAATTTTACCATGGTAAAAGGTTAATTAACAACAAAAACAAAGCAACCAAGCAAACACATTCATTTCTCTTCCCCCCATCTCCTTGCTCACGGTTTTTTGAAGAAAAACAAGAAGAAAAATTTCCAAACCCAAGCTCCACTCAATCATAATTCAAGAGGTTTGTTTCTTTGGATCCTATATTTCATAACTAAGAAGAGCAAGTAGTTTGAGTGCTTGAATCAAAGGTTTTCTATCTCAAACAAATCATTTTAGTTTAGGGTGAATAGTAACTTTCGAGAACAAATTTTTGATTCTTGATTTTATTTGTAAGGTCAAGGTAGCTTAAGCATAGATAAAGGCTTCCATGGGCATTCCAAGGATCTTTCATGGATTAAAAGCTTCAAGGAAGGTATAAAACTTCAAACCCTAGTTTTACTTTGAATATTTAGGAGTGGTTTTGATTAATATAGTTCATGAGAAGCATGATGCTTGTGTGTTTAAAGTTTGGTTGGGTTTGTAGCGATTTGGATGATTGAATCTTGTTTATAGTTAATGAAACTTAAGTATAAGCTTTTAGTTCATGATTGAGAGTAGTATAAATTGAAAATCTTGAGATGTTGGGGCTGTTGTAGTAGATTATGGATGGATTTTGGTTGTAGTAATGATTGTGGGATTGATTGTGGATTGATTTGGAGTTGTACAAATTTGGTAATCGCGTAAATATAGCCGTCGTAATGCCCGATTTACCTTAGACTGCTTTTGTTCTTAACATCAGGACCCGTGAACTCACTGTTAGGTTTTGACCATTGCCATGATTAGATATTTCATGTTACGAGCTTCGTTTTGATATGTGGTTCGCTTAAATCCGATGTACGGTTTAGGAGAAACGACCGTTTTAAGTAACGGCGTTTCGCGACCGAACCTTTACCCCTCGCCTTACTTTGAAACCTTGGTTAAGGCCCTTAAATGACTAATTGGAATATGAAACAATTATGTAAAGTGTATTAGGAAGTTGGTAGGGTACTCGCGAAAGAATTGCCTTATAATTCCTAATGGTTAATTTATTAAAAATGGTGGAGCCGAGGGTACTCGAGCGACTTAAGTGAATCGTTAAGCGCGAAAGCGAACATTAGGGTCTAATTGGTTAAAGTATAGATTCTTAATCAACTTTGGTTTAATTCCAAATTATATGTTGTTTATAGGTTACCAGACTCATCCCAGGATTTTTACCACCCCCAGTCGCTCAGGCAAGTTTTCTACCCGTTATACTGTTGTTGTGATGTAAATATATGTATATGCATTATCTTGTGATAAGTGCATGATTGTTATTAGTAAATCTTGCGATATATTGGAGCATGCTGATATGGTATATATGCATGTCTGTTTCGTAATCTTGATATCTCTTTGTTGATTTAAATGCTTATAAGTTGCATAATACCTATGCTAGAGATAAGCAGTAGTTGCGTATACCCTTAGTATAGGGGACCCTAAGGTGAACATTTTCTAAACCGGGAGTCGATGTTCCCGAGTATAATATATATATATTTATATATATATAGATATAGTTTTCAAAACTATTAATCGAATAAGGTTTATTCGATAACTTTATTTTATTTAATGAATATTATTTTGAATATTCATTCGAGGACTTATGACTCCGCTTATTTTATTAAATGAATATTATTTTGAATATTCATTCGAGGACTTATGACTCCGCTTCTTTTATTAAATAATATTCATTCGAGGACCTATGACAGAGGTTTTCAGGAAATGTATGAGAGATATATATGGATATATATATATATATATATATATATATATATATATATATATATATATATATATATATATATATATATCGGGACTTAATGAAGTATCTCGTAACTTCATTTCATTCAATAATATTTCAAAGATCGAATCTATGCAAGTCTTATCTTGTAGTCTCATCTATGTGATGAACTTTTGAAACTGGTTATAACTTGAACGGTGGTAGTTCAAGTAGTATTTGGAAAAGATATAGTATATTGGAGTATCTTGTAACTTCATCTTTTCAACTTATATCTGGTTAATTATTATCTTATGAATGACAAAGATTTTCACAAAAATGTTGAGACAAGGTTAGATATATGAGATCACCTTGCAACGATATTTTTATACAGTTATAAACTGGAACTCTGTGGATGTTATACAGGTCAGAGGATTTCAGAGATTGTGAAAAGTATATATGTATATATACTGAATATTTTGCGACTTGGTCGAGTTAAGATATCAAACTTGGTTCATTTCTTCTTGACCAAGACTTTCATGAGTACTATGAGAATGCTCATATATTGTTAATTATTATACATATTATTTCGGTGGGCTTGTTGCTCACCCTTGCTTTCTTCTTTCATCACACAACAACAGATAGACATGATGAACAGGACCAAGCTCCCAATTAGCGAGCGGATAGGAAACGTTCCGCAGTTTCCTATAGGCGTTGATGTCGTTGTAGCTGAGGTAGGAACTACCAATAGGCTAGGTTTTCAACTTTTAATGTACGAGACTTATGTATCTTAATGAATTGTAATAATGGCAAAGAAATGTAAATTTATTCAGAAAGCTTTTTAAGGTGTAATGTCATATAATTGTGGAATAAAATGACTCGTGTTATATTTGGATATTCATCTATGATACTATAACTTATGGTGTGTGTTTATTGTGGGGTCACAGTACAGAGTAGTTGATTGTTTATTAAGATCGGGTGTTATTAAGGGAAATGGAACTCGTGACAACCCGAATCCCCGACCCCGGATTTGGGGGTGTTACAGAAATGGTATCAGAGCTAAGCGTTATAAACCTCAGAGATGAAGTGACGTTAAAATAATAAGTTCACTGAGATAAATAAGAACTCTTGCCAAGTTCATAGTCGGACTACCTAACGTAGTACTGACAGTTAAAACCCTTAGGGGAACCCTTATAAATATCGTGATAGAGGCGTAGTTCATTATCGTATATGGTAGCGGGACTCCGAACCCTGAGGTTGAGGAGCAACAACGCGATGATATTTTATTAGGTATTGGAGATCAGATTGTGGATCCGATAGAGCGTCCTAACACGGGACCGGATGATGTTCATATTGAGGATGTAGCGGTTGAGGATGTTGTCCTAGAAGGGATTATTGCTGAGAAGGATGCCATGAAGGATCCTGAGAAGAATGAATAAAGGACCACTGAGGAATTGATGACCATGGTTAGGGCGACTACCAGAGATAGGATTGGTCGGTCACTACCGGAGGTTCGTTCAAGTTTGTAAAGATAGTAGCCCCTTTAACGCGGCTTACTCGTAAGACTAAGAAGTTCGAATGGACAGAGAAATGCGAGAATAGCTCTTAAGAACTAAAGCAAAGGTTGGTGATGGCCCCTATGTTGGCGTTACCGGATGGAAAAGGAGATATTTTTTTTAATTTGTAGTGACGCTTCATATAAGGAATTAGGGTGCTTCTTATACAGCACAGCAAGGTAATCACGTACGCGTCAAGACAACTAAGGGAATATAAAATTCGATATCCCCACCCATGAGCTTGGGCTCGTGGCAATAGTTTTGCCCTAAAGGTTGGAGGCACTACTTGTATGGAGAAAAGTGCGAGATTTACATAAACCATAAGTTCTCTAATACATTTTCACGCAGAAAGAGCTCAACATGCGCCAGAGGATGTGGTTGGAGCTAATCAAGGATTACGATTATGAGATTCTTTATCATCCAGGGAAAGCCAAAATGGTGGCTAATGCCCTTAGTATAAAAGAGAGACTCAAGATGAAAATGTCTTTGGGAGAGTTGACAAGAGATTTTGAGAAAATGGAAATAGAAGTGAAGGTAACCGGAGCCGGTACCGAAAAGATGTTTGAGATTGCAATACAGCCCGAATTATTGGAGAAGATCATATTGTGCCAAGAAAAAAGTGATGAATAGAGGCAGAGAACCAATGACCAGAGAAGAGATTAATACCTAGAAAGATGATGAGGGAATAATGAGGTATCCCTACAGAATTTGGGTTCCAAATGTTCAAGAGCTTAAGGACTGATCTTAGATGAAAGTCATAGTTCGAGGAATAAGATTTAGGGCAAACCCTGAATGTGATAGTCAGGGAGGACGCCATCAAGATAGAAGGAACCCATAACATAATGAAGTGGGAAATGAGGATTTAAAACATGTAGGATGACCCCGATTATAGGGAGGATGAGAAAACATTTCATACTGAGAAAACAGAAGTCGAGCAAGATAGGGAGAACCAGGACGGTACTCCTATACAGAAATTCATGGACCTGTCTAAACAGAACTTATACTCTTATTCCCAACCACCACCTTGAGGAAACAATGTGGTAGGAAATCCTTTCATGACCTTTAAGTCGCTAAGCTCTCAGAGTTCCAAGGAACAGGTTGACCCAGTCGAGGCAAGAGCTTGGCTAAAGGAAATATTGGAATCATTTGAGATTCTAAATGACTAACGAAGCGCAAAAGACTGTTTTTGTCACTTACCTTCCTAAGAGAGAGGCCACCCGTTGGTGAAAGGCCAAGAAAGGCACGGAGCCAGAGGTTATAATAAACTGATTAAAGTTCAGACAATGGTTTTCGGGAAAGTAATTCCCAAGGTTATAGAGATAGTGTAAAAGCTTTAGAGCCGAAACAAAGGCGGAAGAGTATGATAAATTATGAATATAAGATTGTAAAAGTTGTCAAGATTCGTTCTGATGACAAGAATCCCAGAACAACGTGATGTTTGAAGTCAATGATTAGTGGGTTCGTGAAATGATTGTAAGAGAGAGGTAAATAAAAAGAAACTGAAGTGGAAAGGAATATAAAGGCAATAGAGTTTGAGGAATGATAAGGGAGTTGGGTATGAGGAAACCCTAAAGACTCATAGCAATAGAAATAGAAAAATATGTAATCGTCAGGATGAGGGTGATTCACCATGAGTTAAAGTTGATGGTTGAAGGCATAAGAGATACATATATTTTATCCCCTGTAAGTTGGGAGGATTCGAAGAAACCTTGAGATAGTTCGAAGGGTAAGTAATAAGACGCGAATAGACCGAGGAGACAAGGAAGTAAGAAATTAGGAAAATTGGATGAAGGAAGTGACGTTCAAGAATGTGAAGTGTAAGACTGGTAGCTTGATACCCAGAAGGGGAGACGCCAGGTATGAAAGATACCCCAACATTGAGATGACTGTTGAGATAAACAACAAAAGTAAATAGGATTTATTAAGAAGAAGTCCACGTTGAAAACGACCAATATCTTCCAGAACATCTATGTGATCATTACCAAATTAAGAATGAAAAGTAGATAACCATTGTTATCTTTTGGAGGCCATATTGATTGACCTCATTTTGAATACAGATGTTATTGTGAAATTGGGCATATACTATCGAGATGGGAATGATTGAATAAGACACCCTTATCAGGGATACATGACTTGATTTATCTATGGAAGGATACAAGTACCTTTTTAAAAATGGTGGAATTAAGGATGGAACCTCGATAACTTGAGATGAACCATGGAGGAATGCATAAAGGTTGGCATTTCATCCTTAATAGGGACATTATGAGTTGGGTAGTATGGAACGAAGGACTAAGGTAACAACAACCTTTAAAGATCAGTAGAGAAATTTTTCAGAAGTACTTAAACAATGGTTCTAGTATTAGTAAATGGTATCTTGATATGCCCTGTACCTAGGGAGTACCGGATGAAGAATTTATGGATAACCTTAGAGGTTTTACAAGGAAAAAGGTAATATTCAAAGTTCTCAAGAATAGAAATTTTGATAAAGAAAATATGACATAATTAAAATAATGCCAGGTGGGCACGTGTTGAACCATAAGAAAGTATAGATCGACCTAATTAAGGTCGAGATTGGTGAAAACGATAAGGACCCAAGATAAGAGACGTCCTAAGTATGATCGAGAGTCAGTCGTGACAATGTTCACATCTAAAGACTAAGGCAATGACTTATGGAAAAATGGTGATTTTTTTTTCTCACTAGGATTCAAAAAAAGCATTTTCACATAAGCAGTGATTGAAATGAGGTAGAAAATTTAGTTGGAGGTGGTTAAAATGACATTGATTGTAAGGAAATTTTACTATCAGAAAAGGCCAAAGAGGTGGCCGACACTTTAAATGTAAGAAAATAATTATAGGCGCTCGTGCCAGAGGAATACAGTGATGATGGTTGAAGTCGTGAAGGTTGTATTATGGTTTGGAAGATTGACATTCCTTTTGATGACTGTGCAATACTCAACCGTGATAGTAGTTTGGTAAAGATTTAATTTATGTAATCGCCGTGAGCGGGCTATCTATCTTATAAGGACATATCTTGAGATAAGCCAGGACCATTTTATGAAAGGACTAAATGAACCTTTGAGCTTCATGTCTCCTGATAAAGACATATAATTAAGAATGGTATTAACCTACTATCGTTGCTTTTATTGAAACTCTTCTGCAATTTTATCTGCTTCATGTCATGAAAGTACGTCAGGATCTGGAGTGTTCTTCATTAATTATGAATGGTGATTATGTTAACTCCTTAGAAGAATTTGATACGACAGGTATGGACTCCGTATGGGTAGCTATTAATATTCCAAGGAAAACGAATGACGACAGTAGGTCAGTGGTGGACCCTAGTAATGCAGCAACGATTCTTTGAATAATGAGCCGATTACAACCGTGAGAGTTTAGTGTAATGGATGTTGAGATTGGGTACCACTAATCGGGTTGTGGTGATGTATAAGTTATCATTAATAGACTAATTAAGTCGATTATTTACCTATTGAATACTTATTCCTTCTTATCAATAGAGAGTCGTATTAATATACGAGGAAGGTTGCGGTACAAGCATATAATTCTACTAACGATGATGTCTAGAATGAGATCCCAGATTCGATTTTCGATGTCGAGGGAGTTTCAAAGGTGATTGTTTATAAGCTCGAGCAAGAGCATGGGTCCATAGAATTATGGACGGAATAGTAAATATTCAGACACGTGAAATACGATGCTATAATACTTGATGTTGATATATATACGTATATGTTTTGTTCTCTTATGACAAACCTCTATAGTTCAGAGGTAGATTCCAAGCCAAATATTTTGTGGCAGTATATTTTATATATATATATATAATTCTCTTCAATTCATTCTTTTCTCTCCTTTTCATTTTGTATAAGCTGAGAAGAACAACCCTTCCATAAGGGGAGGTATTGCCGAATGACTATCTATCTGTGTGATAGAAGCCTAGTAGGATACCACAGGTTGTTTAATTGCTTGTCAAGTACTAAAGGCTGGCCACCTTCTGTACTAACTATGCAATAGAACAAGTGTTCATGATCATAGTGACCTCTCAATAAAATCTTTTACTTCTATACGATAGATCAAGCTTTCGAAGATGGAAGCAGCAAAAGGAAGTAGTATCAGTGCGGTGGTATTCCGAATCTAACGCGTTCGTGATACTAAGGTTGACGTCATTATTAAAAGGTTATAGAACGCTAATGAGCAAAAGTATAACAAGTATAATATTATGAATGGGAAAAGAGTGGGTATTGAGAAGCAAAAGCTATAATGCTAGAAACTATGATGAGGGTCTGTGCAATAGACTTGAAAGAATTTGGAATGATCACTTAACGCGGATTGAGTTTTCTTATGATAATAGATCGTATGTCAGTATCGAGATATCGCCTTATGAGATCCTTGAGGGAAGATAATGTCGATCTCCCTTATGTTAGGATGAAGTTGTAGAGCGCAAGGTGCTCGGACCCACAGTAGTCCAAAGGACCAAGGATATAATAGATCTAATCAGAGGATGGCTGGTAGTAGCCCAAGATGGACATAAGAAGTATATTGATTTGACACGAAAGGACAAAGAATAGGAAGTAGGGGACCTAGTGTTGTTATATGTATTCCCTTGGAATGGATTAATGAGGTTCGTAAAGAAAGGGAAACTAAGCCCAAGATATATTGGACCTTTTGAGATACTAAGACGGATTGGGAAGTTGGCTTATGAGCTAGCCTTGCCCCCGAACCAACAACAAGTTCATAATGTGTTCCATGTGTCAATGCTAAGGAAGTATCATCGGGATGCCAGACACATAGTGGAGTACGAGCCGATGGATATGCAACCAGATCTAACTTACGTGGAGAAACCAGTAAAGATTATGGATAAGAAGGAGCAGGTGCTTCGGAACAAAGTGATCAAGCTAGTCAGAGTGCTATGGCAGAATCATAATGTGGAAGAATCAACTTGGGAACTAGAGAGCGCAATGCTAGAAAAGTACCCCCATTTGTTTTCTATTTGATTCTGGGACGGAATCCTTTTAAGGAGGGGAGGCTGTAATAACCCCAAAATTTTGGACTTTTTGTAACCCTTATGAATAGTGATTTAGCTGATCATGCTGAATAAGAAAACTTTTCATATCAGACTTTGTAGGGGTTCTTTTATTGTTATTCTGTGATCTTATTAGTACTCTATATGGTATATAAGTGTATGTAAAGATCGTCAGAATCCAAATTCGAACACTTTGATTTTTCCTGAAAATCCACCAGATACCGAAAGAATTGAGTATAAGGTAACAGGATAAAAAGGATTTAAATTCAAGGATTATAAGAGAGGATCATAAAAGGAATATAATGTATTGAGAAAGGTTAAGGGAACCCAAGTAATAAGATCCCGGGTATGATCCCTCAAACGATAAACGAAAACGAAAGTTAAGCGAACCGTATAACAGATCAGCGATCATTAGCCAAGTAATTATGAGTTAATCAAAGAGGTTAGTGATGATGATGTCATCACACCAACAAGAAGAAGACAAGTGTGGGAAGATGACATAAGAGGATGACATAAGCATGACACAATGGGAAGGAATTGTTGATTGATTATAAGCCACACAAATTTTACCATGGTAAAAGGTTAATTAACAACAAAAACAAAGCAACCAAGCAAACACATTCATTTCTCTTCCCCCCATCTCCTTGCTCACGGTTTTTTGAAGAAAAACAAGAAGAAAAATTTCCAAACGCAAGCTCCACTCAATCATAATTCAAGAGGTTTGTTTCTTTGGATCCTATATTTCATAACTAAGAAGAGCAAGTAGTTTGAGTGCTTGAATCAAAGGTTTTCTATCTCAAACAAATCATTTTAGTTTAGGGTGAATAGTAACTTTCAAGAACAAATTTTTGATTCTTGATTTTATTTGTAAGGTCAAGGTAGCTTAAGCATAGATAAAGGCTTCCATGGGCATTCCAAGGATCTTTCATGGATTAAAAGCTTCAAGGAAGTATAAAACTTTAAACCCTAGTTTTACTTTGAATATTTAGGAGTGGTTTTGATTAATATAGTTCATGAGAAGCATGATGCTTGTGTGTTTAAAGTTTGGTTGGGTTTGTAGCAATTTGGATGATTGAATCTTGTTTATAGTTAATGAAACTTAAGTATAAGCTTTTAGTTCATGATTGAGAGTAGTATAAATTGGAAATCTTGAGATGTTGGGGCTGTTGTAGTAGAGTATGGATGGATTTTGGTTGTATTAATGATTGTGGGAATGATTGTGGATTGATTTGGAGTTGTACAAATTTGGTAATCGCGTAAACATAGTTGTCGTAATGCCCGATTTACCTTAGACTGCTTTTGTTCTTAACATCAGGACCCGTGAACTCACTGTTAGGTTTTGAACATTTCCATGATTAGATAGTTCATGTTACGAGCTTCGTTTTGATATGTGGTTCGCTTAAATCCGATGTACGGTTTAGGAGAAACGACCGTTTTAAGTAACGGCGTTTCGCGACCGAACCTTTACCCCTCGCCTTACTTTGAAACCTTCGTTAAGGCCCTTAAATGACTAATTGGAATATGAAACAATTATGTAAAGTGTATTAGGAAGTTGGTAGGGTACTCGCGAAAGAATCGCCTTAAAATTCCTAATGGTTAATTTATTAAAAATGGTGGAGCCGAGGGTACTCGAGCGACTTAAGTGAATCGTTAAGCGCGAAAGTGAACGTTAGGGTCTAATTGGTTAAAGTATAGATTCTTAAGCGACTTTGGTTTAATTCCAACTTATATGTTGTTTATAGGTTACCAGACTCATCCCAGGATTTTTACCAACCCCAGTCGCTCAGGCAAGTTTTCTACCCGTTATACTGTTGTTGTGATGTAAATATATGTATATGCATTATCTTGTGATAAGTGCATGATTGTTATTAGCAAATCTTGCGATATATTGGAGCATGCTGATATGGTATATATGCATGTCTGTTTCGTAATCTTGATATCTCTTTGTTGATTTAAATGCTTATAAGTTGCATAATACCTATGCTAGAGATAAGCAGTAGTTGCGTATACCCTTAGTCTAGGGGACCCTAAGGTGAACATTTTCTAAACCAGGAGTCGATGTTCCCGAGTATAATATATATATATATATATATATATATATATTTATATATATATATAGATATAGTTTTCAAAACTATTAATCGAATAAGGTTTATTCGATAACTTTATTTTATTTAATGAATATTATTTTGAATATTCATTCGAGGACTTATGACTCCGCTTATTTTATTAAATGAATATTATTTTAAATATTCATTCGAGGACTTATGACTCCCCTTCTTTTATTAAATAATATTCTTTATTATATTAAAGAATAATGTTTCGATAATCAAACTTATTTTCGATTATTCAAATAAAGATCGTACTTTCGTATAAGTATATCTTTGGTTATTTATTATTCATTTCAAGTATAAGTTTTAAAACTTCTACTTCAATTATTTTTATAAGGATTATCCTTATGGGAATATTATTTAAATAATAATATTCAGATATTTTCTAATATATCGGGACTGATTTATTTCATTAAATCAGCATTACTCCAAACATTCTTTAAAATGTTTTCGAGTCTTCAAAATAATTTTAAAAGTTAGAGCGGATCCCAAAACTCGTTTTCAAATTTAAGATCCTCCTTTTGAAGGAGATTTAAATACTCACTCAAAACCTGAGGGATCCGGCTCTGTGGTGTATTTTAAATTCGCAACAAGGTTGCTGTTTTGATAAATGAATTGATTACTTACCCAACGTTCGGGAAGTAAGTCCATCTAATTGAGTCGGCATAAGCGACAGGCCGGGGTACGGTCTATCAAAGTGTAAGTGGCTGGGTGGCAGCCCATCAACGCGTAAGAGGCCGGGTGGCGGTCCAGCACAAGGTCCTAATGAGGTCAGGGTGATGACCGGTGGGGGATTCATCCATCTACTAGTAGAAAAGGTTACTTATTGGTATCTTTGCCTGATCAGCAAGATATCAGGTTTATGCCAAAATTCTTTTCTTTCCAAAATTCATTGGATATTGCAACTCTTTTCATACTTTACATGACAGAGGTTTTCAGGAAATGTATGAGAGATATATATGGATATATATATATATCGGGACTTAATGAAGTATCTCGTAACTTCATTTCATTCAATAATATTTCAAAGATCGAATCTATGCAAGTCTTATCTTGTAGTCTCATCTATGTGATGAACTTTTGAAACTGGTTATAACTTGAACGGTGGTAGTTCAAGTAGTATTTGGAAAAGATATAGTATATTGGGATATCTTGTAACTTCATCTTTTCAACTTATATCTGGTTAATGATTATCTTATGAATGACAAAGATTTTCACAAAAACGTTGAGACAAGGTTAGATATATGAGATCACCTTGTAACGATATTTTTATACAGTTATAAACTGGAACTCTGTGGATGTTATACAGGTCAGAGGATTTCAGAGATTGTGAAAAGTATATATGTATATATACTGAATATTTTGCGACTTGGTCGCGTTAAGATATCAAACTTGGTTCATTTCTTCTTGACCAAGACTTTCATGAGTACTATGAGAATGCTCATATTGTTAATTATTATACATATTATTTCAGTGGGCTTGTTGCTCACCCTTGCTTTCTTCTTTCATCACACAACAACAGATAGACATGATGAACAGGACCAAGCTCCCAATTAGCGAGCGGATAGGAAACGTTCTGCAGTTTCCTATAGGCGTTGATGTCGTTGTAGCTGAGGTAGGAACTACCAATAGGCTAGGCTTTCAACTTTTGATGTACGAGACTTATGTATCTTTATGAATTGTAATAATGGCAAAGCAATATAAATTTATTCAGAAACCTTTTTAAGGTGTAATGGCATATAATTGTGGAATAAAATGACTCGTGTTATTTTTGGATATTCATCTCTGAGACTATAACTTGTGGTGTGTGTGTTTATTGTGGGGTCACAGTACAGAGTAGTTGATTGTTTATTAAGATTGGGTGTTATTAAGGGAAATGGAACTCGTGACAACCCGAATCCCCGACCCCGGATTCGGGGGTGTTACACAAAGGAAGTTGTTGAAATTATCCAGAAGAGATTAATAGCCGCACAAAATCGTCAGAGAAAGTATGCAGACCAGTCAAGGATGGACATGGAATTTGAAGAAGGGAGCTTGGTATTATTGAAAGTATCACCATGGAAAGGACTAACGAGATTTGGGAAGAAAGGGAAGCTAAGCCCAAGATATGTCGGACCTTTTGAGATTTTAAAGCGCATTGGCAAAGTAGCTTATAAGTTGGCGTTACCACCGCACATGGAGCACATTCACAATGTTTTTCACGTATCAATGCTTAAGAAGTATAATCCAGACTCCAGGCATGTAATAGAATATGAGCCAATAGAGCTTCAGGCAGATTTGTCATATGTAGAGAGTCCGATAAAGATTCTAGAGGAGCGAGAGAAGGTATTGAGGAATAAAGTGGTAAAGTTAGTAAGAGTATTGTGGAGAAACCCAAAGGTTGAAGAGTCATCCTGGGAGTTAGAAAGTGATATGAGAGAAAAGTACCCTCATTTGTTTTCTTAAGAGATTCTGAGGACAGAATCCTTTTAAGGGGGGAAGGATGTAATATCCGGGATATATCGTGTAATTATTTTTGCTATTAAATAATTATTATGTGTGTTCAGTATCTATTCTGTGAATTAATTGTTAAGTGTTATCGGTGTTTGGATATTTAAATATTTGGATATTTAAAAATATTATTAATTGAGTATTTTAATTTTTGTATGTCCAAAATAAAATATAGATAATTGTTATATCTTCCTAATTATTTTTTATGTTGATTTATGAATTTATATGAATCATATGAAATTTATAAAATATTTTTCCGAGTATTTAAAATCTATTTTATAAAAACGGGAACCAACCGACGTCAACCGTTGTTACGTTTTTGGAACCCGAAACTCTTCCGAGAACTCCTTTCTAACCTAATTGTAATATTCCGAGCATTTTCCATGTTTCGACTTTTTCGATCCGGCGTACGGTTTGTCCTGCGCGGGTCCCGACGCAACATTTTCGATACAATATTCGTTTCGGTAAATCAATAAAACCCGTATTTTCGATAAAAGGGAGCTTTTTATTAAACTATCACAATTATCACTTCGTAATACGTGTAACCAGGCGCTGAGATCAAGACCGCAGTACAAATTGTACTGATTTGGATAATTATCCCGAAAACCGATACCGTTTGGATCAGTTTTTACAAATAAACGTACCGTTTTATATCCGGAATGATCCAAAGGGATACTAATTTCCCGTAAGTATAAATAGCCTTTTACCGTATTTTATTTCGTATCAAAATCATTTGCAGACAGATAATTATACAATTTTACAGAGAAAAACATATATTCATAAACCTTTCTGAGAATCAAACCACATATTCAAGGTGTTAGTGAAATCCGTTTGGAAAGTTGGAGTAACCAATTTGAAGGACTCAAGGAGTACTATCAGATTCCAGGACCTGTTTTACTGCAGAATCAAAGGTTGATTTTATATAAATTTAATTATTTTTGAATTATTTTTATGAAAAATATGAATTTTTGTTCGGATGATTGTTTGTATGATTTGATGATTGCATGTGGTAGAGCTTGTTTTCCTGATGATTTTGATATATTATACGTCTGATTTGGAGTTCAATAACATTCTCAAAAGTAGGTTTAATTTTCGAATTTCAAAATTAGGGTTTATAGCCCGTATGAATGTTTTCAATTGAAATTTGGGGGTTTTTGATCCAGGGGTTATTAGCTGTTGATTTATAGTGGGTTGTGTTCCTTATGAAATTTGCAATCGATTGGTATATAGCTCGTTAACAGAGGATTAATGGATCGAAGGGAGCTGTGTTTTGAAAGTTTTCGATGTTCGCCGGAAACCGGCGATGTTCTTGGCCAATTTCCGGCCAGAAAAGAGATGATTATTGAGTTTTGATTGCACGAATAAGTTGCTGGTAACCTGTAGATTTAATCTGGACAGTTTGGTGGCCTGAGGTGGCCGGAATCGTGTTCTCCGGCCACACTCCGGCGAGTCGACGGCTGGGCTGGTAAAATTGCAAACAGGCCCTGTAGTTTTGTAGATGATGAAGTTTAGTCCCTGTAGTTTGCAAAGTTTTCAAAATTAGGATTCCTGTTTATAAAATGTTTAAAAATCATATTTCCTATTTATTTTTATTATAAAAATTCATTTTTAATTTCTGAAAATTCGAAAAATTAGTATTTTAATTCCGAAAATTATTTTTAATTCAAAAATAAATCTGAATTAATTAGTTAATTAATTTCAGTTGATTTTTAATTGATTAATTGGTCAATTAATTCAAAAATTAATTGATTAATTGATTTAATTAATTATTAATTGATTTTAATTAATTATTTAATTAGATTTAATTATTTAAAAATAATTTAAAAATTCCGAAAATAGTTTCGAGCTTTA
This sequence comes from Apium graveolens, assembly GCF_009905375.1. Lineage (NCBI taxonomy): Eukaryota > Viridiplantae > Streptophyta > Magnoliopsida > Apiales > Apiaceae > Apium > Apium graveolens. The sequence goes on along the minus strand of NC_133655.1, from coordinate 224,077,697 downwards.
AAATATTATTCTAAATTATTTCCAAGGCTCGATAATTATTACAAAATTGTTTCGGAGCTAGAATTGGCCAACCGAACCCTGTTTATTAACCCGAAATTGATCCAACGACCCGTATTAATTCTGAAAAATACTTTAAAAATCATTTTATATACCCGAAAGCATATTTATGACCCGAGACTTCTTTATAAATGATATGTCATTGATTACGTGATGTATTATGTGTTATACGTGACTTGTTGATTGACTATCGGTCTATATATTCGATGTTTACTTGGTTATTGCATAACTTTCAATCCGTTAATCGGATTTGGGTGAAACGAAGGGTAGATAGAAGTATGTGTTGAATAGAATCCTGTGAGTTGATGATTGATAGATGCTTATCATATGTGAGCAGAAGAGGCAAGACGTAGGAAAGGGAAACAGGTAGTTGAGGAGTAAGATGATTGTGATTGGAAGCGAGTGCAGGATAGTAAGCTAATACCAGGCAAGTGTTCTGAACTTTCTCGAGATATTGTAGTACTTGATAGTCTTGTTGATATTGCAAGTGCTTTGAAGCACTGAAACCTAAACCCTGATTTCAGTTATTGTTCTTGAGCCATGAACCTTATTCTTTCTAAACCATTTATTATTGTATACCCAAACACGAACCACACATCTATGATACTACTCCACAAGTACATACAAACTAAATACCAAACACTAAACTGAATTGCTTATATACTCAACCCATGATATCTTATGCTCTGAAAGACCAAATCCTTGAAACCCCGAAACGTGGATTCCTTTGTTATCCAATTCTTTCATTACCCAGCATCCCAACTTTGAAATTACCTAATTGATCCTTACAAGGGTTGAAACTTTTTCATTGTTAAGTATTCACTGTTGTTAATGATTCTGATTATTGTTATTATTGTTCATTCTGTTATTATGTTAGAATTGGATTGCTTTTATAAAATTGTGGACCAGATTCGTGGTCAGACCATTTAATGGTCAAGTTAGGCCAATGTGTGCCTTGGATCCAGTAGTTAGAGCAATGTTGTGTGCTTTGCTCGGGGTTAGTGCGTGACTGATCAGCAGCCTAACCTTGGTTTTTTTTTAAATAAAAATATAGTATCCAATTCTAAATCATAATCCATTATTCACTTGGTATCATAACCATATTCACTTGATGATCATTATTCTCAGTTTTGTCATTGTGACTTGCTGAGCTAGTTAGCTCATTTGTGCGATGTTGTTTATACTCTTTCCAGTTAAAAAGGAACCAGTTGGTAGCAAGGATCCCCAGTCCAGTGCGAGAGCTAGGGATTAAGGCTGTTGATGCTGATCTAGTAGGCTTCTTTTGGAATAATGTAAATTGTAAAAGTTTATATTATGTTTAATACTCAGTTTGAGTTTGAATGGTTGGGATTTAATCGGTATGTAATATATTAGTGTGTTTGGCTTGTGTGCATACTTTAACCTGTTGCGATCCGTGGTAGTTGGTAAGTAGGGTCATTGCATATTATTATTATCTTTAGTATTGTTATAAACAGGTTATAAATAAGGTGTGTGTGTGGACCCCAAACTTCTGACCCGGGTTTGGAGGGCGCCACACCATGGCTGCCAGATTCATAAAGGAAACTGATGTACTCCAGGCAATGAGGATGACCCGGACTGGGGCAGGAAAAGCTCAAATTCTTCTAAAGAAAACCAACCTTAGTCCTGATTGGCTGAACTCATTGCAATCCGAACTAGGGGGCACGAAAAACTCAAATTCTTCTAAAGACAACCAACTTTAGTCCTGATTGGCTAAACTCAACGCAATCCGGACTGGGGGCTGGAAAAGCTCAAATTCTTCAAAAGACAACCAACCTTAGTCCTGATTGGCTGAACTCAACGCAATCCGGACTGGGGCCAAGAAAAGCTCAAATTCTTCTATAGAAAACCAACCTTAGCCCTGATTGGCTGAACTCAATGCAATCCGGACTGGGGTCAGGAAAAGCTCAAATTCTTCTAAAGACAACCAACCTTAGTCCTGATTGGATGAACTCAACGCAATCCGGACTGGGGGGCAGGAAAACCTCAAATTCTTCAAAAGACAACCAACCTTAGTCCAGATTGGCTGAAATCAACGCAATCTGGACTAGGTGCAGGAAAAGCTCAAATTCTTCTAAAGACAACCAACCTTAGTCCTGATTGGCTAAATTTAACGCAATCCGGACTAGGGGCAAGAAAAATGCAAATTCTTCTAACGATAACCAGCCTTAGTCCTGATTGGCTGAACTCAACGCAATCCGGACTGGGGGCAAGAAAAACTCGAATTCTTCTAAAGACAACCAACCTTAGTCCTGATTGGCTGAACACAACGTAATCCGGACTGGGGGCAAGAAAAGTACAAATTCTTCTAAAGACAACTAACCTTAGTCCTGATTGGCTGATCTCAACGCAATCCAGACTGGGGGCAAGAAAAGCTCCAATTCTTCTAAAGACAACCAACCTTAGTCCTGATTGGCTGAACTCAACGCAATTCGGACTGGGGAGCAAGAAAAGCTCAAACTCTTCTAAATACAACCAATCTTAGTCCTGATTGGCTGAACTCAATGCAATCCGGGCTGGGGCAAGAAAAGCTCAAATTCTTCTAAAGACAACCAACCTTAGTCCTGATTGGTTGAACTCAACAATATCCGGACTGGGGGCACGAAAAGCTCAATTTCTTCTAAAGTCAACCAACCTTAGTCCTGATTGGCTAAACTCAACGCAATCCGGACTAGGGGTAAGATAAACACAAATTCTTCTAACGACAATCAACCTTAGTCCTGATTGGCTGAACTCAACGCAATCCGGACTAGGGGGCAAGAAAAGCTCAAATTCTTCTAAAGACAACCAACCTTAGTCTTGATTGGCTGAACTCAACGCAATTCGGACTGGGGGCAAGAAAAGCTCAAATTCTTCTAAAGACAACCAACCTTGGTCCTGATTGGCTGAACTCAACGCAATCTGGACTGGGGGGCAAGAAAAGCTCAAACCTATTTAAAGATAACCAACATTAGTCCTGATTGGCTGAACTCAATGCAATCCGGACTGGGGGGAAGAAAAGCTCAAATTCTTCTAGAGACAACTAACCTTAGTCATGATTAGCTTAACTCAACGCAATCCGAACTAGGGGCAAGAAAATCTCAAACTCTTCTAAAGACAACAATCAAAAGCCCATGTTCTTCAAGCAAAGGCAACCTTACTCCCCCATCCAAAAAATATGAATAAGGGAGTGGGGGGCACATGATAGTACATGTAGCTCTTGCAAGGACTAGGCCCGGACTCCTAACTCAGTCCAGTCCCGCACACTACTAGTCCTAACTGGCCCAATCCCGCAATCCTAATCTTGGGGAATCCCAGCACGTGAGGCACTTGCCCAAGCACATGATAGGGACAAATGTCACCCATCAATCATGGGAATAATCCGGGCACGTGTCAGAGGATCCTCAGAACATTCCTCAACCACCATGTAGCTCATGCAAGGACTAGTCTCGGACTCAGTCCAGTCCCGCACAATACTAATCCTAAATGGCCCAATCCCGCGAGCCCAATCTTGGGGAATCCCAGCACGTGAGGCACTTACCTAAGCACATGATAGTGACAACTGTAACCTATCAATCATGGGAATAATCGGGGCACGTGTCAGAGGATCCTCGGAATATTCCTCAGCCAATCCCGCGCTGTCACGTGTAAAGCATCCACTCCAGCCAGGTGTCCTCCGCTCCTAGAACCAATGGCTACGATCCAAAGGTACCAACCCCAAAACCCTATCCTTGGGCTATTTTATAGCCCAAGAAGGTAAGGTTTTGAGGTTAATCACTCTCTCACACTCATATACACACACATCCACCCTGCATTCTTATTTATCTTCATCTTCCCCAAAAGCGAGTTCTTACTCTCACACCGGAGGTGCCGCGGGACCCAAACCCCCCTTCCGGTCTTGTTTTGTAGGAACCCCATCACAGCTACACCTCTACAGTGACGAAGGATCCAGGCACGGAGTCGAAGGAGCGGCCCCGCCACCAGGAGTTATCACCTGAACTTCTGGGAGTCCGTGTACTCATCAATGAGTATTTTCTTATCACTCCGGAGCTTGACCAGCTCAGCATGGGCCTTAGACAACTCTTCATCCTTGTTCTTCAGCTTCTTATCAAGGACCCCGGCTCTCTCTTTCCATTTCTTCATCTCCCTTTCAAACTCATCTGAGTTCCCCTTCCAAGACCTAGATTGGTGAAGCGCCGCCTGGAAGTAGGTATTACTCTGCACAAAGGAAGGAGGATTTAGCACGAATTTAAAATGAAAATGAGATAGTAGTTAAATGAAAAGGGAGAAACGTTACAGAAGCTTGGGCTTGAGAACCCAGAATCTCAATGGTCTCTATATCATTCCCCGTGACAATATCAGTGAAAGCTTGAGGAGTTATGGAATGATAGGACCAATCCTTAGCATGTTTGGTGGACCCTACCACCGTGTCACTTCTTCTAAAGCCCCAATTGGGCCTAAAAGAGTGCTCCTTGAGTGGAGGATCTACATCATCCCCCAGTTCAACCTCGGGGACATGAGGCCTTAGAAAGGTAGGGGCGTACACCTTGGGTCCCTGTTAAACTTGGCCCTTTTTTGGCGTCCTGATTCTCCTTCCTTAGGCCTGTTAATGTTGTTAATGGTCTCGTAAGGTGAAATAAATAAGGGGGAGAAAAACATTAAAGTTTGCAAATGATTAAGTGGCAATAAAGAGAAAGAAAAAAAGAAAAAAATAGATAAGATTACCTTTATCACTGCCCTGAGAGAGACCAACTTTCTTCAGGGAAACTCCTCTAAAAGGGTCCCGGTGTCTGTTTGACCGTTATCTGCGATGAGGGTTTGATAAGTGACCACCTCCTTATCAGTTAGTCTAATTTTAGAAGGGCTACCATCGACTACTTTATAAAAGGGCCTACAAAAAAGAGTGGCCCAATCGCCTCCGGCCCAGGGGTAGCTGACAAGGGTTTATTTGCACATCTACAAGGAGACGCGGAATGAATTCATGAAAAGGGAACCTAAGACCTGCGGTTAGGGCTCCTCGATAAATAAAGATAGTATCCCCTCCCAGTTACAGGTCCTATCCCCAGGAGCGGCCGGAGTAATCCTAAGGTTAGGAGGGCGTTTGTACATGTTGTTGAAAGCTTCTATCCTACCATCTAGCTCATGGAAAGTATTACTGTGGTTGTAAGAATCTAAATCAGAAAGAGATGGATATTCATCCCCTCTAGTATTAATCATGTCTATGAGAGAAGTATAAGGAGAGCGAATTTGAATAGTGGTACCTCTTTTAGAAGTGTTCAACATGGCCAGCCTAGCAAGATCGCGATCCGCCATTGAAGTTTTTGGGCAGAAGGCTTGAAACTCAAAAAACGGTTGAAGGTGGTGTAGCTATGAAGGCAGATTACACCGGAAATTACCTTCCCAAGAGAGGAGCTTGAGAGAAATTTGAGAAGAATTTGTGAGTGAGAGGTGAAATGAGAAGCTCTACCTCTCACCACACTTATATAGCAGAATCAAGGTAAGAGAATCAACAAAGGCCCATTGAAATAAAGGCCCAATAAATAAAAGACCACTAAAAGGGACGCTTCTGGGACAATCTAGAATGTCGGAAGGAATGTGAAGGGTTCATAATCAACCAGAGCTCTGATTGAATAGAAGTTGGCCTTGATCAAAGTTTTGTTCGATTAGAGTGATAGAAAATCACTTAGTTCGACCAGAGTCCTGATCTAATAAAAATTGGCCTTGATCGAAGTTTTATTCGATTGGAGTGGTAGAAAATCACTTAATTCGACCAGAGTTCTGATCGATGCAAAATGTGACTTTGATTGAATATTTACTCGACTAGAGTGTCAAAAATAAACGTAAGTCGATCAACATCTGATAGAGTATATTTTTATATATATTTTATATGATTTTATTCTCATATTAATTATGTTTTACACTGATTTGGATATTTATTTAATAAATTTTGATATTTTATTGTAGGTTACAAGGAAATTCTAGACTTAGAAGGATTTGGAGCAAAAAGTCCTATTTTGGAGTAGAAATAGAAGAAAATTCGTAATATTGGACTACACGGACTGTAAATACTGTTTGGGCCATATCTAAAGATCCAGAAGTCCGTTTTTGACAATCTTACAGACCACGCGAAACTCATGGAATTATCATTAATTCAGAGATGGTCCAGTAAGGAGAATGAAGCTGGAGTAGCCCAGAAACTGCAGTGAATAGACAGCTACGAATTTTTATTACAGAATCCTACCCGATCTAGAACTCTCACTTGTAATTTGATTAGAATAATAAAATACTTGTATTATAAGAATAGACTTCATATTGGATTACTGGTTAATAGCATAGAATACATACATATTATTGTAGAGTAGGAATAGTTAGGGTTTTATATACAGAGAAGAAAGCCATGGATTTTGGTCTTGTGACAGGATTGGAGATTACAAATTTTCTTATCTAAATTTATTCTTTGTTCTTATTTGTTTGATTGTGTTCCATTATTTTCTTAGGCAATTTACTTGTGTAATCATTAGTGGCCCCTAAAACTTACAACTTTTGTCTGATTTGTGGTGTACAGGGTCATTATGGTTATGAATGCTCGTACAGTATCTATAATTCTCAAAATGCTCAGTTTGGACAGATGAATTATTTTGAAGATGGATATGGGTACAACCAGTACTCTAATACGTTTGATCAAGAATGGGTTGATCAACCTGATTTCTCATACATGGATAATGGTGTTCAGAATTTTACATATCGTGATCAACATCAATACCAGCAACAATATTATGAAGAGCAACCATCTATACAGCAATATCATTATCTTCCTCTACAAAAAGATCTACAAGTTTTTCAAACTAATGTAGATGTGCAACCTGATCACACAAGTGAGGTATATGATTTGTTAAAGAAACTGTAAAAGAGTTTTGAGGAGAGTACTAATGCGATTAAAGAACTAAAAAATGAAAGTTTGATGATAGAGGGTCAAATTGCAGCGCTGGTTAAATCTTCTACTACAAGGAAATTTAACTTTTTACCATCACAACCTATCCAATTAGAAGAGGATGAGAGTGTCACAACTCTTAATGGTGATCTTGAAGATGATAATTTGTCAATGTTCGGTGTTGATATGAATAATATTTCTGAGGAGGAGCTTGCCACTGATTATATAATCAATGATGTTGTTGTTGAGGACAATCTGAGTGGGGATGATGAAATAAAAGAAAGCAATATTGAGATGGTGGTTGTTTCTCTTCCACAACTTGTGCCTAAGCATCCATTCCTAAATCGAGACATAGCTTATGTTGACCAAAGATTAGGTATTGGTAAATTTATTTTCACTTTAACCTCTATTTACAAATATCCTATACTTCAGTATACTTTCTACAATGTTGACGTGATTACACCGATTGTCCAAGATAGTTCTCAAACTTTGATTAATGATCCATTTGAAACGCCTCTTAAGTTTCAAGCTAAAGAAGAGAAAGAATATGGATGTATCTCTTTATTTGTTGATTTAATATGCCAAGATGTTCGCCTTGATCAGGAAAAAATGAGGAGTTTAGATAAGCCACCGCCTAAGCCTCCGCCTCATGTGAATATAATGGAGTTTGTTCTTTTCGCGGTTCTGAGTTCTATTGTTATTTTATCACAATTTTTTCCAAAGCTGCACAAGCATTCACCCAACTATGGCTTATTGATGCCAAATTTTATTTTTCTCATGTTTGTTTGGAGACTTTTTGCAGGATTAAAATAACTCCTAATGATATCCTTGACAGTTTTTGTGGTGGTCAATTTATGATTGATAATGTGGATATTTCGCACTATGGTGCTTCAATTGAGATTAAAAGTCAAGCTAATGACTCTAAAGAAACCCTTTTTGGAGGTAACTCACCGTGTTGGTAATGTAATTTTATAAATATATATATAATTATTACTATTATTATTAGTAGTATATTATTGTTATTATTATTGTTAATACTCCTATTTCTATATTTTATTTAATTTTTTTTACATATTTTTAGGTGTTAGTTCATTTTTGTATTTAGTTTTATTTCCTCAAGGTTTGCTAATAATTTTTATGTGAAGTGTTCAGGAATATGTAAAAAAAAACGTCGGATGATTTAGCTAGCTGCGGTGTACAAGCTAACTGTTTGTTCAACTAACTTGTTATTAACAAAACCCGCGGTTTCTGCGTACACCCGTGGTTTTCTCTCTCCCCGAAACAAACATGTACTACCTCTGTTCCAACGGATTCTATACCTGCACTATTTGCACGCATTTCGAGGTTTTTATAAATTATGATTTCATAATGTTTTTTGAGAGAGGGAGGGAGTAGTACTTAGAATATGTTTGACCCCACCCTCGGGTGCAAACCCTCACCCCCGCGCGTGTGCCCCTCCCCTGTATCACCTATTTATTTTTTATTTTATTTTTGTTTTGTTTATTTTGTACTTTTATTTCTATAATATTTTTCTATTAACAAGATATTTCTATTATATTTATATTTTTTTATTATTTATATTTTATTAAAATTACTAATGATATAGTAGTAATATTATTATTATGTACATATTATTATTACTACTACTTATGTTCATATTATTATTATTATTATTATTATTATTATTATTATTATTATTATTACTATTATTATTGTTAATAAAATTAGTATTATAATATGATTATTATTTGTACATATTATTTATATTCTCTTTTTATTTGTATTATTATTCTTACTTATGTACATATTATTATTATTATTATTATTATTATTATTATTATTATTATTATTATTACTATTGTGTAACTTAATATATTATTATAATTGATATTTTTTATTTAGTTACTTAAAATAATATTTTATTTTATATTTTTTTAAACTTAATTATTTATGTAATATATTTAATACTCTATCTATATTTTAAAAATATAGTCTATATTAATATATATGTGAGATATGTAATTTCTATCATATATGTAAATTTATATTTTTTTCATCGTACAAAAAAACACAAAAAAATTGTTGTAATATTTATATTATATTATTTCTATTATGTATTCAATTGTAGATATTAAAGCTGGGGTGTCATGCGGGGTGTGGTTCTTCGGTTTTGTAATGGCCCGTGACTCCGGACTATTCTTTGCTTCTTTCACGCTCCTTCACAGCAATCACGAAATTTTGCTTCCATTCAGAGATATTTTTCTATCCTACATCTTGATCTTAGGGGAGTTTTCTATCTTTTTAGTGTAGATTTCTATATTTATTTTTGTATTTTGTTAGTTAGTTCTTTGTTAGTTAATTCATTGAGGATAATGAACCACTTAAGTGTGGGGATGAGTTCTCAATGTCAAAAATTCAAAAAAATTATAAATTTTAAAAAAAATCTAAATATCTTGTATATTGGCATGTCTCGTAGTGTGTTAACAAGGATAAGTACACATTCTGTGAGCTTCTTTTGCATGATTAGTTGATATCTCATATCTTTAGAAAATCATTTGTTGCATGATAATTCTTGTATGTGCTTGCGAAAATTATAAAACTTGATATGCATCTTTGTCAATTTTAGTAAGTACTGAAGCATGTTTTCACCTTGTGAGATCTTGAGCCTAATTTGTGATTGATACATCTTATGTCAATTGAATCTTATTATTGTGTGCTGTTCATCATGAAGTATGTTGCTCTGGAACTTGTTTTAAACCTTGTTGAGACTACGTGGTTTGTGTATGCATGAAAATGATAAAAGCACTAGGATGAACTTTATTTACCTAAATATTACCCACAAATTATATCCCTAGTAACCCCTTTGAGCCTTATATCCGTTCTTTTGATATATCACCTATCTAAATGCTTGAACCTACTTGTTCTTTCGTGTCTTGATTTACTAGTAGAGCATTTTGAATCATTTGAGGGTTGGTTATACATAGTGTGGGGATTTCTTTGTTGAAGTGTGAATAATTTAGTGGGTATCAACTTGAAAAAAAAGGTTAAGTACTCCTTTGAGACCAACAGGTGGCAAGTGTAATATCATATGAAAGGGACAATCCATGTGCATGTGCTGGTATTAAGTGCATTGGACTAGAAATTAAGAGGGATCAACTTAATACCTCTTATTTTTCTTGGTGACTTTTCATTCTCCTTGATTACTGGAGAAATACTTGAACTTGAAAAAAAAATGAGAAAAGAGAAGATTAAGTGGGGTTTGTGTTCATTGATATGTACAATATGAAGTGGGAGGTACATGGTAATATGTACTTGAAGTTTAATGCTTGCGAGAGACTGGTCACCTTTTACATGATCAAAATTTCATGTTGAGTGCTTTAATTAAAAAAGAACATTATGCTCTATTAGTTTATCAAATTAGCCACTTGTTATCCTTTTTCTTGATATCCTACCCTTCACCTTAGCCATGTTACAACCTTTAATGAAGACCTTCTAATTTTTGCATGCATGTATTCAAAGTAGTGGAGATTTGGTAGCCAACCAAGTTTATGGCAGCACATATTTTTATTGATTGAACTTGAGCGAATACACTTGGCCTGTACACTTGTGTGATTTGAGAGTTGTGTGAGCTTTTCTTATCCATAGCATGTTACTTACTAAAGGCGATTTTGATGTCCATTTCTTGTTATTTTTGTCTATCTAGACAGTGTGCGCGTACTTATAGTACAAATGATATGCAAATTGAAAACACTGTTAGAATTGTGTAATTGGGGTTTACATGTGTGTAGTGCTATGATATGTTGCATACTTGAGACTTGGCAGAAAAAATGAATTTTGTGGGTAAATTCACTATAAGCCCTCACGAGACAAAACTCGTCCTACTAGGGCTGTCTAAGGGTTTAACGGCTTGTTGCATTTGCTCAATGCAATCGTGTCATCGACAAAAGTGATGTTAGTTAGGATTTAATTTTTATTTCACTTATTTGCCTGAGGACGTGCAAATCCTTAGTGTGGGGATATTTGGTAGAGTATATTTTTATATATTTAATATGATTTTATTCTCATATTAATTCTGTTTTGCACTGATTTGGATATTTATTTAATAGATTTTGATGTTTTATTGTAGGTTACAAGGATATTATAGACTTAGAAGGATTTGGAGCAAAAGTCCTATTTTGGAGTAGAAATAAAATGGGCCTTGATCGAAGTTTATTCGATTTGAGTGGTAGAAAATCACTTAATTCGACCAGAGTTCTGATCGATGCAAAAGGTGACTTTGATCGAATGTTTACTCAACTAAAGTGTCAAAAAATAAACATAAGTCGATCAGCATCCTGATCGAATCGATCAGGAATCCTGATCGAATTTCCATTAGACCACAGTGTCAAAAAATAATATAAGTCGATCAACATCCTGATCGAATAGATCAGAAATCCTGACCGAAATTCTGTTAGACCTCAGTGTCAAAAAATAATATAAGTCGATCAGAATCCTAATCGAATCGATCAGGAATCCTGATCGAATTTCCATTAGACCTCGGTGTCAAAAAATAATATAAGTCGACTAGAATCCTGATCGAATCGATCAGGAATCCTGATCGAATTTCCATTAGACCACAGTGACAAAACCAAATAAATAGTCTTAGGCATCTCTGACTCTGGCTCAGGGGCAGGGGTCTCTGAATCTGGCCTCAAGGGTGAAATCTGCATAGGGATCTCACTACTCTCAGAAGGGTCCTCCTCTGGGTCTGAACTAACATACACAGGCTCCTCTGGAGAGGGTGGAATGGGGTCCACAGGGGTACCAGTCAAACTAATCTCTGAGTCACTACCACTACTAGGATCCTGAGAGAAAACACAAAACAGCAACCAAGAAACAATGTTAGGGTTAAATAAAGCTTCCAGCTAACTCACACCCTAACTCTAGTTTCCGCTTTACCAATAAACACTTTCCTTAGACTATACCTAATAGTCTAACTCAACTCTATATGAGTCGAACTCTCTCGCGATATAGATATATTCCCAAAATACCCATTTTTAAATCCTAACTTGTCTGAGGGACTAGATCCTGTAGCTCTGATACCAACTTGTGACGCCCTCAATCTCGGGGTTAGGAAATGAGGACTCACACACCTTTAATCTAATAATTAAATATGCATAACCCCGATTAACTACTAACAGGATCAACAGGATAAAGTATGAGACAATATTACAACTACCAATCATAAAATATAACTTACAAGTCCAAAATATTATTAAATAAACAATATCGATTCCGTCTAGGAACCGACAGATAACCCATTGTATTTTTATACACTTCTTTCTAGGCACGAGCTCACTCATAATTACCACTACCTGCTCTGGCAACCGGAAGCCCTCAACACGGTAGGAACCACCAGGTACGCTCTTACGAGCAGTGCGCCTAAGCCTGGCCATCTTCTCGCTTAACTGCCATCGTTAGATTAAAACAAAACAAATGAGTATAAAACTCAGCCAATAACTATATAACAGTTCTACAATATCAAATCACAATATGCTTTACGAATCTCAGGGCATTCTACTTTATTTGATCTAGGTGGCAGATTTCCATCTTTTGGGTTAAGGAAAGGTTTTTGAAGGATAGTGTGGGGCTTTCAAGGAACAAGGCTCAAAGCAGGACGAAAGCCGACATTCATCACAAATCATTAAAGGATCATAACAGATCTTTTGATAGAGGAAAGCAATAGTATTTCAATATATAGAATCAATCATATGATCAACAATTTCAAGAATCAGGGTTCTCGAGCTTTAAGCTTCACGATAACATAATCAACTCTTTCCAAAGCAATATAAACCATTTTCATTTTCAAAAATCAATTTACTGAACAAAAGTTTCAGTTCCCTTTTAAAATAATCAATTAGAACCCTTGATTGGATCACTTTATCTTTCAATTTCATTATGTACGGGTGATCAGCCCGTACCGACCTCCATCCGGTCTTTAAGGTACCAATCGGCATAATTTTAGCCTTAAGTTGGACTAGCCCCGCTAGCCTCTTACCATGACTGGACTAGTCCCAGTAGCCTCTTACGTCCCAATCCAATCCATCAGGAATTCATTTGGAAAACTTTGAGTTGGAAAAACAAATAGGTTTTCAAAAATCCATTTTTATCATTACCAAGCATTTGAAATCATTCGGACTCTTTCAAGTCGAAACTCATTCTTAATTCAGATTTTAAGGAAACAAAGTTCAGGGAGTGATTCAAAGATGCGCAAGGAACAATTCATAAGAATTCTGTATCAAGGATAACAAGGCACTAAATTAGAAGGATCAGCATTGATTTAGGGATCAATAGGGTGATCAAGAGAAACAGGGTATTATTAAACAGGGTTAACAAGGATAATCAAAGGGTTCAATATAATTCATGGCTTAATATGTAACTTGAACAAAAAGGACAGATTATCAAAGGGTGAAATCAATAAGCTTATCAATAACAGATTATCAAGAACAAGGGTACTTTAAATCAATATCAGGGTTTCATAAAACAAGGGTTTCATACTTAAACAGTTCAATACTCTACATGGTATGAACAACATTCTCTTTATAACCATTTACACAAGTAATCAGAGTTACTTGCCTGAATTTGCTTTCCTGAAGGTTGAACTACTTCCACCTAGTAAATCCTTTCCTTTCCTAGCCTGAATGCCCTCACGCTCCGAATCTACAATAAAACCAAAACCTTAATCAGATTCCCAACTCTCATTCCCGGAACAATCACTCAATACGATAACTCGACTATATCTTTGACTCGACTATACGAATATAACTTATACACATAAGCACATAGCATATAGCATAACCCTTTTCTTGCAACTTTTATATCCTTATACACTTAACAACCAAAGCGTACTCGCTTAACCTCGGCTATTTCTCAATTACACTAACATAACTCTTTTTACGACCATAGCTATCACTTATAGCTCTTAATATCAAATGATTAAGTTTTCCTTTTCGTTTATTCTTTAATTCGAACCATATATGTAAAACACAACCAAGTACATTCAATTTCAATCCTCATGTAATCAAACACAACTATATGCAATTCACAAGGGTTATTTACGCACTTAAATTTCATTCTTTTCAATCAAGAATCCGAATCACAACATATTAAGAATCAAAATCAACAACTTCTTTTGATCATCAAAATTCGAACATAAACACTACCCATCTTTATCATGCAATCAAGTTCTCACTAGCCATTAATATAATTGATAAAAACCAACTTGATTCCTCTTTTACTCCTTAGAACCCATTCGGGTTTTCCATAAATCAAACATGCAAGTATAGATTTCGACATGCAAGGTTATATACCACATTTCTTTCTTGTTTTAATCCCTTATTAAATCATTCTATCCATTACATCACCAAACCATGCATTACTTAGTGACTTCAACTTAATCAATCCATTCAATCAAGATGCATCCACTTATTCATCAAATTAATCCCTTTTTAAACTCAATTTCCATTCGGCAAGACTCAAATTTACAACTCAAGGACAAATCAATGACATGCACATCTTGATCTTCTTTAAACCTAACATGCAATCACTTTTTAGGCCTTATAAACCTAGTGTTCACCAAGATTAACTCACAAAATCAAATTCCTCTTTTTATTAGCACAAAACCCGAACCTAAACCTAGCATGCAACAACAATTTCATTCCTTTTTAATCCGTTAACCAACCTAATAACAATCCATAATTACTTTAAACAAGTTAAATCAAATCAATAACTTCAAAGATCAAAACCATTCGGGTTTTTCAAGAATAACACATGCAATAATCAAAAATAAGTATTTGGTATAGTAGAGCTCAGTGTTTACATCATCACTCACCACCGGTTCACCGGAGTTCATCACCGGTGGCGGTGGATTCACGGTGGTGCCCTCATTCGAGGGTATCCAACCATAAAACCTCTGATTTTCTAAAAAAACAGCAACACTACATGCAATATGATCACAATAATCACATAAATAAGAATTAATCAAGCAACCCCGGGTCTCGGCTCAAACCGAACCCAAACACACACACACACTTCGCATGCAAGCATAAACACACACATGCACATGAATTAAAGCTCTTGTATGGAATAAGGATGAAGATTCATGGAGGGTTTCAAAGAATTAGAGAGGGAGAAACAGTATACCGAGAGGAAAAAGAGATAGAGTAGTGGAGAGAGAGAGAGAGAGAGTGAGCGAGGGTTCAGGAGAGAAAGAGAGAAAAGAGAGAAGAGAAAGTGAGTGCACAAAAGAAAAAAAGAATAAAGGAAAGTGGGTTATATACCACTTAGAAACAAGGGCAAATTTGTAATCTACTAATTCCCTTTTCATTCTTATTTGTCCCTTCTTTTTACTAAAATAAAACAAGGATTAAATATAAAATATATCTCTCTCGGGAAGTCGAGAATGATTGAAAATGACATTTTTAATACGTAGGCCTCGAAATTAGCTTTCCAACCATTACTCATAATGAATTTTTGAGCGAACGGTTGATTTTATATGAATTTCGCAAACTTGCTTTAATAATAATATTTTCCCCATAAAATCAATTTAAAAATGCAAAAACCATCAAATAAATTCACTTATCATTTTTAAAAAGTCTCTAGGACCACTACGAAGATAACAGAACAAATCCCATATTTTTATCTTACTCGAATGATTTTATAAAAATGCACGAAGGTTAATTAAACCTTTATTTAAATCATGTAATTCCTTTAAAATTCACAAAAACGATCACAGATCACATTGCCATGCTCACAGACAACAATTTCATATATATAATCACATAACGACTCAAGTCTGATCATAGAATTTATCCATCTTTAGTCTTTATCCTCTTTTACGCGTACCGGGTCACGTTCAGCCTGACGGTCCGACGCTCAGCGTTTCGATTACGCTTCTCATTATCTTTACCAATCAACACGTCACTTAGAACGAAATACTTTATTTACTCATTCAATCACACATAATTCACATTTTATATTCTTTAATTTCTTATTAGGACGGGGTCCGTTCTACCTGACGGCCCGACACCACAGCTTAACTTCTAAGATGACTCTTTAAATTGGAGCGTTTATATCCACGCTCCTATATTCTAATATACAGAAATGACAATTAATCAGCACTTAGTCATATAATTATAATCACATCACATAACACATACTTTATTGACTTAATTACGTCACAAAATTCTCAGTCGTTACAGTCGGTTTTATTGAAAAAAATGACACCGTTTTGCTGACGTGTCACTTTTAAAACCGACCACCTACATGTGGTCGGTTATATCCACCAATTCTGCAGGTTAAAACTGACCATATATGGTGGTCGGTTTTGTAGAATAATAAAAAATTACTTTAAAGTACAAAAAAAGTACCCGTTATAGAGAAAACGGTGTCGTTTTATTTTTCTGACTAAAACCGACCGCTGACAGTTGGTTTTAACCTATTTTTTTAATTTTTTTGTTATATCCCTCATTTCTTGATTTTGGCCAAAAAATTAAAAAATAGAGGATTGAATTGGAGGAGTTTCAGAAAATTGTAAGTTTGGTGGTGTATGTATTAAATGTTGTTGTATGTATTTAATGTTTTTATTTTTTTATATAATGTTTGTTGTGAGAATTGAAGTTTGGTAGTAGATAATTTGTAAGTTAGTTTCATTTATTGTAATTATAGTGTGTGTTTGTGTGTTTTATGAAATACATGAATAAATATGAGATTAATGATAAATTATTTGTTAAATATGTTTTTTTTTTAATTTTAAAAAATATTTTTGTAGATGGAAACCATTGATCGAAGTTGGATTGGTAATCAATTGCAAAGCGATAAAATTTCATTGACCCCGAAATATAGAACTGGTGTAGAAATTTTTTTAAAATTTGCTAGCGAAAATGGAATGGAAGATGGTACAATGAAGTGTCCGTGTAAACGTTGTAAAAATTTGAATTGGTTAAAGATTGATGATGTTAGATTTCATTTGCTCGCTAAAGCGATGCTTGAGGGTTATACCGTGTGAACGTCGCACGGTAAAAAAATAGGAAGAAAACGTAGTCGAACATCACATCACCGTTATTGTGTTCGGGAACCTTCGAGAGTAGAAGAACCGGTAGATTTGAATGTGATGTTACATGATTTAGCCGGTGAAAATTATCAATTTTTTGAAACTACGGATACGAGAACTATGAATGTAGAAGAAGCTCCAAATGATAGTGCTAAAAAATTGTACGAGGTTATTGTTGAAAATGGAGCACCTATTTTTCCCGGCAATACAAAGTACACAAGATTAAGCTTTACCACCAAATTATTGGAATTCAAAAATAACTAGCATTGTAGTAATAAAGCTTTTGATAGTTTGCTTAAACTTCTTACGGATATGTTACCAAAAAAACATACATTACCCGAAAGTTATTATGCAATAAAAAAATTATGAAGGATTTGAGGGTTGAATATGAAAAAATTGATTTATGTGAGAATGATTGTATGTTATTTTATGGAGATGACAAGGATAAAGTTGTGTGTGATATATGTGGTGAAGATCGTTATCAGGATATTTCTAGGAAAGATGGTAAAAAAATAGCAAAAAAAATCTTAAGACACTTTCCTTTGATCCCTCGATTACAACGCTTATATATGTTGGGACATACATCCGATCACATGAGATGGTACAAAAATAGAGATGTGAAAGATGGAGAAATAAGTCATCCCGCGGATGGAGAAGAGTGGAAAAATTTTGACCGTCGGTATCCTTCATTTGCTCAAGAGATTCGTAACATAAGGCTCGGTCTTGCGACCGATGGTTTCAACCCTTTTGGCCCTACCGGAAAAAAAATATATAGTGTGTGGCCCGTGGTGATAGTTGTCTACAATCTTCCACCATCGATGTGTATGAAAAAGCCTTATATGTTCATGACTGATATAGTTCCAGGTCCAAATAGTATTGGAAAAGATATTAATGTTTGTCTAAGGTCTCTCATCGATGAATTGAAGATATTGTAGAATTACGGGGTGAAGATATACAACCAATCTTTGAAACAAAATTTTACAATGAGATCGGCTATTATGTGGACAATTAGTGACTATCCCATTATGAGTATGATAAGTGGGTGGTCGGGCAAAGAAAAGATGGGATGTCAAGTGTGTCTTGGAAGCGTGCAAGGGTTTCAATTAAAATATTGTGGAAAATGTAGTTTCTATGACACGAACCGAATATTCCTTGAATCAAATGATCCACTCCGTCAAAAAAGTAATTTGTTTGAAAACGAAGAAAGAAGATTGTTTCGTTGTCGTTTGTCCAGTGAGGGTGTTAAGGAATTGCTTGATGGTTTAGTTTTTCCACCACCCGGAAAGACTAATTTGAAGGCAATGAGTGTCGGATACGGGGAAGAGCATTATTGGACTCATGTCCCAATCTTTTACGAACTCTCTTATTGGTCATAACATAGTTTACGATATTCAATTGACATCATGCATACGGAAAAAAATGTTTTTGAAAACATTTTTTTTACTATTGTCAATGCGGCAAAGTCAAAAGATCATAAAAAAGCAAGAGCGGATTGCAAGCATTTTGGGGTGTTACCACATTTATGGATCGATGAGAAAGGAAAGTCACCTAAAGCACCTTATTCCCTTACTAGAAAACAACGTAAACTTTTGTGTGAATGGATTAGTTCACTAAAACTTCCGGATGGTTATTCATCAAATATATCACGTTGTTGCAATGTTGAGGAGTGTACATTTTATGGATTCAAATCGCACGATTGTCATATTTTTCTTCAAAAATTATTGCCTCTCGTAATTCGTGAACTTCTACCGGCGCCTATTTCTGATGCAATCACGACAATTTATAACTTTTTCCAAGATTTATGTTCATCCGTGGTTACAAAAACCGACTTGGAAATAATGGAAAATTCGGTTATCAAAGCATTGTGTTTGTTGGAAATGATTTTTTGTCAAAGTTGGTTTGATTCGATGGAACACTTGGTTGTACATTTAGCCGAAGAAATTAGACTTGATGGACCTGCTTATTGGCATTGGATGTATCCGATTGAACGTTTGTTGGGCAAATTAAAACAAAAAGTCGGTAATAAGGCAAGGGTTGAGGGGTCAATTGCCGAACGATATATGGAGGAGGAGATTCTTAATATTTGTTCTTTTTATTTTGCCTCTGACACGATCCATAATAAGGTACCTCGTAACGAGGTTTTGTTTGATGTGCAAAATTCCAAGAATTTAGAAGTGTACAAATATCCAATTCAATCTCTTGGAAAGGAATGAACTCGATACATGAGTGATGATGAACGAGAGTTAGCAGAAGAATATGTTCTTTTAAACTCTCCTGAAGTTCAACCTTATCTAAGGTACCAAATCTTACTTTAAAAAATATGTGTAATAATTTTTGTTAATGACACATGCATGATCTTACTTTATATTTTAGGAAGTACCAAGATCGTGTTATGCGACAACGCCAGGAAACAACACCTCAAGATTTAGATCGTATTGTCAAAAGTCGATTTAAAACTTGGTTTAAACAAAAGGTATTTATCTATTTTTAATTTGCATGATTTTTTTTTTAAATTCTTATAATTACAACGTCTCATTGATTTGAATTATTTTTAGGTTGATAAAGATGAGGTGGAAGGACCTCGTTTTAGGGACTTACTTGAAGGGTCGGTATTAAAAGTTATGACTTTTGAGACTTGTCAAGTTAATGGATATAAATTTTCAACAAAATCTGCATCTGATTTTGGTATTGTTGTTAAAGGAAATTTTCACGAAAATTATCTTGATTATTATGGTCAACTACAAGAAATTATTAGACTTATTTATCAAGGATGCAATCATGTATATTTGTTCAAATGTATATGGTTTGATAGTGTTGGTAATGGTGTGAGGATTGATAAGAATCGTGTGATTATAATTGATATGACTTCAAGATTGAAGTCAAATGAGATTTTTTATTTTAGCTAGTCAAGCCTCACAAGAATATTATGCTCCTAGTGTATTGGATCCAAAAGCGAAAATATATACGGTGGTCAAATCTAAAAGTCTCCCAATTGATGAATCTATCGTTGCGCAAAATGATATAGAGGACGCTTTTCAGGAAGATAGATCTAATGCATCGACCTCGTTTTCGCTCTTTGTCGATTTTGCACAATATGGATAAATACCGTTTATTCGACGTGAAGAAGAAGAAGAAGACGAAGAAGACGAAGAAGATGATTTGAAGGATGACAAAGATGAAAATGAAGGAGAAGAAGAAATAAGTGAAGGTGACAATGAGGATGATGATGATGATGATGACGAAGATGATGATGGTTTTGATGATTTTGAATAACGTCGTTTGTATTTTAAAGATGATTTTTGGTAAATTTTGTAATGATTAGGATACTTTATTTATAAGTTATAGTAAATTTTTAATGGGTTTGTGAATTTTTATGCATTTACGTCCGGTTAGGGCCAAAAAATCATAATATTTGACCGTAATATTTCCCAGAAAACCGACCGTCTCCTTGACTAAAACCAACCACCTTCTTGATAAAACCGACCGTCTCCTTAAAGGGGTGGTCGGTTTTAAGGTGGTCGGTTATAAGAATTAAATTGGCTTCTGAAATAAAACCGAACACTTTGCATATTTGACCTCGGTCGGTTTTAGCAGTCTTGGTCAAAGTACATTTTTAATACTTATTTTCAACGATCGAACCGTACGGATGTTAATTTCATGTCAAAATATGCTTATGCACAAAAAATTAGCACTTTTGAACGAGTACCATTACGTTTTTATAAGTATGTTAAGTCACACACACTGTAGAGGGGGGTGAATACAGTGTATAGAACAATCAAATCGAACTTTAATAACTCAAGTAACAGAAAACAAACTTTATTCAAAACAATAAACTCTGTTACAGTATGGAACTGTCCTCTCTCAGTGATGAATAAATATCACGAGAGCTGCTAGGGTTACAATGAATAATCTTCTTGATAATGATAACACTTATAGTGTAAACCCTATGTCTGTGTTTATATACTACACAGTTACAAGATAATCACTAATTGATATGGAATATAATTCTGCTTTCTAATATATATCAATCAGATATCTTTTCTTCCAAGTATTCTATTCTTCATAGAATTCCATCTTCATGCATATCTCTTCTTATGTTTTGTCTCGATCTTCTCTTCCTGTAAATCAGCTGCTTTCCTTATCTGATCGTTTTCTTTAAGTCCTGATATTATCTTCTGATAGATATCTTCGGAACCTTAAGTACTGACGACTTAAGTTCTGACTTCAGTATAAGTGCTGATTTCAGTTAAGTACTGATTTGTCCTGTTTAAGTATGATCTGTAAACTAAACATAAATCACATTAGTCATGACATTATCAAATATATCTAACAATCTCCCCCCAACTTGTAAATTAGCATAATATACAAGTTAACAGATATTTGATGATGTCAAAAACATTAAGTACAAGCGCGTGAGAATTTGACTAGATAACTACAACTTACAGTCCTTAAAGCTTTACCAACTTTAACTTCTGATAACAACTTCAGTCTGTATTCATATCAGAATTTGAGCAGTTGTAGATCTTAACTTGGCTTCATCTTCTGATCTCTCTGATGTCAGGAGTTGTTCTGAGATAGTTCTTCAACAAACATCTCTCAGCATATCTGAGTTCATCAACCATCCTCCTTTTAGCATCTTTAAGTTCTGCAGAATCTTCACCAGTTTGAAAGATTGCAGCCCTGAGATTATTAATTTTAGCTTTCCTTATGTCCTGATCCAGTCTGATCAAATATGCCTTGTCAGACTCAAGATTAAATTCCACGACCTTGTAACCCAGAAAGGTAGTTATAATCTTAGCAGAGTTAGGCGTCATCTCAACAATATCACCCTTGTGATCTCTGTACTTTGGAAGATATGTGCTGTCAGACTTAACAGAATAAAGTCTTTTCTGTTTCTGAATTTGATTCTTCAAAAAGTTTATAGCACTTTCTGTTATTTTGTCATTCACTTAAAGTAAGAATAATACATGTTCCAGTTCTTCAAAATACTTCAGTGGAATGGCATTTTCCCTTATATGATAAACCCTACCATCTGTCATGAAGTACAACAAGATGTGTTCTTTCAAGTAGGTATGGTAAACTATCTGTACAGATTCTAGTTGATTCAATCTTTCAGGAGTTGCTCCAATATCTGGTTCACTTAAGGAAGTTGGATCATTGGTTGTAATCTGTATTCTTCTTTCATCTGCACTTCCCAATCCAGTTTTATCTCTTGCTTCCTTTCCAGTAACCACTCTTAGTCCAAAACCACTTGCAGCAGTCTTCAAAGGTTGAGTCTGTTTGGCTTTGGTGAATCCTGGTAGGAGTATCTTTGAAGGTTTAACATGAACAGTGTCAGAGGTTTCCTTTGATTTATCTTCTGATATCAAGTTAACTTGAGCTATGTCAGAGGTTACTTGCTTCTTTGAGATATCATAACTAACTATCTCTTGACTCTGAACAACTTGAGCCATGTCAGAGGTTGTCTTAGAAATTTTTCTTGAAGTCAGAGCAAGATCAGCATCTTCATCAGTAATTTCTTCATCCACAGGAGGCACATAAACCTTGATAGGTTCACCAACTTTCTCTTTGCCCTTGGATCTTGGATCTATCTGCAATTGTGATTTAGCTTTGGTTGCTTCAGGATTTGTCCTTTCTTTTATCACAATGCCTATGAATTTTGGAAGTTTTTTTTTACCAACAGAAGCTTCAGATTTAGATTTGACTTTTACTGACTTAAGTCTAGTTTCTTCTTCCATCAGACTCTCCAAGTCCATTCCTGGATTTTCCTTGAGAAATAACTGTCTTGACATTTCTTCATCAAGATCCAAAAGTTCATCAGAACTTATCCTTTTACCAGTAGCAGAAGTAATTCTTTTTCCAGCCTCAGAACTTATCCTGTGACTTGTAATTTCAGCTCTTCTTGATGAGAAATTTCTACCTTGACCATGACCTCCACCCATTCCAGAGTTTCCCTGGCCATCTTTTTCATCATCATTTCCCTTCAGTATTTTAACAGTTTTGCATTTGGACTTAATTACTTTCTTCCCCTTTTTGGCATCAGCAGGTAAGAGAAGAGAGACAGGCAATTCTACTGAGGCTTGGATTTCATCAAGTTGAGATTGCTGAGAAGCTTGATTTTTCACAATATCATCAATCTGAGACTGTCGCTTCTCTTGGGTCTTCTCAATGTAAGCAACTCTGTCAAAGGTAGGCTGGAAAAACTTTTTCTTATCAATTTTCTGAGTCGTTTCTTTCTTGAGCAATTCTTCCTGAATTTTATGTACCTTTGCATGAGTTGCTGAATGGAGACCTTGAAGATGTCTAGTACTCAATGCAGTGACCCGAAGCTGTGTCTTGAAATCATCATTAATGAACATCTCATCAGCTTTTTCCAAGTGCTCAGCAAGAATCTTTTCAGATGGAACAAAGGTAACTGAGTTCCATTCCTTAGTCCACTCCTGTCCTCTAGGAGTTTCACTCCAAGGTACTGGTGCTTCTCTTGTAACAAACTTCTTAACTAGTTCAGATTTATGAACAGTTTGTCGAGGTGCATGTCCTGAAGGACCACATGCATCAGCATCTGCATTAATAGCAGCATCACCAGTAGGATCAGCATTTGAAGCATCAGAACTAACAGAATCAGCATCTTCTGATAAAACAACAATATGAGAAGCAATTGAGGCTTCAGCATCATCCTCTAAGTGCTGATCTGGTTCCAAGTTCTGATCAACAGCCATATCCTGATGCTCACCTATATTCTGATCATCTACATCTAGATGCAGAGAAGGTGTAGTAGACAATTCTGGAGTTTGAGTAGCATCAGTAATAGGTGTTGTTGATGGATGAATTGTTGTTGGAGCTTCTAAGTAGAGAACCTCAGGCACAACCTGGTTGTGAATATTAATTTCAGCACTTGTGCCTGGGTCTACAGGAGATACAGTTTCATGTACAGGAGACACAGATGGTGTGTTTGCCTTGTCTGTAGCAGCTTCCTGAGTTGGGGTCAATGGAGAAGGAGATGCAATAGCTTCAGTAAATTCTGGTTCTTGTGAGATCAGAGATTCCTGATCTCCTTCCTTAGCTGCTGCTTCCTCATCATCTGAAGCTGGCCTTTTAGCTCTCTGTTTCTTGTATCTCTTTGAAGGTGGGGATTCCTTGGGAGGTTCAGCAGTAGTCATTCTTCTAAGCCTTTTGAGAAGCTTAGATCCCCCAATTCCAGAATCCTTCTGAGAAAGAACCTTCTCAGCTTCTGTAACAACAGGTTCTGATGCAGAAACCTGTTCCTCACTATCAGACTCATCTCTCAGAACAATCCTCCTTCTCTTCTGTGGTGTTTGAGGAACAGTCTTTGTGCTCTTGGGCTTGGAAGATGAAGGCTTCACAGTAGGTGCTGAGGATGAAGGTTGAGCTGTCTGTGAAGGTGTGAGATATGATTTGAGATATGTTATGAGGGAGGGTTGAGGTATAGATGTATGAGTGGTATGTTCTGATGGTTGTTGTGGTGTTTGTGATGTGGTGGTGGGTTGTACATCAGGATAAACCAATATATAGGTTTCAGGATCAGCATTTACCAAGATCTGTTTTACAGACTGAGGAATCTGTAAAGATCTAACCACCGTTTTCTTAAGGTCAGCATTTACCAAGTCATTAAAGGCTCATTTTGCAAGTTTAATTGGCACGGGAAAATAGTAATCATTACTTATCACATGCAGTTTTTCAAGGAAAAACCGTTCCACTTACCTAGTAATCCCATTAATTGATGTAAGTCAGTTTTAATTCAAAATTTAAACTGTTCCCACTTATTCAATTATTTTCATTGCCAAACCAATATTCTGAAAATAAATTTTGAGTGTGAGAATGACCAAAATAAATCAAGTAAACAAGTACTGATATTTTAAAATCAGAACTTAATTTAAATCAATGATTAAAATGATCATCAGAACATGGATATATCAGGATTTAATAGTGCAGTTAAATTGCAAACATCTCAGAGACAGAATCTTGCAAAAATAAGAAATTCCATTAATATATTAAGAGAATACATTCATGAAATTGAAAGTACATCAGAGTATTACAAGACTGCCCTAAGCTTCTATACCTAACATCAACAGCTTTTGTCCTTGGCTAAGAAGCCGGATAAAGCTGACGATGAAGAAAAACAGGAAGAAGAAAATAAATTATTTCTTCTTCCGACTCTCTAAAAAAAGAATAGCAAGTCGAATGATCCGCTCTTGTTGGCGGAGAGCTTCCAGCCGTTCTTCCTCCAATCGCTCCAGATGGCGATGGTAATCCATGTAAAAGAACAGAAGGTGTGTGAGAACCTCCTGGGGAACCGAGTCCCAAATCTCATCAGAAATGATAGTTACGTGCCATTCCTGCTGCCAGGCCTCACAGCTCAGCTCCATATTGAAGGTCTCATAGTTCAAAAACATATTATAGTTGACCATGTTTGTGTTGGTATGAAGGAAAGGAGAGTGAGTATGTGAGAAAAGAAATGATGTGTAGGCTGATGTGAAGTGTTGGTTTATATAGGCAAGAGAATGCCAGGAGACGCAAGGAAATTTAATGCTGACAGGTAGAAATAAGTCTACCTCGTCTCCCTAGACTAGGAAGAGGAAAAACAGTCATTGGAAGTGTAAAACGAGGTTTAATGCGCACAAGAAACAAGTAAAAATTACTGTGCATGTACGTGTACCACCATCCCTAATTATATTGACTGTTAATATTCCGCCCAAACATATTCTGATTTAAAATGAGACTGTTTCATATTTTAACCACAAATAAGTCAAGTAAAGAATCAGAATTTAATATCAAAACTTAGACTTATATCAGAACTTAACAGCCATCAAGACATGATTTTTTAACTCGAACAATGAATGCCTATCTCCATATTTCTTCACCCAAATTCTGATATCGATTCTTCAGAACTTAATCATCAGAACGTTCAACAGAACCTGTCCTCAGAATTTATGCAATCTGACATATAAACTGTTCATCTACAACAACATGGATCACCACAGTAATTTTCATCATTCATATGGAGTGTTAGTGTGTGCATTAAGCTAAATATCAGACAAAGAGTAAAGTCTGATTCACTTCAGTACATCTTAGAAATAAGGCATAACTAAAACTTTACTTAAAATCTGTCATTATTCTGAAGCCTACTATTGAATGAGTTCATGCATGAGTCCACCTCAACTGTCTTGTGCTAATTTTGTGCATCTTTTTAAATTCCATTTTGCAGTGGCTTCTCAGTGTAAGTGAGTCACGACTGCTTATCAAAATTTATGCTATTATCAGAGTATTTCTCCAGTAATCATAGAGTGTGAAAAGTCACCAAGAAAAATATTTTGCTTTTCTGATGCATATTACTTAATACCAGCAATGCACTTGGGTCATCCCTTCCACATTTGTACTCTAGACCTCAAAGGAGTACCTGATTTTTATTTCTTTTTCTTTTCCTTTTTCTTTTGATAAGAGAGGTTTATCAGCACTTAGTACATTCAACAGATTTATTAACATCAAAACTTAACAGATGAGAAACATTCTTCTAGTTTTTGATTTAGTAATAAGATAGACAAAGTAAACTTAACTAAGATCAATATCAGAATTTGCTTGTGTCAATGGATTTCCACATAAATAATTACTTCTAACATGGGATCTCTAGTATATTGAAGACTACTAGGTCAGCATCTAGCACAGTTATCCTCATAGGATTGAATAGTCACAGAAACAGTCATATCACTATCAGAGTTTAGAAATTCACAGCAGACAACAATCAATACTTAGGCAATTTTTAATTAAGCACAGAATACACAAAGAGTGTAATTTCTGTAAATACTGATCATAAAGTCTGATGCATTAGAACAAAACTAAGCAGATTTAGAGAAAGAACCTGAAACTATGCCAAGTTCATTTACCAATCTTGTAAAAGTAGCTTCACACAGTGGTTTTGTGAAGATATCTGCTAGTTGTTGATCTGTTGGAACAAAGTGCAATTCCACTGTACCTTCATCCACATGTTCCCTTATGAAGTGGTACCTAATGCTGATGTGCTTTGTCATTGAGTGTTGAACTGGATTACCTGTCATAGCAATAGCACTTTGATTATCACAGTAAATAGTGATTTTAAAATATGTTAACCCATAATCCAGTAACTGATTCTTCATCCAAAGAATCTGTGCACAACAGCTTCCTGCAGCAATGTACTCTGCTTCTGCAGTTGATGTGGAAATTGACTTTTGTTTCTTGCTAAACCAAGAAACCAATCTGCCTCCAAAAAATTGGCAGCTTCCACTTGTGCTTTTCCTGTCAATTTTGCAACCTGCAAAATCTGCATCTGAGTAACCTATCAGTTTAAAATATGATTCTATGGGATACCACAATCCCAGATCAGCCGTTTCCTTAAGATACTTGAAAATCCTTTTCACAGCTGTTAAGTGAGGTTCTCTTGGTTCTGCTTGAAATCTTGCACAAAGACAGGTAGCATACATGATATCAGGTCTACTAGCAGTTAGATAGAGTAGAGAGCCAATCATACCTCTGTAATCAGTAATATCTACTGATTTACCAGTATCCTTATCCAGTTTTGTTGCAGTGGCCATGGGAGTAGATGCACTTGAACAATCTTGCATCCCAAATTTCTTCAGTAAATTTCTGTTTACTTGGTTTGACAAATAAAAGTGCCTTCGTCATTATGCTTGACTTGAAGGCCCAGAAAATAGCTAAGTTCCCCTATCATACTCATTTGATATCTTGACTGCATCGGTTTGGCAAACTTCTTGCAAAGTCTGTCATTTGTAGAACCAAAAATGATATCATCAACATATATCTGAACCAGAAGTAAGTCCTTTCCATGGTTAAGGTAGAACAGTGTTTTGTCTATAGTTCCTCTGTTAAATCCACTTTCCAGAAGAAACTGAGCTAAAGTCTCATACCATGCTCTTGGAGCTTGCTTAAGGCCATAGAGTGCTTTAACAAGCCTGTAGACATAATCTGGATATTTGGAATCTACAAAGCCTGGAGGTTGTTCAACATATACTTCCTCCTCCAATTCTCCATTGAGAAAAGCACTTTTCACATCCATTTGAAAGACAGTAAAGTTTTTGTGAGCAGCATAAGCCAAAAATATCCTTATGGCTTCCAATCTAGCAACTGGTGCAAATGTTTCATCATAATCAATTCCCTCATGTTAAGAATATCCTTTTGCAACCAACCTTGCCTTATTCCTTGTAATTATGCCATCACTATCAGTTTTGTTTCTGAATACCCACTTTGTACCAACAACAGATCTGTTCTTTGGTCTTGGCACTAGGGTCCAGACTTTGTTTCTTTCAAATTCATTTAACTCTTCGTGCATTACTTGCACCCAATCAGCATCTTGAAGAGCTTCTTCCACTTTCTTTAGTTCAGTCTAAGAAAGAAAAGAATTGTAGAGACATTCACTTGAAGTAGCTGTTCTAGTTCTGACTCCTGCATCAGGATTTCCAATTATTAAGTCAGGTGTATGTGATTTAGTCCACTTCCTTACAGATGGAAGGTTTTCTCTAGAACTGGATGCTCCCCCATGATCCATGCTATCTTCATCAACATTTTCTGATGCTCCCCCTGAAAATATGCTCTCTGAGTTGGATCCTTCAAAATTTAGATTTTCAGAACTATCAGAACTTGGCTTATCAGAACTTGATGAATCAGAACTTGAAGAGCCAGTTGTCTGTTCTGATGCTTCTTGAGATGTGGTTGTATCTTCAGTATGCTCCCCCTGCACAGGTACATCTTTCTTTGGCGTAGTCATCACAGTTTCAATAACATCAGAGTTTAATCCATCAGAGTTTGCGGTATCAGGATTTAGACTGTCAGGATTTTCAGTATCAGAATTTAAGTCTTCATTTTCAAATCTCAGGTGATCATGATCATTGAAATCTTCAAGTCCAGTAATCTTCTTATCATCAAAAGAGACATTGATAGATTCCATGACCACTCTTATTCTCAAGTTATAGACTCTGAAGGCTTTTGTGGAAAGTGGATATCCAACAAAGATTCCTTCATCGGCTTTTAGATCAAATTTGGATAGCTATTCAGGATGAGTCTTAAGAACAAAACACTTGCATCCAAATACATGAAAATACTTCAGATTTGGCTTCTTTTTCTTCACCATCTCATATGGTGTCTTTCCTTGCTTGTTGATGAGTGTTGCATTCTGAGTAAAACAAGCAGTCTGCACAGCTTCAGCCCAAAAATAGGTTGGAAGCTTTGCTTCATCAAGCATTGTACGTGCAGCTTCAATGAGAGTTCTATTCTTTCTTTCAACAACTCCATTTTGTTGTGGAGTTCCAGGAGCAGAAAATTCCTGCTTGATTCCATGGTTTTTGCAGAACTCTTCCATTATCAAATTCTTGAACTCAGTACCATTATCACTTCTTATTTTCTTCACAGAATCTTTGATCAACTTATCCAGTTCCCCGACATGATCAATCAAGATAGATGCAGTTTCACTTTTTGTGTGCAAGAAATACACCCACGTGTATCTGGTGAACTCATCCACTATGACCATAGTATATTTCTTCTTTGCAATAGACATGACATTTACTGGACCAAATAGATCAACATGCAGTAAGTGATAAGGCTCAAGAATTGATGATTCAGTCTTGCTCTTGAATGAGGATTTCCTTTGTTTAGCCTTCTGACAAGAATCACAAAGGCCATCAGGAGCAAATACTGACTTTGGCAGTCCTCTCACAAGATCTTTCTTGACTAGTTCATTTATATTGTTGAAATTTAAATGAGAGAGTTTCTTGTGCCAATTCCAGCTTTCTTCAATTGATGCTCTACTCATCAGAAAGATTGCAGAACCATCATTACTTGTTGAAAGCTTGGCTTCATAAATGTTACCACGCCTGTATCCTTTCAGAACAACTTTGCCTGTAGATTTACTTACTACTTCACAGTGTTCTTCAAAAAAATCCACATGATAACCTCTGTCACAGATTTGACTAACAGTTAGCAGATTGTGTTTAAATCCTAAAACCAGAGCTACTTCCTTAATGATGACATTCCCAAGATTGATATTGTCATATCCCAATGTTTTTCCAATGTTGCCATCTCCATAAGAAACACTTGGGCCAGCCTTCTCCACAAAGTCTGATAACAGGGCTTTATTTCCAGTCATATGTCCTGAACATCTACTGTCCAGAACTAGGATGTTTTTCCTGTTGCCCTGTAATCACAAAGACCACTAATGATTAGTTTTAAGGACCCAGATAAGCTTGGATCATTTGGCCTTATTAAGTCTGTTAACATTTGCAGCGGATTTAGCATCAGAGTTTATGTTAACATTTTTCTTATCAGAATTTACACTATCAGACTTTGAATCAGAACTTACACTAGAAGGAACAATGGTAACTTTCTTTAAAGAAGGTTTTATTTGATAATAATCATAGTACAAACTATGATATTCCTTACAAGTATAAATAGATTGCCATAAACTACCACAATGAAAATAAGGATTTTTTGGTTTATATCTAACAGACTGACTCTTAACTCCTGACTTTGAAGGTAAGGAGTTTATGTTCTTATTCTTCCTGCAAAAAGAAGCCAGATGGTTAGAACTTCCACAGTTATGACATGTTTTTCTAGGAGCATCTGGAACAGACTTATAATCATTGCTTTTATTCACACCTTCCTTTCCATTCTTATTTTTCCTAGGTGATTTTACTTTGTTTGCATTCTTAACATCTTTTAGCTTATGCTTAAGCTGCTTCTTAGTCATTAAGCCTACGTTTACTTCAGTTGTCTTTTCCTGTTTTAGATTGTCAGAAATTAATTCCTTTTTAACTTCTGATTTCTCAGTAATAGACTTTACAGCTACAAACTTAACAGGTTTTAACTTTGGCTTTTGTTTAACAACTATAGGCTTAATATCTACAGTTCCTTTATCATTCTTATCATCTCCATAACCTAAGCTCTCTTTCCAGTTTTCACTACTTAACAAATTTTGAGTTGTTCTGCCAGAGTTAGTCCAAGTCCTGATAATCTCTCTTTCCTTTTCTAACTCAGCTTTTAGAGATTCATTCATTTTAAGCACTTCATCCCTAACATAGAAAGCATCATCTCTATCTTTCTGAGTTTGATGGAACATGACTAACTCTTTTTCTAAATAATCATTCATCTTTTTGCAAGCAAGATTTTCAGAAGTTAATCTTTCACATGTTAAAGTTTGATCTCTATAACTAATGAACATGGTTTTAAGATATCTTCTCAACTCATTAATATCATCAGTATGAAAGGCATAAGTAGTTTGAGGTACCTTTAATTCAGCAGCTTCAGAACTGCTTTCAGCACTTGCCTTATCAGCATTTGCCATCAGGGCATAATTCTCCTCACTTTCAGAATCTGAGGTGTCTGTCCAGCTTTTCTTCTTTGTGACAAGAGTCTTGCCTTTGTCACTCTTCACTTTCTTGCAATCAGGAGATATGTGGCCTTTCTCACCACAGTTGTAGCATTTGACATTTGTATAATCTCCTCTGTCAGACTTTCCTCCTCTGCCCTCAGATTTTCTGAAATTCTTCTTATCAGAACTTGCACCTTTCCTGGAAAACTTCTTTCCCTTCATGAACTTCATGTATGCAATCTTTGTGATTCCTTTCACCATAAGAGCACACAGCTTCATCATCTCTTCATCAGCATCCGGCTCGGGCAAGCTTTCAGATTCTATGTTAGATATATTTGATAATGTCATGGCTAATATGTTTTATGTTTAGCTTTCAGGTCTTACTTGAACAGGATAAATCAGTACTTAACTGTTGATCAGTACTTATACTGGAAGTCAGGACTTAAGGATATCAGTACTTATATTATCAGGAGATAATCATCAGAAGTTAGATATCAGAACTTAAGTGCTGAAGGATGATCAGATAAGGACAGTAGCTGATTAAAGGAAAGAAGATCGAGATAAACATAAGAAGAGATATGCATGAAGAAGGAATTCCGTGAAGAATGGAATACTTGGAAGAAAAGATATCTGATTGATATATTTTAGGAAGCAGAATTATATTCCATATCAATTAGCGATTATCTTGTAACTGTGTAGTATATAAACACAGACATAGGGTTTACACTATAAGTGTTATCATATATTCGAGAAGATTATTCATTGTAACCCTAGCAGCTCTCGTGATATTTGTTCATCACTGAGAGGTAACAGTTCCATACTGTAACAGAGTTTATTATTTCAATAAAGTTTGTTTTCTGTTACTTAAGTTCTTAAGTTCGATTTGAGTGTACTATACACTGTATTCACCCCCTCTACAGTGTGTGTGTGACCTAACAAGTGGTATCAGAGCTTATCTGTTAACACACATACAGTTAAAGATCCAAACACAATCATGTCGGACACAGAAACTCAAACTAAGCCTACCAAAACTGAGGAACCACCAAAGACACAAATTCAGAGTCGGTATGAGACCATCAGAGTTCCCATACTGAAACCATCTGAATATCCCATATGGAAGGTAAGGATGACCATGTTCCTGGAAGCAACAAATCCAGAATACCTTGATAGAATCAAGGAAGGCCCTCACAAACCAACCAAGCTCGCTGTTGCAGTTGCAGGTGAAGCAACAAAGACCGTACCAAAGGAGAAGAGTGATTATACTGCTGAAGATATAGCATCAATTGCTAAGGATGCTAAGGTACGACACTTAATGCATAGTGCCATTGATAATGTAATGTCAAACAGGGTAATCAACTGCAAGACTGCTAAGGAGATATGGGATGCTCTGGAAACAAGGTGTCAGGGAACGGAGACAATTAAGAAGAACAGGAAGACAATACTCACTCAAGAGTATGAACACTTTGACTCAAAGATTAATGAGTCATTGAATGATTTATATGATAGATTTGTCAAACTTTTGAATGATTTGTCATTGGTTGATAAAGAGTATGATCTTGAAGATTCAAACCTTAAGTTCCTGTTAGCTCTTCCTGAATGCTGAGATATGAAGGCAACGACAATAAGAGACAACTACAATCTTGATGAAACAACTCTTGACGAAATCTATGGAATGCTCAAGACTCATGAGCTTGAGATGGAACAAAGAAGCAAGAGGAAAGGAGGAAAGTTGTAACACCCCCAAATCCGGGGTCGGGGATCCGGGTTGTCACGAGTTCCATTTCCCTTAATAACACCCAATCTTAATAATTACTCAACTACTCTGTACTGTGACCCCACAATAAACACACACACCATACGTTATAGTCTCAGAGATGAACATCCAAAAATAACCACAAGTCATTTTATTCCACAATTATCTGCCAATACACCTTAAAAGGTTTTCTGAATAAATTTACATTTCTTTGCCATTATTACAATTCATAATTATACATAAATCTGATACATTAGAAGTTGAAAGCCTAGCCTATTGGTAGTTCCTACCTCAGCTACGGCGGCATCAATGCTTCTAGAAAACTATGGAACGTCTCCTAATCGCTTGCGAATCGGGAGCTTGGTCCTGTTCATCCTTTCTATCTGTTGTTGTGTGATGAAAGAAGAAAGCAAGGGTGAGCAGCAAGCCCACCAAAATAATATGTATAATGATTAATAGTATATGAGCCTTCTCTTAGTACTCATGAAAGTCTTGGTCAAAAGAAATGAACCAAGTTGATATCTTAATGCGATGAAGTCGCAAAATATTAAGTATATATATATACATATATACTTTTCAAAATCTTGGAAGTCCTCTTCCATGCATAATATACACAAAGTCCCAGTGTATAACTGTATAAAAAAAATATCGTTGCAAGGTGATCTCATATATCTAACCTTGTCTCAACGTTTTTCTGAAAATCTTTGTCATACATAAGACAATTATTAATTAGATATAAGTTTAAAAGATGAAGTTACCAAATACTCCAATATACTTATATCTTTTCCAAATACTACTTGAACTACCACCGTTCAAGTTATAATTAATTTCAAAAGTTCATCACATAGATGAGACTATAAGACAAGATTTGAATAGATTAAATCTTTAAAATATAATCAAAATAAAATGAAGTTACGAGATACTTCATTTGATGCAAACATCATTTTTGAAAACTTGACCCTGCCAACACTCAACAATCGCCCAACCGCAGCCTTTCTATCGAAGTGCTCTGGGTAGTGTTGCAGAAATATCCAATTGGATGATGAACTCATTACGGGAGTTTGCCGCGCCAGGAAGACCACTTACGATGATCAGTCGTAGTAGTACAACCCCACCATTTTTTACATGTAGAGGAGAACCTGTCGGATTTACTTGTCAACCGAACACTGAACTCCTAAGGAATGGACCGCCTTAGCGGAACTTCCAGGCCATTTGGGCCAATATAATAAGGCTGGGCCGGCGCTACTCGGCCACTTACGCCACTCCTAGTTCAGATGAAATCTATGACTCTGAAACGTAAAGCTCGTCCCCACTTTCCCCAAGTAGAAACTTGTTGATACGGCTCCACCAAGAAGTCGTATCTATTTGGAAAGGAGAACTCACCGATATTTCCCAGGCGATGCCTGTTAATGGATTAACTTGTTCCAAGAATTTTACTTCCCGAGTGTTGGGTAAGTAATCAATTCATTTATCAAAACAGCAACCTTGTTGCGAATATAAAACACACCACAGAGCCGGATCCCTCAGGTTTTGAGCGAGTATTTAATCCCCTTAAAAGGAAGATCTTAAATATAAAAATGAGTTTTGGGATCCGCTCTAACTTTTAAAAATCATTTTGAAGACTCGCAAAACATTTTTAAGAATGTTTGGAGTGAAGCTGATTTAATGAAGTAAATCAGTCCCCAGAATATTTAGAAAATGACTGAATATTATTATTTAAATAATATTCCCATAAAGAATAATCTTTATAAAAATAATTGAAGTAGAAGTATTAAAACTTATACTTGAAACGAGTATTAAATAACCAAAGATATACTTATATGAAAGTATTATCTTTATTTGAATAATCGAAAATAAGTTTGATTATTGACACCTTATTCTTTAATAAAATAAAGAATATACCTCAGCAAATAATCGGAGTCATAGATCCTCAAATGAATATTCAAATAATATTCATTAAATAATATAAACTGAGTCATAAGCCCTCGAATGAATATTCAAATAATATTCAATAAATAATATAAAAGAGTCATAAACCCTCGAATGAATATTCAAATAATATTCAGATAAATAAATAAAAGGAGTCATAAGCCCTCGAATGAATATTCAAATAATATTCAGATAAATAAATAAAAGGAGTCATAAGTCCCCGAATGAATATTCAAAATAATATTCATTTAATATAAAGGAGTCATACGCCTTCGAATAATATTCAAAATAATATTCAATAATAAAATAAAGTTAAAGTTATCGAATAAACCTTATTCGATTAATAGTTTTAAAAACTATATCCATATATATATATATATATATATATATAATATACTCGGGAACATCGACTCCCGGTTTAGAAATATGTTCACCTTTTATCCCCTATACTAAGGGTATACGCAACTACTTGCTTATTTCTAGCATAGGTATTATGCAACTATAAGCATTGAAATCAACATATAGATAACCAGATTATGAAACAGACATGCATATATACCATATCAGCATGCTCCAATATATCGCAAAATTTGCTAATAACAATCATGCAATATCACAAGATAATGCATATACATATATTTACATCACAACAACAGTATAACGGGTAGAAAACTTGCCTGAGCGACTGGGGGTTACGAATGGCTCGGGACGAGTCTGGTAACCTATAAGCAACAAGTAAGTTGGAATTAAACCAAAGTCACTTGTAAATCTATACTCTAACCGACTCAGACTCTAACGCTCGTTTTGCGCTTAACGATTTACTTAAGTCGCTCGAGTACCCTCGGCTCCACCATTTTTAATAATTTACCCATTACGAGTTTTAAGGCGATTCTTTCGCGAGTGTCTTATCAACTGCCTAACACACTCTACATAAATGTTTCATGCTCCAATTAGTCATTTAAGGGCCTTAACCAAGGTTTCAAAGTAAGGCGAAGGGTAAAGATTTGTTCGCGAAACACCGTTACGTAAAACGGTCGTTTCTCCTAAACCGTACATCGGATTCAAGCAAACCACATATCAAAACGAAGCTTGAAACATAACCTATCTAAGCATGGAAGTGGTTAGTTTATAGAAGTGGGTTTTCGGGTCCAACAGTTAATCACAAAACAGTTTATAGAAAATCGGGCATTACGACGGCTATAACCTAACGATTTCCAAAGTTTAAACTACACCAAATCATCACCAATTCAACAACAATCCAACATCCATCAACATCAAACTAAACCCATTCATCTAAGCACTATTATCATCCAAACAAACCAAACTTAAAACTAAGGGTTCAAGAGTTTATACCTTCCTTGGAGAGTGGGTAGTCACTAACAAGCCTCTAGGAACCTTGATCTATGCTTAATCAACCTTAAGCTTTCATGAAAATCAAGAAAATCAAAGTAAGTTACTATTCACTACTATTCATCATCATCTTTGATGAGTGGATTAGCTATGCAAACCATGGAATCTTGATCTTAAACTCATGGTATAACTAAGTTATGAAATATAGGATCCAAGGAAACAAACCTTGTAATTTTCCATGGCCTAGAACTTGAGTTTTGAAAATCTATTTCTTTATTTCTTGAAAAGGCCGAATGGAAGAAGAAAGAAATGGGGGAGAGATTTTGCTTGCTTGTCTTGCCTTGATATTTGTGCAAAGAATGCATGGTTGTGGTTAATTATTGGCTAAATATCTTGTTTTCACTTGCTTATGTCATTGCTTGCATCACTACTTTGCCACATGTCTCATTCTTGTGGTGTGATGATGTCACCTTGCTTCTAACCACATGTTTTAGCTTATATTAGAAGCTTCCTTCTCATGTTACTTGCATATGCTTGCCCCTTGGACGTTTATTTATTTTACGGTTCGCTTAACTCTCTTTCTCGTTGATCGTTTGAGGAATCGTACCCGGGATCTTATTACTTGGGTTCCCTTAACCTTTCTCAATACATTATATTCCTTTTTATAATCCTCTCTTATAATCCTTGAATTTAAATCCCTTTAATCATGTTACCTTATACTCAATTCTTTCGTTATCTGGTGGATTTTCGAGAAAAATCAAAGTGTTCGGAATTGGATTCTGACGATCTTTACATACACTTATTTACTTTATGGAATACTAATACGATCTTAGAATATCCATAACAGAACCCCTACATAGTGTGGCATGAAAAGTTTTCTCATTCAGCAAAAACACTATTCATAAGGGTTTCAAAAATTTCCAAAAATTGGGGTTATTACAAAAGTCAAGGACAGTTGCTCTTAAGGCTGAAGAAGAATCCCCCAAAGCATCTTCCTCAAAGAAAGACAAGGGTAAAGCTCTTTTCATAAAGTCTGATACTGAGTCATCAAGTTCTGAGAGTAATGATGACTCAGATTCTGAAAGCTTGCCTGAGACTGATGCTGATGAAGAGATGATGAAGCTGTGTGCTCTTATGGTGAAAGGAATCACAAAGATTGCATACAGGAAGTTCAGGAAGGAAAAAAAGTTTTCCAGGAAAGGCATAAGTTCTGATAAGAAGAATTTCAGAAGATCTGAAGGCAGAGGAGGAAAGTCTGACAGAGGAGATTACACCAATGTTAAATGCTATAACTGTGGTGAGAAAGGCCACATATCTCCTGATTGCAAGAAGGTAAAGGGTGACAAAGGCAAGGCTCTTGTCACAAAGCAGAAAAGCTGGACAGACACCTCAGACTCTGAAAGTGAGGAGAACTATGCATTGATGGCAAATGCTGATAAATCAAGTGCTGAGAGCAGTTCTGAAGCTGCTGAAATAAAGGTACCTCAGACTACTTATGCTTTTCATACTGATGATATTAATGAGTTGAGAAGATATCTTAAAACCATGTTTGTTAGTTATAGAGATCAAACTTTAACATGTGAGAGATTAACTTCTGAAAATCTTGCATTTAAGAAAAGAAATGATTTCTTAGAAAAAGAGTTAGTCATGTTCCATCAAACTCAGAAAGATAGAGATGATGCCTTTTATGTTAGGGATGAAGTGCTAAAAATGAATAAATCTCTAAAAACTGAGTTAGAAAAGGAAAGAGAGATTATCAGGACTTGGACTAACTCTGGCAAAACAACTCAAAATTTGCTAAGTAGTGGAAACTGGAAAGAGGGCTTAGGTTATGGAGAAGATAAGAATGATAAAGGAACTGAAGAAATTAAGCCTGTTGATAAGCAAAAGCCAAAGTTAAAACCTGTTAAGTTTGTAACTGTAAAGTCTGAAAATGAGAAATCAGAAGTTATAAAGGAATTAACTTCTGACAAACTAAAACAGGAAAAGACAGCTGAAGTGAACATAGGCTTAATGACAAAGAAGCAGCTTAAACATAAGCTGAAAGATGTTAAGAATGCAAACAAGGTAAAATCACCTAGGAAAAATAGGAATGGAAAGGAAGGTGTGAATAAAAGCAATAATTACAAACCTGTTCCTGATGCTTCTAGGAAAACATGTCATAACTGTGGAAGTTCTAACCATCTGGCTTCTTTTTGCAGGAAGAATAAGAATATTAACTCCTTACATTCAAAATCAGGAGTTAAGAGTCAGTCTGTTAGATACAAACCACAAAATCCTTGTTTTCATTGTGGTAGTTTATGGCATTCCATTTATACTTGTAAGGAATATCATAGCTTGTACTATGATTATTATCAAATAAAACCTTCTTTGAAGAAAGTTTCCATTGTTCCTTCTAGTGTAAATTCTGATTTAAAGACTGATAGTGTAAGTTCTGATAAGAAAAATGTTAACATAAACTCTGATGCTAAATCCGCTGCAAATGTTAACAAACTTAAAAAGGCCAAAGGATCCAAGCAAGTCTGGGTCCTTAAAACTAATAATTAGTGGTCTTTGTGATTGCAGGGCAATAGGAAAAATATTCTAGTTCTAGACAGTGGATGTTCAGGACATATGATTGGAAATAAGACCCTGCTATCAGACTTTATGGAGAAAGCTGGCCCAAGTGTTTCTTATGGAAATGGCAATATTGGAAAAATATTGGGATATGGCAATATCAATCTTGGAAATGTCATAATTAAAGATGTAGCTCTGGTCTCAGGACTTAAACACAATCTGTTGAGTATAAGTCAAATATGTGACAGAGGTTATCATATTGATTTCTTTGAAGAACACTGTGAAATTGAGAGTAAATCTAAAGGCAAAGTTGTTCTGAAAGGATACAGGCGTGGTAACATTTATGAAGCTAAGCTTTCAACAAGTATTGATGGTTCTGCAATCTGTCTGATGAGTAGAGCATCAATTGAAGAAAGCTGGAATTGGCACAAGAAACTCTCTCATTTAATTTTCAACAATATAAATGAACTGGTCAAGAAAAATCTTGTGAGAGGACTGCCAAAGTCAGTATTTGCTCCTGATGGTCTTTGTGATTCCTGTCAGAAGGCCAAACAAAGAAAATCTTCATTCAAGAGCAAGACTGAATCATCAATTCTTGAGCCTTATCATCTACTACATGTTGATCTATTTGGTCCAGTAAATGTCATGACTATTGCAAAGAAGAAGTATACGTTGGTCATAGTGGATGAGTTCACCAGATACACATGGGTATATTTCTTGCACACAAAGAGTGAAACTGCATCTATCTTGATTGATCATGTCAAACATCTGGATAAAATGGTCAAAGATTCTGTGAAAATTTTAAGGAGTGATAATGGCACTGAATTCAAGAATTTAATAATGGGAGAGTTCTGCAAAAACCATGGAATAAAGCAGGAATTTTCTGCTCCTGGAACTCCACAGCAAAATGGAGTTGTTGAAAGGAAGAATAGAACTCTCATTGAAGCTGCACGTACAATGCTTGAATAAGCAAAGCTTCCAACCTATTTCTGGGCTGAAGCTGTGCAGACTGCTTGTTTTACTCAAAATGCAAAACTCATTAACAAGCATGGAAAAACACCATATGAGATGGTGAAGAAAAAGAAGCCAAATCTGAAATATTTTCATGTATTTGGATGCAAGTGTTTTTTTCTCAAGAC
This sequence comes from Apium graveolens, assembly GCF_009905375.1. Classification (NCBI taxonomy): domain Eukaryota; kingdom Viridiplantae; phylum Streptophyta; class Magnoliopsida; order Apiales; family Apiaceae; genus Apium; species Apium graveolens. The sequence continues at coordinate 224,037,524 of NC_133655.1, read as the reverse complement.
TCATCCTGAACAGCTATCAAAGTTTGATCTAAAAGCTGATGAAGGAATCTTTGTTGGATATCCACTTTCCACAAAAGCCTTTAGAGTCTATAATTTGAGAACAAAAGTGGTCATGGAATATATCAATGTCTCTTTTGATGACAAGAAGATTACTGGTCTTGAAGATTTCATTGACCATGATCAGCTGAGATTTGAAAATGAAGACTCAAATTCTGATACTGCAAATCCTGACAGTCTAAGTTCTGATATTGTAAACTCTGATGGATTAAACTATGATGTTATTGAAACTATGGTAACTACGTCAAAGGAAGATGCACCTATGCAGGGGGAGCATACTCAAGATCCTACCTCATCTCAAGAAACATCAGAACATGCATCTGGCTCTTCAAGTTCTGATTCGTCAAGTTCTGATAAGCCAAGTTCTGACAGTGCTGAAAATCTAAATACTGAAGAATCCAACTCAGAGAGCATAGTTTCAGGGGGAGCATCGGAAAATGAACATGATGAAACATTTGCACCAGTTGCTAGGTTAGAAGCCATAAGGATATTTTTGGCTTATGCTGCTCACAAAAAGTTTACTGTCTTTCAAATGGATGTGAAAAGTGCTTTTCTGAATGGAGAATTGGAGGAGGAGGTATATGTTGAACAACCTCCAGGCTTTGTAGATACCAAACATCCAGATTATGTCTACAGGCTTGATAAAGCACTTTATGGACTTAAGCAAGCTCCTAGAGCATGGTATGAGACTTTAGCTCAGTTTCTTCTGGAAAGTGGATTCAACAGAGGAACAATAGACAAAACACTATTCTACCTCAACCATGGAAAGGACTTACTTCTTGTCCAGATTTATGTTGATGATATCATCTTTGGATCTACGAATGACAGACTTTGCAAGAAGTTTGCCAAACTGATGCAGTCAAGATATCAGATGAGTATGATGGGGGAACTTAGCTACTTTCTGGGCCTTCAAGTCAAGCAGAATGAAGAAGGCACTTTCATTTGTCAATCTAAGTACACCCAGAAACTTGTTGAAGAAATTTGGAATGCAAGATTGTTCAAGTGCATCCACTCCCATGGCCACTGCAACAAAACTGGATAAGGATACTGGTAAATCAGTAGATATTACTGACTACAGAGGTATGATTGGCTCTCTACTCTATCTAACTGCTAGTAGACCTGATATCATGTATGCTACCTGTCTTTGTGCAAGATTTCAAGCAGATCCAAGAGAACCTCACTTAACAGCTGTGAAAAGAATCTTTAAGTATCTTAAAGGAACAGCTGATCTGGGATTGTGGTATCCTAGAGAATCAGACTTTAAACTAATAGGTTACTCAGATGCAGATTTTACAGGCTGCAAAATTGACAGGAAAAGCACAAGTGGAAGCTGCCAATTTCTTGGAGGCAGATTGGTTTCTTGGTACAGCAAGAAACAAAAGTCAATTTCCACATCAACTGCAGAAGCAGAGTATATTGCTGCAGGAAGCTGTTGTGCACAAATTCTTTGGATGAAGAATCAGTTACTAGATTATGGGTTAACATATTTCAAAATCCCTATTTACTGTGATAATCAAAGTGCTATTGCTATGACAGGTAATCCAGTTCAACACTCTATGACAAAGCACATCAGCATCAGGTACCACTTCATAAGGGAACATATGGATGAAGGTACAGTGGAATTGCACTTTTTTCCAACAGATCAACAACTAGCAGATATCTTCACAAAACCACTATGTGAAGCCTCTTTCACAAGATTGGTAAATGAACTTGGAATGGTATCGGGTTCTTTTTCTAAATCTGTCTAGTTTTGTTCAGATGCATCAGACTTTATGATCAGTATTTACAGAATGTAATCTCCTTGTTTATTCTGTGCTTAATTGAAATACACGTTTAAGTACTGATTGTTGTCTGATATATGTTTTTAAACTCTGATAAGTGATATGTCTGTTCAATTAACTATTCAATCCTATGAGGATAACTGTGCTAGATACTGATCTAGTAGTCTTCAATAAACAAATGATCTCATGCAAGAAGTAATTATTTCAGTGGAAATCTTATGACACTAGCAAATTCTGATAATTGAGCTTAGTTGAGTTAACTTTGTATATCTTATTACTATGTCACAAATTAGAATAATGCTACTCATCTGTTAAGTTCTGATACTAGTAAAACTGCTGAATGTACTAAGTGCTGATAAACCTCACCTATCAAAAGAAAAAGCAAAAAGATCAAAGAATAAAATCAGGTACTCCTTTGAGATCTAGAGTAAAAATATGGAAGGGACGACCCAAGTGCATTGCTGGTATTAAGTAAATATGCATTAGAAAAGCAAAATATTTTCTTGGTGACTTTTCACACTCTATGATTACTGGAGAAATACTCTGATAATGGCATAAATTCTGATAAGCAGTCGTGACTCACTTACACTGAGAAGTCACTGTAAAATAGAATTTCAAAAGATGCATAAAATTAGCACAAAACAGTTGAGGTGGACTCAAGCATGAACTCATTCATCAGTAGGTTTCAGGACAATGACAGCTCTTTAGCAAAATTTTAGTTATGCCTTATTTCTAAGATGTACTGAAGTGAAACAGACTTTACTCTTTGTCTGTTATTGAGCTTAATGCACACACTAATCACTCCATCTGAATGATGAAAATTTCTGTGGTGGTCTACATTATTTTAGATAAACAGTCATTGTGTCATTATTGCACAAATTTTGAGGACAAGTTCTAGTTACACGTTCTGATGATTAAGTTCTGAAGTCTATAACTCAGAACTTGTATGAGGATTTACTAAGATGGGCATTCCTTTTTCGAGTTAAGAAATTATGTTCTGATGACTGTTAAGTTCTGGTATAGGTCTAAGTTCTGAGTTCTCAGTCTAATCCTTTACTTGGCTTATCTGTGAATAAAATTTGGTAACAGTCTCAGTTCAAACTAGAATATGTTGAAGTGAAAGATTAATAGTCACTATGATTAGGATTACTGGTATTCGTACTTGAACAGTCAACTATTTCTTGTTTCTTGTGCGTTTTAAACCATGTTTCCTCTTTCCAATGAATGTTATTCTTTTTCAAAGTCTCGGGAGACGAGGTAGATTTAATTCTACCTGTCAGCATTCAATTTCTTTGCGTCTCCTGGCATTCTCTTGCCTATATAAGCAACCACTTCACATCAGCCTTCCCATCACACTTTTATCACAAACTCACTCTCATTTTTCTTTTATCATCACAAATGGCTGAGTTTGGCTGGTTCTACAATTATGGTGATGAGACTGTTCATGTCTTTTTGAATGGAATTCCAACTCCATACCCTATCACCAACATTCCTCACAATCTCTGGATTCAATTTCCAGAGGTTATCAAACGTGATCTGGTGGCCGTTCGAAGAGAACTTCATCTTCATCGTCTCCGCCAGCAAGAGCGAATCATCCGACTCGCCATTCTGTTTGTCGAGAGTAGGAAGAAGAAGATAACTTAATCTCGTCTTCTTCCTGTTTTTCTTCATCATCAGCTTTGTCAGGCTTCTTAGCTAGGACTAAGGCTGTTGATGTTAGGGTTAGAAGCTTAGGGAAAATCTTGTATAAGTCTTGATGTAATTTCCATTTCATGAATGTATTGTCTTGATATATTAATGAAAGTTGTTTTTACTTCAAGATTTTGTCTCTGAGTTATTTTATCTTGAGTTGATAAATCCTGATTGATATTCTGATGACCTTATAAATTTTGTTTTATATTAAGTTCTAATTCGTTTTCAGCACTTATCTAATTTATCTTGGTCATTTTCATGTGATTTATTTTCAGAATATTAATGATGCAGTGAAAAATAATTCAATCAGTGATAACGGTTTAGATTTTGAATTAAAACTGTTTCTCTTGATAAATGGAACGGTTTTTCCTTGAAACTAGGCAAATGGGTAAGTAATGATTCCTGTTTTCTCGAGCCCAGTAACTATCCGATATTACTGCATGTCTGACAGATGTCCAACGGTAACATTTTTTTTTTGAAGTATAAGTACAACAGAGAGAAGATTTCTTTTATTTTCTTCATATTTTATCTCTCTCCTTACTTTTACTCTCTTTCTCTTTATTTCTCACGTTGGTTTTTCATACAGACATTATATCAAACACCTAACAGGCATACTTGAATCTCAATTTTTTCACATGGCACCAAAGGATTTAATCTTTGATGGAGCTAAGTTTGTTCCAAACAACTATGCTGCAATTCTTGATCATGCTGAAGCTCCATCTGAATTGCATTTTGTGCAAGATCTTCTTGCACACAGTGAGATTGGGTATGCATTAACTCAGCCTGAAGTCTTTTCAAGTCAACAAGTTCTGACGTTTTGGCGGACTGGGCACTTTGATGATGGTGGTAAACATGGCACTCTCAGTATTGTTTTTGAAGTGGGTGATTCATCTTATGCAGTCACACCTGGTACAATACGCAAAGCTCTACATCTCCCAGACAATTGTACTTTTTCAACTCCAGAGGAATCATCCCTTCAGGAGTTAATGACTGATTTGGGATATGAAAAGAGTTTGGCAAAGCTTGGGCAGTTAAAAAGGGCTAATATCAGAAGAGAATAGAGTTTCTTCTTTGACTGCATCACCAAAGCTTTTGGGAACAAATGTTCGAATTTTGATGTTATCCCAATTCTGAGTCAGCACATAGGGTATGCTATTATCCATCAAACTCATTTTGATTTTGCAACTGGAATAATTGGTTCTATTGGGGATAGGATGACAGAGGATAGAAATGTTGTCTATTTTGCTAGATTCTATCAACTTATATATACTTTTTGTACTGATGAACCTCAATTAGTCAGTTCCTCAACCCCACCTTTTAGAGTTGTAAAACGATACTTTAATGATCTGGTAAATGCTGATACAAAGAAAACAGTGGTTAGACCATTACAGATTCCTCCGTATGTAAAACAGATTCTAGTAAATGTTGATCCTGATACTTATAGATCTGTTTACTCTGATGTCCAACCAACCACAAACACCCAAAAACCATCATCTTCAGCACCTACCACTCATACTACTCAACCTACCCTCAGGACTTATCTCAAATCCTATCTCTCTTCTTCCCAGACTGTTCAACCCTCATCCTCCAAGCCAAAGAGGACAAAAACTATTCCTCAAACACCTCAAAAGAGGAGGAGGACTGTACTGAGAGATGAATCTGATACTGAGGAACAGGTTCCTTCTTCAGAACCTGTTGTAGGTGAAGCTGAGAAAGTGACTTCTCAGAAGGATTCTGGAATTGGAGGATCTAGGCTTCTCAAACGGCTTAGAAAAATGACAGTTCCTGAAACTCCCAAGGAATCCAAATCAACAACGAGATACAAGAAACAGAGGGCAAAAAGGCCAGTTTCAGATGATGAAGAGGAAGCAACTAAGGAAGGGGATCAGGAATCTCTGATCTCACAAGACAAGGAATTTGCTCCAGTCACTTCTTCTCCATCAACTCCATCTCAGGAAGCTGTTTTTGAAAAGGCTACCACACCCTCTGTGTCTTCTGTTGATCCAGGCACAAGTGCTGATATTGATGTTCAAAACTTGGTTGTGCCTGCTGTAATTCTCTTAGAAGCTCCAACAACAAATATTCCTTCCACAACACCTGTTACTGATGCTGTTCAAACTCCAGAGTCATCAACAACACCTTCTCTGCATCAAGATGCTAATGATCAGAATTTAGGTGAGCATCAGGATATGGTTGTTGATCAGAACTTAGAACAAGATCAGCAATTAGAGGATGCTGAAGCCTCCATTGCTACTCACACTGTTGTCTTATCAGAAGATACTGATTCTTTAAGTTCTGATGCTGCACATGCTGGAGATACTGGTGATGCTGCTCCAACTGCTCATGTTGTAGATACTGATGCAGCAGATCCTTCCGGACAGACTCCTCAACAGACTATTCCTAAGTCTGAATTGGTTAAGCAGTTTATTACCGGGGAAGCACCAGTACCTTGGAGTGAAACTCCTGCAGGTCAGGAGTGGACTAAGGAATGGAACTCAGTTTCATGTGTTCCAACTGAAAAACATCTTGCTGAGCACTTGACTAAAGCTGATGCAATGTTAAATTCTGATGATTTTAAAACCCAGCTTAGGGTCACTGCATTAAGTACTAAACATCTACAAGGTCTTCATTCAACTACTCATGCAGAGCTACACAAGATTCAGGAGAACTTTATCAAACAAGAACAAGTTTGGAAAATTGATAAGAAAAAGTTCTTTCAACCTACCATTGACATGGTTGCTTATATTGAGAAGACTCAAGATCATCAACAAGCTCAGATTGATGACATTCTGACAAATCAAGCTTCTCAGCAATTGCAACTTACTGAAATCCAATCCTCAGTGGAATTACTTATCTCTCTTCTACTACCTGCTGATGCCAAAAAGGGGGAGAAAGTGATTAAGTCCAAATGCAAGACTGACAAGACACTGACAGGAAAGGATAATGAAAAAGATGATCAAGGAAGCTCTGGAATGGGTAGAGGTCATAGTCAAGGTAGAGGATTCACATCAAGACAAGCTAGTCATAGGACAAGTTCTGATACTGGGAAAAGAATAAGTTCTGTTGCTGGTAAAAAGTTAAGTTCTGATGAACTTTTAGATCTTGATGAGGAAATGTCAAGATGGTTATTTCTTCAAGAAAATCCAGGAATGGACTTGGAAAGTTTAAAGGAAGAAGAAGCCAGACTTAAATCAGAGAAAGTCACATCCAAATCTGAAGCTTCTGGTAAAAAGTCACTTCCAAAACTCAAAAGCATTGTGATCAAAGAAAGGACACATACTGAAGCAACATTGGCTAGATCACAACCACAGATAGATCCAAGATCCAAGGGTAAAGAAAAGGTTGGTGAACCTATCAAGGTTTATGTACCTCTTGAGGATGAAGAAATTACTGATGAAAAGGATGATCTTGCTCTGACTTCAAGAAGAGTTCTTAAAACAACCTCTAACATGGCTCAAGTTGTTCAGAGTCAAGAAATTGTAAGTTCTGATATTCAAAAAAAGCAAGTAACCTCTGACACAGCTCAAGTTAACTTGATATCAGAAGATAGATCAAAGATACTCCTACCAGGATTCACTAAAGCAAAACAGACTCAATCTTTGAAGACCACTGCAAGTGGTTTTGAAGCAAGAGTAGTTACTGGAAAGGAAGCAAGAGATAAAACTGGATTGGGAAGTGCTGATGAAAGAAGAGTACACAACACTACCAATGATCCAACTTCCTTGAGTGAACCAGGTATTGGAGTAACTCCTGAGAGATTGAATCAACTGGAATCTGTACATATGGTTTACCATACCTACTTGAAAGAATACATCATGTTGTATTTCATGACAGATGGTAGGGTTTATCATATAAGACAAAATGCCGTTCCATTGAAGTATTTTAAAGAATTGGAGCATGTACTTTTCTTACTTCAAGTAGATGACAGAATAACAGTGACTGCTGCAAACTACTTAAAAGAACAGATTCAGAGATAGAAAAGGCTTTATTCTGTTAAGTCTGACAGCATATATGTTCCAAAGTACAGAGATCACAATGGTGATATTGTTGATATGAAGCCTAATACTGCACAGATCAGAACATATCTTGGTATTAAGGGACTTGAATTCAATCTGGAGTCTGACGAAGCTTATGTCATAAGACTAGATCAGGAGTTGAGAAAAGCAAAGATCAATGATCTCAGAGCTGCAATCTTTCAAACTGGTGAAGATACTGCAGATCTTAAAGATGTCAAAAGGAGAATGATTGATGAACTCAGATATGCTGAGAAATGTTTGTTGAAGAACTATCTCAGAACAACTCCTGACATCAGAGAGATCAGAAAATGATGAAGCCAAGTCGAAGATCTACAACTGCTTAAATTCTGATATTTGTACAGACTGAAGTTGTTATCAGAAGTTGAATATTGGTAAAGCTTTAAGGACTGTAAGTTGTAGTTATCTAGTCTAATTCTCATGCATTTGTACTTAATGTTTTTGACATCATCAAATATATGTTAAACTTGTATATTATGCTAATTTATAAGTTGGGGGAGATTGTTAGATATATTTGATAATGTCATGGCTAATATGTTTTATGTTTAGCTTTCAGATCTTACTTGAACAGGATAAATCAGTGCTTAACTGTTGATCAGTACTTATACTGGAAGTCAGGACTTAAGAATATCAGTACTTATATTATCAGGAGATAATCATCAGAAGTTAGATATCAGAACTTAAGTGCTGAAGGATGATCAGATAAGGACAGTAGCTGATTAAAGGAAAGAAGATCGAGATAAACATAAGAAGAGATATGCATGAAGAAGGAATTCCGTGAAGAATGGAATACTTGGAAGAAAAGATATCTGATTGATATATTTTAGGAAGCAGAATTATATTCCATATCAATTAGCGATTATCTTGTAACTGTGTAGTATATAAACACAGACATAGGGTTTACACTATAAGTGTTATCATATATTTGAGAAGATTATTCATTGTAACCCTAGCAGCTCTCGTGATATTTGTTCATCACTGAGAGGTAACAGTTCCATACTGTAACAGAGTTTATTGTTTCAATAAAGTTTGTTTTCTGTTATTTAAGTTCTTAAGTTCGATTTGAGTGTACTATACACTGTATTCACCCCCTCTACAGTGTGTGTGTGACCTAACATTCTAAGTCATCATCACTTTCAGAACTTGATGACTCGGTATCAGACTTTGTGAAGAGAGCTTTACCCTTGTCTTTCCTTGAGGTAGATGCCTTGGGGGATTTTTTCTACAGCCTTAAGAGTAACTGTCCTTGACTTTCCTCCTTTCCTCTTGCTTCTTTGTTCCATCTCAAGTTCATGAGTCTTGAGCATCCCATAAATTTCATCAAGAGTTGTTTCATCAAGATTATAGTTGTCTCTTATTGTTGTTGCCTTCAAATCCCAGCTTTCAGGAATAGCCAACAGGAATTTAAGGTTTGAATCTTCAAGATCATACTCCTTATCATCCAGTGACAAATCATTCAAGAGTTTGACAAATCTATCATATAAATCAGTCAATGACTCATTAGCTTTTGAGTCAAAATGTTCATACTCTTGAGTGAGTATAGTCTTCCTGTTATTCTTAATCGTATCAGTTCCCCGACATCTTGTTTCCAAGGCATCCCATATCTCCTTTGCAGTCTTACAGTTTATTACCCTATTTGACATTACATTATCAATAGCACTATGCAGTAAGTGTCGTACCTTAGCATCCTTAGCAATTGATGCGATATCTTCAGCAGTGTAGTCACTCTTTTCTTTTGGTACTGACTTTGCTGCTTCACCTGCAACTGCAACAGCGAGCTTGGTTGGTTTGTGAGTCCCTTCCTTGATTCTATCAAGATATTCTGGATTTGTAGCTTCCAGAAACATGGTCATCCTCACCTTCCATATGGGATATTCAGATTGTCTCAATATGGGAACTCTAATAGTCTCATATTGGCTTTGAATTTGTGTCTTTGGAGGTTCTTCAGTTTTGGTGGGCTTAGTTGGAGTTTCTACTTTAGACATGATTTTTTTTGGATCTTAAACTGTTTGTGTGTTAACAGATAGGCTCTGATACCACTTGTTAGGTCACACACACTGTAGAGGGGGGGTGAATACAGTGTATAGCACAATCAAATCGAACTTTAATAACTCAAGTAACAGAAAACAAATTTTATTCAAAACAATAAACTCTGTTACAGTATGGAACTGTCCTCTCTCAGTGATGAACAAATATCACGAGAGCTGCTAGGGTTACAATGAATAATCTTCTTGATAATGATAACACTTATAGTGTAAACCCTATGTCTGTGTTTATATACTACACAGTTACAAGATAATCGCTAATTGATATGGAATATAATTTTGCTTCCTAAAATATATCAATCAGATATCTTTTCTTCCAAGTATTCTATTCTTCATAGAATTCCATCTTCATGCATATCTCTTCTTATGTTTTGTCTCGGTCTTCTCTTCCTGTAAATCAGCTGCTTTCCTTATCTGAACGTTTCCTTTAAGTCCTGATATTATCTTCTGATAGATATCTTCTGAACCTTAAGTACTGATGACTTAAGTTCTGACTTCAGTATAAGTGCTGATTTCAGTTAAGTACTGATTTGTCTTGTTTAAGTAAGATCTGTAAACTAAACATAAATCACATTGGTCATGACATTATCAAATATATCTAACAAAGTAAATTAACAAATTTAATTAAAAATTAAAAAAAATGAATTCGATCTGAAAAGTATAATTTTAAAAGGTATATTTAACGATCCAACCGTACGGATGTTAAATTCATGTCAAAATATGCCTATGCACAAAAAAATAGTACATTTTAACGAGTACCATTACATTTTTATAAGTAAATTAGCAAATTTAATTAAAAATTAAAAAAAATGAAAAATATAAAATACACATGATCGAACCGTATGGATGGACTAACGCGGTGAAAATGAACAAATGTACCAAAAAGTAGGCTATTTGAAAAATAGTATAATCAAAATCATATGGAATATAATTATTTCAGTAAGTATGTCGGCATTCTGTAGACAGAATAAGTTGAACATACCATTCGATACTATAAGTATAATTTTAAAATTTATTTTTAACGATTGAACCGTACGGATGTTAACTTCATGTAAAAATATATTAATACACAAAAAAATTAGCACATTTGAACGATCACAAATACGTTTTTATAAGAAAATTAGCAATTTTGATTAAAAAAGTGAAATAATTAAAAAAAATAAAAATTATAAAATACACATGATCGAACCGTACGGATGAACCGACGCGGTAAAAACGAGCAAATGTACCAAAAATTAAGCTATTTAAATAATAATAATCATGTTTTATAAGATTTTTTAAAATTTAGGGGTTTTTAACCCCTAAACCCTAAACCCTAAAATTAAAAAAAATTAAAAAATTAAAAAATTAAATACTATAAAACCGACCACTTTGGGTCATAACCGACCATCTAAAAAAATGCGGGTTTTTTTGTGAAAAATTAAAAACCCCCTAGAGCAAAACGACACCGTTTTGCATGCTGCACAGGGTTCAAGGTTAAAACCGACCGACTTGGTGGTCGGTTTTAAGTGTCAGGCGGTCGGTTTTAAGTCTGTTATAAATAAAAAAAATGGTTCACTTTTCTTTTCTCTATTTCTTTCTCTATCTCTCTATTTTCTCTCTATCTCTCTCTTACACTCAAAACTTCACTAAAATACTTCGATTCAATGGCGTATTCACGAAGGAGCCCCAAATCATCCCTCATTGCCTCCGGTTTCACTCTCGATGTAAGATTTTCTTACGATTAAGATATTTTTTTACTCGATTGCATATATGTGTGTATGTGTATGTATTTTTTGTGTTTATATATATGATTCGAAGTTAATTATATGTTTTTTGTGTTTGTTAAAGTATTATTCTCACATAAATTGATGTGTTTCACTTCAAATCAAACTTCATTGATTTTTCAGTTTTTATGTAAAGTTTTGGATGTTAAACATTCGTCGGTTATGTCAATTTGTTTAATATAAACAATCATAATTTTTGGGTATTTCGTCGGTTTGTTTACACTTTTTAGAAGTATAAATATATTTTTAGGGTTAATTTTTAGGGGTTTGCTCTCGTTAACACATAAAAGTACTCAAAATGGATAATTCTCAGTTAAATTGAAGTTCATATGATTTTTCAGTTTTCATGTAAAATTGTGCATGTAAAATATTCGTCGGTTTTGTCAATTTGTTGAAAATATGTATAAGTATAAATTTTAGGGTTTTTGTTGGTTTGTTTACGTTTAGGTAGAAGTATAAATGTATTTTTAAGGTTAATTTGTAGGGGTTTGCTCTTGTAAACATGATCCGTACTCGAAAATGGATAAATATTGCACTTTGTATGTGAGTTTGGAACTTTAATTTGTTGTATATGTAGATTAAGTTGATTTAATGGTTTAATTTGCGTAATTAAATAATGCTCTAATTAGTTGTGTTTATTTTTATCGTTAATTTGTGAAATAGATACGTTTATATGCATTTTATATGCATTTTATGTGATTTTAAATGCTTTTTTATGTAATGTGATTTACTAATGCAAGTCGTTTCATCGATTTATTTGTTTTCATATTGGCTAATATATTTTTATTATTTATTTTAGGATCTTTTTGCTTGGATGTTGACATTGGTTATGATAAGTCTTGTGGTGTTGGCGATGGCGAGAAAAGGGAAGGGGAAAGACAAGGAGCCGGAAAAAGATAAGGGGAAGGCAAAGGCCAAGGGAAAGGCCAAAGTCGCGAGTAAGAAGGGCAAGGGCAGGGGTGCAAAGAGAAAAGGAGGGAATTTGCATTTGCAGATGAGCCGACGGATTCGGATTCGGACCCGAATGATCCGACTCGGCACATGACAAATGCGGAGGAGCGAGAATGGCGAGGAAGGCGACCTCGATCACATTCGAGTGGCATATATGGAGAGAAACCGCCATTGAAGCCATATCGCATTGATATCTCCGATGGACAATAAGTTAAAAAGTTTTTAAATTGCATTATTCCTATATGTTTATATTTTTGGTTCTGTTCAATATTGTTATGTGAATTGTTAATGTTTATTATTTTCTTTTGTTTAAATATAGTATTAAAGATGATACGGCTAAGAAAACGCTTTTGGCTATGATTCGGGAGAAGTGGCCTCTTGGGCGTTACACTTATACCGATATCGAAGAACGTCACCCGGGTTGGTTGAATGCAAGAGTCGAGGAGTTTCAAGTAAGTTAATTTTTTTTTTGTAATTATCATTTATTTCTTGATTTTATGATGCATTTATCCTCATTTTCTTTTTTTGCAATTTTAGAAATATTATCGGCATCTTAAGGGGCAAAACTATTCAAAGGCCCGAAAAATTGTGGAAGATCACATTAAAGTGACGATAAAAAGGACTTTGAACGAGCTTAAGAAGAGGGTGGAGCGAAAAGTAAGGGAAGAGGGCGTGAGCAAGTTGTCTTTGAAGCCGCCTTATTGGTCCGTTCCTTTCTGGAAGGACCTTTTGGAGTATTGGGAGAAGAACGAAGGACACTTGCACCGGTCACCGGTTGGATCCACTAACCGACAACAAGTTGAAAGATTGCATAGTGCCAGTGCAAGGTCATTCAATAAAGTTCGGGAGGTAATAGTATTATATACCATCACACACACACACATACACGTTCACCATATTTAATATACTCAACTAATTATTAGGACGTGCTAATATAAGTTGTTTAATATTTTGAAAGGTAATGACGAACAAGAATAAGAAAAAGCCAACGAGACTCGAGGTGTGGGATAAATGTCATAGGAAAGTTGGATCTGATCCGAAAAATCCCGTCTACACTACATCGGCCGCCATGCGTATTGCGGTAATTTTTATGTACTTTTATGACCATTTTATTTGATTTTAAATGCATCTTTAATAAGTGAATTTATATGTATTTTCATGTGATTTTAAATGCATTTTTATGGTTTTTTATATGCATTTTTATGTGATTTTAAATGCATATTTAATAAGTGAATTTATATGTATTTTCATGTGATTTTATATGCATTTTTATGTGATTTTAAATGCATCTTTAATATGTGATTTTATATATATTTAATGTAATTTTAAATGCATTTTTATGTGATTTTATATGCATTTTTATGTGATTTTAAATGCACCTTTAATATGTGATTTTATATGTATTTTAATGTGACTTTAAATGCATTTTAATGTGATTTTATATGCATATTTAATATGTGATTTTATATGTATTTTAATGTGATTTTAAATGCATTTTTATGTGATTTTATATGCATTTTTATGTGATTTTAAATGAGGGTTAATATGTGATTTTATATGTATTTATGTGATTTTAAATGCATTTTTATATTTGATTTTATATGCATCTTTATGTGATTTTAAATGCATCCTTAATATGTGATTTTATATGTATTTATGTGATTTTAAATGCATTTTTATATGTGATTTTATATGTATTTTTATTTGATTTTAAATGCATCGTTAATTATTTTAAATGAACTTGTAGGAACGATATGCCGCAATTCTCGAGGGCATGTCGTGGAGATTACACAAACGGGTGATCGGGATGAGCCATGGGATTGGTGGATGGAAGCGTTGGAGGTCCCCCAAGGTACAAAGCCGAAAAAGAATTATGTGGTGGGGTTCCCCAATGCTCAGGCCACCGATCTCTTGCCTACACTTGCTACCCGGTACCGAGATTCCACACGGAATGAAGCCGGCTCATCCTCATCCACTCCGAGACAACGTGAAGCCATCCCCGACAATGTATATCTTGCCATCGTGAGGAATGTGCTTACAGAGATCCGTGCTAATCCAAATCGGTTTGCTCGCCAACTTTCCGATGCGGAAATAGTTACATTCGCACGTACCGCTCTCGAGGCCTCGGATTCATCCTCCGATCCTAGCCAAAGGTTACAATGGAATAACCTTAACGGTGGCGAGATCATGCATATCGTGGGCTCCTTGATTGAAGATATCGTCCAAAAGACGGAAACTCGTGTTGCGGAGGTATAATTTTTGACCTTCTTGTTTATTTATTGTTTTCATTCACATGTAAATTTTGTTTCTTCTTTTTAACTAGTTTAATTAAACTTATGTATCTAGGAAAACAATCGGCGTGCTATGGTAGTTGATAAGGATTACACGTCCGAGGATGAGACCTCCGATGATGAGGACTTTGATGATGGCGGCGGTGATGGCGGCGGTGATGACGGCGCTGATGGCGGCGGTGATGGCGGTGGATCGTCAGATGTTGATTTGTCGGATTAGTTTATATTGATCGATTTTAAGACTATTGTAATTTGATTGTTATGGGATTTAATATAATACGTTGTGATGGTTTGATACTTTGTCGGTTATTTGATTGTATATATATATATATCTAGAAAAAAAGTTAGTGGAGTCCATTTATTATTTAGAGACCTGGAGTCCGTTTATAGGATGTTAGATGGGATGAGGTGTCAGGTATAAAATAAAACCTAAAATTAACCGCCCTTACTTTACATATATCAAGTAGTTTTTTCTTCCTTATTCCACATAAATTTTTTTTATTTATAAAAACTTTTTATTTATGCATAAAAACTTTTTTTTCCCATTCACTCTATATTAACTATATTACATTATAATTTTTATTAGGCTAAGTTATGTATTAGAATTCTAGTTTTCAATATAATTTTCACATATTATTTGTTTATTTTAAATTATACCTTTTTATTTAGATTTTAAAATACTACACTTTATTTGTAAAAGGTCTACAATACATTATGCACTCTACTTTTTAAATATATTTTTTCACATAATATTTTATTCTAAAAGTTGCATTATATTTATTTATTTAGGTTTAAAAGTACTATATTTTATAAATTTTAAGTACTACACTCTATTTATAAAATTCTACAATATATTTTGCACTCTATATTTTTTAAAATGTTTTTTTCACATGATATTTTATTCAGCAACTTGCATTATATTTTTTATTTAGGTTTAAGAGTTCTAAATTTTTATTTATGCATAAATACTTTTTTTTTTCATTTACTTCGCATCAAGTATAGTATACTATAATTTTTATTAGACTAAGTTATGCACTAGAAATTTATTTATGAATATATTTTTCACATAATATGTGTTTCGCATGTTAAATTATATTTTTTATTTAGATTTTGAAGTACTACACTTTATTTATAAAATAAATCTACAATATATTCTGCACTCAATTTTTTTTCTAATATATTTTTCACATAATATTTGATTTGCAAGTTGCATTATATTTTTTATTTAGGTTTAAAAGTGATACACTTTATAATTTTAAGTATTACACTCTATTTATAAAATTCTACAATATGTTCTGCCTTTCATTTTTTAATATATTTTTTCACATAATATTTCATTCTGTAAGTTGCGTCATATTTTTTATTTAGGTTTAAAAGTATTACATTTTATAATTTTAAATACTAGATTCTACTTATAAAGTTCTACAATATGTTCTGCACTTTTTTTAATATATTTTTCACATAATATTTTATTCTGCATGTTGCATTATATTTTTTATTTAGATTTAAAAGTACTAAATTTTATAATTTGAAGGACTACACTCTATTTATAAAGTTGTACAATATCTTCTGCATTCTATGTTTTTAAATAAAATTTTCACGTAATATTATAATCTTGTTACATTATATTTTTATTTAGATTTAAATGTACTACACTTTATAATTTAAACTACTGTTTATAAAGTTTAGCACTCATTTTTTTAATATATTTGTCACATAATATTAATATACACATTGCAGTATATTTTTGACTTAGCTTTATAAATATTAACCTATCTCTCACTTTGCATTCACCGCACAATTTTACAAAATCTAACGGGGTCTCTAGCGTCTCCAAATAATATAATTCTCCATTGAACCCAAGTCTATATTCTCTAGAATGTTCAATAAATATTAATTTTTTTAATTATAAGTAACTAGTCTGGTAAATATGCCATATATTTAAGGTATCAATTATTTTATTATATTTTAAGGATTCAAAACAGAAACTTTTCTTGAAGATGATCTTACACATCCATTATATTCATCCAATATATTTCTTTTGCTGCACATATTTTAAATATTAAATATTGATTAATTTTATTATCATTTTTATTTTTTTCCACTAAATTATATTTTTTTAATAGCATTCATATAAATAAAATTCAAATAAAACGCAGGGAGTGCTTGCATAATCCATGTTATGTCAATAGTCAATACATGAATATCCGAGTTTCCAAACACTGGTCCACATCACACGGCCAAACTACAAGATACAAAAATATATACATTGACTTCTAGTCTGTCATCGATTTGAATCACTTTGTTTATGTTTAAAACCGAGCAAGAGATCCAAAAACAATAATACAAATCACTAAGAGTTATCAAGCTTTAGTCTATGTATTTTATACTGAAATTATATAACAAAAGTCTAACACTCTCAAGTCTCCGACATTCAAGGTCCTCAAACATTTATAAGAAAAAAAGAACTGAATGGGGAAAAAACCTTAATGATTACTTTAATTATATTGCCGATTTGATTACCGATGCTATGTTCTCCGGCTCGACCACGATATCTTGTATCCATGTTTTACCCTTAATTTCCACTTTGATCAAATTTACATTCATATTATATAGTTTATCACACAAATTCACACCCCAATTCGCACGCAGTCTATATTTTATGTTACCGTCCTCTTCATTACATTGCTGATCAAAATCGATGCACTAAGCAAATAAAAACATTAAATTCCTTTTGACTTTCGAAATGAAAATTTAATTATAAATATTCTATGTACGTGGCCTTATTCGCATCAAAATCGCTGAGAAACTGACATGTGTCGACGTCTGAGCTGAGGTGAGACAATGGAAATGAGGCCACCTAGCGGGGGTCTCATTTTTGATCTATAAGTCATCTCGTCGTATGGTCTGCGGTAGAAATTTAAGAACATTGAGAATGATTCGCGACATTTGTTGGCCTTGCTGACGTGACATTCCTTCTTATTAGTGAAGAAGAATGACATGGCTGGTGACTGGAGGAATGATGGATTAGGTGTCCTAGGCTGTTTGATGGTTGTGTGATCAAACGTTTGAGTCCTCTGCGGCAATGGTGTGGATGGAAAGAAGCTCTTTCGTGTGACGG
This sequence comes from Apium graveolens, assembly GCF_009905375.1. Lineage (NCBI taxonomy): Eukaryota > Viridiplantae > Streptophyta > Magnoliopsida > Apiales > Apiaceae > Apium > Apium graveolens. The sequence continues at coordinate 224,019,786 of NC_133655.1, read as the reverse complement.
TGTTGATGTTGCAACGTGAAGTCCTTGCAGCTGGAGACGCAAATGAGAATGACCTGGCATTGGCCGAGGAGACGAGGGCAGGACCGGCTAAAGATGGACCTACTTTGGATGCTGATGTGTCACCCAAACTGAGGTACCAAGGCTTGACGGAGTCAAAGTGATGAGCAACGGTGAATGAGAATCGAGTGGAGGCGCAAGAACCAATCTTGGCCGTTGATTGTACCGAGGAAGAGTTGAATCGGACGGATGAGGAAGCTCGCGAGTAAGATGTTAGATCGTTAAACTCATACGAGTCTTGAAAGTCAAGTGAAGATACCATCATAACGTAAGATGATAGCTCAACAAATGCCTTGACACCCTGCAATGTAGTATCACATTGTTCAATTCACTTTCAGTACATACAAAAATTACCACATAGTAAAAAGTAATGTATAAATATGAGTCAAGACAAAATGACAGTGAGAGGTAGTTAAAAATTAAATTTACCTTCCAAAGATAGGAGAAAATGGAAGGAGGATCAATAACAAAGGCCTTGTAAAGACGAGAAGGGTAAAAGTCAGCTATGATCTTCAGTGTAGTGAGCAACATATTCATGAAAGCTGGCCCTGATCTGAAAAAGCCTGGTCGTTGCAATAATGTTAATACTTACAATCATCTAATAGTCAAATACCCTTATCTAACAAGATGATTATTTGTACTCCACAAAGCTCTCAATGTTTTTTCCACAATTGCTATAGTACTTGTTAACAACCCGTGGCTTTTTCTATATCTATTTTCTGTGTTGCAGATGGAAAATTCACTGCTACTGTCGTCTGTAGTCACATTAACTAGCGAAAAGTAGCCAAATGATACTTTGTTAACCGCTTTTAAAAATGTTCGATTACAGAAATTTAAATATTCATGCTGCATGACTCGGACTCAAGAGTAGTCGTAAGCAATTACACTAACAGTGATAGATTAATGAGGTTTCTAACTTCTAACCGTGGTAATTAATAAAAGTGTTTAAGCAAGGAGACAGAGAAGATAAGGAGATAAAAACTAAGAAGCAGGACTTTAAGTTAAGAGCATACTCTGGCAAGCTTTGTTTGTTTTAGGACAGACACTTTTCATCCAAACAGCTCAACTGGAAATGCTTTTAAGGAATTATCATTAAATGCTGTTTCTCCCTACTGTCAATTTTGACTACTACAAATACAAATCTACAAAACTACAACTACAGCTACTGTGTTGGGATCTGAGTAGTGAGAGAGAGAGAGAGAGAGAGAGAATCGCTAATGATCAGTTTACTCTAATAGCCTTACATTTGAAATATTGTACTCATGATCAAGAACAGGGTAAGTTGGTCATTTTAATCATGCAAAACAGTAGCACAAATCTAAACTTACTTGCATCGAATAAAATCACAAATTGCTCCACATTTTTTGCCATGCTTTGTATTGCAACCTCTAGTGTAAACACCACCAGTCGAGTCAACCTGCAATGTTGACCAAACTTATCACATCTGCATATATACTCAACATAGGTATTACAAAGAATTGTTGTGATATAGCCCTAAACTTACATTTTCTGAGAATGGAACTTATGGTAGTCTTGCTTAATTCGAAAAATCTGCGACAAAACAAACATCAATGTAAGATCATCTATTACGTACACTTTTTCGACAACCTAGTGGTAAAGACCTATTTCATTGTTGAAATGAACTATACCAAAACGGGTCTAGAGTCATCGTCAAAGCCGGAGACATAAGCCACACCGTCGGCAATTTCAGCAGAGAACTCATCAGCAATCAAAGTGTCTGCATTTTCACACAAGCCCACTACTTAGTGAAATATAATGACCTATCATTATTTAGTTTTTTTTATAAAGTACTTTAACAAGTAATAATGGGGTAATTCAAATAGGAGAACAAGAAAAAGCAAGATTCTATCTAGTGTGCAACGAAACAAAAATAGACAAAGAAAAAGGTAGATAAAGTAAAAGAGTAAACTATAAAAAACATGGTTAACATATACACACATATAAAAAAATGTAATGGTAGCTGCTTTAACACACAGTTTTTTAAATTGTAAGCTTTTCGGTTGATGAAGATGAATGAAGTTTTACCAATGCCGATACTCTCTCTCCACGAAAGGCAAGCTCTTAGGTTCTTGGCAGCTTTTTTAACATTCTCTCCTTTTGCTTTCAAATATCTCTCCACACAACTACTGCTGCAGTACCTCTCCTGCACCCCATTAGTATTATAATATTACAACTTCAAACCCACACACAGAGAGAGAGATGTGTGTGTGTGTGTGAGAGAGAGAGAGAGAGACCTGTTTGAGGGAGAGAGTAGCTTGTTTTTTGAGGAGATGAAGAACAGCATCAACTCTATCTCTAGTTTTCTGAAGCTGCTTTTGATCATGATAATCTATTTTCCCCATATCCAGCAATGTAAACTTACAACTGCAATGTAAATGTATTTATGAATGAATGGCCAGTGTAATCTCTCAATAAAAGACAGTAACAAAAATACCAGACTTATGCTTTACGCAACAAGTTTAATTTAAAGAGAGAAAGTGAAACTCTGCCTCAATAAAATCTAGAGAGAGAAACTCAACTATGTTTAAAGTGTTGTCGAGTTGTGTTTGTTTGCTACAAAATTAAGAAAAAATAGGTTCTATAGAAGTGGTATTTATAGCGGTGATGGAAGCCGTTATGTATTTAAAAAATAACACCACGTGAATAGTCGATTCTCGAGTTGAAAATAATGATGGTCGGAAAGCGATTCCTAACGGAAACCGTCGGACCCCGGTCATAATGATTTTAATCACTTGTCCACGTATACCTGAGTTGAAATTTGGAAGTTTGTCAATAATTATTTTATTTAAGAAAAAACATATCTGTAAGTTGGTATTTAAGTGTTGGTCAGTTTTTGGCAATTTATTTGTCTTTTGACATACAGTGGAGTGCTATATATGTACAGTAGCATGCTATTCATACAGCTATGAGCTATTTTAATACTGTAGTGTAGATAAATGCAACAAAAAAGACACACAGTTGCATTGACAGTATGTACTTGTAACAATTTTTGTAATTTCATTCTGTATTTCTATCTGAGTTGCAAAAACTGACATCCATGTCCAAGTGCTACATATTTAATAGCAAATTCAAATTGTGAATAGAATGAATCATCTATACTGTGAGACTTTTGCACCTCAATGTATTGTTCTTGCGATTTGATCTTAAACCAATGTTATTGGCAAATTACACCTCAATAAGTATGGTTACGGATATTAAAAATCGGAATTATTTGATTAATATCGATATATAATTTATTGGGTTATTTTTAAAAATTCGGATGATTTATCGATATTTATTGGGAATTGATCAAATATTTTTAATCAATTTTTTGGATGATTTATAGGCCATTTTTGAAAATTCGGTGGATTTTTATAACCATACTCTATACAAATGAATTATTTAGTTATACCATACATTATTGTTCAAGAGAAATTCAAGAAATTGTTGGAATTGCCCTTAAGCGTTTATCGTCATTGAACAAATATTTTTAATCAATTTTTTTGGGTGATTTATATGCAATTTTTTTAAAATTCGGTTGATTTTTATAACCATGCTCTGTACAAATGAATCATTTAGTTATATCATACATTATTTTTTAAGAGAAATTCAAGAAATCTTTGGACTTGCCCTGTCAAATTCTTTAATACGTCCCTTAAATAAATTTTTGAATAGTTTGAGTTCTAAATGTCCTGCAAAAGCAAGTTCAATACATAATTATAGTTAATCTTATAGTTATAACTTATAATATAGAATCAAAATAAAAAAAGTTTATTCCAATACATAATTATACATGATCTTATAAATACATAAATGAATAGTTGGTCATATATTTAAAACTAAAGATAATTATAGTTACTATTACCATGTCATTAAATATTTATAAATAAAATATATGTTAATTTGCTTTAAATGGGAGAAACAAAATTTTACTAAATATGAAAATATTTGATTATATAATGAAACTAATATTGGAGCTATTTTAACATCAAAATGCCCTTTTTGTGAACATTCATGCTCGTAGATTAACTCATTTAGAGTACTAAAGTTTTCCTCATGATAGTGCGCATTAGGGGTGTACACGGTTTGGCCAACCCGACCAATCCAAACCGAACCGACCCTATTTCGGCCGAACCAAACCGATTTTTTCCAATCCGATATATAGTTGGGTTGAAAAAATGTCAACCCGATTTAATTGGGTTGGATATGATTTTCGATAATTTTAAACCAATCCAACCCAACCCGATTATAATATATATGTATATGGTAATAAGTTAATCCAAAATTATGTTTAGGCCATTTACATAGATCCATATATCTCTAACTCTAAATGTAACTTATAACCTCCGTGTTCATAGTTTATTTCGTAACAACAATAGATGTTTGATTAGTGTTATATTTTTTGCATTTATGATTCATTCCAATATTTAAAGCGTAAGCAATATTATTAGTACTTTTGATGTCGAAAATTAGATGCTTAAGACTATTCAATATGGAGGATTGTAATATTGTTTTGAACTATTTTCAAGTGTTTTAAACTTTGAAACCTTATGTTTTATTATAATTTTTTATATTAAGTTTGTATATTTAATAAACCGATCAAACCGATCCAAACCGAACCAAACCGAAGTATACAAATTGGTTTGGGTTACAAATTTAAACGATTTGGGTTGGGTTGAAATTTTGAAAACCCGAATTAATTGGGTTGGGTTGCTAAATTCTCCCAAACCGCCCAACCCGATCAGTGTACACCCCTAATGCACATGATCACGTAAAGGGAAAAAGGTGCGTGAGCTTGAGAAAGATTGTTGAAAAAAATATGTAAATAAATAAGTAGAGATTCAGTTTAAAGAAAATTGTTTAAAAAATAATTAGTAAATGTATTAATCATTTAGGAGTCTCTAAGAGACAATCTATTCATCCTCTTAAGCAAAATTTTAATAAAATTGATGTAAAAATCAACTACAACACACCCTCCTAGAGAAACACTCTTCATCCACCTAAGCAAAATTTTATTAAAATTGAAATTAAAATCAACTCCAACACGCTCGTGCACCGTCAGGGAGACACTCTCCGTCCTCCTAACCAAAATTTTAATCAAATCCAAACTAATATAATATTAGTATATATTGATTTCCCTATAAAATTAACCCACCATTTCCCTCGCTTTTATCGCAATACACACTATGTTATAAATGGCTTTTAGCAATACCAAAATTGTGTTGCTATAAATGTTATAAATTTCACTAACAAATATTGCAATATAGAGGCAAGTGTATAAAGAATTTAGCAAGTTCAGACCAAGACCACAGTCAACAAAACAAAACATGCATGTAAACAAAATTAGTAACTAAAATAACGAAGAGAGAAAGGAAGATGTACCCAAAACCATAGCTTTCATCAGTGTCTGAAAATAATGGTACACAGATACAAAAAACCAAGAAAATATGATCACAGGTGAGTCACCAGGCCTTGCTCGAAGTCCTGGATGCTCTTGAAGAGAATATTGCCCCCTACCTGCTGCGTTTGGGATGCGTGCAATATCTCCACCAGGATAAAACAACTCGGAGTTGATGTTAACAGCAGCAACAAAACCTCCACCTCGACCAGCACCTCAGTCGCCGGAAAAACCAACCTACAGCACTTCGAACTTGTGTTTCTGGGAGAGAAAAAGCAGAGAGGGAGAAAAGAGGAGAATGTTGTGTGGTCTTTCTCATCAACAACTTAGGCCCTCTATTTATAGTAGAGGCTAAGTGTAACTTACAACCTTGACATTAATAGACTTTAATATACATTAATATCAGAAATCAAAACTGCTCATTTAATACATAAATCAAAACTGCTGATTTTGAATTTAAAATAAAATGTAACAGCTTTTGTATTTAATCCACACATTAAATCAGTTTTAATATTTTTAATTATGAATCTTTATTTATCAGTTACATGTCCAGATTCATTGCTCTGACTCAGCCCACTTACAAAGTGTCCAAGCCCAACAGAGACAATAACCCAGCCCGACTGATAAATTAATTCTAATTAAAAAAAAATCACAAATAAATAAAATCCTCACTTTATTTATTTTCAATGTGGGACAAATGACACATTCTCCATTTCAAGCTTTTACAAGCTACTAGTTTCAACTCTATTTCTCTATGGATTTCATTAAGAAAAATTCTTAAAATCATACATGAAAGTATAAGTTCACATATCATGGAATAACTTCCAATCATTAGATTTTAGGATTATTATCAAGAACATAATAAAACTATGATCTAAAAATCCAATTTTTCTAACAATTTCCCACAAATCCATACAGAAATGCGATCAGGTTTTTCATCATGACTTGTTTTTCAGAGTAAGTACCCTTCCGGGTTTGAACCCTCCTAAGTCCTCTACTTCAATGGCTACCGGATTCAGATGGAATGTTTCACCTTGAATCTTAATTCGTTTAGTATAACCATGTTCCATAGACGACGACAAGTCAACGGCTATGGTGCCAATCTACGGCTTTGAGACATTAATGGTCTTGTCTCGATCCTGTTCGTCGAACGTTTCAAGGAATAACCCTTTGCTCTAATTGCAACCACACAATTACATTCGCATAGCTGGGCATCTCCAGAGATATACTGCCTCTATCTCGTCAAATGACTTGACCCCATTTAGAGTTTTAACACTCTTGCTTTTCTAGCAGTGTCAGTACCTTCTAGGTTTACAGGGGATAGACTCAGATACTATAGTATCAACTATGTAGCAAAGGTACTACCAATTCATCCTTACAACTTGTTATTACCCATTGAATACACTTCGAGGGATCTCCTCTCATGTGTATTGGGTTCCCACTGTTGATGAATAATGATGGGTTGACAGACCCATCCCCAACCTTGACTTAAGGACCACTGCAGGTTCCAGTCCTTTAGTAAGAGGATCAGCTATATTATTCTGAGTTCCTATGAACTCTATAGCTATGATCCTATCAGTCACTAAACCCCTTATAGACTTGAGTCTAACTTGGATGTGTCTCTTAGTTTTAACATTATGCTTTTTACTGCTAATCTTGTCGATAGTTGTTCGACTATCACAGTGAATAGCAATAGCAGGAAGCGGTCTGCTTACTACAGGTATTGCAGACATAAGTCCGTGTAACCATTCAGCCTCCGTCCCTGTGGCATCAAGTGCACACAACTCAGCCTCAAAAGTAGACCGAGTAACTATAGTCTGTCTACTTGACTTCCAGGATATTGCTCCACCAGCCAAGGTGAACACGTATCCAGTCACTCCATTGGAACCAGACTTCTTAGCTATCCAACTTGCATCACTGTACCCTTCAAGCACACCAGGAAATCTCCTGTAGTGTAAACTAAGGTACATTGTGCCTTTTAGATATCTAAGTACTCTATCAAGAGCATCCCAATGAGTTATGTTTGGACAGCTTGTATATCTAGCCAATTTAGACACAGAATATGAAATATCTGGTCTAGTACAGTTAGCAAGATACTGCAAGCTCCCAATAATCTGAGAATACCTTAACTGAGACACAGGCACTCCTGAAGTATTCTTGACAAGGGCAACTTTCGAATCATAGGGTGTACTAGCGATTCTACACTGTGAATAACCATATATCTCAAGTATAGATTTCTCTATATAATGAGATTGAGTCAAGGTTATTCCTTCAGTGGAATGAATCAGTTTGATTCCAAGAATCACACTTGCCTCACCCATATCCTTCATTTCAAAATGCCTTTTCAAGAACTCTTTAGTCTCGTTAATAATCTCAATATTTGTTCCAAACAGTAAAATGTCATCCACATATAGGCACAAAATAACACACTCATTGCCTTTAACTTTAGTGTAGACACACTTATCACTTTCATTAATCTTATAACTGAAAGGCAATACAGTTTCATCAAACTTTTTATGCCAATCTCTGGGAGCTTGTTTCAAGCCATAGATGGATTTGATCAACTTACATACTTTCCTTTCATTGCCTGATACAATAAATCCTTCAGGCTGATCCATATAAATCTCTTCTTCAAGTTCACCATGAAGAAAAGCCATCTTTACATCCATCAGATGGACGATAAGACCATGGACTGAAGCCAATGCTATAAGCATTCAGATTGTAACCATTCTTGCAACCGGAGAGTATGTATCAAAGTAGTCAATTCCTTCCTTTTGCTTAAAACCCTTAGCTACCAGTCTAGCTTTGTACTTGTCTATTGAGCCGTCAGGGTTCAACTTCCTTTTAAAGATCCATTTGCACCCAATAGTAGAACACCCAGGAGGGAGATCAACCAACTCCCATGTTCCATTAGAAACAATAGAGTCAATTTCACTCTTCACAGCGCCCTTCCAGTGCCTTGACTCAGAAGAATCCATAGCTTTTCGGAAAGTTAAAGGTTCGTCCTCGATATTGTAAGTGATGAAATCACCTCCAAAATCCTTGACTACCTTTGCACGCTTACTTCTCCTTGGTTCCTCTAGTTCCTTAGGAATAGAGCTACTACTAGGTTCCACCCCCACATTTGTCATCTTTTCCACATGATCAGGAATAGAACTTGATGTGTGAGTAGGATCTTCCTCAGAAGTTGTTTCAGGTATTCCAGTCTTCATAGGGTAGACATCCTCAAAGAATGTCGCATCTCAAAATTCAACTATCGTGTTTGCCACTATACCATCTATGTCAGATTTTAACACTAAAAATCTCATAGCTGTAGTGGTTTCAAGATAGCCCAGAAAGATACAGTCAACAGTCTTTGGACCTAGTTTCTATCTCTTGTGTTCATGAACAAGCACCTTAGCAAGGCACCCCCACACACGAAGATACTTAAGACTAGTCATCCTGCCTTTTCATAACTCTAAGGGTGTTTTATCCATGTGTTTCAGAGGGACTATTCAAAATATGGCAAGCCGTATTTAGAGCCTCTCTCCACATGTATTTAGGCAACCCAGAGTTAATAAGCATACTGTTAATCATATCTTTAAATGTTCTGTTCTTTCGCTCAGCAACCCCATTAGACTCAGGTGTGTATGGTGGAGTAACTTCATGAATTATACCATTGTTAGCACAAAATTCATTAAAAGCATTACTCGTATACTCACCACCTCTATTAGATCTCAACCTTTTAAGTAACTTACTAGTTTGTTTTTCTACTTCAGTTTTATATATAATGAATTTACTAAGTGCTTCATCCTTATGTCTAAGTAAATAAACATAACAGTATCTACTACTATCATCTATAAAAGTAATGAAGTATCTAAACTGGTCCTTGGTCAACACACCACCAAATTCACAAATATCAGTGTGTACTAAATCTAACAAGTCTAAATCCCTAACAACGTTATGAAAATGTTTCCTTATTTGTTTAGCAGACACACATACTTGACATTTAGAATTCTTTTCTATGGTATGTTTTGGTATCAACTCTAAGTTCATCATGTTCTTAAGAGCACCAAAGTTTAAATGACCTAGTCTAGCATGCCATATATTCGAGGATTCAATACAGTTAACAGAAGGAATAACATTATTATTCAAATTTCCCAAAACGGGATCCGCATTAATAATAAATAAGCTATTTTGACAAGTAACCCTTGCCAAAGAATGTACCAGTGTGAATAAGAACTACTTTATTACTATTAGCTTTCTTAGCAAAAGCCTTCCTCTTCTGTCCTACAGTTGCTATGTTTACCTTCGAGGTACCCTGTTCAGTTGGCATCACATGTCCCTGTTTGGACTTGTGTTGTTCTTGCACCGAGATGTCCAGCATAAGGTTGGTCCAGGTGATTTCTCCTTTCTGTCTTTTCAGGGAGAGAGAGAACTCTTCCCAAGACTTCGGGAGCTTTTCAATCACACTCATCACCTTGTACTTCTCCGGGAGATTCATTCTAGACTCCTTCAAAGCATGCACTATCATCTCGAACTCATGCACCTGCTTAGTCATGGACTTATTGTCCACCAGCTTGAACTCGAGGAACCTTGCCACAGAATACTTTTCTAGACCTTGTGAGTCAGTATTATGTGTCTGGTCCAGCTTCTCCCATAAGAGTTTTGCAGAGTAGGCATCAGAAGAATAGACATCAAACAAAGTGTTTGTTAGTGCCTCCAGAATGGCCGTCCTAGCCACTCCATCCTTCTCAGCCCACTTCGCAAAAGCCTTAACTGTGTCAGCCTTCTCTTGATCCACTATTGGTTTCTCATATTCCACAACCGGCCACAGACCCTTTATAGTCAGCCACAACTTTATCCTTTTCTGCCAGCGAGAAAAGCCAATGCCACCGTTGAATTTCTCCGGTAAACCGGTTAGTTCAACAGCTTGTGGGAAACTATAGGTGGTCCAATCAATGGCCCCAGCAGTTGCACCCGAATTGCTACCACCACCAACGATAACCTCACTTTCGTTAACCATTATGCTAAATTCTAAATAACTAATATTCTCTTCAAGAATGTTGTAAATTTCACTAACAAATATTGCAACATAGAGGCAAGTGTATAAAGAATTTAGCAAGTTCAGGCCAAGACCACAGTCAACAAAACAAAGCATGCATGTAAACAAAATTAGTAACTGAAATAACGAAGAGAGAAAGGAAGATGTACCCGAAACCATAGCTTTCATCAGTGTCTGAAAATAATGGTACACAGATACAAAAAACCAAGAAAATATGATCACAGCTGAGTCACCAGGCATTGCTCGAAGTCCTGGCTGCTCTTGAAGAGAATATTGCCCCCTACCTGCTGCGTTTGGGATGCGTGCAATATCTCCACCAGGATAAAACAGCTCGGAGTTGATGTTAACAGCAGCAACAAAACCTCCACCTCGACCAGCACCTCAGTCGCCGGAAAAACCAACCTACAGCACTTCGAACTTGTGTTTCTGGGAGAGAAAATGCAAAGAGGGAGAAAAAAGGAGAATGTTGTGTGGTCTTTTTCATCAACAACTTAGGCCCTCTATTTATAGTAGAGGCTAAGTGTAACTTACAACCTTGACATTAATAGACTTTAATATACATTAATATCAGAAATCAAAACTGCTCATTTAATACATAAATCAAAACTGCTGATTTTGAATTTAAAATAAAATGTAACAGCTTTTGTATTTAATCCACACATTAAATCAGTTTTAATGTTTTTAATTATGAATCTTTATTTATCAGTTACATGTCCAGATTCATTGAATCTGACTCAGCCCACTTACAAAGTGTCCAAGCCCAACAGAGACAATAACCCAGCCCGACTGATAAATTAATTCTAATTAAAAAAAATTAAATCACAAATAAATAAAATCCTCACTTTATTTATTTTCATTGTGGGACAAATGACACATTCTCCATTTCAAGCTTTTACAAGCTACTAGTTTCAACTCTATTTCTCTATGGATTTCATTAAGAAAAATTCTTAAAACCATACATGAAAGTATAAGTTCACATATCATGGAACAACTTCCAATCATTAGATTTTAGGATTATTATCAAGAACATAATAAAACTATGATCTAAAAATCCAATTTTTCTAACAATCCCCCACAAATCCATACAGAAATGCGATCAGGTTTTTCATCATGACTTGTTTTTCAGAGTAGGTACCCTTCCGGGTTTGAACCCTCCTAAGTCCTCTACTTCAATGGTTACCGGATTCAGATGGAATGTTTCACCTTGAATCTTAATTCATTTAGTATAATCATGTTCCATAGAAGACATATATGGAAACACGGTCTATGTGTTACAATAGAGAAGACATATATGTCAAAACCAAAGATTTATTGAGCTATTGCAACATGTTATTATGCATATCGCAACACTAAAATCTGGGTGTTGTGATAGGGCCATAATTTCATACCTATTGCACCGTTTTCTAAGGCAGCACCAGGAAAAAACATGCAAATAGGTCATTTATGGCGTAATGGCAGATGATCATCAACACATCAGACCAAATATTATACTGTAATTATAATTTGCTTGCATGGATGATGTGAGTAGTATTGTCGGTTTAAAGAGTTTTATAGACTAAATGCAATTGATAAACTTAGATGAAAAGAAAAGACTAGAGAGAACAAGCTAGCACATAAAGATATATTTTCATTCAAAGATCAAAATATGCTTTACACCTTCTTTTATCTACCAAAAATATAGTGGTCCTAACCAATTGTCAAGCAAAGACCTAATTACTCTTTTAGGACAAACATAACAGCTATGAGACTAGAACAGACAAATCAACAAAGTAGAGTAGACAAACTACTAGTGCAAAATGCAGTACTACTACAAGGGGGACTACAATGTCAACATGGCTAAGATTTATTATGCAAATAATAGACTACATGCAGTGCCATAATAGTAAAATGTGATACACTTCATCACTCCCCCTCAAACTGAGATGATGTTCCAACTGAGTCTTCAAGCTTGCCATGATCAGGGACAGCACCAAATTTCCTGAGAAGGTAGTGATGTTGTTTGACAGGTAAAGGCGAGTATGTCAGCAACTTGAGCATGTGAAGGGACATAAGCTGTTGTGATTTCTCCAGCAGTCAATTTGTCTCGAACATAGTGACAATCGATTTTGACACGTTTGGTTCTTTCGTGTAAAATGGGATTGGCGACAATAGATAAAGCTGCAGTATTGTCACATTTAACTATTGTAGGAGGTAAATTGTTTAGCCCCAAGTCCTTCAACAAAGCTTTCAACCATGCCACTTCACACGAGGTAAATGTCATCACCCTGAACTCCGCTTCTACAGAAGATCTTGCCACCATAGTTTATTTCTTCATTTTCCAGGAAATTGGTGATTGTCCCAATAGAATGCAGAATCCAATGGTTGACTTTCTGGTAGGGCAACTTGCCTAATCGCTGTCACAAAATGCTTTTAATTGAGCTGCAGATTGTGAGGTCAGGAGAATTTCTTATCCAGGATTGTCAACCAGATATCGAAGTAAGTGTTTAGTTGTTTGCATATGGGCTGAAGTTGGAGTTTGCATAAACTGAATCAAGATATGAACTGTAAACGATATATCTGGCCTGGTTATACTGAGATAAATTAGTTTGCCTAACAACCGTTGATAAACTGCAAACGATATATCTGGCCTGGTTATACTGAGATAAATTAGTTTGCCTAACAACCGTTGATAGCATTGAGGATCTTCAAGAGGAACACTCTTGTCTGTAGTTAGCTTTAGGTGAGAATCCATAGGCACCTTCAGAGGCGTGGCATTGGCCATATCAAATTCCTTCCAGATGTCCAAGACATACTTTTTATGTGAGAGGAAGAATCCATCTAGTGAGCGACTTATTTTGAGGCCGAGAAAATAAGTGAGATCATCTAAATCCTTCATGTGAAAGGACCTTGACAACATATCTTTTAAGTTATTGATTGAACTCTGTGAGTTTCCTGCAAGAAGTAAGTTATCCTAATACACCAAGATAAATGTGATAGACTCCTCAATAGTGTCATTGAACAAGCTGTAGTCAGCACGCGATTGTTTGAACCCCATGTCAAGTAGTATCTCAGACAACTTTTGAAACCACTTTTGTGGTGCCTGCTTAAGCCCATACAAGGTTTTCTTTAATTTGCACACCAGTTTCGTGAACGTATGTTGATTCATCTCCCCCTTTCATGCAGATATATAGCTTCCTTAGCCATGATAACCTTGAGGAAGTGTCATATATACAGTCTCTTTCAACTCACCATGTAAGAATGCAGTGTTTATGTCCATTTGAGATGTTATCTAGTCCTCAATTACAGTCACTGCTAATAGAATACGCACTGTTGACATCTTGGCTACAGGTGCAAACGTTTCTACATAGTCAACACCCTGAATTTGTTTGAACCCAAGTATAACAAGTCGTGCCTTGAAGCGATCAATAGACCTATATAACTTGTACTTATTTTGTACAACCATTTGCATCCAATAGTTCTTTTTCCTGGAGGCGGAGTTGTAATATCCCAAGTTTCATTCCTCTCCAATTCATCAAACTCTGTATTCATAGCATTTATCCAGTGTTGTTGAGTGACAACATGTTTAAAGAATATGTGATGCAACTTTGTATTAGCTGCGTGGCCTAACCTCTGATGCCACAACTTGTATTGCTCCGTCTCAAAGAGCTTCATATTGTGAAGATCAGCTGTGAAATATTATGGGTTATTTGGAGTTTCATCAGTCAAGTAATACAACCCTTGCTTGACCTTACCGATTCCTTTCATCTGTTTTATCACTCTTTCCAATATCAAACACTTTCTAGGGTGGAATATAACTTCACAATCATTATATTTTGCAAGTTTGTTGATTGACAATAAATTGTGAATGAACTGCGGGACATAAAGAACATTAAGCAATTTCAATCCACTCTTCAAGATCACATCTCCAATATGAGACATTTTTTAGATTGCTCCAGTAGGAAGATTGATTGTAAAGTTTGGTGGAGCATGTTTGATATTCAGCAATTTGTTCAAGGAGGATGTCATGTGATCGGACGCCCCAGAATCCACAATCCATTTATTTGATTTTACATACATTTTGCTGGTGTTGTTCATGCCCGAGAGAGGGTTGTCTTCAATTTTTTCAGAATTATTGAGGCTTGAATCAGGAAGCATTTTAAAAAGTTGATCCAACTATTTTTGGCTGAACATGACAGGAGAGGTCTCACCATCTACATTTCCTTATACAGCATTAGCCATTCTTGGCTTTCCACGTAATCTGTTTTTGTTCCATCTTGCTGGTTTGTGGTGCTTCCAGATTAAGGACCTTTATACTTGTAGTGCTATATTGGATATCCCACGACAATCCAATATTTATCAGCAACGTGACCTTTACCACCACAGGTCGTGCAGACGTTGAATCTGTCTAAGCTGCTCATTGTAAACATGGCAGATGCTTCTATGTCAGGGGTCTTTGTTAAACAAAGAGCATCTCTCTGAAACTCCTCCTATTATATTGAAGAGCAAGCACTCTCAATAGTTGGAAGTGGAGAACCAATGATTAAAGTTGTGAAATATTCTGTAAGACTCATACCATTTTGTTTAACAGAAAATAAATCTCTAGTAAGTTTATATTTTCTAGATTCGTTAGTGAGCATGAATATTTTCTCTAAATGTTTTCATATTTCAGAGGCAGAGTTAATAAACAAAATGGATCTTTTATTAGTATCAAATACACTATTATGAAGCCAAGAGATTACCAGTGTGTTGCAGGTATCGCATTGTAAAGCTTCTGTTTTTTCTGTTGTGCTTCGAGTCACACTTTCATCGACGAACCCCAATTTTCTCTTTGATGACAGTTACATTTCGAATGATCTTTTCCAAGATCTAAAGTGTTAGGTCACACACACACTGTAAAGGGGGTGAATACAGTGTATAGTACACTCAAATCGAACTTTAAGATCTTAAGTAACAGAAAATAAACTTTATTGAAACAATAAACTCTGTTACAGTATGGAACTGTTACCTCTCAGTGATGAACAAATATCACGAGAGCTGTTAGGGTTACAATAAATAATCTTTTCTAATAATGATAACACTTATAGTGTAAACCCTATGTCTGTGTTTATATACTACACAGTTACAAGATAATCGCTAATTGATATGGAATATAATTCTGCTTCCTAAAATATATCAATCAGATATCTTTTCTTCCAAGTATTCCATTCTTCACGGAATTCCTTCTTCATGCATATCTCTTCTTATGTTTATCTCGATCTTCTTTCCTTTAATCAGCTACTGTCCTTATCTGATTGTCCTTCAGCACTTAAGTTCTGATATCTATCTTCTGATGATTATCTCCTGATAATATAAGTACTGATATCCTTAAGTCCTGACTTCCAGTATAAGTACTGATCAACAGTTAAGTACTAATTTATCCTGTTCACGTAAGATCTGAAAGCTAAACATAAAACATATTAGCCATGACATTATCAAATATATCTAACAATCTCCCCCAACTTGTAAATTAACAAAATATACAAGTTTAACAGATATTTGATGATGTCAAAAACATTAAGTACAAATGCATGAGAAATAGACTAGATAACTACAACTTACAGTCCTTAAAGTTTTTACCAATTTCAACTTCTGATAACAACTTCAATCTGTATAAATATCAGAATTTAAGCAGTTGTAGATCTTCGACTTGGCTTCTTCATTTTCTGATCTCTCTAATGTCAGGAGTTGTTCTGAGATAGTTCTTCAACAAACATTTCTCAGCATATCTTAGTTCATCAATCATTCTCCTTTTAACACCTTTAAGCTCTGCATTATCTTCAGCGGTTTGAAAGATTGCAGCTCTGAGATCATTAATCTTTGCTTTTCTCAACTCCTGATCTAGTCTTATGACATAAGCTTTGTCAGACTCAAGATTGAATTCAAGTCCCTTAATACCAAGATACGTTCTGATCTGTGCAGTATTAGGCTTCATATCAACAATATCACCATTGTGATCTCTGTACTTTGGAACATATCTGCTATCAGACTTAACAGAATAAAGCCTTTTCTGTCTCTGAATCTGTTCTTTTAAGTAGTTTGCATCAGTCTCTGTTATTCTGTCATCCACTTGAAGTAAGAAAAGTACATGCTCCAATTCTTCAAAATACTTCAAAGGAATGGCATTTTGTCTTATATGATAAACCCTACCATCTGTCATGAAATACAACATGATGTATTCTTTCAAGTAGGTATGGTAAACCATCTGTACAGATTTTAGTTGATTCAATCTCTCAGGAGTTGCTCCAATACTTGGTTCACTCAAGGAAGTTGGATCATTGGTAGTATTGTGTACTCTTCTTTCATCAGCACTTCCCAATCCAGTTTTATCTCTAGCTTCCTTTCCAGTAACTACTCTTGCTTCAAAACCACTTGCAGAGTCTTCAAAGATTGATTCTGTTTTGCTTTAGTGAATCCTGGTAGGAGTATCTTTGATCTATTTTCTGATATCAAGTTAACTTGAGCTCTGTCAGAGGTTACTTGCTTCTTATGAATATCAGAACTTACAATTTCTTGACTCTGAACAACTTGAGCCATGTCAGAGGTTGTTTTAAGAACTTTTCTTGTAGTCAGAGCAAGATCATCTTTTCCATCAGTAATTTCTTCTTCCTCAGGCGGTACATAAGCTTTGATAGGTTCACCAACCTTTTCTTTACCCTTGGATCTTGGATCTATCTGTGGTTGTGATCTAGCCAAAGTTGCTTCAGTATGTGTCCTTTCTTTGATCATAATGCCTTTAGGTTTTGGAAGTAACTTTTTACCAGAAGCTTCAGATTTAGATGTGACTTTCTCTGATTTAAGTCTGGCTTCTTCTTCCTTTAAACTTTCCAAGTCCATCCCTGGATTTTCTTGAAGAAATAACTGTCTTGACATTTCCTCATCAAGATCTAGAAGTTCATCAGAACTTATCCTTTTACCAGCAGCAGAACTAATTCTTTTCCCAGTATCAGAACTTGTTCTGTGACTAGCTTGTCTTGTTGTAAACCTTCTACCTTGACTATGACCACTACCCATTCCAGAGGTTCCTTGGTCATCTTTTCCATCATCCTTTCCTTGCAGTGTCTTGTTGGTTTTGCATTTGGACTTAATTACCTTCTCCCCCTTTTTGGCATCAGCGGGTAATAAAAGAGAGATAAGTAGTTCCACTGAGGTCTGGATTTCAGTAAGTTGCGATTGCTGAGAAGCTTGATTTGTCAGAATTTGATCAATCTGAGCTTGTTTTTTCTCTTGAGTTTTCTCAATATAAGCAATCATGTCAATGGTAGGTTGAAAGAACTTTTTCTTATCAATTTTCCAAACTTGTTCCTGTTTGATAAAGTTCTCCTGAATCTTGTGTAGCTCTGTATGAGTATCGGAATGAAGACCTTGTAGATGTTTAGTACTCAATGCAGTGACTCTAAGCTGGGTTTTAAAATCATCAGAATTTAACATTTCATCAGCTTTAGTCAAGTGCTCAGCAAGATGTAAAGCATTTGGAACACATGAAACTGAGTTCCATTCCTTAGTCCACTCCTGACCTGCAGGAGTTTCACTCCAAGGCACTGGTGCATCCCTGATAACAAACTCCTTTACCAGTTCAGACTTAGGAAGAGTCGGTGGAGGAGTATGTCCTGAAGGACCTGCTTAATCAGCATCTACAGTTGTAGCAGCTTCACCAGTATCTCCAACATTTACAGCATCAGAACTTAAAGAATCAGTATCTTCTGATAAGACAACAGTGTGAGTAGCAATGGAGGCTTCAGCATCCTCTAATTGCTGATCTGATACTAAGTTCTGATCAACAGCCATATCCTGAAGCTCACCTAAAATCTGATCATCAGCATCTTGATGCAGAGAAGGTGTTGTTGATAACTCTGGAGTTTGAACAGCATCAGTAACAGGTGTTGTGGAAGGATTATTTGATGTTGGAGCTTCTAAGAAAAGTATTGCAGGCACAACCAGGTTCTGAATATCAATTTCAGCACTTGTGCCTGGATCAACAAGAGACACAGATGGTGAGTTAGCCTTGTCAGATACAGCTTCCTGAGATGGAGTTGATGGAGAAGAAGTGACTGGAGCAAATTCCTTGCCTTGTGAGATCAGAGATTCCTGATCCCCTTCCTTAGCTGCTTCCTCCTCATCATCTGAAACTGGCCTTTGTGCCCTCTGTTTCTTGTACTTCCTTGTTGATTTGGATTCCTTGGGAGTTTCAGGAACTATCATACGTCTAAGCCTCTTGAGAAGCCTAGAACCCCCAATTTCAGAATCCTTCTGAGAAATTGCTTTCTCAGCTTCAACCACCACAGGTTCTGAAGAAGGAATCTGTTCCTCAAAATCTGATTCATCTCTCAAAGTAAATCTCCTCCTCTTTTGAGGTGTTTGAGGAACAGTCTTTGTTCTCTTTGGCTTAGAGGATGTAGGCTTCACAGTAGGTGCTGAAGAAGAAGGTTGAGCAGTCTGTGAAGTGGAGAGATAGGATTGGAGATAAGTTCTGAGGGTAGGTTGAGTAGAATGAGAGGTAGGTACTGAGGTTGATGGATTTTGGGTGGTTGGAGGTGGTTGGACATCAGAGTAAACAGATCTATAAGTATCAGGATCAGCATTTACCAGGATCTGTTTTACAGACTTAGGAATCTGTAATGGTCTAACCACTTTCTTCTTAGTATCAGCATTTACCAGGTCATTAAAGTATCGTTTTGCAACCTTAAAAGGTGGGGTTTGAGTGCTGACTAAATGAGGTTCATCAGTACAGTAAGTGTAAATAAGTTGACAGAATCTAGCAAAATAAACAACATCTCGATCCTCTGTCATCCTATCCCCAATAAAACCAATTATTCCAGTTGCAAAATCAAAATGAGTTTGATGGATAATAGCATACCCTATGTGCTGACTCAGAATTGGGATAGCATCAAAATTTGAACATTTGTTCCCAAAGGCTTTGGTGATACAATCAAAGAAGAAACTCCATTCTCTTCTGATATTAGCCCGTTTCAACTGTCCAAGTTTCGTCAGACTCTTTTCATATCCCAATTCAGCCATTAACTCCCGAAGGGCTGAGTCCTCTGGAACTGAGAAAGTACAATCCTCTGGAAGATGTAAAGCCCTGCGTACTGTACCAGGAGTGACTACAAAAGATGAATCACCCACTTCGAAGATAATACTGGGAGTTCCACGGTTACCACCATCATCAAAAACACCAGTCCTCCAGAACCTCAGAACTTGTTGACTTGAAAATAATTCAGGCTGAGTTAAGGCGTACCCAACCTCACTATGTGCAAGAAGATCTTGCACAAAGTGCAATTCAGATGGAGCTTCAGCATGATCAAGAATTGCAGCATAGTTGTTTGGAACAAACTTTGCTCCATCAATGATTAAATCCTTTGTTGCCATGTGAAAAAATTGAGAATTAAGTATGCCTGATAGGTGTTTGATATAATGTCTGTATGAAAACAACGGAAAAAGTAAAGTGAAGGAGAGTAAAAGTAAGAAGAGAGATAAAAGATGAAGAAATTAAAAAGATTACAGAAATCTTCTCTCTGCTGTACTTATACAAAAAAAATATTACCGTTGGACACCTGTTAGACATGCAGTAATAACGGATAGTTACTGGGCTCGAGAAAACAGGAATGATTACTTACCTAGTTGCCTTGTTTCAAGGAAAAACCGTTCCATTAATCAAGAGAAACAGTTTTAATTCAAAATTTAAACCGTTAGCACTGATTGAATTATTTTTCACTGCAACATTAATATTCTGAAAATAAATCATGTTAAAAATGACCGAGATAATTTCGATGAATAAGTGCTGACAGAGAATCAGAACTTAAATAAAAACAAAATTTAAATGGTCATCAAAATATCAATCAGGATTTATCAACAGAAGATAAAATAACTCAGAGACAAAATCTTGAAGTAAAAACAATTTTCATTAATATATCAAGTCAATACATTTATAAAATGGAAAGTACATCAATACAAGATTTTCCCTAAGCTTCTAATCCTAACGTCAACAGCTTTAGTCCTAGCTAAGAAGCCTGACAAAGCTGATGATGAAGAAGAATAGGAAGAAGACGAGATTAAGTCATCTTCCTCTTCCTATCTTTGACGAACAAGATGGCGAGTCGTATGATTCGCTCTTGCTGACGGATAGCTTCCCGCCTTTCCTCCTCCAATCGCTCCAGATGGCGATGGTAATCCATATAGAAGAATAGAAGGTGAGTTAGCACCTCCTGTGGGACAGAATCCCAGATCTCCTCAGGAATGGCTGTTACATGCCACTCCTGCTGCCAGTCGGCACAACTTAGCTCCATTGTGAAGGTTTGGTTGTTCAAAAACATGTTGTATCGAACCATTGTGTTTTTGAGAGAAGAAGGAGGATAAGTGTGTGAGAAGAATGTGATGGAAAGACTGATGTGAAGTGGTTTCTTATATAGGCAAGAGAATGCCAAGAGACGCAAAGATATTTAATGCTGACAGGTAGAATTAATTCTACCTCGTCTCCCTAGACTTTGAAAAAGAATAACAGTCATTGGAAAGAGGAATCATGGTCTAGACCGCACAAGACACAAGAAACAGTGGACTGTTCAAGGACGAATACCATTAATCCTAATCATAGTGACTATTACTCTTCCACTTCAACATATTCTAGTTCGAACTGAGACTGTTACCAAATTTTATTCACAGATAAGTCAAGTAAAGGATTAGACTGAGAAATCAGAACTTAGACCTATACCAGAACTTAACAGTCATCAGAACATAATTTCTTCACTCGAAAAAGGAATGCCCATCTTAGTAAATACTCATACAAGTTCTGAGTTATAGACGTCAGAACTTAATCATCAAAACGTGTAACTGAGAACTTGTCCTCAGAATTTGTGCAATAATGACACAATGACAGTTTATCTAAAATAACATAGACCACCACAGAAATTTTCATCATTCAGATGGAGTGATTAGTGTGTGCATTAAGCTAAAAAACAGACAAAGAGTAAAGTCTGATTCACTTCAGTACATCTTAGAAATAAGGCATAACTAAAATTTTGCTAAAGATCTGTCATTGTCCTGAAACCTACTGATGAATGAGTTCATGCTAGAGTCCATCTCAACTGTTTTGTGCTAATTTTATGCATCTTTTGCAATTCTGTTTTACAGTGGCTTCTCAGTGTAAGTGAGTCACGACTGTTTATCAGAATTTATGCTATTTTCAAAGTATTTCTCCAGTAATCATAGAGTGTGAAAAGTCACCAAGAAAATATTTTGCTTTTCTGATGCATATTTACTTAATACCAGCAATGCACTTGGGTCGTCCCTTCCACATTTTTACTCTAGATCTCAAAGGAGTACCTGATTTTAATCTTTGATCTTTTTGCTTTTTCTTTTGATAAGAGAGGTTTATCAGCACTTAGTATATTCAGCAGTTTTACTAGTATCAGAACTTAACAGATGAGTAGCATTATTCTAATTTGTGACTTAGTAATAAGATATACAAAGTGAACTTAACTAAGCTCAGTTATCAGAATTTGCTAGTGTCATAAGATTTCCACTGAAATAATTACTTCTTCCATGGAATCATTTGTTTATTGAAGACTACTAGGTCAGTATCTAGCACAGTTATCCTCATAGGATTGAATAGGTACTAGAACAGACATATCACTTATCAGAGTTTAGAAACATATATCAGACAACAGTCAGTACTTAAAGACATTTATCAATTAAGCACAGAATACACAATGAGATTAATTCTGTAAATACTGAACATAAAGTCTGATAACACATAACAAGTCTAAGCAGATTTAGAGAAAGAACCTGAAACCATTCCAAGTTCATTTACCAATCTTGTAAAAGTAGCTTCACATAATGGTTTTGTGAAGATATCTGCCAACTGTTGATCCGTGGGAACAAAATGCAATTCCACTGTACCTTCATCCACATGTTCCCTGATGAAATGGTACCTGATGCTGATGTGCTTTGTCATTGAATGTTGAACTGGATTACCTGTCATAGCAATAGCACTTTGATTATCACAGTAAATAGGGATTTTGAAATATGTTAACCCATAATCCAGTAACTGATTCTTCATCCAAAAAATCTGTGCACAACAGCTTCCTGCAGCAATATACTCTGCTTCTGCAGTTGATGTGGAAATTGACTTTTGTTTCTTGCTGTACCAAGAAACCAATCTGCCTCCAAGAAATTGGCAGCTTCCACTTGTGCTTTTCCTGTCAATTTTGCAACCTGCAAAATCTGCATCTGAGTAACCTATTAGTTTAAAATCTGATTCTCTAGGATACCATAATCCCAGAGCAGCTGTTCCTTTAAGATACTTAAAGATTCTTTTTACAGCTGTTAAGTGAGGTTCTCTTGGATCTGCTTGAAATCTTGCTCAAAGACAGGTAGCATACATGATATCAGGTCTACTAGCAGTTAGATAGAGTAGAGAGCCAATCATACCTCTGTAGTCAATAATATCTACTGATTTACCAGTATCCTTATCCAGTTTTGTTGCAGTGGCCATTGGAGTGGATGCACTTGAACAATCTTGCATTCCAAATTTCTTTAGCAAGTTTCTGGTGTACTTGGTTTGACAAATAAAAGTGCCTTCCTCATTCTGCTTGACTTGAAGGCCCAGAAAATAGCTAAGTTCCCCCATCATACTCATCTGATATCTTGACTGCATGAGTTTGGCAAACTTCTTGCAAAGTTTGTCATTTGTAGATCCAAATCAACATAAATCTGGACCAGAAGTAAGTCCTTTCCATGGTTGAGGTAGAACAGTATTTTGTCTATTGTCCCTCTGTTGAATCCACTTTCCAGAAGAAACTGAGCTAAAGTCGCATACCATGCTCTAGGAGCTTGCTTAAGTCCATAAAGTGCTTTGTCAAGTCTGTAGACATAGTCTGGATGTTTGGTATCTACAAAACCTGGAGGTTGTTCAACATATACCTCTTCCTCCAATTCTCCATTGAGAAAAGCACTTTTCACATCCATTTGAAAGACAGTAAACTTTTTGTGAGCAGCATAAGCCAAAAATATCCTTATGGCTTCTAACCTAGCAACTGGTGCAAAGGTTTCATCATAATCAATTCCCTCCTGTTGAGAATATCCTTTTGCAACCAGCCTTGCCTTATTCCTTGTAATTATGCCATCACTGTCAGTTTTGTTTCTGAATACCCACTTTGTACCAACAACAGATCTATTCTTTGGTCTTGGTACTAGGGTCCAGACTTTATTTCTTTCAAATTCATTCAACTCTTCCTGCATTGCTTGCACCCAATCAGCATCTTGAAGAGCTTCTTCCACTTTCTTTGGCTCAGTCTGAGAGAGAAAAGAATTGTAAAGACACTCATTTGAAGTACCTGTTCTAGTTCTGACACCTGCATCAGGATTTCCAATTATCAAATCAGGTGTATGTGATTTTGTCCACTTCCTTGCAGATGTAAGGTTTTCTCTAGAACTGGATGCTCCCCCATGATCCATGCTATCTTCATTTTCATTTTCTGATGCTCCCCCTGAAACTATGCTCTCTGAGTTGGATTCTTCAGTATTTAGATTTTCAGCACTATCAGAACTTGGCTTATCAGAACTTGACGAATCAGAACTTGAAGAGCCAGATGCATGTTCGGATGTTTCTTGAGATGTGGTAGGATCTTGAGTATGCTCCTCCTGCATAGGTGCATCTTCCTTTAACGTAGTCACCACAGTTTCAATAACATCAGAGTTTAATCCATCAGAGTTTGCAGTATCAGGACTTAGACTGTCAGGATTTTCAGTATCAGAATATGAGTCTTCATTTTCAAATCTCAGCTGATCATGGTCAATGAAATCTTTAAGACCAGTGATCTTCTTGTCATCAAAAGAGACATTGATAGATTCCATGACCACTTTTGTTCTCAAATTATAGACTCTGAAGGCTTTTGTGGAAAGTGGATATCCAACAAAGATTCCTTCATCAGCTTTTAGATCAAACTTTGATAGCTGTTCAGGATGAGTCTTGAGGACAAAACACTTGCATCCAAATACATGAAAATATTTCAGATTTGGCTTCTTTTTCTTCACCATCTCATATGGTGTTTTTCCATGCTTGTTAATGAGTGTTGCATTTTGAGTAAAACAAGCAGTCTACACGGCTTCAGCCCAGAAATAGGTTGGGAGCTTTGCTTCTTCAAGCATTGTACGTGCAACTTCAATGAGAGTTCTATTCTTCCTTTCAACAACTCCATTTTGCTGTGGAGTTCCAGGAGCAGAAAATTCCTGCTTTATTCCATGGCTTTTGCAGAACTCTTCCATTATCAAATTCTTGAACTCAGTGCCATTATCACTCCTTAAAATTTTCACAGAATCTTTGACCATTTTATCCAGCTGTTTGACATGATCAATCAAGATAGATGCAGTTTCACTTTTTGTGTGCAAGAAATACACCCATGTGTATCTGGTGAACTCATCCACTATGACCAACGCATACTTCTTCTTTGCAATAGACATGACATTTACTGGACCAAATAGATCAATATGTATAAGATGATAAGGCTCAAGAATTGATGAATCAGTCTTGCTCTTGAATGAAGATTTTCTTTGTTTGGCTTTCTGACATGAATCACAAAGACCATCAGGAGCAAATACTGTGTTTGGCAATCCTCTCACAAGATCTTTCTTGACCAGTTCATTTATATTGTTGAAATTTAAATGAGAGAGTTTCTTATGCCAATTCCAGCTTTCTTCAATTGATGTTCTACTTAACAGACAGATTGCAGAGCCATCAGTACTTGTTGAAAGCTTAGCTTCATAAATGTTACCACGTCTGTATCCTTTCAGAACAACTTTGCCTTTAGATTTACTCACAATTTCACAGTGTTCTTCAAAGAAATCAACATGATAACCTCTGTCACAGATTTAACTTATACTCAGTAGGTTGTGTTTAAGTCCTGAGACTAGAGCTACTTCTTTAATGATGACATTCCCAAGATTGATATTGCCATATCCCAATGTTTTTCCAATGTTGCCATCTCCAGAAGAAACACTTGGGCCAGCTTTCTCCACAAAGTCTGATAGCAGGGCCTTATTTCCAGTCATATGTCCTGAACATCCACTGTCCAGAACTAGAATATTTTTCCTGTTGCCCTGCAATCACAAAGACCACTAATTATTAGTTTTAAGGACCCAGACTTGCTTGGATCCTTTGGCCTTATTAAGTTTGTTAACATTTGCAGCGGATTTAGCATCAAAGTTTATGTTAACATTTTTCTTATCAGAATTTACACTATCAGACTTTGAATCAGAATTTACACTAGAAGGAACCATGGAAACTTTCTTCAAAAAAGTTTTATTTGATAATAATCATAGTACAAACTATGATATTCCTTACAAGTATAAATGGAATGCCATAAACTACCACAATGAAAACAAGGATTTTGTGGTTTGTATCTAACAGACTGACTCTTAACTCCTGATTTTGAAGGTAAGGAGTTAATATTCTTATTCTTCCTGCAAAAAGAAGCCAGATGGTTAGAACTTCCACAGTTATGACATGTTTTCCTAGGAGCATCAGGAACAGGTTTATAATCATTGCTTTTATTCACACCTTCCTTTCCATTCCTATTTTTCCTAGGTGATTTTACCTTGTTTGCATTCTTGACATCTTTCAGCTTATGCTTAAGCTGCTTCTTTGTCATTAAGCCTATGTTTACTTCAGCTGTCTTTTCCTGTTTTAGTTTGTCAGAAGTTAATTCCTCTTTATCTTCTGATTTCTCATTTTCAGACTTTACAGTTACAAACTTAACAGGTTTTAACTTTGGCTTTTGCTTAATAACAGGCTTAATTTCTTCAGTTCCTTTATCATTCTTATTCTCTCCATAACCTAAGCCCTCTTTCCAATTTTCACTACTTAGCAAATTTTGAGTTGTTCTGCCAGAGTTAGTCCAAGTCCTGATTATCTCTCTTTCCTTTTCTAACTCAGTTTTTAGAGATTCATTCATTTTTAGCACTTCATCCCTAACATAAAAAGCATCATCTCTATCCTTCTTAGTTTGATGGAATATAACTAACTCTTTTTGTAAGAAATCATTTCTTTTCTTAAAAGCAAGATTTTCAGAAGTTAATCTTTCACATATTAAGGTTTGATCTCTATAACTAACAAATATGGTTTTAAGATATCTTCTCAACTCATTAATATCATCAGTATGAAAAGCATAAGTAGTCTGAGGTACCTTTGTTTCAGCAGCTTCAGAACTGCTCTCAGCACTTTCTTTATCAGCATTTGCCATCAATGCATAGTTCTCCTCACTTTCAGAGTCTGAAGTGTCTGTCCAGCTTTTCTGCTTTGTGACAAGAGCCTTGCCTCTGTCACCCTTTACCTTCTTGCAGTCAGGAGATATGTGGCCTTTCTCACCACAGTTATAGCATTTAACATTGGTGTAATCTCCTCTGTCAGACTTTCCTCCTCTGCCTTCAGATCTTCTGAAATTCTTCTTATCAGAACTTATGCTTTTCCTGGAAAACTTCTTTCCCTTCCTGAACTTCCTGTATACAATCTTTGTGATTCATTTCACCATAAGAGCACACAGCTTCATCATCTCCTCATCAGCATCAGTCTCAGGCAAGCTTTCAGAATCTGAGTCATCATCACTCTCAGCACTTGATGACTCAGTATCAGACTTTATGAAAAGAGCTTTACCCTTATCTTTCTTTGAGGAAGCTGCTTTGGGGAATTCTTCTTCAGCCTTAAGAGCAACTGTCCTTGACTTTCCTCCTTTCCTCTTGCTTCTTTGTTCCATCTCCAGCTCATGAGTCTTGAGCATTCCATAGATTTCGTCAAGAGTTGTTTCATCAAGATTGTAGTTGTCTCTTATTGTTGTTGCCTTCAAATCCCAGCATTCAGGAAGAGCTAACAGGAACTTAAGGTTTGAATCTTCAAGATCATACTCTTTATCAACCAATGACAAATCATTCAAAAGTTTGACAAATCTATCATATAAATTATTCAATGACTCATTAGTCTTTGAGTCAAAGTGTTCATACTCTTGAGTGAGTATTGTCTTCCTGTTCTTCTTAATTGTGTCAGTTCCCTGACACCTTGTTTCCAGAGCATCCCATATCTTCTTAGCAGTCTTGCAGTTGATTACACTGTTTGACATTACATTATCAATGGCACTATGCAGTAAGTGTCGTACCTTAGCATCCTTAGCAATTGATGCTATGTCCTCAGCAGTATAATCACTCTTCTCCTTTGGTACGGTCATTGCTGCTTCACCTGCAACTGCAACAGCGAGTTTGGTTGGTTTGTGAGGACCTTTCTTGATTCTATCCAGGTATTCTGGATCTGTTGCTTCCAGGAACATGGTCATCCTTACCTTCCATATGGGATATTCAGATGGTCTCAGTATGGGGACTCTGATGGTCTCATACCGACTCTGAATTTGTGTCTTTGGTGGTTCCTCAGTTGTGGTAGGCTTAGTTGGAGTTTCTGTGTCCGACATGATTGTGTTTGGATCTTTAACTGTATGTAAGTTAACAGATAGGCTCTGATACCAATTGTTAGGTCACACACACACTGTAGAGGGGGTGAATACAGTGTATAGTACACTCAAATCGAACTTTAAGATCTTAAGTAACAGAAAACAAACTTTATTGAAACAATAAACTCTGTTACAGTATGGAACTGTTACCTCTCAGTGATGAACAAATATCACGAGAGCTGCTAGGGTTACAATAAATAATCTTTTCTAATAATGATAACACTTATAGTGTAAACCCTATGTCTGTGTTTATATACTACACAGTTACAAGATAATCGCTAATTGATATGAAATATAATTCTGCTTCCTAAAATATATCAATCAGATATCTTTTCTTCCAAGTATTCCATTCTTCACGGAATTCCTTCTTCATGCATATCTCTTCTTATGTTTATCTCGATCTTCATTCCTTTAATCAGCTACTGTCCTTATCTGATTGTCCTTCAGCACTTAAGTTCTGATATCTATCTTCTGATGATTATCTCTTGATAATATAAGTACTGATATCCTTAAGTCCTGACTTCCAGTATAAGTACTGATCAACAGTTAGGTACTGATTTATCCTGTTCACGTAAGATCTGAAAGCTAAACATAAAACATATTAGCCATGACATTATCAAATATATCTAACATAAAGTCACTAGCACCTTGAAATTTTGGTACACTAATAGAGAGAGGTTCGTCCGAAGGATGAATAAAAAGTGGGTTTTGCATATCTGCAAATGTAAATTTACTGTTCCCATTTGCCATGACTGCAATACTAGGTTGATTTTAAACCTTACTATAGACACAAAATAAGGCAAGGAGATAAAAGAATATTTTAAGGAAATGATAAATGTGCTATACTATTTTTCTCTTCAATCTCGAGCTCTACACAAAAGCATCAGCAGCTCTGATACCATAAAGAGTTTTATAGGCCAGATGCAATTGATAAATTTAGATGGAAAAAAAACCGGGGAGGACAAGTTAGTACAAACAGATATATTTTAATTTCAAGATCAAAATGTGCCTTACACCTTTTATCTACAAAAAACACAGTGGTTCTAATCAACTGTCAAGTAAAGACCTAATTGCCCTCTTAGGACAAACATAACAGCTATTAGATTAGAACAGACAAATCAACAAACTAGAGTTGCTAGACAAACTATCAGTGCATAATGCAGTACTACTAGGGGGGACTACAATGTCTAACATGGCTAAGATTTATTATGCAAATGATAGATTACATGCAGTGCCATACTAGTATAAATGTGCTACACTTGTGCTACACTTCATCACGGTTGCTGCTAAAACAGGTATCAAAATTTATAGTGTATGTGGGTTTCAGATTTTGTTTCAAGTAATAGGCTTCCAATGTAAAGATAAAATAAGTTCTTTGCGTAAATGGAGTTCAAATCTGTTCACCCCTGAGTTTGGACATGATCGTACTTCTGCATCTGTGTGTAATATCTTTCGTGGCAAATCCCTCGATCCATATGACCCATTCTTTTCGATAAATTGTGTTTAGAAATAGAAAGTAGATTAAAAATTAATATATATATATATATATATATAATTTTGAGAAGGATTGTTAAAGTGAGATTATTATACATTTGCATTGTAAATGACCTAAGAGGCCATTCAATAATAATATTTATAAAGAGTTCGTGAAGCAACTCTTCGAGTTGCACTAATCACATTATTTTTAGAGAAAGGATTAAAGAGATGGATGGAGCTATTCTAAGAGTACGCCTATATGTGGCCTGGTATGTGATTTAGGGCTAGAGGGGGGGGGGGTACAAGGCACCCATAGAAAGGACCTATGGTACCTATATGTGAGTACATTTTTTGCGTATACATGCAGCATTTTCACTAAAAGCCTCCGTACGATATAGACAACGAGCCATAAAACAAGCGCATGGTCCTTTCGAAACGTACGTACTTGTGACTTGTGAGTGAGTAATCTATCTGTCCAATGTACCTGTCATATAACGGTGCACACGTTAACACACATAAACATGTAACATGCAAAATCGAGATTATAAGGAATGGCGGAATCACGGAGGAGCCACACCATAGAAAGTCCGGCCTGATCTTGGAAAATTATTGAGATCGGTTATAAAGTGTCAATCAGTGCAAATATTTCTCAAGGCTTGACTGATTGTGGAAGATCAACACATTATAATTACATAGATGTTTTCATATGTATTTTTAACCCGGAATATTTCAGAGTTTTGGATCCTCTCACAGTGCATGCATATGAGGAACAGTGATAATAATTTTTTATACAGAACCCAACAAATAGGTTAAACCCGTGAACATTACTATTGTTGTTTGCAGCGCAGGTACGTTTCTCCGCAAGTACCAACCGGGTATTACGTTTTGTCAAAATTGAATTCATTGAATCTCCATTGATGTAGTACTAGCTAGTACTGTTCACATCTCTCTGGCGACCAGCTTTAGATAGTGCTATTTGGTAGTCTTTCATGCTTTCTGTTTTCTTCCTATACTTGTGCAATATTGTTTGTTAGGCCAAATGAATTCTTGCTGTCCTTCTTTTCATGTAACGTGGTAGGTTTTGCCGTTTTGCATTGCATGTTAAGCAGTGACATCTGGTCGCACCAACTATTTTTTTTTTCCTTTTTCATTTCATCTATGCTTCATCACATTTTAATAATGTTCAATAATAAGTCATATGAAATTGTTTAATATTTAAAAATTTGGGAATTTTTATTATTGTTATTATTATTATTATTAATTTTGATGAGATGTCAAGTTAATAATAACATGTAATTTATGATTGATAAATTAAGTCTGTTAAAAATGTAAAGATGAGGAATAAGATATGATAAAATTGAGTTGTGTATATAAGATAGATTTTCTAGATTTAAGTTATTAGAAATTGCATTAAACTATAGGTATGATTTTAATTTATCTATAAAATGGTTAAAGAAATATAAAATAATTTATATAAATTAAAAAAATTGGGCTAAATAAACATATTGATGAGTTGGTCTGCCCTTTCTTTTGCTTTCTATTATTTTGATAGGTTAATCCCTGTATATTTTCTTTTTCTATTCTAATATAAATATGTAGATTAGCAACAAAATTAAAAAAAAATTGATTAATTCGTTTGGTTAAAAAAAAAAATAAAGAAGTCCAGTTAATGTGGTAAAGAGTTCAGAAATCATTCTTTGTTTAATTTTATTGTAAACAGTTTGCTTTGATTGTAATTATATAAAAAGAGATAAAAATGAGAAAGCTACAACAAATGTAAGCAGTATACCCCACTTATAACTGGATCTAGAAGAGCTCCTCCTCCCCTCACTGTTTTCGTGAACATCTGTGATTATTAGCCGGCGATCTTCGGTTATATTATAATTAATTTTTGAGCCCGTGGTTTACCCAGTAAGCACCTAAAGTATCGGCTGCGGGTTCCTACCATAAAAAAATATATAAAAAAATAGCTTTGTTTGAATAATATATATTAATACAATATTTTTATTACATACTAGTGAAAATAGAATAAAATATGAATATAAAAACTTAAAAAATTACATTACCCAAACTACAAATATTGATTATCAACTTTTTATTAAATACAAAAAATATAAAATTAATATTTGTGTAACTAAAATTAATTTTGAATAAGATAAAAGTAGTGAAGAAAATGAAACTATTAAAAGTTATTAATTAAAGAATATAAATTGAGAAAGAATGAGAATGAGAAATAGGTAAAAGAGAGAATTAGTAGAGATAATAATTCAAAAAGAGAGAGAGATTCAAGATTAATTAAATGAGGAAATTATTAGTGGAGGATGACATTAGCAAAATTAATAAGAGCTTGACACATAAGCTGTACTTTTTTTTGTTAAATTGTTTTAGTATAATGTACATATTTAAAATAGTGAGTATGATGATTTGAAGATAATAAGCTAGCACCTAATTTTGTTCACACGCTACTCATAAAAATAAGTAAAACTTAACTAATAAATATGATCATATAATTTGTGAAGTAAACTAGCACCATCTTGAACCATGATTTTATTTACATAAAACTTATTTTACTCTGCAATTTACGTTCTTTAGAACAGTAATTGTGTATAATAATTACCAACAAATTATACGTTGAATTTGATAATTTTAAATTTTTATACATTTCAACGGCTTTAAATTTTTATACATTCCACGATGTTTGTTACAAATGATAGCTAACAACTTGTTTGCTATGTCTCACTCATTTAATTACCCATAATTAACATCATATTATAATTTATATTGATTCATTAAATCATCTTTTTTTATACCATCAACGCGAGATGAGTACAAATATTTATCATTTATCTATTATATATATAATTATGTAATTAGGGGATTCGCTCAGACAATTTATTCATTTAAAATTACTAAATTATCTCTCATAAATATATCTTAATAGATATTAAATTTAATAACATATGTCAATTATGTCTGCCTCATTAATGATTATTATTTCTATATTTAATGCAAGTCTATTATTATATATTAACAACTTATGTTTATATATGTATTTTCTAGTTATATTTATTAGTATAGACCAAAGTTCTAATTTTATTATAATTTATATTATAAATTTCATTTTTAACATATATTTAATATGTTCACCATTTTTCAAAAAATACTATTAGTATACACTACAAGAAAAACGAGATTTTTCTATCGAATATTTTTTACCGCAACATTTCCTACCAACCATTTTCTACCGATTTTTAAGTCAAAGGTCTTTTCCTACCAATTCCGTACTCGGTAGAAAATATAAGTCATTTCCTACCGATAGTGGTAGGAAATGGCTAAAGGTGGATCCACTTTTCCACGTCAATTTTCCAGCAAGTTTGTCACTCATAAAACGACATCATTTTAAGCAAAGTATTTTCTACCACACTACCGCGGTAAGTTTTGTGCATCTCATTTTCTACCAGTTCGATGCGGTAAGAAATGAGCTTGTCTACTCAATACTAATAGACTAATGTGTTGGCTTGTGATTGGCTTATATGCCACATGATTTTTCCTATCAAGAAGAAGTGAGAAATGATTAATTACGTTTCCTACCAACTAGTTACATTTCCTACCAACTATTAATCATTTTTCTAAATATAATCGAATTTAGGGGTTGGATTAGGGTTAGACAACACAGTTTTTATAAATTTCATTTCAATGATCAAACCGTACGGATGTCGATATTACTTCGAAGTTATCATGTATGCAGAAAATTAGAAATTTTAA
This sequence comes from Apium graveolens, assembly GCF_009905375.1. Taxonomy (NCBI): domain Eukaryota; kingdom Viridiplantae; phylum Streptophyta; class Magnoliopsida; order Apiales; family Apiaceae; genus Apium; species Apium graveolens. The sequence goes on along the minus strand of NC_133655.1, from coordinate 223,986,545 downwards.
ACTTCATTTGTAATGATTTCATAATGAAACTATATTTATCAAACAAAAAATTGTTTCATTTTTTCTTTTTTGTACTTCTTATCTGATAATAATAAATAAACATAAAAGATTAAGAAGTTTCGAAAATTTTGAAAATTTGAAAGTTGGCGCCCATATCAAAATTTAAATTCAATTAGCTCCAAACTAAAAAAATTCAAAATTTTCGTACAAAACTTATAGGCTACCGCAATTCGGTAGGAAATGCCCAAAATTTTCAAAAAAAAATCATTTTTTTTGCCAAATCCGAAAATTCAAAATTATACTTATTCTCTACTTCTTTCTTTTCTCTCTTCTCTCTTTTTAACCTCATTTCATCTCCATCTTCTCTCTTTAATCTACTATTTTCTCTCATCCCATTTCACTAAAATTTCAATTTACATACATCTCTTAATCAAATTTAATCACCTCACCTCTTTCATCTCAATTGTTTCTGTATTATCATGTGTGAATTTTAGTTTTTTTAATACTTTGTTTATGTATTGCTTTTTAATTCGTTGATACTATTTTTTATTTATTTACTACTTATGTAAATTGATAGGACTTAATACAAGAAAACTGGAATTTATGGATTAAAAATAAAGAAATGGCGAAAAGCGATGTCGATCGTTGATGAAAGATTAAACGATGATGACCCACTTTGGGGGTGATTAATTTTGGAGTTTAACAAAATTTTGGTTTAATGTAATATTTGTAATTTTAGTACATTTTCATGGTATATAATTTTAAATAAAATGATAGTCGTAAGATGAATTATATTTTATGATGTATAATTTTCGATTTTTGTTGTATATTTGAGATTTAGACATTGATGTTGTTAGGGAATATGTTATATATTAAAACAATGAATTATTTTTTTAAACTTAACAAGCAATTCCTACCGCATTCAAGCTATTTTCTACCATTTTCAAGTTATTTCCAACCATCTTCAAACTATTTCCTACCATCTTCAAGTTATATCATGTTAGGAGTTGTCCCACATCGTTTGTGGGAGGGGCAGTTTGCTAGAATATAAGCAGCCAGACAACTCCAATTAGTATGAGGCCTTTTGGGAGGTGCCCAAAAACAAATCTGTGCGGGCTCGGCCCAAAGCGGACAATATCATACTAATATGAAGTTAGGCTTGCTCAGGAAGCCCAACAAGTGGTATCAGAGCTTCAGGTTATAAACGGTCCAAAACAATCTCAGATGGGCTCCAGAAGTGACCTAGGAAGAGGCATATGGGCTTGCCCCATAATGGGCTCAAGAAAAAAGGCAGACGGGCCTTCCAGTATGGGCCTAGGGGGAGCAGATAGCCAGATGGACTTTCAGTGTGGGTCGAGGGAGAGCCTGGTCACACTGAAGGAGGCAGAATCGACAGGTGTCGAGCCCGATGTTTGAAGGGGGAGATTGTTAGGAAATGTCCCACATCGTTTGTGGGAGGGGCAGTTTGCTAGAATATAAGCAGTCAGATAACTCCAATTAGTATGAGGCCTTTTGGGAGGTGCCCAAAAACAAACCCGTGCGGGCTGGGCCCAAAGCGGACAATATCATACTAATGTGGAGTTAGGCCTGCTCAGCAAACCCAACAAGTGGTATCAGAGCTTCAGGTTATAACGGTCCAGAACAATCTCAGATGGGCTCCCGAAGTGACCTAGGAAGAGGCAGATAGGCTTGGCCCAGAATGGGCTCAAGGAAAAGGCAGGTGGTCCTTCCAGTTGGGCCTAGGGGGAGTAGATAGCCAGATGGACTTCCAGTATGGGTCAAGGGGGAGCCATATTCACAATCAGGAGGCAGAATCGACAGGTGTCGGGCCCGATGTGTGAAGGGGGAGATTGTTAGGAGTTGTCCCACATCGTTTGTGGGAAGGGCAGATTTCTAGCAAATAAGCAGCTAGACAACTCCAATTAGAATGAGGCCTTTTGGGAGATGCCCAAAAAACAAATCCGTGCGGGCTCGGCCCAAAGCGGACAATATCATACTAATGTGGAGTTAGGCATGCTCAGCAAGCCCAACAAGTGGTATCAGAGCTTCAGGTTATAAATGGTCCAAAACAATCTCAAATGGGCTCCAGAAGTTACCTAGGAAGAGGCAAATGGGCTTGCCCCGGAATGGTCTCAAGGAAAAGGCAGACGGACCTTCCAGTATGGGCCTAGGGGGAGCAGATAGCCAAATGGACTTTCAGTATGGGTCGAGAGGGAGCCTGGTCACACTGAAGGAGGCAGAATCGACAGGTGTCGGGCCCGATGTTTGAAGGGGGAGATTGTTAGGAGTTGTCCCACATCGTTTGTGGGAGGGGCAGTTTGCTAGAATATAAGCAGCCAGACAAACTCCAATTAGAATGAGGCCTTTTGGGAGGTGCCCAAAAACAAATCCGTGCAGGCTCGGCCCAAAGCGGAGAATATCATACTAATGTGGAGTTAGGTTTGCTCAGTAAAGCCCAACAATTGGTATCAGAGCTTCAGGTTGTAACGGTCCAGAATAATCTCAAATGGGCTCCAGAAGTGACCTAGGAAGAGGCATATGGGCTTGCCCCAGAATGGGCTCAAGAAAAAGGCAGACGGGCCTTCCAGTATGGGCCTAGGGGGAGCAGATAGCCAGATGGACTTTCAGTATGGGTCGAGGGGGAGCCTGGTCACACAATCAGGAGGCAGAATCGACAGGCGTCGGGCCCGATGTGTGAAGGGGGAGATTGTTAGGAGTTGTCCCACATCGTTTGTGGGAGGGGCAGTTTACTAGAATATAAGCAGCCAGACAACTCCAATTAGTATGAGGCCTTTTAGGAGGTGCCCAAAAACAAATCCGTGCGGGCTCGGCCCAAAGCGGACAATATCATACTAATGTGGAGTTAGGCTTGCTCAGCAAGCCCAACAAGTGGTATCAGAGCTTCAGGTTATAACGGTCCAGAACAATCTCAGATAGGCTCCCGAAGTGACCTAGGAAGAGGCAGATGGGCTTGCCCCAGAATGGGCTACTTGTTGGGCTTGCTGAGCAAGCCTAACTCCATATTAGTATGATATTGTCCGCTTTGGGCCGAGCCCGCACGGATTTGTTTTTGGGCACCTCCCAAAAGGCCTCATTACTAATTGGAGTTATCTGGCTGCTTATATTCTAGCAAACTGCCCCTCCCACAAACGATGTGGGACAACTCCTAACATTTCCAACCATCTTCAAACTATTTCCTACCATCTTCAAGCTATTTCCTACCATATTCAAGGTATTTCTTACCATCTTCAAGTTATTTCCTACCATCTTCAACAAGGTATTTCCTACCGAGGATGGTAGGGAATGACTGGTAAGAAATGGTGTTTAGATTACCTTTGTAATTCCCCAAAATCCGGTGTCAGCGGATTTGGTCGTCACGATAAAACCTCAATCCAAAAGAATATGTTTAATCAATAAAAAAATGCCAGCAGCTGCTTAGCAAATAAAATATAACATCTCGACCCCAAACCATACCAAGATCTTTTAAGGTTACAGTTCTAAAAACAAGAAATACAAATTCCACAAATAAATTTTTCTCTTTCTTTTAAAACTATTTTCAATAAATTGCCAAACTCAAAACTTAACCCATTAGTATAACTTCGACAAAAAGTATATTAGGCCAACAATTCAATAACATAACTAATATATATATATTGCAACTTTATACCATTTGACTTACTCTAGTTTTGCAACCTGGGACCAACCATCTTCATAATAGCCACCTTCTTTGCTTTCTCGAACTACGCAGCTAAATAATGTAAGTTAATCCTCGCTGGAAGGTAAGATTTAAAACATGAAAGTATGAGTGAAAGAAATGCTCAACAAGTTCAGTGTAACATATATATGATCTTTTGATATAAAACTGGCATCTGTAATAGAGCAAAACATTTAAAATCAATTGTTGAGCTAGAAAATTTAGTTAAAGAGTCCAATATTGGTTCCTCGCCTGTATTCAAAACCCTTTTGATATTTTTGAGCGAAAATGCTTCGGCAATACTTTGAATCTTGACGAGAATAAAACTCATAAAACAGTGTTTATGGAAATATCGTAAACAACAATATGAAATAGTGACTATGCACTGAATCATGGACTGAATCATAAACTTATATCCATTTTACTCAAAACCCCAATCGTGATATCAATACTTATTTTGATGTCACATCAAATTAGATATCAATACTAACTTAGATGCTCACAACATACCAAAACTGAAGTATTGAAGTCAACATCAATCATATATATCAATACCTATTTTTGATATTAACAACAAATTAAATATCAATATCAATCAGAAACTGAATCAAAACTCCATTTCACATTTTATCCAAAACATAAATGCTTGATAAATCATTTATTATATGATTATCAAAATAATATAGCAATATAGATATTAACGACAATTTAGATTGGAACCGATTATACAGTATGACGTTCTTGACGATCAGTCCCGAAACAGCACCGGTATCCCGCAGCCATACCGTAAATATAGGGCACCCCAAAAGGCATATATTCGCCTTGCAAGATATTACAATTTCATATAATAGTTCGCGCTGGACCGGCGTCTCGGTCACTTACGCTGTAACTAGTAACCATCCAATCTTAAAATAATATAAGAAAGGAGCCGAATCAATCAACATCCTAAATAATTTAATTTTCCCATTCACTTGGGCAGGACTACTCATAACAAAATTATTTTTCTCAAAATCTAAAATATTTGTAAATCCAATATTTGGATAAGTAAAAACACTTAACTATTCTGAACATTAAATAGCAGAAGAGTACTTGCATAATCAGAATTTAATATTTTTATATGTAAAGCAATTAACTATTCTGAATTTAGAATAGTGCATGAATATTTGCTTAATCATAACTAAGAAGTTCGATATGTAAAATATTAAACTATTCTGGAATTAGAATAGTGTAGAAAAACTTGCCTTTGGGTTTTAGCAGTTAAGCACACTCGCAATAACACAATTGTCTCAAACTTCTGTCTCATGACATCACCACCTGTTATACTACTAATATTTTGATTTGTCACTTCTACAATGGCCGCAAGCCTGATACCCAATACTATTCCATTTCAGTCTTTCCAATGTCTGGTCCTAATCAATTCGGACGATCCGCATCTTTAATTAAAAGATGCATCTTAAACGTCTACGTAATTATTACTCAACGAATTACGCATCAAAACCCTATCGTCTACCCATACGATAGCCTACGCATAATTACAACAGTCAAACAGAAGACTGTTGACCCACAAACGCACGTAATTCACATAGCACATAAACACATAACTCGCATAGCACATAATCAGACAATCCACGTATCACATAATTCATATCACACATCACTCAGTTCGTTAAAAGATTCGATTCGGTATGCTTAAAAATGAAATCGAGTAGAAATATGACCTTTTTTTTATAAATACGCGACTTAGAATCATTTGCAAAACAAGCGACCTTTCAAAACGAAAGGATTTATGTCTCGAAAGTATTTTTAATAAAATCGGAATATTTTTTGAGTCTAAACCCGTTCGTTTTTTATTAAACAGACAAACGGTCTATTTTCTATGAATAAAATAAGAATAATTCAATTAATAATAATATTAATTGAATCTTCAATACCTCTATATATTTTTGAAAGCTTAACATAATTTTAGAATATTATTTGGCTTAATTATAAATAATTACGTTTCATTTAACTATTTATGAATTAAATTAATTGATTAAATGAATTAATCAATTAATTAAATTATAAATAATTACTCAAAATAAATTATAAATAATTAATTCAAATAATAATTTTTGAAAATAATAAAAGATACTAATTCGAGATTGAAATAAAATATTTTTAAAAAAAATCGAAATAACGTCTTTGTAAAATGGATATTTCCACGGGGTCAGAAGCCCTCAAAATCAATCCAAAACAATACCATTCAACTGTACTCTAATAAAATTAATAAATTTAAAACACACAATAAATAATATTTGCACGTATAAACATGCCAGAAATGAAAAACATGGCCATCTGAATCAAAATTTGTACCAAAAATGACTTCTCCAACAACTTCCAAAAATTATGAAGTAAAAGATACAGTGACATGTCATAATATACCCAACTACAAAAGTGGAATCTCGAAATTTTTACCTTAATATGAATTCTGATCACCCCAGGACGTTATTTGATGTCCGAAAAATATTCCATAAAAAATCCAAAATTAATAGTCATAGATATACGCACGCTGAAATGCCACGCGAAGTAATTAACACCACCAAACTCGTTTTGTACGCCCTGAAAATAAATTAAAATGAAACTATGTCCCGAAATTTTTCTTCTCAAAACCTTGCAATATATATACCTATGCGTAGATATCGAAGCGCTGATCATTTCAATATATAGGGATTGAAATTTGGACGGACGGTTTGTAAGATATTATTTTTGAATATTAAAAACATATATTATAATATGAGAGAGAGATAGAGAAGAGAGAGGGTGAGGAGAGAGAAAGAGAGACGAGAGAGAAGAGAGTGAATGAGTGAGAGACGGCTGCGACTTCGTTTTTTTTTTAAACACTGTAAGACACGTATCTTCGGGTTGCATAGAAACGGAACGCGTGGCCCTGCACTACCACGTATCCCCCCTACAACCTCAATTCTGACCCGAAATTTGATTTTAACGATACAATTCGCAGGTGAAAATAAATCAAAAATTACCAAAATAATTTTAAAATTCCCGAAATATTTGAAAACTAATAAAATAAATTTTTAAATATTTTTGAATTTAACATTGGATCAACAAACAATTACAATCAGAATATAATCTGGGGCTTAATAATTGACGAAATTTTATTTTCTAAATTTTATAAATTCCTATAAATATTTATTAAAATTATAAAGCCAATAAAATAATTTTAAAATAATATTAATATTTATGAAAATTAAACTTTGATATATTTACTAAATGGAAGAATAAATATTACGGTTTAAATATTAACCCAAAACAATAATTAAGAGCACGAATAATTTAACACGTATCACAGACAGACGTAATTTGAAAATATAGTATTATAATCAAAATAGCCTGTATAGAGAAAATATCTAGCTTGCAAGTATACCGAGATGATTAAATATTTTTGTATAATCATAAAAACCGCACCAGAATTCATTTAGACAAATCCGTACTCTGGATCGAAAAAGTCAAAACATGAAAAATGTTCGGAATTACCAAACTAATCTAGAAATTATTTTTCGGAAATATTTTGGTTTGTAGATTTCCTAAACCATTGAAGTTGTGGGTTTTCGAATAAACACAAATAATTAATAAGTAATTAGAAAAATCATCAAGTAAATCCGTAAATCATTTATAAAATCATATAACAACCAACAAGTCATACAAAATACCTAAATAATATATGACTTATTCTGAGAAATAAAATCTCACAAATTTTAACACATATGAACCACAACCACATGAAACCAATTAACACATAATTCACAAAATTCTCTTAATAATTACATAATATTCATATAATCTCCATTTATCATTTAAATAATTACACGAAAAAAAAATCTCGGATATTACATTCTTCCCCCCTTAAAAGGATTCTGTCCTCGGAATCAACGAAAAGAAATCTAGAGCGTAATATCTTCCGAAATCCATTGGCACACCTTCAACAATTTTGAGAATAGTAAGACTCGTGATATTTAATATGAAGGAGTTTCAAGATATCGATGCAAAGGTCATAGAATTGTGGTCATATGATTATAAGTTGCAAGATAAACCTCGTGTACGATAAGAAAATAACTAAGAGATCAATTAATCTAAAGAACTTGGTGTTGTGTGTCCAGATCAAGACACTACTAAAGGTAATTAACCTTCTTGTAATATACAAAACACACAAGTGATGGCGTCCCGTCAAACATCTATCACACAAACATATAGACCTTGTGTCCCCCATAATTAGGGTTGTTCATCTGAGTTTAGATTAATGAAATGTAAAAGAAGATTGAAATCGTTATCAAAAATTGTCTTTCGATAAATGAATTTCTGATACACAAGAGTTCAAAATTGAATATATGCTCAAGGTACTAGGGTCGATGAAAAGAATAGCCAGAAATGATATAGTGAGTACAAGCATTATTTTATCATTCAAGAAATGAAATATATTATTTTCAAAGAATTTCAATAAAAGTGATGTCGAATCCGATTATTGAGAGGAAAAATAATCAATATAATCAACAAAAGAGGAAGGTATTGCCAAGATTCTGACGGGTGTTTCTCTGTATACTCTTCTAATAGAACGATGCTCGTATCTAAAGTTTTCTTCTCAGCGGAGATCAATAACTCATGGCAATATCGACTAGCAAGGGTCTTTGAAATTTTCCTAATAAACATCCACAACTGATAGAAGTTCCATCTCGCTTGTCACAAACATCACGATCATTTATTCGATTTCTAATTTACCCCTGATGACAATATCCGACAATCTAACATAAACTACACGCATATTCTACGTTGTCATCAATTCGTAATAACCTTTAGAGATTCCACAATAAACTTCAGCAACCGCCATGTGTTCTACCTAGCTCAGCACAAAAATCTCAAACGAGTACGCCTTATCTTATACTTGCTTGTTAGTACTGAAAGAGATGTGTCCTAAGTCCAATCATGTATGATGATTTAGGAATAACTTTTATGTAATCTGTTTTGATTTCATTGATATTAATAAAAGACTTGTTTTGGTTTTATTGCGGGCTTTATCTATTTAAGTGTTTAAATAAGATATACCATAGTTTAGAGTAAAGCTTTTTATGGATTATGATAAGATCATAATAATGAGACCTAAAAGATGATAACTCTAAACTTAAATAGTTCCTGGTCGTAGTATTACTAACTGGTAATTAATAATCCGCAAAGATCGGTACTTACTATGCTTGCTTCATTATGAAGGATGTCTGTTCTCATAGACATTTGTGTGGTGACACTATTGCTAGTATGTAGGTGCTTATTATAGAATAAGTTCACTGAACAAGACTCACACAGCTGAACAACTGATGGAGTTTACTCACGTGTCAGCAGTTGTTCACATAGTGATAGTTGTACAAGTATCCTTAGACGTGAGGTCATCATAGTCATCTTGTATACACTGAACTATGCTTTGGTTTAGTTCTTAGTTTCCAGGGACAATTATAAGGGCTCTACTGGGTATAGGAATTTGTACACGAAGATAGTGTATGATCAATAAAGGATTTACCCCTTCCAGTGAAGGAAGAGAATATTCAATGCTGATCCACTTATGCTAGTTCAGGAATCTCTGGCCAGAGTGAATGAAATTAGAAAGGAGTTTCTAATTTACATTAAATAGAACTAAGCATAGTGAATGGGAAATCAAATGATTAAATAAGATAGGCTTAAAACAAGTTCCATGCCTTGTATTTAATCGTGACATTGCAGGGTAGAAGGAATTGATTGTACGGTAACTACTCAGTGAATAGGTTCTTGGTATTCTAAGCAGTGAATTCGTATTATCCGGATAATCGCGATATGCTGAGAAGTATCCCTCACGATGTAGAATAAATATGATTAATTTATTAATTAATCATATTTAATGAATTAGAGAATTTATATAAATAATGATAAAATAGTTTTATTATTATTTATTTCTACTACCGGCTTAATATTGAACCTACAGGGTCACACCATAAAAGAGAATGATTTAACGGTGGAGAAATTAATTAATAATGGCTGGTAATTATTTATTTATGAAATAAATAATTAATTAGCAGATTTAAAAATTGATTAAATGAGATTTAATTAATTCTTAATATTATTAATTAAGAATTTAATTTTGGAAATTAAATCAAGTGAGAGCATTATTTTTCTAAAGTGTTTAGAAAAGGAATTAATGATTAAAAGGTGTTTTAATTATTAGGTAATTGGTTAATAAGAATAATCAATTAAAGGGTTAATAATAATAATAATAATAATTTATGAAAAATTTTCAGCTGAAAATTTTGCCTATAAATATACTATTATAAACCCTATTTGCCTCAACCCAAATAATTAACCCTAATTCTAAAGTAGAACAAGAGGGAGGCAACTAATTCTCTCAACCTCTTCCTCCTCCATCACATTGTACTCTTGGTGGATACCGGTGGAGTGCTTCATACTTGAGGAGCAGCTGCTAGGGATTTCCGTTCATCATTCTTGGATCGCTATTAAAGACCTCCATCTTTCCATTAACGTAAAGCTTCTTAAGGTAAACATACTGAACTACGAATTAAATATTATTTTTCGCATGGATCCTGCAGAAGGTTTCGGTTTTTTTTTAAGATTTAAATTTTCGTTTTCGCTGCGTTTATGTGCTAAAAACCCTTCAATGGCACAGAGCTACTTGCGAAAAGTTTTTAATTCGTTTATATGTTTAATTGTTTTCGATATATGAGCATGTACGTGATTCGCCATGATTTGATTTTGATATAATATGCTTATATATGTATGGTTTTGAATATATGATATTCATGTGACTTATATAATCATAAGATGATTATGTCATCTGTATATATACTGATATATACATGATTTATGTTTGTTCTAATTATGAGAATCATATTAGATACGGATTCTGAATTGGCTGCTGCAGATTTACTGAAATCTGGGTCTGGTGTCCGATTTACGCAAACGAATACCCTATTCCATAGGTAAACGAGCGTCTGAACAAAACTGATAGCTATAGCTATCAACGACTCGTCTGTAAGACGTTTGACGTCGTTTACTGCCCGTAAACAGTGATTCTTGTTTTTCTAATTTGATTCTAATTTTTGTCATATTTTCTTTTTATGATTAGATCATGGATAATATGATATGTTAAGATCAGATTATGTGTTTTAACATGCTTTTATGTGTTGTATGAGCATGGTGGATGGTTATGGCCTTTCGACCTTAGTGTAATGGTTTTGGTTTTGGTTTTAAATACGACTTGCATGTCGTCAATCTTTGTAATCATAAATCTCGAATGTAACTCGAGTTATTCTTGTAAGTTCATTAGATTAGTTTTACTTTCAATCATGTAATGTAATTGAAGACTCAAGAAGGCTATTCAATGGAGGTGATACAAAGAAGAAGACGAGGCATACAAGAAGTCTAAACTAAGAAGAAGACTTATGTAATAAGTAGTTGTATTTATTTCCATCACCATATTAGATTGACCTTGATCTTTATCATGAGCTTGATAAAGATCACATAGGATGGGGCCATAACCAAACATATTTACTTTATTGCACTTTACATTTACTTGTTTATTTAATTTTATATATGAGATATATGCCTATGTTTACCATGCGATGATAGATTTAGGTGAACTTAAATCAATATAAGGCATGCTCTAGAAAATCTAGAATATGAATCGTTTCTTGCCTTAATAATAAATATTATGAATACGATCATGAGATTCTTGTATTTATGAAACACGTAATTGAATATGAATTTTCAATATTGAGAGAAAGGATGATTCTGTCAACAACAGATTTCAATCTGTAAAAAAGGGTTATTAAGTGACACCTCTTGACAATGCTCCACCCGATCTGGGAATCATCTGATTATCGATTATTGATTTGAAATATTTAATTTAAAAGGAAGAATCTCTTTATAATATGATTATGATTGTAACGTAATATAATCCCTCTAAAATTAAATAATATCAAGTAGTAATTGGCCAATGACACAACGGGCTTGTGTCGGTCATAGCCTTCCAACATGGTAGAAAGTGGTTCTTATTTTTAAATCATTATCGTTTCGTGCTACAGCCGAGGGCTTTGATTTCGAAATAAGAAATACTTGTCTATTACATAGAGATGTGTACATTGAATTAGAATCTAAAGGTCGGTACGTGCTATAGCATGGGCCGTTGAAGACTAATTCAATTGTACGAAATGTTGGGTTAGACTTGACTTAGAATATTGAGTTTTTCGTGCCACAGCCGTGACTCAATTATTCAAGAGGCTAAACTTATATTAGGGAATAACATAAGATGTAATTGACAAGAGTTGTCTGCCTATTGAACATCACATGACGTTTCGTGCCACAGCCGAGGTTGTGTGATGGAATGTAGGATCCCTATTCTCACTAGCATTATGAATGCTTAATTTTCACTTAGGGGTTGAAAATAGATAAACTAGTAGGAGACACTTATGAATAAAGTCCCGATTCATATAGTGTTTTGAAATGAAATTGAATATTTGCAAAGTGTTGTTATGTGTTTATCATTTACAGATTTACTATATTCGTCATGTCTTCTGCACTATCACTCCGGAGCATACTAGATGCTCACAAGTTGACTGGTCCTAATTTAGCTGTTTGTTTTCATTGTAACAAGTTGGGGCACTGGAAGAGGAACTGCAATGTTTACCTTGCAGAATTGAAGAAGAAGAAGGGTAGTAAGACTACCGCTTTTGATTCAGGCATGTTCATGATCGAAGTTAATATGTCACTAGGTCAAATTTCTACTTGGGTATTAGATACCGCCTGTGGTTCTCATATTTGCAATTCGTTACAAGGACTAAAGGGAAGTAGAACTCTTGAAAAAGATGAGGTGATTCTACGTATGGGCAATGGAACAAGGGTTGCGGCCATATCTGTAGGATCATTTAGTTTACATATGCCTACGGGCAAGACTATTATTTTGAATAATTGTTATTACGTTCCCTCTATTGTCAGGGATATTGTTTCTATTCCTATGTTGGATGTCGATGGTTTTTCATTTATTATTAAGAATAATGAATGTTCTATCCTTAGAGATAATGTTCTTTTTGGATGTGGCATTTTAAATAATGGTCTGTATGTATGTGACGTAGAGCATGATTTACTTCATATTGAACAAACTAATAAAAGAAAACGAGATGATGAAAATCTGACCTATTTATGGCACTGTAGGCTAGGTTATATTAGTGAAAATAGACTGCGGACATTGCATAAGGAAGGGTTACTTGACCCCTTTGATTTTGAATCATATCCTTCATGCGAGTCTTGTCTATTGGATAAAATGACCAAATCTCCATTTAGTGGACATGGAGAAAGGGCTGCAGATTTGCTAGGATTGGTACACACAGATGTATGTGGACCAATGTCTACGCAAGCCATGGGTGGATTTTCGTACTTCATTACTTTCATAGATAATAGATCTAGATTCAGATATGTGTATTTGATGAAACACAAGTATGAAGCCTTTGAAAAGTTCAAATGATATAAACATGAAGTGGAGAAACAAACCAAACACAGTATTATAACTCTTCGATCAGATCGAGGTGGTGAATACTTGAATGGAGAGTTTCTAGATTATCTCAAAGAAAATGGTATAGTCTCCCAGTGGACTCCTCCATATACTCCACAGTTAAATGGGGTATCTGAAAGGAGAAATCGAACTTTGTTAGACATGGTTCGGTCCATGATGAGCTATGCGAATCTTCCAGTATTTCTATGGGGTTATGCATTGGAAACCTCAGCATATTTACTGAATAAGGTGCCTTCCAAATCTGTTCCTCAAACACAATATGAGATATGGAAAGAAAGGAAAACGAGTCTTAAACACGTTAAGAATTGGGGATGTCCAACTTATGTCAAGAAAGTTGACCCAGATAAGCTGGAATCTCAATCCGTAAAATATAATTTTGTGGGATATCCTAAAGAGACTTTGGGGTATTACTTTTACACCGATCATCGGGTGTTTTTCTCCAGACATGCTACCTTCTTGGAAAAGGAGTTTATCCTTGAAGGAAATAGTGGGAGCAAAATTGAACTTAATGAAGTTCAAGAAGCACAAACTACTATGGATCAAGTGGAAACACCTGTTCAGACTGAACAACCTTCTGTGGAACAGCCCATTTGTAGACAGGGAGAGTGTCTCGCCGACCTGAGTGGTATTATGGCCTCGACATTGAGAATGACAATGAGTTGTCAATCATTGATGATGACGACCCTGTGACCTATAATGAGGCTATGAGTAGTGTTGACTCAGAGAAATGGCATAGTGCCATGAAATCCGAAATAGAATCTATATATACCAACCAAGTATGGACTCTGGTTGAGGTGCCTGAAGGTGTTAAGCCTATTGGGTGCAAGTGGGTATACAAAGAAAGATTGGAGCAGATGGCCAGGTGGAGACCTATAAGGCCAAGCTCATGGCAAAAGGATTCAAACAAAGTCAATGAATTAACTTTGATGAAACTTTTTTGCCTGTAGCCCTTTTAAAATCAATTCGGATTTTGCTTACAATTGCTGCTTACTATGACTATGAGATCTGGCAAATGGACGTGAAAACGGCCTTCCTCAATGGGGAACTTGAGGAGGAAGTGTATATGACACAGCTAGAGGGTTTTCTTTCCAAGGGAAATGAACACCTAGTGTGTAAGCTGCTGCGAACCATATATGGTTTAAGGCAAGCTTCTCGTAGATGGAACATCCGTTTTGATGAGACAATCAAAGAGTTTGGTTTTATCAAAAACATAGATGAACCATGTATCTACAAGAAGGTTAGTGGGAGCGCGGTAACATTTCTTGTATTGTATGTGGATGACATACTTCTTATAGGAAATGATATACCGATGCTACAATCAGTCAAAGTATGGCTATCAAAGAACTTCACCATGAAGGACTTGGGAGAAGCATCCTACATTCTCGGTATGAAGATCTATAGAGATAGATCTAGAAGAATGATAGGTCTTACCCAGGGTACATACATCCAGAAAGTGCTTAAAAGGTTTAGCATGGAAAACTCCAAAAGAGGTCTCATACCGATGAGCCATGGAGTGTCCATTTCCGAAAAAATGTCTCCTAAGACACCTGAGGAAAGAGAGCGTATGAGTAAGATTCCTTATGCTTCAGCAATAGGATCTATCATGTACGCGATGTTGTGTACAAGGCCTGATGTTGCTTATTCAATTAGTGTGACGAGCAGATATCAGTCCAATCCAGGTGAAGACCACTGGAAAGCAGTGAAAAACATCCTTAAGTACTTGCGAAGAACTCAGGACATTTTTCTTATTTTTGGTGGTGAATCTGAGTTAAAAATAGAGGAGATGTCAATGTCAAGAGAGTTGACACACATAACAACGTAGCAGACCCACTCACAAAGTCACTTTTTCAAAGTAACTTTGATGGTCATAAAGACAAGATGGGTATTAGATACCAGAGTGATTGGCTTTAGTACAAGTGGGAGATTGAAAGAGATGTGTCCTAAGTCCAATCATGTACGATGATTTAGGAATAACGTTTAGGAATCTCTGGCCAGAATGAATGAAATTAGAAAGGAGTTTTTAATTTACATTAAATAGAACTAAGCATAGTGAATGGGAAAGCAAATGATTAAATAAGATAGGCTTGACACAAGTTCCATGCCTTGTATTTAATCGTGACATTGCAGGGTAGAAGGAATTGATTGTACGGTAACTACTCACTGAATAGGTTCTTGGTATTCTAAGCAGTGAATTCGTATTATCCGGATAGTCGCGATATGCTGAGAAGTATCCCTCATGATGTAGAATAAATATGATTAATTTATTAATTAATCATATTTAATGAATTAGAGAATTTATATAAATAATGATAAAATAGTTTTATTATTATTTATTTCTACTACCGGCTTAATATTGAACCTACAGGGTCACACCATAAAAGAGAATGATTTAATGGTGGAGGAATTAATTAATAATGGCTGGTAATTATTTATTTGTGAAATAAATAATTAATTAGCAGATTTAATAATTGATTAAATGAGATTTAATTAATTCTTAATATTATTAATTAAGAATTTAATTTTGGAAATTAAATCAAGTGAGAGAATTATTTTTCTAAAGTGTTTGAAAAGGGATTAATGATTAAAAGGTATTTTAATTATTAGTTAATTGGTTAATAAGAATAATCAATTAAAGGGTTCATAATAATAATATTTTATGGAAAATTTTCAGCTGAAAATTTTGCCTATAAATATACTATTATAAACCCTATTTGCCTAAACCCAAATAATTAACCCTAATTCTAAAGTAGAACAAGAGGGAGGCAACTAATTCTCTCAACCTCTTCCTCCTCCACCACATTGTACTCTTGGTGGATACCGGTGGAGTGCTTCACACTTGAGGAGCAGCTGCTAGGGATTTCCGTTCATCATTCTTGGATCTCTATTAAAGACCTCCATCTTTCCATTAACGTAAAGCTTCTTAAGGTAAACATACTGAACTACGAATTAAATATTATTTTTCGCATGGATCCTGCGGAGGGTTTCGGTTTTTTTTTAAGATTTAAATTTACGTTTTCGCTGCGTTTATGTGCTAAAAACCCTTCAAGTACTATATCCAATAGTCCAACACGAACTCGATATGAGCTCTAGCATCCTTACATAACTATACACAGTCCTACACACTCTCGTTACTAGTTTACTATAACCTCAGCTCTGATACCAACCTGTAATGCCCCAAAATCCGGGGTCAGAGGATTTGGGCGTCACGATAAAACCTCAATCCAAAGGAACATGTTTAATCAATAAACAAATGCCAGCAACTGCTTAGCAAATAAAATATAATATCTCAACCCAAAATCATTCCAAGATCTTTTAAGATTACAGTTCTAGAAATAAGAAATCCAAATTCCACAAATAAATTTTTGTCCTTCTTTTAAAACTCTCTTCAAGAAATTCCCAAACTCAAAACTTAACCCACTAGTATCACTTCGAAAAGAAGTATACCAGGCCAACGATTCAATAATATAACTAATATATATATATATACAACTTTATACTATAGGACTTACTCTAGTTCTGCAACCCTGGACCAACCATCTTCATAATAGCCACCTTCTTTGCTTTCTCGAATTACTCAGCTAAACAGTGTAAGTTAATCCTCGCTGGAAGGTAAGATTTAAAATAGGCAACTCTATATATATAAATTTATACCATAAGACTTACTCTAGTTCTGCAACCCTGGACCAACCATCTTCATAATAGCCACCTTCTTTGCTTTCTCGAATTACTCAGCTAAACAGTGTAAGTTAATCCTCGCTGGAAGGTAATATTTAAAACAGGCAAGTATGAGCGAAAGAAATGCTCAACAACTTCAGTATAACATATATATGGTCTTTTGATATAAAACCGGGATCTGTAATAGAGCTGAACATTTAAAATCAATAATTGTTGAGCTAGAAAATTTAGTTAAAGAGTCCAATATTAGTTCCTCATATGTATTCAAAACCCTTTTGATATTTTTGAGTGAAAATGCTTCAGCAATACTTTAAATTATGACGATAATAAAACTCGTAAAAAAGTGTTTATGGAAATATCGTAAACAACAATATGAAATAGTGACTATGGACTGAATCATTAACTTATATCCATTTTACTCAAAACCCTCATCATATTATCAATACTTATTTTGATGTCACATCAAATTAGATATCAATACTAATGACGCTTACAACATACCAGTACTGAAGTATTGAAGTCAACATCAATCATATATATCAATACCAATTGTTGATATTAATAGCAAATTAAATATCAACATCAATCAGAAACTAATTCAAAACTGCATTTCATATTTTATCCAAAACAGAAATAGTTGATAAATCATTTATTATATGATTATTAAAATAATATAGCAATATAGATATCAACAACAATTTAGATTAGAACCAATTATACACTATGTTTGTTAGGTCACACACACTGTAGAAGGGGGTTGAATACAGTGTTTACTACAATCAAATCGAATATAAGAACTCAAGTAACAGAAAACAGATTTTATTCAACACAATAAACTTTGTTACAATATGGAATTGTCCTCTCTCAGTGATGAACAAATTATGACGAGAGCTGTTAAGGTTACAATGAATAATATTTTCGATAATGATAACACATATAGTGTAAACCCTATACCTGTGTTTATATACTACACAGTTACAAGATAAACTTATAATTGATATCGAATACAATTCTGCTTCCTAATATATATCAATCAGTTATCTTTTCTTCCAAGTATTTTATTCTTCATAGAATTCTTCTTCATACATATCTCTTCTTGTATTTGTCTTGATCTTCTTTCCTTTCAATCAGCCGCCTTCCTTATCTGAAAGTCTCCTTAAGTCCTGATATTATCTCCTGATAAATATCTCCTGATAACTTAAGTTCTGATAACTTAAGTTCTGATATCTTAAGTTTTGACTTCAGTATAAGTACTGATTTCAAGTTAAGTACTGATTTGTCCTGTTAAGTAAGATCTGAAAACTAAACACAAATCATATTAGACATGACATCACAAATATATCTAACAATCTCTCTCAACTTGTAAATTAGCATAATATACAAGTTTAACAGATATTTGATGATGTCAAAAACATTAAGTACAAATGCATGAGAATTTGACTAGATAACTACAACTTACAGCCCTTTCAGCTTTATCATCCTTAAGATCTGATATCAACTTCAGTCTTTATACACTTCAGAATTTAAGCAGTTGTAGATCTTCAACTTGGCTTCAATTTCTGATCTCTATGATGTCAGGAGTTGTTCAGAGATAGTTCTTCAAAAGACATCTCTCAGCATATTCAAGTTCATTGACCATCCTCCTTTTAGCATTTTTCAATTCAGCTGTATCTTCACCAGTTTAAAAAATAGCTGCCCTGAGATCATTTATCTTAGTTTTCCTTATGTCCTGATCAAGTCTGATCAGATATGCTTTGTCAGACTCTAGATTGAATTCTACAGCCTTATAACCCAGAAAAGTAGTTATGATCTTAGCAGTGTTAGGCTTCAATTCAACAATATCA
The DNA here is from genome assembly GCF_009905375.1 of Apium graveolens. Classification (NCBI taxonomy): domain Eukaryota; kingdom Viridiplantae; phylum Streptophyta; class Magnoliopsida; order Apiales; family Apiaceae; genus Apium; species Apium graveolens. The sequence continues at coordinate 223,967,737 of NC_133655.1, read as the reverse complement.
CCTTTGTGATCTCTGTACTTGGGACAGTATGGGCCGTCAGACTTTACAGAGTAAAGCTTCTTTTGTCTTTGAATTTGTGACTTTAAATAACCTGCAGCACCATCTGTTAATCTATTTTTCACTTGAAGTAAAAACAGAACATGTTCCAGTTCTTCAAAATACTTTAGTGGAATAGCATTCTTCCTGATCTGGAATACCCTACCATCTGTCATAAAATATAACATGATGTGTTCTTTCAAAATAGAATGGTAAACCATTTGTACAGATTCAAATTGATTCAATCTTTCAGGAGTTGCTCCAACTCCTGGTTTACTTAAGGAAGTTGGATCATTGGTAGTGTTGTGTATTCTCCTTTTATCAGAACTACCCAATCCAGATTTATCTCTTGCTTCCTTTCTTGTAACAACTATTGCTTCAAAACCACTTGTTGTAGTCTTCAAAGGTTGAGTCTGTTGAGCTTTGGTGAATCCTGGTAGGAGTATCTTTGAAGGTTTAACATGAGCAATGTCAGAGGTTTCCTTTTCCTTAACTTCTGATATCAAGTCAACTTGAGCTATGTCAGAGGTTGCTTGCTTCACTGTCATATCAGAACTTACTACATCGTGACTCTGAACAACATGAGCCATGTCATAGGTTGTTTGAGAAATATTCTTTTTCATCAGAGTAAGACTAGCATCTTCTTCATCAATTATTTCTTCATCCATGACTGGCATATAAACCTTTACAGGTTCATCAACTTTTTCTTTGCTCTTGGACCTTGGATCTACTTCCACTTGTGATTTAGCTTTGGTTTCCTCAGAATTTGTTCTTTCTTTTATCACAATACCCTTAAGCTTTGGAAGTTTCTTTTCAACAACAGAAGCTTTAGATTTTGTCTTGACATTTTCTGCTTTGAGTCTAGCTTCTTCTTCCTTTAGACTCTCAAAGTCCATTCCTGGATTTTCTTTAAGAAATAATTTCTTTGAAATTTCTTCATCAAGTTCCGGATGTTCACCTGAACTTATCCTTTTACCAGTATCAGAACTTATTCTTTTCCCAGTATCAGAACTTATTCCTTGACTTGTAATTCTAGCTTTACTTGATGAAAATCCTTTGCCTTGACCATGACCTCTACCCTTATCAGAGTTTCCCTGGTCATCATTTCCATCATCCTTTCCCTTCAGTGTCTGAATAGATTTGCATTTGGACTTAATCACTTTCTCCCCCTTTTTGGCATCAGCAGGTAAAAGAAGAGAGACAAGCAATTCCACTGAGGATTGGATCTCATTGAGTTGAGTTTGATGAGAAACTTGATTCTTTAGAATTTCATCAATCTGAGCTTGTTGCTGCTCCTGAGTTTTCTCAATGTAGGCAATTCTGTCAAAGGCAGGCTTGAAAAATATGTTCTTTACAAGTTTCACATTCATATCTTGCTGGATCAAGGTTTCTTGAATTTTATTCACCTTGGCATGAGTTGTTGAGTGTTGACCTTGAAGGTGCCTAGTACTCAATGCAGTAACTCTCATCTATGCCTTAAAATCATCATTTATCAGCATTTCATCAGCTTTTGCCAGATGCTCAGCAAGAATCTTTTCAGAAGGAACAAAACTAACTGTGTTCCATTCCTTAGTCCACTCCTTTCCTCTAGGAGTTTCACTCCAAGGTACTGGTGTTTCCCCTCTAACAAACTTCTTGACTAAATCAGTTTTATTAACTGTTTGTTGAGGTGCATGTCCTGATGGACCAGCTGCATCAGCATCTAGATTAGTAGCAGCTTCACCAGTAGTTTCAGGATTATCAGCATCAGAACTTATAGATCCAGCAGTATCACATCCTCTGATAGAATAGCAGTATGTGAGGCAATCGAGGTTTCAACATCATCCTCTAAATTCTGATCTGCAGCTAAGTTCTGATCAACAGCCAAATCTTGATTCTCACCTAAAGTCTAATTTTCATCATCCAGATTCTTAATTGGTGTAGTTGGAACATCTTCATTGAAGTCAGCATCTTGAATTGGTGTTGTTGGTGGAGTGAGTTGAGTTGGTTGAGCTTCCAAGTACAGAACCTCAGGCACAATCAAGTTATGAATATCAATTTCAGCACTTGTACCTGGGTCTTCAGTATGTACTTGTTCAATTATAGGTGACACAGGAGATTTAGGCACTCTGTCTTGAGCAGTTTCTGGTTGTGCAGAAGGAAGTGATTCAATAACAATTGGTTCTGTTGGGATCAGAGATTCCTGACCCCCTTCCTTAGCTACTTCCTCATCTTCTGAATCTGACTCAACTGTGTCCCTGTGAGCTCTTTGCTTTTTCATTTTCTTCAAGGGTGGAGACACTGTAGGAGCTTTATCATCAGGATTTAGCTTTCTAAGCCTTTTGAGAGGCCTAGAACTCCCAGTTACAGTATCTTTCTGAAAAGAGACCTTCTCAGCTTCTACAACAACAGGTTCTGAAATAAGAACCTGTTCCTCCAATGTTTTCTCAAATCATATAATTTTATTGTTGACCATTATTAAATCAACATTCATCACAGGATAAAATTTATAATGGATGAAGTAAAGATTAACAAATTGCAATTAAAACATGCACAGTCACATAATTTGAGAAATAAAGATCAAATCTTGCAATTAAATAAAATTTCATTCACATATCAGATGTTTGATGAAATTTATCAATTACATGCAAAAGTACAAGATAGACCTAATCTTAGAATCATAACATCAACAGCCTTAGTCCTAGTCTAAGAAGACCTAATGACTAGCTTCTTCTGCTACTAAAGAAAAGCACTGCAAGATGAATGATTCGTTCTTGCTGACGAAGAGCTTCTCTCCTCTCCTCTTCCAGACGATCACAATGGAGATGATAGTCCATATAAAAGAATAAGAGGTCTGTGTGAACCTCTTGTGGAACTGAGTTCCAGATCTCTTCAGGAATGACAGTTACATGCCACTCCTATCGCCAATCATCACAACTCAACTCGATATTAAAAGTATCATAGTTCAGGAGCAAGTTGAAATGAACCATGTTTTTGATGAGTTTGAAAAAAAAATGAGTTTGTGAGAAAATGAAAGATGTATTGGCTGGAATGAGTAGTTGGTTTAAATAACCAATAGAATACCAAGAGACGCAAGAAATATTGAATAGTTACAGGTAAAAGTAATGATACCTCGTCTCCCTAAACCAATGTATAATAATAACAATTATTGTGCACATGTAGGTTTTCAAGACATACACGCTAATCACTAACCCATAATGATTATGACTGCTTTATCTCACATAAACCAATATTCTGTAAAAATATGACCGTTCAAGTAATGACAAAAAATAAACCAATTAAATAAATACTGCCACGTCAGCATCAGAACTTGATTATTAAAAGAATTTAAAAGTCATCAGAATATGGCTCCTTCACTCAAAAAGTGAATGTTTATTCCTGTAATTCTTCACACAAATACTGATATGGGTTCAACAGAACTTAATCATCAGAACTTCCATCAGAACTTGTCCATCAGAATTTATGCAACTGACACTTAAACTGTTCATCTAAAATAACATTTATCACCACAGTAATTTTCATCATTCATATGGAGTGTATGTGTGTGCAATAAGCTAAATATCAGACAAAGAGTAAAGTCTGATTCACTTCAGTACACCTTAGAAATAAGGCATAACTAAGAACTTTGCTCAAAATCTGTCATTATTCTGAAGTCTACTATAGAATGAGTTCATGCATGAGTCCATCTCAACTGTTTTGTGCTCATTTTATGCATCTTTTGAAATTCCTTTTTACAGTGGCTTCTCAGTGAAAGTGAGTCACGACTGTTTATCAGAATTTATGATATTATCAGAGTATTTCTCCAGTAATCAGAGAATGTGAAAAGTCACCAAGAAAATTTTATGTTGCTTTTCTAATGCATATTACTTAATACCAGCAATGCACTTGGGTCTTCCCTTCCACATTTTTACTCTAGATCTCAAAGGAGTACCTGATATTTATTTCTTTTCTTTTCTTTTTCCTTTTGATAAGTGAGGCTTATCAGCACTTAGTACATCCAGCAGATTTACTAACATCAAAACTTAACAGATAAGAAGCAATATTCTAGTTTTTGACTTAGTAATAAGATACACAAAGTAAACTTTAACTAAGCTCAATATCAGAATTTGCTTGTGTCAAAAGATTTCCACATAAAAAATTACTTCAAACATGGGATCTTTAGTATGTTAAAGACTACTAGGTCAGCATCTAGCACAGTTATCCTCATTGGATTGAATAGTCACGGAAACATTCATATCACTATCAGAGTTTAGAAATTCACATCAGATAACAATCAGCACTTAAGCAAATTTCAATTTAAGCACAGAATACCCAAAGATAGTAATATCTGTAAATACTGATCATAAATTCTGATGTATTAGAACATAAACTAAGTAGATTTAGAGAAAGAACCTGAAACCATTACAAGTTCATTTACCAGTCTTCTAAAAGTAGCTTCACACGGTGGTTTTGTGAAGATATATGCTAGTTGTTGATCTATTGGAACAAAATGCAATTCCACTGTACCTTCATCCACATGTTCCCTTATGAAGTGGTACCTAATGCTGATGTGCTTTATCATTGAGTGTTGAACTGGATTACCTGTCATAGCAATAGCACTTTGATTATCACAGTAAATAGAGATTTTAGAAAATTATAACCCATAATCGAGTAACTGATTCTTCATCCAAAGAATCTGTGCACAACAGCTTCCTGCAGCAATGTATTCTGCTTCTGCAGTTGATGTGGAAATTGACTTCTGTTTCTTGCTAAACCAAGGAACAAATCTGCCTCCAAGAAATTGGCAGCTTCCACTTGTGCTTTTCCTGTCAATTTTGCATCCTGCAAAATCTGCATCTAAGTAACCTATTAGCTTAAAGTATGATTCTCTAGGATACCACAATCCCAGATCAGCTGTACCCTTAAGGTACTTGAAAATTCTTTTCACATCTATTAAGTAAGGTTCTCTTGGATCTGCTTGAAATCTTGCACGAAGACAGGTAGCATGCATGATATCAGGTCTACTTGCAGTTAGATAGAGTAGTAAGCCAATCATACCTCTATAATCAGTAATATCTACTAATTTACCAGTATCTTTATCGAATTTTGTTGCAGTGGCCATATGAGTGGATGCACTTGAACAATCTTGCATTCCAAACTTCTTCAACAAATTTTGGTGTACTTAGATTGACAAATAAAAGTTCCTTCTTCATTCTGTTTGACTTGAAGGCCCATAAAATAGCTAAGTTCTCCCATCATACTCATTTGATATTTTGACTGCATTAGCTTGGAAAACTTCTTACAAAGTATGTCATTTGTGGAACCAAAAATGAAATCATCAACATATATCTGCACCAAAAGTAAGTCTGTTCCATGGTTGAGATAGAACAATGTCTTGTCAATAGTCCCTTTATTAAATCCACTTTCCAGAAGACACTGAGCTAATATCTCATATCATGCTCTTGGAGCTTACTTGTTAGTCCCTTAACAATGTAGCAAGAATTACAGAAGGGGGGTTGCATGGAATTCTTGAACCTTTTTCTTGAAAATAAAAATGTTCAACTCGATTATAGATATATTTGTTTTGATTAGCATAATACGGAATGTACACTTAATTGAATCAAAACATAAGTAATTAAAAACAAGAGTCTTTAAAAACTTTCTGGTGGATTTAAACAATTCCACCAGAGATATATATATATATATAATATATCGAGAGGACTCTGTGTGCAGAAATGCTCACAGCTGCTTACAAAATAGAACTACTGAGAATACAGGAAATGCTAAAGATTCTGCTTACAAAGATTTCTCTGTTTTTGTGTTTCTCAGCTATCTCAGCTATTTTTCTATTTGCTACTCTCTTGGTTTATATAATACCAAGATTACAAAGTCAAAAAGACTGAACAAATATAAAATCTAACAGTCTTAAGCTTTGCAGCTTTTCGTCCTCTATTACCCAGTTAATGGGCTTCCGCAGTGTGTTTGTATACATCTCGACGGCTGTGTGTCAGCTTTCACTGTTCAACTGCTGTTTGAATTCTTCATATGATCATCCGTCGACTTTCAGAATATCTGTTGATGATTTAATTGATCATCCATCGACTGCTATATTAAACATCCGTTGATAGTCATTTGATCATCCGTCTATGGCTTTGTTAATCATCCGTCGGTAGCTATTTTGGCACTTGACTCTATATCACTTATGCAGAATTACAAGACATCAATTATGTACAATTAATCAACCTATTCTGCATATCTAGTTAAAGTCAACATGACTTATATGCTACTCCAGATTCTATACAAAGGTGCATACATAAATGTGCTACAAACTTATTATTACATAAGTTACTCACTTGATGGATAATAAGTTAATCATCCGTTGGGACTATAATGAGTTATCCATCGGGACTATAATTCTTATCCGTCGAGTGCTACATAATTTCACTAAGTAAAATCTACTTAGATGTTTTGTTTATGAAATCATCAAGTACACAACATATGCACAACAATCTCCCCCAATTTATGTCTACTGTAATTGTAGCCATAAATTAAGAGATACTTGATGATAACAAAACATCCTAAACATATATCTTTAAAGAGAAGTAGATAAATGGAAAGTGCTTCAATTAATTTAAAATGTGCAAGGTTTGGCTCACAGTCAATTCAAGATGCTCCTCTAGCCTGAGCAGATTTTTCTAGTTCCTTGAAGGTCTGGATCTTCTTCCAAGCTTTCTGTTATTTTCTTCAATTTGATTCTGGAGCTGCCTAGTTCATCAGATTCTGAGAGATCTAGCTTTTCTTGTATTTCCAAGAGAGTCTCATTGCTAGAGATACTCAGTTGGTCTTCTAATCTGAAGAATCTTCTCACACCCTTGTCATCCATGAATTCCATCAGCCAGTAGGGCCTTAGATGTACTCTTCTCCCTGTGTATGGGATGATTAGAGTCTTTGGGAGTGCATCTTTAACTCTAACACTCCTCAGCTATTCAATCTTCTTTAATACTAGTCTTCTTGCAGTTACATTGAACCCAAAGTTTTTCTTGAAGGATGAATAGACTTTAATCAGCACAGCTTGGCTTTCTTGAAGAATCCTGTGAAGTGGCCACTGAATCTCCCTTCCTCCTTTGTACTTGAACACCAACCTTTCAGGTAGGTTTCTGTATGCATCAATTGCCCTTACTTCATCCAGTTCATCTAGATAAAGGTTTAGATCTTAAAATTCTTTGATGTCACACAAGTACAAGTAGTCTCCCCTGTTGACCTTGGGTTGAGCTTTAACTACTGACTTGGATTTGAGAGGTGACAGCTTCACTTTCTTGACTGCCCTTGACTTTGTCCTTTTTGGCTTGCTAAGGATTGGTAAGTTGAAGTCAGGAATTGGTATGTTATCCTACTCTATTGGCTCATCCTTTGGCACAATAGGTTCACCATGTATGTTCCTGTAGGGATCCACCACCCTTATGTCTTCAAAAACCATAGAGGGTTTTGATGCTTGAGTTGTAGCTGGTGTGGATTCCTTAGGAAATTAATCTTCCAATTCCTTGTCAACAACATCCAGTTTCCTTTTGTTCTTCTAGCCAATTCTTTCTTCCTTGGGGATTTCTTCTGTTCTTCAATCTTCTTCTTTGATTCAGCAGCTTCAGATGTTTGAGAGGGAATTTGTTGAGAAGAATTCACAGCCTGTAGCTTGGCCAAGATAACAATCTGTTCTTTCTTTTGTTTAGTCTTCTTTGCATCTAGATCAGCTTGCCTCTTTTCCTGCTTTAATCTGGCTTTTTCTTCTTTCTTTGCTTGAGCAAACTGTGGATGTCCAGCTACCACACAAATTTCCTTTCCATTTCTGAATATCTTAGCAATTCTCCTTTTTGAAGCTGAATCAGCGGGATCTTTATAGAAGATAATAGATCTTGACAGAAGCTTCTTTTCATCAGGCTTGGGTGTCTCATATACAGTGTCCATAGGGTTCTTCCAAGATGACTTTGGATAATTTGCCCTTGGTTTAAGAATTGTTTCAGCCTTTGTAGACTTGATGCAGGAAGATTGTCCTTTTTCCAGATAGTTCATGCTCATCTCATTCACACTGATTGGCTTGACATGAGAGTGATGGATGGCTGACTGAACTGGCTCCTTGACTAGTTCAAACTTTTTATGTATCTCCTCATCAATCTTATTCCAGTTGATCAAACTCAACTTTCCTTTTTCAGCAACTTTCAAATTTGTTGCTGCTGCTTTGATTAGATCTATACCATCTGCAACTGTTGGCTTGGAGATTGTTATTGAAGGTACAATTACTTTGCTGATTTGTACTTGAAGTTTCTCCCCCTCAGTTGGTCCTTTCTCCCCCTTACTTGATTCTCTCTCCCCCTTTTTGTTATCATCAAGTTGAGGAGTTAGGCCTTGTGCTTTAGCCAGTTGCATGAGAAGATTTTTCTGAGTCTGTTGATTTTGAAGAAGGATAGCCACTGAATTCTCAATAACTTGAACTCTGTTTTTCAGCTTGGCTAGCTTCTTTTCAGAGTCTGATTCTCTCATCAATCTTAGTAGTAGATCTTGCATGGTACCATATGGCATTACTGAATCCAGCTTCTCAGAATTGTATGTCTTCAAGTCAGCTATATCTCTTTTTAGTTCATCCACACTCATATTCTGTCTTAAGTGCTGGATCTTCATGAGATGTAGAGATTCTAGGTGAGCTTGAAGAATAGCCTTGGTACCAGCATCTGAAGTCTCCTGAAGGGCCTTTTGAATAGCCACCACTTGCTTGACCAAAGACACATCAAATTATCATGGTGTAAATTCCTTTGTCCATGCCCATCCAGGTAAATTTAAAACAGAACTTGGGCCTTCATCTCCCCCTAACTTCATGCTTCCATCCAAAGAAATAGAGTCATCATCATTAGAATTTACTCCAAATTCTTCAGATGGCTCACCAGCTTGAGAAGGCATCCTATTGACAACAGCTTTATCTCTTTGAAGAGATTCTGAGGTGTGTACTAAATTCAAAGTATGTTATGCCTCCACATTTCCCTGAGCAGCCAACAATTGATAGGCTGACACAGGATGAGTAAAAGTGTCAGCATCCAAGGAAATGTTATCAATTTCAGCTTTGTAATATTGCTGAAATTGTCTTCCCTTTTCAGCATCATCCACAATCATTGACTCACTAGCAATGGCCGGATCCATCCTTATTTTGCCTGTACCTGCCTTTCTCTCATAATCTCTCTTTTGTTGCATCAGGGTCTTACCCTGGCTCCCCACCCTCACCTTCACCTACTAAGGTGGGACTCCACTCACTCACTTTTGCCAATCCTGAATAAATGGATTGCTGAGATTCACTCATTTCCTCTCCTTTTACCTGGGAGCAACCCAGCCTCTCACTCAAAGCACTCTCCTCTCTCAGTCCTAAGAGTGACTGTATTACCACTAAATCTTCTGCACTAGAAATAATTGAAGTTTGAAGTTGCGCAGAGACACTCGACGGATAAGTGATATCCATCGGGTGAGTGGTAAAGCTATCCAACGGATAACTGCCGTTAAGCTTATCCGTCGGGATACAATCACTACTCGACGGATGAGCAATATCCATCGAGAGAGTGTAGAAATGAATGAGGTGGGAAGAGAAACTATTGTTGACTCTGTGTTGATTGAAGTTATTTGAGGCACAGATGTCACAATAGTATCTGAAAGAATTGGCAAGTCATCCCACAAATCATCTAAAAGATGATGCTCACTTGCACTAGATTTTTGCTTCCCCAACAGAGTTAAAGAATGGGAATCAGGAATTGAAGTGTTTATCATATCCACTTCCAGAGAGTTTGTTGTTGAGTATGGTGTTTCAAAGGTTTCTATTATAAGAGATTTTGGTTATGACTCCACATTTATTGGAGCCACATCAATCTGAATTTGAGAAAGTGCAGGGACTGTGTCTTTAGCACCAGTTTGCACTGTGTGTGTGCCCTGTGCATCCCCAGTTGTTTTGGATTTCTTCTTTCTTGTGTAAGTTTGGGGTGAGCTTGTGTCCCTAACCCTTTTGGCCTGTGCTCTTGGCTGAGAGCTTTGTTCAATAGCCACATCCTTTTGGGAGGATGCAGCTAGAAGTGAGCTTTTGTCCTTTTTAAGCACTGCATTTTGTTGGGAAACTGCAGTGTGGCTAGGCTGGGATTCACTCAACTCTCCAACCTTATCCTTGGGGTTTCTTTGATGTTCACCCCTTCCCTCACCTAACTGACCCTCCTTCACACTCCCCTCTTTGGCTTTGGTAGATTTTTCAACTGGTACCTTTTGAGAGATACCAGAGGGGGTTTTCTTTGACTTGGATTTAGAAATTGTAGTTGATTTGGCAGCTTTGGTAGGCAACTGTTTGGTCATTGTCACAGTTGCCATAGCTACTCCTGAACTCAAAGAAATTGAGGAGATTGGAATAGTTGAGGGTATGGATGAACTTACCTCACTTACCTGAGGTGTCTGTATTACAGGAAAGTAGAACATTGGCACATCCCTATGATGGTAGGCTCTGTTCAAATCTGCAATAATTCTTCTCTCTTGAACCCAACAAGCTAATTTGTTGTTTGGGTTCTCAAGTACAATCTCTTGACAAAGATGGTTAGCCAATATCATGAAAAATCTAGCATAATATACATTTTTTCCCCTTTTTGGCTAACTCACCTAGTTTAAAACCTAACTCATACAATACAAGGTCACTGAAATTGTAAAATTTATTTGTAACTAGCATGTTAAGCATGGAAATGTTCACAAAATCAAAATTACTGACTTTTCCAGAGAAAACTTTAGTCACAACATCACACATGAAACTCCATTCCTTCCTAAGACCTAATCTTCTAATCTCACTTAGCTTATTAGTAGGAAGTGAATAATGCATGGAATTAAGCATATTGATAATATCAGTGTCAGTGTGTGGTGAAGTTACATTATCATCAGGAATTTTGAAACATGCTTTTTATCACATCACTATTGATACGGAACTCATTACCTTTGATAGTTAGAGTGATGGTTTTGTAAGTAAAGTTGTAGATTGCAGTGGTCCACATCTCTTCAACAACTTCACAATAAACTGTGAGTGATTCAAGCATCTTGCAGTTCTTCACGAAGTCCATCATCTTGTGATAGTCTTCTGATTGCTGAATACCCTTATTGACCAAAGCAGTGAAGTTGTTCTTCTCATAAATGAACCCAGTCTGAGACATGATCTTTACTACATGTGCCATTGTTAGAGAATGAAAGCTTGAAGAGAAAGAGGATATTTGCTTGAGAGAGAATAAAATAAAAGCAGTTGAATTTGAGAATGATAAAAGAAAATAATTGGGATAAAATAAGCTTTTATACTCCCTCAAAAACAACGGATGAAAATAATAAAGAGAAGTAAATTACCCAATAGAAATTGCCTAAATTAGCCATTTAAAAATAAACTGTAAAAATTCCACCCATTATCCGTCGTGTAATGCTTACAAACTGTAAGTATAGTCGATGGATAATGTTCAGGGAATTAACGGTTAAGATTTAGACACTTCGACGGATGAGGATAAACTGTTATCCGTCGAGTTTTAAAAGATTCCATACAAGTAATTGATTTTTATTTGTACATTGTATATCGACGGATGACTTAACTCGATGGATAATGGTCATCCGTCGAGATACAAATTTTGACTTAGCCAAAATTTCATCCATGACTAAAAAATCAGTTAAATTTCTAGCTACATTTCAACTTGCAAAATAACTCAGATAGATTCAAGAGTAATTAAGCATACCTAACTCACTTACTAACCTAGAAAAGGTGGATTCATCTAGTGACTTGGTGAATATATCTGCAAGTTGCTTCTCACTTGGAACAAAATGTAACTCTACAGTACCATTCATTACATGTTCCCTTATGAAATGATACTTGATGTCTATGTGCTTTGTCCTTGAATGTTGCACTGGATTTTCAGTGATGGCAATTGCACTTGTGTTATCACAGAAAATAGAAATCCTCTCAACTTGTAAACCATAGTCTAGCAATTGATTTTTCATCCATAAAATCTGTGCACAGCAACTGCCAGCAGCAATATATTCAGCTTCAGCTGTAGAATTAGAAACTGAAATTTGCTTTTTACTGAACCAGGACACAAGCTTGTTTCCTAGAAATTGACAAGTTCCTGTTGTGCTTTTTCTGTCAATTCTGCAACCTGCATAATCTGCATTTGAATAACCAGTTAGATCAAAACCAGAATCTCTAGGATACCAAATGCCAAGTTTTGGTGTTCCCTTGAGATATCTGAAAATTCTCTTAATGGCTATCAAGTGAGACTCTCTAGGATTAGCCTGAAATCTAGCACATAAACACGTAGCAAACATTATATCTGGCCTACTAGCTGTTAAGTACAGAAGTGATCCAACCATGCCTCTATAGCTTGAAATATCCACAGACTTTTCAGTAGTGTTTAGTTCAAGCTTAGTTGCAGTGGCCATGGGAGTTTTTGCAGATGTGCAATCCATTAGATCAAACTTCTTTAAAAGATTAAAAATAAATTTAGTTTGACTAATGAATATTCCATCACTAACTTGCTTAACTTGTAAACCAAGAAAGTAAGTTAGTTCTCCCATCATACTCATTTCATACTTACTTTGTATTAGTTTGGCAAACTTTTTACAAAGTTTCTCATCTGTAGAGCCAAAAATAATATCATCTACATAAATTTGAACAAGTATGCTAGAGCCATTAACATTTCTGAAAAATAAAGTTTTATCTACAGTACCTCTTGTGAAGTGATTTTCCAAAAGGAACTTTGATAAAGTGTCATACCAGGCTCTAGGTGCTTGCTTCAGTCCATAAAGTGCTTTCAGTAGATAATAGACATATTCTGGAAAATTTGGATCTTCAAAGCCAGGAGGTTGACTAGCATACACTTCTTCCTCCAAATCTCCATTCAGAAAGGCACTTTTGACATCCATTTGATAGACCTTGAAATTGGCATGGGCTGCATAGGCTAAGAAGATTCTGATGGCTTCAAGTCTTGCAACAGGAGCAAATGTTTCATCAAAATCTATTCCTTCTTGCTGGAAATAGCCTTTAGCAACCAATCTGGCTTTGTTCCTTACTACTATGCCATTTTCATCCATCTTGTTTCTGAATACCCATTTGGTGTCTATTGGATTCTTTCCTTTGGGCTTGGGTACCAGCTTCCATACTTTATTCCTTTCAAATTGGTTTAGCTCCTCCTGCATAGCTAAAATCCAATCAGGATCTAACAAGGCTTCTTCTACCTTCTTTGGTTCTTCCTTTGACAGAAAGCTGCTGTATAGACATTCTTCTTGAGTTGCTCTCCTGGTTTGAACTCTAGAAGAAATATCACCAATAATCAGTTCAAAGGGGTGATCTTTTGTCCATTTCCTTGGTTGAGGTAGATTAGCTCTAGATGAAGAGACCTCAATGTTGTCTTGATGCGTGATTGAGTTTTGATTGTTAGAAACTTCCCCTAAGTTTGTGGATCTTTGATTTGAGAAAGGGGTACTTTCTATGGGTGATCTGCCTTGACTTCCTGCTCCTTTTGATGACCCGACGGATGGTGAATTTTGAGTACCGACGGATGAGGCAGGTTGTCTACCGACGGATAACACAGATTGCCTTCCGAAGGATGAAGCATTTTGCAACTCGACGGATGTTGAGTTTTGTGCTTCATTGGCGGTAGATTTGTCTGCATTATCCTTAGACACTATTTCTTGATCACTTTCATCATCACTTCCATCACTGACCATCTCAACATTGTCGAATTTGAGGCTCTCATGGTAATCTCCATCTCTCAGTCCTTCAATCTTTTTATCATCAAACACAACATGTATAGATTCCACAACAATGTTGGTTCTTAGATTGTAGACTCTATATGCTTTACCAACAGCATATCCAACAAAAATTCCTTCATCTGCTTTAGCATCAAACTTCCCATTTTGATCAGTTTGATTTCTCAGAATATAGCATTTACAGCCAAAGACATGAAGAAAGTTTAGAGTTGGCTTCTTATTCTTGAATAATTGATAAGGAGTCATGCATCTTGCTTGATTAATCAGAGAGATGTTCTGAGTGTAGCATGCAGTATTTACAGCTTCAGCCCAGAAATATGTTGGTAATTTTGATTCTTCAAGCATTGTCCTTGCAGCTTCAATAAGAGATCTGTTCTTTCTTTCCACTACTCCATTCTGTTGTGGAGTCCTTGCTGCTGAGAACTCACGCAAGATCCCATTTTCCTCATAAAATGCTCTCATGACATAGTTCTTGAACTCAGTTCCATTGTCACTCTTGATTCTTCTAACTTTGAAATCAGGATGATTGTTAACTTGCCTTATGTGATTGATGATGATTTCACTAGCCTCATCTTTAGACTTTAGGAAATATGTCCAAGAGAACTTTGAGAAATCATCTACAATTACTAGGAAAAATCTTTTCTTTGAAATTGACAATACATTGACTGGTCCAAACAGATCCATGTGAAGCAGTTGCAGAGGCTCTTCAATTGATGAATCAAGTTTCTTCCCGAATGATGCTTTGATCTGCTTCCTTTTTGGCAGGCATCACACAGTCCATCCTTTGTAAACTCCACTAGAGGAATGCCTCTTACTAGTTCTTTCTTTACCAGCTCATTCATGTTCTTGAAGTTTAAATGGGAAAGCTTCTTGTGCCATAGCCAACTTTCATCTTGACTTGCTTTACTGAGAAGACAAGTTACAGATCTGCTTTAGTTGAGTTGAAGTCAACTAGGTACACATTTCCTCTTCTCACACCAGTGAGAACCACTTTATTGTTTTGATTGTTAGTCACAACACAGGCTTCTTTGTTGAAGGTTACTGAGTTTCCATTGTCACAAAGCTGGCTGATACTCAACAGATTGTGTTTGAGACCATCCACTAAGGCAACCTCTTCAATGATGACATTATCCTTTGAAATCAAGCCATATCCCACAGTATAACCCTTGCTGTCATCTCCAAAAGTAATACTTGGGCCAGCTCTCTCCTTAAACTCTGTGAGCAAGGTAGAATCACCAGTCATGTGTCTTGAACAGCCACTATCCAAGTACCAAAGATTCTTTCTATTTCCCCGCACACATCAAAATCAAATCAAGTTGATTTTGGTACCCAAGTTTCCTTGGGTCCTGCCTTGTTAGCTTTCTTCTTCTGTTTCTTAGGTTTTATCTCATTTGACTTAGGAATTTCTGATTCTTCCTTAGTTAATTGGGTTGTACCTTTGAAACCACTAAATGCAACAGAATTATCATGCATGTTATGGCTAACAGGAAATGGCATGCTTGGTGCAAACATGTTATTCCAGTAAGGCATGCTAAATGGCATTTGAGGCATATTGTATGAAGCATAATATGGATTAGGTGCAAATGGCATATTAGCAAACTGTGCATTCATATTCTGTGTAGGCATAGCATTAACAGGCATGGGAGGCATGGCATTCATGTTAGGAAATTAAGGCTGAACAGACATGGGAGTAGGCATGGCAGATTTGCAATTAACAGACAAATGATTTACACTACCACACTTGACACAGATTTTTCTAGGAGCATATTTATCAGGTGTGTAGTTATTGTGTTTTTTAATCCCTACTTTACCATTCCTATTGTTTTTCTTTTTAGTCTCTGTTTTTACCTCTATTTTCTCAAGTCTGTCACTTAACTGTTTGACAGTCATGTGACCAACATTAGCCTTTTCCCTTTCTTAGCTTGACTTGACTCTCCTGAAATAAAGTTCTTGGAAACAGACCCATACTTATCATTTAGCTTGATTAATTTGGCTTTGCTAATGGGTTTGCTTACAGCCGACGGATGAGGATTTTTATCATTCGACGGATAACACTTTTTGTTATCCGACGGATAGTCCTCATCATCCGCCGAGTCTACATCTGTCAGCAACCCATCTACCAAAATAGGCTCTAGTTTCTCTTTATTCTTTTTCCAGGCTTCATCACAAAAAGACTCAATTCCTTGAACTTTGGTGATTTGAGCATGAACATCCCTAGATGTTTTCCATGCTTTAATCACCTCTTGTTCACGCTCGAGCTGCTTCTTCGAAATTTCTTCCTTTTTCAAGGACTCGGTTAATTCCTCCTTGGCAATCTTACACTCAATTTTTAGTTTCTCAAACTCAACAAACTGAGACTCAAGCACATTATTCCTCTCACTTAAAAACAAGTTGTTTTCTTTGATTTTAGCATTTTCTTTAGTGAGAGACTTAAGTGTAACACGCAAATGATACAATTCTGTAGACATGTCATTTATGGCATCATTACACTCAACTTTAGATAAATGTGCAAGGTTTGTAGTGATATCCTGATTGCTTGAGGAGCTTGTCTCTGTTTCATCAGACTTGGCCATTAGGGCTAGATTGACATAGCTGACATCTTCATCTTCATCCAAACCATCTGCTGCCCAGTCATTCTCTTGTGTAATAAAAGCCCTTTCCTTTTGTTTGAGTAGATCAAAGTATTTTTGCTTATAATCCACAGACTCAAACCTTTTCTTACTGGAATCTGACTTTCTACACTCATTTGCAAAATGCCCTGCCAAGCCACATTTGAAACATTTGAATTTTGACTTATCCACCATGTTTTTATTTGGCTTGGCTGCTCCAAAGTTCTTTTTGAACTTGAGCTTGGCAAATCTCCTTGAAAGAAATGCTAGGTGCTCATCAATGTCCTCCATGTCATCTTGGCTCAATGATTCTTCACTTTCTGCAGCTAGCCCCTTACCCTTATTCTCACAGACCTTTGAAGTTGATTCTATAGCTTCCATCTTCACTTCCTTCTCCTTTTCCAGATCAGTAACTAGTGCAATGGATCCTCCTTTCTTCTTTCCTCTCTCCATTCTTTCGTCCTGCTATATCTCAAACTCATAGGTCTTAAGAATTCCATACAGTCTCTCCAAAGTAAACTCCTTATAATCTTGTGAGTTTCTCAATGAGACTGTCATTGGTTTCCATTCCTTTGGAAGAGATCTGAGAAATTTCAGATTGGAGTCTTTAGTCTGATAGACTCTTCCATGCAACTTAAGAGCATTTAGTAGTTTTTGGAATCTACTAAAAATGTCAATGAGTGACTCACTTTCTTCATTGTGAAAATGCTCATATTGCTGAATCAGGAGCTGCATTTTATTTTCTCTTACTTGCTCAGTGCCATCACAAATTATCTGTATTGTGTCCCAAACTTCCTTGGCAGTTTTGCAGTTGATGATGTTATCAAACATGTCTGCATCAACACCATTGAATAGAATGTTCATGGCTTTTTATCTTTCCTGACTTGTTCAATGTCAGGATCAGACCATTCATGCCTTGGTTTTGGAACAGATGGCTCATTTCCTGTAGCAGCTCTCATTGGAACATGAGGGCCTCTTTCTATGCAGTCCACATAGGCCTCATCTTGAGAAAGCATATGAAGATGCATCTTTACCTTCCAATGATGGTAATTATCTTTATCAAGAAAAGGAATCTTGACTCCAACATCTTTCTTGTTCATTTTGCTGAATTGTTTTGATCTTTAAACTATTTGTAGATTAAGAGCTTGCTCTGATACCAATTGTTAGTCCCTTAACAATGTAGCAAGAATTACAGAAGGGGGGTTGAATGGAATTCTTGAACCTTTTTCTTGAAAATAAAAATGTTCAACTCGATTATAGATATATTTATTTTGATTAGCACAATGCGGAATGTAAACTTAATTGAATCAAAACATAAGTAATTAAAAATAAGAGTCTTTAAAAACTTTCTGGTGGATTTAAACAATTCCACCAGATATATATATATATATATATATATATATATATATAATATATCGAGAGGACTCTGTGTGCAGAAATGCTCAAAGCTGCTTACAAAATAGAACTACTGAGAATACAGGAAATGCTAAAGATTCTGCTTACAAAGATTTCTCTGTTTTTGTGTTTCTCAGCTATCTCAGTTATTTTTCTATTTGCTACTCTCTTGGTTTATATAATACCAAGATTACAAAGTCAAAAAGACTGAACAAATATAAAATCTAAAAGTCTTAAGCTTTGCTGCTTTTCGTCCTCTATTACCCAGTTAATGGGCTTCCACAGTGTATTTGTATACATCTCGACGGCTGTGTGTCAGCTTTCACTGTTCAACTGCTGTTTGAATTCTTCATATGATCATCCGTCGACTTTCAGAATATCCGTTGATGATTTAATTTATCATCCGTCGACTGCTATATTAAACATCCGTTGATAGTCATTTGATCATCCGTCGATGGCTTTGTTAATCATCCGTCGGTAGCTATTTTGGCACTTGACTCTATATCACTTATGCAGAATTACAAGACATCAATTATGTACAATTAATCAACCTATTCTGCATATCTAGTTAAAGTCAACATGACTTATATGCTACTCCAGATTCTATACAAAGGTGCATACATAACTGTGCTACAAACTTATTATTACATAAGCTACTCACTCGATGGATAATAAGTTAATCATCCGTCGGGACTATAATGAGTTATCCGTCGGGACTATAATTCTTATCCGTCGATTGCTACATAATTTCACTAAGTAAAATCTACTTAGATGTTTTGTTTATGAAATCATCAAGTACACAACATATGCACAACATTACTTAAGGCCATAAAGTGCTTTATCAAGTCTGTAGACATGATGAGGTAATTTTGAATCTACAAAACCTGGAGGTTGTTCAACATTTACTTCTTCTTCCAATTCTCCATTAAGAAAAGCATTTTTCACATCTATTTGAAAGACTTTAAACTTCTTGTGAGCAGCATAAGCCAAAAATATCCTTATGGCTTCCAATCTAGCAACTGGTGCAAATGTTTCATCATAATCAATTCCAACCTATTGAGAGTATCCTTTTGCAACCAGCCTTGCTTTATTCCTTGTAATCATGACATCACTATCAGTTTTGTTTCAGAACACCCACTTTGTACCAACAACAAATATGTTCTTTGGTCTTGGCACTAGGGTCCAGACTCTATTTCTTTCAATTTCATTTAACTCTTCCTGCATTGCTTGCACCCAATCAGCATCTTGAAGAGCTTCTTCCACTTTCTTTGGTTCAGTCTGAGAAAGAAAAGAATGATAGAGACATTCATTTGATGTAGCTGTTCTAGTTCTGACACCTGCATCAGGATTTCTAATAATTAAGTCAGGTGTATGTGCTTTAGTCCACTTCCTTGCAGATGGAAGGTTATCTCTAGAACTGGATGCTCCCCCATGATCCATGCTGTCTCCATCAACATTTTCTGATGCTCCCCCTGAAATTATGCTCTCTGAGTTGGATCCTTCAGAATTTGAGTTTCCAGAAATATCAGAACATGAGTTTCCAGAATTATCAGAACTTGGCCCATCAGAACTTGATGAATCAGAACTTGAAGAGCCTGTTGTAGATTCTGATGCTTCTTGAGATGTGGTTGGATCTTCAATATGCTCCCCCTGTATAGGTGCATCTTGCTTTGGCGTTGTCACCACAGTTTTAATAACATCAAAGTTTAATCCATCAGAATTTGCATTATCAGGATTTAGACTGTCAGGATTTAAACTGTCAGGATTTACAGAATCAGAATTTAAAACTTCATTTTTGAATCTCAGTTGATCATGATCATTGAAATCTTCAAGTCCAGTAATCTTCTTATCATCAAAAGAGACATTGATAGATTCCATGACAACCCTTGTTCTTAAATTGTAGACTCTGAAGGCTTTTGTGGAAAGTGGATATCCAACAAATATTCCTTCATCAGCTTTTAGATCAAATTTGTATAGCTGTTCAGGATGAGTCTTAAGAAAAAAATACTTGCATACAAATATATGAAAATACTTCAGATTTGGCTTCTTTTTCTTCACCGTCTTATATGGTCTCTTTCCATGCTTGTTAATAAGTGTTGCATTCTGAGTAAAACAAGCAGTATGCACAGCTTCAGCCCAAAAATAGGTTGGTAACTTTGCTTCATCAAGCATAGTTCGTGCAGCTTCAATAAGAGTTCTATTCTTTCTTTCAACAACTCCATTTTGCTGTGGAGTTCCAGGAGCAGAGAATTCCTACTTTATTCCATGATCTTTGCAGAACTCTTCCATAATCAAATTCTTGAACTCAGTGTCATTATCACTCCTTATGATTTTCACAGAGTCTTTGACCAATTTATCCAGTTGTTTGACATGATCAATCAAGATAGATGTAGTTTCACTTTTTGTGTGCAAGTAATACACCCATGTATATCTGATGAACTCATCCACTATGACGATAACATATTTCTTCTTTGCCATAGACATGACATTCACTGGACCAAATAGATCAACATGTAGTAGGTGATAGGGCTCAAGAATTGAAGATTCAGTCTTGCTCTTGAATGAAGATTTTCTTTATTTTGCCTTCTGACATGAATCACAAAGGCCATCAGGAGCAAATACTGATTTTGGCAGTCCTCTCACAAGATCTTTCTTGACTAGTTCATTTACATTGTTGAAATTTAAATGAGAGAGTTTCTTATGCCAATTCCAGCTTTCTTCAATTGATGCTCTACTTAACAGACAGATTGCAGAACCATCAGTACTTGTTGAAAGCTTGGCTTCATAAATCTTATCATGCATGTATCCTTTTAGAACAACTTTGCATGTAGATTTTCTAACAACTTCACAGTGTTCTTCAAAGAAATCCACATGATAACCTCTATCACAGATTTGACTAACACTCAGCAAATTGTGTTTAAGTCCTGAGACAAGAGCTACTTTTTCAATGATGACATTCCAAAGATTGATATTGCCATATCCCAGAGTTTTTCCCATATTGCCATCTCCCTAAGAAACACCTGGGCCAGCTTTCTCCACAAAGTCTGATAGCAGGGCTTTATTTCCAGTCATATGTCCTGAACATCCACTGTCCAGAACTAGGATGTTTTTCCTGTTTCCCTGCAATCACAAAGACCACTAATGATTTGTTTTAAGGACCCAGACTTGCTTGGATCCTTTGGCCTTATTAAGTTTGTTAACATTTGCAGCGGATTTAGCATCAGAATTTATGTTAACAGTTTTCTTATCAGAATTTACATTATCAGACTTTGCATCAGAACTTACACTAGAAGGAACAATGCTAACTTTCTTTAAAGAAGGTTTTATTTGATAATAATCATAGTACAAACTATGATATCCCTTACAAGTATAAATGGAATTCCATAAACTGCCACAATGAAAACAAGGATTTTGTGGCCTATATCTAACAGACTGACTCTTAACTCCTGATTTTGAAGTTAAGGAGTTTATGTTCTTATTCTTCCTGCAAAAAGAAGCTAGATGGTTAGAATTTCCACAGTTATAATATTTCTTTCTAGGAGCATTAGGAACAGGCTTATAATCATTGCTTTTATTCACACCTTCCTTTCCATTCCTATTTTTCCTAGGTGGATTTACCTTGTTTACATTCTTAACATCTTTCAGCTTATGCTTAAGCTGCTTCTTAGTCATTAAGCCTATGTTAACTTCAGTTGGCTTATCCTGTTTTGGTTTGTCAGAAGTTAATTTCTCTTTAGCTTCTGATTTATCAATATTAGACTTTACAGCTACAAACTTAACAGGATTTACCTTTGGCTTTTGTTTAACAACTATAGGCTCAATTTCTACAGTTCCCTTATCATTCTTATCATCTCCATAACCTAAGCCCTCTTTCTAGTTTCCACTACTTAACAAATTCTGAGTTGTTCTGCCAGAGTTAGTCCAAGTCCTGATAATCTCTCTTTCCTTTTCTAACTCAGTTTTTAGAGATTCATTCATTTTAAGTACTTCATCCCTAACATAAAAGGCATCATCTCTATCTTTCTGAGTTTGATGGAACATGACTAACTCTTTTTTAAATAATCATTCCTCTTTTTATAAGCAAGATTTTCAGAAGTTAATCTTTCACATGTTAAAGTTTGATCTCTATAACTAATGAACATGGTTTTAAGATATCTTCTCAACTCAGTAATATCATCAGTATGAAAAGCATAAGTTGTTTGAGGTACCTTTGACTCAGCAGCTTCAGAACTGCTATCAGCATTTGCCATCAAGGCATAGTTCACCTCACTTTCAGAATCTGAAGTGTATGTCCAGCTTTTCTTCTTTGTGACAAGTGCCTTGCCTTTGTCACTTTTCACTTTCTTGCAATCAGGAGATATGTGGCCTTTCTCACCACAGGTGTAGCATTTGACATTTGAGTAATCTCCTCTGTCAGGCTTTCCTCCTTTGCCTTCAGCTTTTCTGAAACCTCTCTTATCAGGACTTGCACCTTTCCTAGAAAAAAAATTCCCTTTCTGAATTTCCTGTATGCAATCTTTGTGATTCCTTTCACCATAAGAGCACACAGCTTCATCATCTCTTCATCAGGGTCCATCTCAGATAGACTTTCAGTTTCTGAATCCTCATCACTATCAGAACTTGATGACTCAGTATCAGACTTTGTGATGAGAGCCTTTCCTTTGCCTTTCTTTGAGACAACCACTTTAGGGGATTCCTCCTCAGCCTTAAGAGCAACTGTCCTTGACTTTCTCCCATGCCTCTTGCTTCTTTGATCCATCTCAAGTTCATGAGTCTTGAGCATACCATAAATTTCATCAAGAGTAGTTTCATCAAGAGCATAATTGTCTCTTATAGTTGTGGCCTTCAAATCCCAACTTTCAGGAAGAGTTAAAAGGAATTTGAGATTAGTATCTTCAAGATCATATTCCTTATCCACCAGTGACAGATCATTCAAGAGTTTGATAAATCTATCATATAAACCAGTCAATGACTCATCAGGTTTTGAGTCAAAGTGCTCATACTCTTGAGTGAGTATAGTCTTTCTGTTCTTCTTAGTTGAATCAGTTCCCTGGCATCTTGTCTCCAAGGCATCCCATATCTCATTTGCAGTCTTGCAGTTGATTACCCTGTTTGACATGACATTATCAATGACACTATGCAGCAAATATCGTACCTTTGCATCCTTAGCAATAGATGAGATATCTTCAGCTGTATATTCACTTTTCTCCTTTGGTACTGTCTGTGCTGGCTGATCTGCAACTACAACAGAGAGCTTGGTTGGCTTATGTGGTCCTTCATTGATTCTGTCAAGGTATTTTGGATCTGTAGCTTCCAGAAACATAGACATCCTCACCTTCCATATGGGATATTCAGATGGTTTCAGTATGGGAACCCTAATAGTCTCATATCGATTATGGATTTGAGTCTTTGGAGGTTTTTCAGTTTTGGTGGGCTTGGTTGGAGTTTGTGTTTCTTCAGACATGATTGATTTTGGATCTTAAACTGTTTGTGTGTTAACAGATTGCTCTGATACCACTTGTTAGGTCACACACACTGTAGAAGGGGGTTGAATACAGTGTTTACTACAATCAAATCGAATATAAGATTTCAAGTAACAGAAAACAGATTTTATTCAACACAATAAACTCTGTTACAATATGGAACTGTCCTCTCTCAGTGATGAACAAATTATCACGAGAGCTGCTAGGGTTACAATGAATAATATTTTCGATAATGATAACACATATAGTATAAACCCTATACCTGTGTTTATATACTACACAGTTACAAGATAAACTTCTAATTATATCGAATACAATTCTGCTTCCTAATATATATCAATCAGTTATCTTTTCTTCCAAGTATTCTATTCTTCATAGAAATCTTCTTCATGCATATCTCTTCTTGTATTTGTCTTGATCTTCTTTCCTTTTAATCAGCCGCCTTCCTTATCTGAAAGTCTCATTAAGTCCTGATTTATCTCCTGATAAATATCTCCTGATAACTTAAGTTCTGATAACTTAAGTTCTGATATCTTAAGTTCTGACTTCAGTATAAGTATTGATTTCCAGTTAAGTACTGATTTGTCCTGTTAAGTAAGATCTGAAAACTAAACACAAATCATATTAGACATGACATCACAAATATATCTAACAATGTTGTTCTTGATAATCAATCCTGAAACAACACAAGTATCCCACAGCCATACCGTAAATATAGGGCATCCCAAAAGACATATATTCGCCTCGCAATATATTACACTTTCATATAGTAGCTCGCGCTGGACCGGTGTCTCGGCCATTTACGCTGTAACTAGTAACCATCAAATCTTAAAATAATTTAAGAAAGGAGCTGAATCAATCGACATCCTAAATAATTTAATTCCCCCATTCACTTGGGCAAGAATACTCGTAACAAAATCATTTTTCTCAAAATATAAAATATTTGTTAATTCAATATTTTGATAAGCAAAAACACTTAACTATTATGAACATAGAAAAACAGAAGAGTACATGCATAATCAGAATTTAATATTTTTATATGTAAAGCAATTAACTATTCTGAATTTAAAATAGTGCATGAATACTTTCTTAATCATAACTAAGTAGTTTGATATGTAAAATATTAAACTATTCTGGAATTAGAATAGTATAGAAAACTTGTCTTTGGATTTTAGCAGTTAAGCACACTCGCAATAACACAATTGTCTCAGACTTCTGTCTCAATACGTCACCGTCTGTTATTCTACTATTCCTTTGATTTGTCACTTCTGCAATGGCCGCAAGCCTGATACCCAATACTATTCCATTTCAGTCTTTCTAATGTCTGGTCCTATATAATTTGAACGATCCGCATCTATAATTAAAAGATGCATCTTAAACGTCTATATTATTATTACTCAATGAATTACGCGTCAAAACCCTATCGTCTACCCATACAATAGCCCAAACATGTTGTAACACAAGACTCTTGACCCACGTACGCACGTAATTCACATAGCACGTAAACACATAACTCACATAGCACATAATCAGATAATCCACGTATCACATAATTCATATCACACATGACTCAGTTTATTAAAAGATTCGACTCAGTTTATTAAGCTAATACTAATAATACATAGAGTTGGTATTGAAATTTTAGAAAAAGGTTAAGCATGTCAATCGTAAAATTCCAAAATTTAAAATACTTCCGAATACATATTTTATGAACATTATTAGTTATCTGATATAAAATTGACAAAAAATACATTATTACAACATATTTTCAACTATATAATATGCACAGATGATTAACATATGTGAGTTTAGATAATCACTTTGACTTGCAGTTATAAAACATGCACAAAAATTAATATGTACAACAAACGTCAATAAACACAAAAATAATTTATCACAAAAAAATATTTCATTTCAAGAAAATGTGAATTTTATAATAAAAAATTCTCTTCCCAACAAAAATATATTACATCTCAGAAGTATGTATATGATGTTAATAAAAAATTCTCTTCCCAACAAAAATATATTACATCTCAGAAGTATGTATATGATGTCCGATTATGTCCTTATCTCGCATGGGACATAAAGTTGATATTTAAAAGCG
This sequence comes from Apium graveolens, assembly GCF_009905375.1. Taxonomy (NCBI): domain Eukaryota; kingdom Viridiplantae; phylum Streptophyta; class Magnoliopsida; order Apiales; family Apiaceae; genus Apium; species Apium graveolens. The sequence goes on along the minus strand of NC_133655.1, from coordinate 223,942,337 downwards.
ACCTATTAATCAATTTTCGATGACACTGTCCAAGTTCATCTTCAACACTAAGTTCATCTTTGACACATAAGTACTTCTAATGATATTAATACATGGGGATGACCCCGAGAAACAATAATTACACAATAGAACTCACGTTTTATAAAATTAGGTTTTTAGATTATGGAACGGCCTTTGAACGGTTGAATTGAATTCGAACTGCCCATTGAGAGAAAGGATATAATAATGACTATACTTGCCTCTGCACGTGTAAAATACATATCTTTGAGCTTAGGGTATAATTTTCTAAATAAAATTAGAGAAGTGATAAGGTCCTAAAATTCATTTAAAAACGGTTTTAAAATGTTTAGTTGATAATATATTACTGGCTATTATTTTATTAATGATATGAGCCCCTTGTAGTTCTACTAACCATGTGTTATTTTGGAACATTTTTTGAAACAATTTTTAGATACCTAAATAAATAAATTAATTAAGGTAAACAATCTGATTTTTTCTCTCCGTTCTACAAAAATCCGACCTTTAGGATCTGTTTGGGATTATTGTTAAAAATTGATGTGTTGTTAGAAAAAGTGATGCCGAAAAAAAAGTATTATTATAAAAATCAGATAACTGTTTGGTAATTTTTTTGATATGTATATGTTTTGATGAAAAAATTAAAAATAATAATATCTCTGATAAGGTTTAATGCTAGAATCAGCATATGCTTCCGACAAAAACTGAAAAGCATCTTTTTCTAAAAACATAACGCTTACTTTCTCTAACACAACACTTCTTAGACTAAAAATATTTTTTCAAAAATCCGCTTTTAAATTATACCAAACTATTTTTTAACTTTTTTTCGAGTGAATACCAAAATACACTTTCGTACTATCAGTGTCCATTAAATAAATGGATGATAAGTCTCCATTTTGTTACCTTTTTCTAATATATTTTTTTCTTTGCTTGAAGAGACATCTCTCTTAATTGAGAGAGTCTTGAGTTAAAGAATCTGAAATTGAGTAAATAGTATTCATAATTCCAAAAGGGATAGATGCAACACAAATATAAAATCCAAGGTTAAAAACGAGAACAGACCTTAAAGAGTACTATTGCGGACACACTTAGATTTCAAAATTTGAACACAAACTCTCCCTCCAGTTCTTCTAACTTTCTTTCCTACCAAACAATTCCACTATATTCCATATAATCATTACATTTCAAAATCAGGAGAATGCATGATTGAAACAAGTCAAACAACGTTATACCCACCTCATTTCCTATATAAAAAATTTACTCTACATTTTGTTTGAAAATTCAAGTATAAAATCTAAAATATGCAGACAAAAGAGGACATGCATGCATGGTGAGCTAAGCATATCGAGCGAGTTGAATGAAATTGGGCAGGTGAACCCAAATGGCCCGGCCGTATTAACAATGAAAGATAACAATTAGGTTCTCTCAAAGATATTACTCTCACGACGTACAATTATTCCTGTAGTTTTACTGTAACATTCGGCTTCGTATCTACGTATGATATGATATGCTCTCTCCAGCGAAAGGTTCCTGGGAACATACAGAGTACAGACAATTAATATTATTGCTTCCTTGGCATTTTCGTATTGACAACTTAAGTGTTGTTATACACGTTCTTCTACGGTGCCAATGAAATGGTCAATATAAAGTACTCGTCTATTTTTACTATGCACTCTAATTTCGAAAGGGATAATATGATTACAAGTAACTATACCATATAATATTTGCACCTTTTTCCTTTACAAAACCGTTATAGAAAAGAGGACTAGCTGGTGGGTTGACTTGCAAATTTGAATAAATTGGATCAGATTAGTTGATTTTAGTCAAATTGATTCGGTTTACCAAATTTGCTAACTACTACTCTCCTACTAATTTGGTTTAAGTCAACTTAGAAGTTCGATTTCTCAAAATCGGCTCCAGTTTCATTTTAGAAAATATGTCCATGCTTTAACATTTTAAAAATTGAGGAATGAAGTTATCATTTTAATTATGTAACAGATTATTAACTGATTAGATATTTTCTCTAAAATATTATTCAAATCAAAATCTTAGGTCAGCTTAAATAGTAATTTTATTTTGGAGTAACTTCATCTTTATTTATTGATGATAAATAAATTATTTAGCCAAATCAGCATTATCTAAAATTTTATTGAACCCATGTATTATAGTGGTATTAGATATAATAATTAGCTATATTAATATTATTTCATTTCTATTTTTAGATTTTATATGTATATATATATACGTATAAACTTTAAATAATTAAATAATTTTAGTTAATACTTAATTCAATACATAAAAAAATATATAATTGTAATTTAATAATTAATACAACTGAAAATATAATAACAGATAAATATAACAAAAATATATTTAATAAAAAGTTACAAATACATATTGTAATATATATATAGAGAGAGAAAAAAAAGTTCTATGGATACCACATTTTTATCGGAGATCTCGGAGACCACCTAAATTCTGCATTAAAAACACTATGAAATATATTTTTTTGTGAAGTATGTTCTACGAATACCACTAATTCATTAAAATAGTTGAAGATCATTTAAGTTTAATAAATATAATGTGTATGTTCTGCAATTTGAACAAAAGTTCTGCAAACTAAATATGTTTCGTGGAAAAAAATATTTTGTAATTTTCTACATGCAGTATATGCATGATATTCAAAATTTTCAATAAAATAATGATTTTTGTAGAACGTAATTCACAAAATATTACGTTCTGCAATGTTTTTATGTAATATTTTAGTTGCAGAACATAAGTGGTCTCCAAGGTCTCCAAGGTCTCCAAGGTCTCCGAGGTCTCCAACAAAAATATGGTCTCCATAGAACTTGACTCTATATATATATTGTTTGTTAAAAATAATTAATAAATTTTGTTAATAAGAGAACAATAGTTTCACACTTAATATTATATAAATTAAAAATATTATATATAAAATAATAATTTAAATATTTATGTATTAAATATTATATAAACTAGGGACTTTTTCCCGCACTACGCAAGCTTGTTATCCAATAATTTTTTAAACGTCAAATGTTATATAAATTAAACTAATTGGTATATCGTATTCAGGGATAGTGAACTCTTAATTATATTAATGAACATATAAAGAATATTAAACATGGAAAAAAAATCGTCCATTTCAAATAAACCTATAGGAACCTATTGATGGATTAAAAATCTCAAATCAATGTGAGGATTAATTGGCATTTTAAAAGAAAACTACAGGAACCTATTATTTTCATTAAAACATAAAATCAATGCGAGTCTTATCTTCATTTATAGAATTTATGCCTTACGCAAATGATGATTATAAGAACTCCAATAGTGCATAATGTCAATGCCTAAATTATACCATGATGATAAAAACATGATATTGATGGTCAAGTTTAGGATTAATAAAGTGCTACTATAATATGAAGTGTAGTAATTAAAATATACAAAATGAAGGATTAACTATCATGAATTATTGCTTAAAGGAATGGTCGGTATAATTAAATAGAGGCCACTTCAACATCAAACGTTCAAGAAAGTTTAGTCAGTACCAATATCAGTCATAGACTCATACTTTCATAATTTTGCTAAGGATATATCAGAAGAGTGCATCCAACCAAAGCATGTATGGGAATTGTATGATGAAGGAGATGGCATGCCTCAGTTGTATGTTGATACAAAAAGTGATATCCATGCAACATTCAAGGTCCATTTCAGCTATTTGAGCTCCAAAACTGATAATGAATTTGGACTAAAGAATTGGCTGGATTCAGGGTTTACTACATCTTGTGGACATTTCAGAGTAATGAACACATGCATTCTTGATCAAGTTAATATTTTTTCAAATCATTTGAGACTGGGGAAGGCTGGCAACGGGGGATATATTAGGATTTATCGAAAAAGGGAGACCTATGTGCAGTATATTGCAACTTGTCAACAACATTGGACAACATAACTCTGGAGGAGGTAAGACATAAGTATGATTGTATGACATGGTGGAAGTTCTTGATGATTACTCTGAGCAGCATGGAATAAAATTTATGTGGAACATGAGGCTTAACATTAATAACTATATACTAAATGAATGGTTGTAATAAAGCCAATCATGCAAAGATATATGAGGAGAATTGAAGCAGGTTACATGATTACAATTTACAAACTATATATTGTACAAAAATATGTAGTTAGTCTTGGAAATATTCTACATTTGCAGATTGAAGGAAGAGTGGGATGGTATTAAATTATTTACCTTATGAATTCTCATCATATGGTGCTACTAAAAAGAATAAGGTGCCTTTAACATTGGTATACTTGTTTGTTAACTACTTCACTTAAAGGATATGATTAATAATAAAACTAATAGAACATGTAAATTGAAATGCAATAAATCAGTTGTTCAATACTTCTACAATAGGCCTTAAAAATTCACAACATTAGTTCAAAATGACAAAAAATTATAACATGTCCTTGCATTATACTTTAAAACACATGCAATGTAGGAGAATATTTAAGAAGCTTAATCAATGAAACTACTTAGGAGAATCCTATACAGGATGAGTTGAGTAGCACAATGCTTACATTTAGTGTTCCACAGATGAGACATGTTCAAACTTTTGTTGTATAATTCACCATCAACATGAAAGTCAGACTCAACAGTCCTATCGCGGAGGGATAGCCATAATTCTTCTCCATAAGGATGACCATCTAGCTGGTACATTGGGTCTAAATTTCGTGCATTTGAGCAAAACTTATATACAGGCAAAAGATAGTCTCTATCTATAATGTAAGCATACATCGCTTCAAACAACCTAAAAATTTCTATCAGCTTCGACTTCATGTCAGTTCTATTGAGCAATTCAAACATCTCTTGGCATGTCTGACTTCTTTCAAGGCCTCTAAATATAGCTTTAAAGTAAATGTAGCCAAACAAAGATGGGAAATGATTACCTGGTATATGAGTCAAGACTGCGAGATGGTGATCAACATTTTGCCTCAGAAATAGATTTTGAACCGAGTTATAGAACATCGTTTGATCAACATTGTTACGAACTGCAAAAGCTATGAAACCATGAAAACGATCACGTGTAACCTCGAATGGATTCTGATGAAACTGATACAGTGCCTCCTAATCCATCTTGCCCAACACTTATTTGATTCTCATAGAGGTTTTCCTATTTAGCCAAGCCATTAACAGTCTTGCAAAACTGCTGAAATCATCTTCCTGGATGATAATGTAAGAAAATATCAAAGTGATAATGTCATATTGAAGATTTTCCATTGTTCTGGTTAGTACTCTTCTCAGAAATGAGAGTTGTATGAAATTGATAATATGATAGAGTAGGAACAGTGTGAAGAGGTATGTAGATGAGATAATGAAAAGGTTGTGTTAATAATTATAATTATAGTTAATGCAATTATCATCAAATTGAATCCATGCATGTGTAACAGTGAGGCAAATAGACTCTTCATCTTATATATTTATATTTTTAAGTAAAAGATCCCATATTTATATTTTCTAGTTGATGATGTAAGAATGCTCATCATACCTTAGTGTGTACTATGTGCCATAATAATTACACTTTAATACATTAGTCTTTTGCAAGATAGTATTTTTTTTGGAGATGCAATATATAAAATGTTTTAGCTGTAATGTACCCACATGCTATGATGTGTTTAACAATACATGTTTGTTTAATTGTACAAAAAGTTAAATCTCTATAACTATTAAAAAATGTGTTTATTATATCTAATTTCGGTCAATATAAAATTAAGTAATAATGGTTTAATATAATATATGTCAGCAAAAAAATATGTTAGAAACAAATATAAAATATGTCAAACAACGAAAACATTTTATTTTAATTAATATTAGGAACAAATTATTCCTTTAATTTCTAAGCAATAATATAAACAAACTATAATAATGCTAACTGATCTTTTATATTTAGAAATTTATCAATATTTTATATTACATTTAAAATACATTTGATAAAAAATGATAATAGTTTATCCATGGTGAATTTAATTATAATATAGTTAAGGCCAAACAATATTTAAAGGAAATTAATGTGTTAAAACTTAAATTTCATACCGTCCTTACTTTATACATTAACAATTTATTTATTTTTCTAAAATTATAACTTTAAATTTAAATATAAATTCTTATATGTAATTTATAAGTAATCCGGTTGGAATTCCATATAGAACAATAACATACATTTAAAACTAAACATTATATTTTTAAGTAAAATTTAGAAATATATTTTACTTTTAAAAAATTATAAATATAATGCTTTGATATTGAATTTATATCAAAGCTGAAAAATGTATAACTCTTGTTATTTAGGTGGTTTACAGTTGGGATACTTCTGATATATCTCAAAACATAAAAGTAACTTTAAAATATAATACAATTTCTTTACAATTATGCGATACATAATATCTTGTTGAAATAGAGAAGAAACGATCAAGAAACCGTCAAACATCCCATACGCTTACAAAATTGATTGATTATGCAAACTACACAATACCAACAAAGTTCATCGATGGAGGTATGCCTCTTTTTTACCGAGAAGGAAGTTATTCGGTTCTGTTGTTATTTAGATTGAGCCTCTAAGAGTTTCTTGCAGTTGAAACATGATTATATTAAGTTAAGTTTACTTTGTAACTACTCATTATTCCATGTTAATATTTAAATTGTACTCACATTTAACATGAACGTTTGTCATATAATCTTCCGTATATTCAATGCCAATCAATGTTTATGAAATAATTGCTATGAATTACTTGTATTAATATAATTAGCCGTCCAATTTAGGTTAAGAGTTTATATTTTGAAATTAGTTTTTGCAAATTGGGGTTATAGGTTTAGAACTTGAAATTAGTCACCGTAACACAAATCGAAGCAAGTTATATTCTCTACATTAAGACTTTGTTAATATTAAGGAATTAAAACTTTAAAATAAATTGGAAAAGAGATTTTATTGACATTAATGAGTGATCTGTATTTCCGCATAGGAGCAGGACAATTCTTTGATGGTTTTGAAACAATACAACAATCTTGCTTCGGGTAAGAAAAAAGACACAAATAGATTATCGAGTATAATGCACTATGCTTTTTCCTGATCGCAATGCAGAGTTATACAATAACTTGCTAAGAGGCCATTTTGTTTTTGGTTCAGAAAGGACAATTAGAGAAACTGATATGGAGCAACTTCAAGAGGTAAATAAAATTAATAACTCATAACACAATTATTGTACCTAATTTTAATTTTTAATAGATGTATGCATTACTGTTAAATTATGTGCTAATTATTTTTTTAACATCTATTTGTCAATAGATGGAAGTAGAGATGCCAAAGACGACACGGTTTATTCTTTTTATTGATCCACACATGCGTGACAAAAATATATTGGTAAAATAATGCATTGTTTCATTGATTAGTTATAGTAAATAATCCCATTTCAGCAAATTCATTTATATTGATTCTTTCTTACAGATTGTACCAGAATCAATAAGTTCAGAGATAGCAGGAGACATTTCGTGTAATGCACAAATAAGGCTACCCAGCGGTCATAAAATAAAGGGCAAGTTTGATAATAAGACAAATAGTATTACTGATCTTTCACCTCTATTCCAAGAACTTTTGAGAACTAGAGGGAGAATTATTATTGTTTTATATCAAGGTTCTGGAAATTTTTGGGTTAATATATTATGTGACGAAGGTTCGGAAGTTGATTATGATGTCCCAAAAAAATAGTTGAGGGCAATTTTTGCAATAAAGGTATATATGATCATTAGATCATAGTTATAAAAGGAATTTTGATATTTTTTATACACTCGCATATCTATCTAATATGTACTCGTGCTATAATTGGTTTTTGTAGAAAAAAAATGCCAGCGGCCGGAAATTTCTTTCATTAGTTACACCTTACGCAATTTCTGATGGAGAATTTGTAAGTTTCTTCACATGGTGCACTAAGGTTCTAAATATATGCATTTATTCATTCATAATTTATGTATATATTCAATAGTTTTTGATATGGTTCAAATTATTTGCAATATCAATAATTTATCCAGGAAATTCCTTTCAATTTCCATCTGCGATTTGAATTTAGCATACCGCCAGTAGTTTCATTTTCATTTAAGAATGGAAAGCATTTTAGAGGATACTACTCAAGTGTGAAGGGTATGTTGCTTGGTTTGTGAGAGCTTGCTGTTAGGGCGAAAACACGCGCTAATATTCACGCAAGTATACGCGTTCGCAAGTAGTATAAGATATAAATCAGATTCGTTCCCACAGAGACTGGTTTAGGTTGAGTTCAATTTATGCACCTATGCAACAATGTATGGTTATCGCTCAATGCTAAGACAAATAACAAATTGGGTTTTTATTAAACTAAGAGATTATACTAAATAACATTAACTAAGAGAATTGAAGTTGATTTACTATATATGACAAACATGGGATCCTAACTTCATTAAATACTTCATTCAATAGCCTTATTGTTCTTAACCTTAGCATGTGATGGTGAGGACACTAATCAGATAACACGAAACTGATAAACGCCAACTTTCGTTGCACGAGTACCATTCTACCAGACATCCACAAAAGAGATAGAAGCTGAATAGGCACCAATTATATTGAGACCCTATATGTCTATAGAATTTGACAACATAACGGTTTAAGAACAAGTTATCTATCTTGATTACATAGGGCAAGTAAAACGGTTAGAGTTACCTACGAATCATGCATACACATACATGAACCTATGCTAGCATGGCAAGTTCTAAACCTCTATATTCACTGTCGCTTCAATAGAGATTAACACGCTATCTTATATGTTAGCTACGCACATAAGACGAATAAGCACAACCATACTAGGATATCATACAATTACCACACACCAAGATATCGAAACAATTAATTATTGAAATCCATAAGTAAATCCGCTAGAATCCCATGACAACGATTAGCCCATAATCGAACTCATCGTCACCATGGGTTCCAATGAAAGCATGGTATAAACAAGGTCTTAATAAACTAAATAATAATCAAAGTACGAATAAACACGATCTAGGTTCAACAAGAACGAAAACGAGCATCCAAAGTTACAACTAATTCAAAGAATCACAAGTTGAAAACAAGATCTTCTTTTTCGGAGTTGTTCTGTGCTTCTAGGTCTTCTCCTTGGTATCCCCTTCGCTTCTTGCGTAAAACACAATTTTCTTCTTCTTAATCCCCCTGTGAAAACGTCTCAAATCTACTTATACAATAGTCCTATAAAACTCAGATTACATAGAAGTTGGAAGCCAAACAGAAGTAGAAGTCTAAAATAATTCAACAAAATTCCCGACCCTGCGCGGCCGCTCAGCATAGCTGCGCGGGCGCGCAGGCCTCTACTGGAAAAAATCCAAGTTTGCTCCGTTTCTTCGCCGTAATCTGCCCGTTCCTTTCCTCTCGCAATGGTGAACACATGCCAAGGCTTATTCTTGATGATTCCTCCCCCGAAATGCAACTAATACCCTGAAATGCATGAACACTAGAAAAACGCATCAAATACACAAAATACTTGATTTCAAGACACCAATTTAAGCCATTTTAAGACGTTCTAAGTGGTATAAAATGCCACTTATCACTTGCGCATTACGCAAAACTTAACGAAGAAGACATTCTACTTTTCACATATTTGGGAAGTGGTGAATTTACGATCAATGTTTTTGACAATGCAATGAGTGAGAAGGAAGTTGAAGAGGTTGCAATTATTAGAGGTCAGATGCTAATTTTATACCGTAAATTGAATTTAGATGATGGAATGTATTATATATACAATAGGAATTTCCTGTATGAAAACTCAAATGTATACTCTATTTTATATGCAGAGATTACTAACGAAATTAACATTCATAATGTTGCAAGTGCGGCAAACGTGAATGTTGCAGAACAACATATTATTGTTCAAATAAATGAACCAATGCTTAATGTTGTTCAATTCAGTAGAGTTTTGAGAAAATCCCATGTCAACAACTCAGGTCATGGAGTGGTACGTCTCTCTTGAATCAATCACTATTATTCTAATAAGTTTGCAATAGTAATTATCTAACATTACTTCGAAATGCAGTATTTTCCTAGATATATTCATCATGAAGTACGTGAATGGGCTGCTGGAGAAGAGATAGTTTTAAGGATGCAAAATGGAGATTCTCTTGTTGGACTCTCAATTGAAAAAGGAAAAGCAAGATGCTCTGCAGGCCGAAACACGTTTCCAGAGGACAATCATTTGACGGAGGATTTGACTGTAGTCTTTACAATGTTGCCTAAGGAAGAGAATAGGGTTGTCTTCCAAGTTGAATGACATTAGCAATCTAGAATTTCTGTTTAAACATTCACATCAATGTAAAATTATGAAATATATGTTTATTTCTTTTCTCCGCCTAAATTATGATATGTAACTTATTATATCCTAATAGTTTAGGATATGGATGATAATGGGGGGAATGGTTATGGTCTAACGTTATATCGAACAGTGCTTTCTATGTCATAGTCTTTTAACTAATATTTTCCTTACACAATATCAATACATATTTCTTGTTACATGTATATGTACAAAACTATAAATTGAATAATGTTTACCTTTTTTACACTTGAAATATCCAATTCTTCTTATGACAAACAATGATTATCAATCTAAACATATAGAAAGTAACTTACAAACAAAATTTAATATGATATTAAATAGCGTATGACATGTAATATGAAAACATGCATTTGATATTGTATAAAAATATCATATGTTCTTTCCAATGATTGGACTATTTTCATCAATATCCTAACAAATAAGATATGGAATTAGGCGAATCTTGACATGTAATGGGACAACATGAATTGAAACTAATTAAGAAACTGCAGGCAAAATAAACTAAATATACTTTGAGAAAAAGCATTCATTGTTTCTAATAAAAAACTAATAACATTATTTATTAGGTCTACAAGCCTCTGCTATTTTTTCAATATCACGGTGGCGAGAAGTGTCATATGTAGAATTTGGTTGTTGAAATTTAGCACCAAAAAACACCATCCTCAATCCTATAGCAATAAAAAGCTGGACGAAATTAGTCCTTTTAAGAGTTTATGAAGCTATACATCTTGTAGCTTTTTTAGAGCAATTGTGTACCTCTTTATCAAATTGATTACATCAGCATTCTGAAGATTAATGTAAATCTTTGAAGATTCAACAGTACCAATAACTGCTTCACCTACATAACAATATAAATGGATGATTTTCATGCGAATAAAACATTTTTAACATATAACATTCAGATTATTGTGAGGAATGTAACTTACTCACCGTGCAACCAAAGGGGTCGCATACTTGCCAAAATGACTATAATTGGACTTTCCAAAACATCATTAAATAATGGATCAAGGGATTTAATATGCTTACCCCATACGGTAACTCTAACAACATTCATGTTTATCAAAAGTAAAGGAATAGCGTATGAATATTCAAATTTTGATATGTAATTTTAATATTCTAATATCTAAACATGTAAGAAACAGATTCTCAAGGCAGAACCTTCCATCAGTTATTCTAAAGCGAATAATCGTTTGGTCAACAATCTTAGAAGGAATAACTTGAGTAGGTTCAAGATCTTCAACAACTCCAATAACATCTGAATAATTGTAAGAAACATATGTAAAATTAATAATAGACCTAGGTGAAGGGTAAAATACATGATAAAATTTGAGAATCGTATAAAACCTGTAAGAATATCAGCAATATCGCCAGTTCAGTATCCTTTTGCATTTACTATCATGTCACCGATATCAACAAAGTCAAATTTGTGAAGAGCTATTGTAGTGTCATGTGATGCCCTCCAAACCGGGGTCAAAAGTTTGGAGTTCACAACACACACACACTCAATATATAAACCTGTTTATGAAAGTAATATATGCAATGACCCTACTTACCATAACCATGGATCGCAACAGGTTAAAGTATGAAAACAAGCCACCATCTTAATTTTTATTACATCGTACCAAATCCCATCTAATTCAACTTACAACTGAAATTGAAAACATTCTTACAATCTTACATAACTCAAAACTAAACGTAAAGCTCCTGCTGTCTCATTCCAACTTAACTTGGAATCCTAGCTCGCACACTGGTCTGGGAATCCTCATTACTAACCATTTCCTTTATAACTGTTGAAAACATAAAAAAGGTTTGCAAGAGTGAGCTAACTAGCTCAGCAAGTCATAATAGCAACAACTGAGATAATACAATGACCAATTGAAATGATTCAGAAAAATCAAGTTCCTGAATAAGTAATGTTAGGTCACACACACTGTAGAGGGGGTAAATACAGTGTATAATACAATCAAATCAAACTTTAATATCTTAAGTAACAGAAAACAGACTTTATTGAAACAATAAACTCTGTTACAGTATGGAACTGTTACCTCTCAGTGATGAACAAATATCATGAGAGCTGCTGGGGTTACAATGAATAATCTTCTTGAATATAATAACACTTATAGTGTAAACCCTATGTCTGTGTTTATATACTACACAGTTACAAGATAATCACTAATCGTTATGGAATATAATTCTGCTTCCTAAAATATATCAATCAGATATCTTTTCTTCCAAGTATTCCATTCTTCACGGAACTCCTTCTTTATGCATATCTCTTCTTAAGTTTATCTCGATCTTCTTTCCTTTAATCAGCTATTGTCCTTATCTGAACGTCCTTCAGCACTTAAGTTCTGATATCTAACTTCTGATGATTATCTCCTGATAATATAAGTACTGATATCCTTAAGTCCTGACTTCCAGTATAAGTACTGACTAATGGTTAAGTACTGATTTGTCCTGTTAAGTAAGATCTGAAATCTAAACATAAATCATATTAGCCATGACATTATCAAATATATCTAACAATCTCCCCCAACTTGTAAATTAGCATAATATACAAGTTTAACAGATATTTGATGATGTCAAAAACATTAAGTACAAATGCATGAAAATTAGACTAGATAACTACAACTTACAGTCCTTAAAGCTTTACCAATCTTTAACTTCTGATAACAACTTCAGTCTGTATTAATATCAGAATTTAAGCAGTTGTAGATCTTTGACTTGGCTTCATTATCTGATCTCTCTGATGTCAGGAGTTGTTCTGAGATAGTTCTTCAACAAACATCTCTCAGCATATCTAAGTTCATCAATCATTCTCCTTTTGGCATCTTTAAGCTCTGCAGTATCTTCACCAATTTGAAAGATTGTAGCTCTGAGATCATTGATCTTTGCTTTTCTTATATCCTGATCCAGTCTGATCAAATAAGCTTTATCAGACTCAAGATTGAATTCCACAGCCCTGTACCCTAGAAAGGTAGTTATAATTTGAGCAGAATTGGGCTTCATTTCAACTATATCACCATTGTGATCTCTGTACTTTGGAACGTATGTGCTGTCAGACTTAACAGAATAAAGCCTTTTCTGTCTCTGAATCTGATCCTTCAAATAGTTTGCAGCAGTCCCTATCAATCTGTCATCCACTTGAAGTAAGAATAGTACATGCTCCAATTCTTCAAAATACTTCAATGGAATGGCATTGTGTCTTATATGATAAACCCTACCATCTGTCATGAAATACAACAAGATGTATTCTTTCAAGTAGGTATGGTAAACCATTTGTACAGATTCCAGTTGATTCAATCTCTCAGGAGTTGCTCCAATACCTGGTTCACTCAAGGAAGTTGGATCATTGGTAGTGTTCTGTATTCTTCTTTCATCAACACTTCCCAATCCAGTTTTATCTCTTGCTTCCTTTCCAGTAACTACTCTTGCTTCAAAACCACTTGCAGCAGTCTTTAAAGTTTGAGTCTATTTTGCTTTAGTGAATCCTGGTAGGAGTGTCTTTGGTCTAACTTCTGATATCAAGTTAACTTGAGCTGTGTCAGAGGTTACTTGCTTCTTCAAAATATCAGAACTTACAGCTTCTTGACTCTGAACAACTTGAGCCATGTCAGAGGTTGTTTTAAGAACTTTTCTTGAAGTCAGAGCAAGATTATCCTTTTCATCAGTAATTTCTTCATTCTCAGGAGGCACATAAATCTTGATAGGTTCACCAACCTTTTCTTTACCCTTGGATCTTGGATCTATCTGCGGTTGTGATTTAGCCAATATTGCTTCAGTATGTGTCCTTTCTTTGATCACAATGCCTTTGAGTTTTGGAAGTGGCTTTTTACCAGAAGCTTCAGATTTAGATGCAACTTTCTCTGATTTAAGTCTGGCTTCTTCTTCCATTAAACTCTCCAAGTCCATTCCTGGATTTTCCTGAAGAAATAACTGTCTTGACATTTCCTCATCAAGATCTAAAAGTTCATCAGAACTTATCCTTTTACCAATAGCAGAACTTATTCTTTTCCCAGTATCAGAACTTGTTGTGACTTATGATTTCAGCTTGTCTTGATATGAATCTTCTACCTTGACTATGACGTCTACCCATTCCAGGGTTTCCTTGATCATCTTTTCCATCATCCTTCCCTTTCAGTGTCTTATCAGTCTTGCATTTGGACTTAATTACTTTCTCCTCCTTTTTGGCATCAGCAGGTAATAGAAGAGAGACAAGCAATTCCACTAAAGATTGGATTTCATTAAGTTGTGATTGCTGAGAAGCTTGATTTTTCAGAATATCACCAATCTGAGCTTGCTGATGATCTTGAGTCTTCTCAATAGAAGCAATCCTGTCAAAGGTAGGTTGGAAGAACTTTTTCTTATCAATTTTCCAAACTTCTCCTTGCTTAATAAATTCTTCCTGAATCTTGTGTAGCTCTGCACGAGTAGTTGAATGAAGACCTTGTAGATGTTTAGTACTCAATGCAGTGACTCTAAGCTGGGTTTTGAAATCATCAGAATTTAACATTTCATCAGCTTTAGTCAAGTGCTCAGCAAGATGAATATCATTTGAACACATGAAACTGAGTTCCATTCCTTAGTCCACTCTTGTCCTGCAGGAGTTTCACTCCAAGGCACTGGTGCTTCTCTGGTAACAAACTTCTGAACAAGTTCAGACTTAAGAATAGTTTGTTGAGGAGCATGTCCTAAAGGACCTGCTGCATCAGCATCTACAGTTGGAGCAGCATCACCAGTATCTCCAGCATTTGCAGCATCAGAACTTAAAGAATCAGTATCTTCTGATAAGACAACAGTGTGTGTAGCAATGGAGGCTTCAGTATCCTCGAATTGTTGATCTGGTTCTAAGTTCTGATCAACAGCCATATCCTGATGCTCACCTAAAGTCTGATCATCAGCATCTTGATGCAGAGAAGGTGTTGTAGATAACTCTGGAGTTTGAACAACATCAGTAACAGATGTTGTTGAAGGATTAGTTGCTGTTGGAGCTTCTAAGAGAATTACTTCAGGCACAACCAAGTTTTGAACATCAATATCAGCACTTGTGCCTGGATCAACAGGAGACACAGATGGTGTGGTAGCCTTTTCAGAAACAGCTTGCTTAGATGGAGTTGATGGAGAAGAAGTGACTGTAGCAAATTCCTTGTCTTGTGAGATCAGAGATTCCTGATCCCCTTCCTTAGCTGCTTCATCTTCATCATCTGAAACTGGCCTTTTTTCCCTCTGTTTCTTGTATCTCTTTGTTGATTTGGATTCCTTGGGAGTTTCAGGAACTGTCATTCTTCGAAGCCTTTTGAGAAGCCTAGATCCCCCAATTTCAGAATCCTTCTGAGAAGTCTCTTTCTCAGCTTCACTTACAACAGGTTCTGAAGAAGGAACCTGGTCCTCAGTATCAGATTCATCTCTCAAGGCAATCTTCCTTTTCTTCGGAAGTGTTTTAGGAACAGTCTTTGTCTTCTTAGATTTAGAAGATGAAGGCTTCACAGTAGGTGTTGAGGGATGAGGTTCTGATGGTTGAACATCAGGAAAAAGTGCAGTGTACTTAACAGGGTCATAGGTGATTAAGGCTTGTTTGACAGATAAAGGTATTAAGAGGGGTCTTAACACAACCTTCTTATTATCAGTAGATAATAAGTCAGTGAAAGCTCTTTTAGCAATTCTGAAGGATGGAATTAAATCACCAAAATTTTGGGGCTGATTACAACAGAACTTATAAATAAGCTGACAAAATCTGGCAAAATATACAGTATTGCGATCTTCTGTCATCCTATCCCCAATAAAACCTAAGACAGCATTTGCATAATCAAAATCAGTTTGATTTATAAGAGCATACCCAATTTGTTGGCTGAATATGGGAATTGCATCGAAATTTGAGCATTTATTGGCGAAAGCCTTGGTAATGCAGTCAAAGAAGAAACTCCATTCCCTCCTCATGAAAGACCTCTTCAACTTTCCAAGTTTTGCCAATGTTCCCTCATATCCTAGACTGGCCATCATGTTCTGAAGAACTGGTTCGTCAACCGTAGAATAAACACAGTTCTCAGGTAGCTGCAGTGCTTGTCGAACCGTAGACAAAGTCACAACATACTCATTTTCCCCTAATGAAAAGATAATACTCGGGGGCCCTTGAGCACCACCATCATCATATACTCCACTCCTCCAGAACTCCAGAGACTGATTCAGGCTCAGTTAAAGCGTACCCAATATCAGAATTAGTGAGAAAGTCCTGAATGAACTGAAGTTCAGATGGTGCCTCTAACGTGTTGAGTATAGCAGAGAAGTTATTAGGAACAAACTTTGCTCCATGGAAGATTATGTCCTTGGGTGCCATTAAAATTTGAGAGAAATACGGTTGCCTGTATTGTGTTTGAAAAAATGTCTATATGAAAAATTGTCAGTAGATGAGAAAGGATGAAAGTAAAGAGAGAGAGATAAAAGAGAAAAGTAAATAAAAGATTTGACAATCTTCTCTCTCTGTTACTTATACACAAAAAGTAACCGTTGGGACACCTGTCAGACATGCAGTAATAACGGATAGTTACTGGGCTCGAGAAAACAGTAATCATTACTTACCCACTTGCCTGTTTTCAAGGAAAAACCATTCCACTTACCCAGATATTCCATTAATCAAGGTGAAACAGTTTTAATTTAAAATTGAAATCATTCCCACGTATTTAATTAATTTGCACTGCAACATTAATATTCTGAAAAGAAATCAAGTGAAAATGACCAAGATAAATCAGATGAGTAAGTGCTGATAAAGAAAAATCAGAACTTAAATTAAAACAGAATTTATATGGTCATCAGAATATGAATATTTATCAGGATTTATCAATGCATTACAAAGTATCTCAGAGACAAAATCTTGAAACAAAAACAAATTTCATTAATATATCAAATGAATACATTCATGAAATTGAAATCACATCATCACTTGTACAAGATTTCCCTAAGCTACTAAACCTAACGTCAACAGCCTTTGTCCTAGCTCAAGAAGCAGGGCAAGGCTGATGATGAAGAAAAACAGGAAGAAGAAAATAAATCATTTCTTCTTCCTACTCTCGACAAACAGAATGGCGAGTCGGATGATTCGCTCTTGCTGGCGGAGAGCTTCCAGCCTTTCCTCCTCCAATCGCTCCAGATGGCGATGGTAATCCATATAGAAGAACAGGAGGTGGGTTAGTACCTCCTGTGGGACAGAGTCCCATATCTCCTCAGGAATGGCCGTGACGTGCCATTCCTGCTGCCATTTAGCACAGCTTAGCTCCATATTAACTGTTTGGTAATTCAAAAATATGTTGTATCTGACCATTGTGTTTTTGAAAGAAAAGGTATGAAGGTAAGTTTGTGAGAAAGAATTTGATGGGAAGGCTAATGTGAAGTGGTTGCTTATATAGGCAAGTGAATGCCAGGAGACGCAAAGGAATTTAATGCTGACAGGTAGAATTAATTCTACCTCATCTCCCCAGACTTGGAAAAAGAATAACATTCATTGGAAAGAGAAAACATGGTTTAATGCGTATAAGAAACAAGTAAAAGTGGACTGTTCAAGTACGAATACCATTAACCCTAACTATAGTGACTATTAATCTTCCACTTCAACATATTCTAGTTTGAACCGAGACTGTTATCAAATTTTATCCACAGATAAGTCAAGTAAAGAATTTAGACTGGAATATCAGAACTTAGACTTATATCAGAACTTAACAGTCATCAGAACATAATTTCTTAACTCGAAAAAGGAAAGCCTATCGGAGTAAATCCTCATACAAGTTCTGAGTTATACTCTTCAGAACTTAATCTTCAGAATATGTAACCAGAACTTGTCCTCAGAATTAGTGCAAAATGACACAATGACTGTTTATCTAAAACAACATAGACCACCACAGTAATTTTCATCATTCAAATGGAGTGATTAGTGTGTGCATCAAGCTAAATAGCAGACAAAGAGTAAAGTCTGATTCACTTCAGTACATCTTAGAAATAAGGCATAACTAAAATTTTGCTAAAGAGCTGTCATTATCCTGAAACCTACTGATGAATGAGTTCATGCTTGAGTCCACCTCAACTGTTTTGTGCTAATTTATGCATCTTTTTAAATTCTATTTTACAGTGGCTTCTCAGTGTAAGTGAGTCACGACTGCTTATCAGAATTTATGCTATTATCAGAGTATTTCTCCAGTAATCATAGAGTGTGAAAAGTCACCAAGAAAATATTTTGCTTTTCTAATGTATATTTACTTAATACAAGCAATGCACTTGGGTCGTCCCTTCCACATTTTTACTCTAGATCTCAAAGGAGTACCTGATTTTATTCTTTGATCCTTTTGCTTTTTCTTTTGATAAGTGAGGTTTATCAGCACTTAGTACATTCAACAGTTTTACTAGTATCAGAACTTAACAGATGAGTAGCATTATTCTAATTTGTGACTTAGTAATAAGATAAAAAAAGTAAACTCAACTAAGCTCAAGTATCAGAATTTGCTTGTGTCATAAGATTTCCACAGAAATAATTACGTCTTACATGGGATCATTTGTTTATTGAAGACTACTAGGTCAGTATCTAGCACAGTGATCCTCATAGGATTGAATAGTTACTTAAACAGACATATCACTTATCAGAGTTTAGAAACATATACCAGACAACAATCAGTACTTAAACGCATATTTCAATTAATCACAGGATACACAAAGAGATTACATTCTGTAAATACTGATCATAAAGTCTGATGCATCAGAAAAAAACTAGGCAGATTTAGAAAAAGAACCCGAAACCATTCCAAGTTCATTTACCAATCTTGTAAAAGTGGCTTCACACAATGGTTTTGTGAAGATATCTGCTAGTTGTTGATCTACTGGAACAAAGTGCAATTCTACTGTACCTTCATCCACATGTTCCCTTATGAAGTGGTACATGATGCTGATGTGCTTTGTCATAGAGTGTTGAACTGGATTACCTGTCATAGCAATAGCACTTTGATTATCACAGTAAATAGGGATTTTGAAATATGTTAACCCATAATCCAGTAACTGATTCTTCATCCAAAGAATCTGTGCACAACAGCTTCCTGCAGCAATATACTCTACTTCTGCAGTTGATGTGGAAATTGACTTTTGTTTCTTGCTGAACCAAGAAACTAATCTGCCTCTAAGGAATTGGCAGCTTCCACTTGTGATTTTCCTGTCAATTTTGCAACCTGCAAAATCTGCATCTGATTAACCTATTAGTGTAAAATATGATTCTCTAGGATACCACAATCCCAGATCAGCTGTTCCTTTAAGATACTTAAAAATTCTTTTCACAGTTGTTAAGTGAGGTTCTCTTGGATCTGCTTGAAATCTTGCACAAAGATAGGTAGCATACATGATATCAGGTCTACTAGCAGTTAGATAGAGTAGAGAGCCAATCATACCTCTATAATCAGTAATATCTACTGATTTACCAGTATCCTTATCCAGTTTTATTGCAGCGGCCATGGGAGTGGATGCACTTGAACAATCTTGCATTCCAAATTTCTTCAGCAAGTTTCTGGTGTACTTAGTTTGACAAATAAAAGTGCCTTCTTCATTCTGCTTGACTTGAAGGCCCAGAAAATAGCTAAGTTCCCCCATCATACTCATCTGATATCTTGACTGCATCAGTTTGGCAAACTTCTTGCAAAGTCTGTCATTTGTAGACCCAAAAATGATATCATCAACATAAATCTGGACCAGAAGTAAGTCCTTTTCATGGTTGAGGTAGAAAATTGTTTTGTCTATTGTTCTTCTGTTGAATCCACTTTCCAGAAGAAACTAAGCTAAAGTCTCATACCATGCTCTAGGAGCTTGCTTAAGTCCATAAAGTGCTTTATCAAGCCTGTAGACATAATCTGGATGTTTGGAATCTACAAAGCCTGGAGGTTGTTCAACATATACTTCCTCTTCCAATTCTCCATTGAGAAAAGCACTTTTCACATCCATTTGAAAGACAGTAAACTTTTTGTGAGCGGCATAAGCCAAAAATATCCTTATGGCTTCTAACCTAGGAACTGGTGCAAATGTTTCATCATAATCAATTCCCTCCTATTGAGAATATCCTTTTGCAACCAGCCTTGCCTTATTCCTTGTAATTATGCCATCACTGTCAGTTTTGTTTCTGAATACCCACTTTGTACCAACAACAGATCTATTCTTTGGTCTTGGCACTAGGGTCCAGACTTTGTTTCTTTCAAATTCATTTAACTCTTCCTGCATTGCTTGCACCCAATCAGCATCTTGAAGAGCTTCTTCCACTTTCTTTGGCTCAGTCTGAGAGAGAAAAGAATTGTAAAGACATTCATTTGAAGTACCTGTTCTAGTTCTGACACCTGCATCAGGATTTCCAATTATCAAATCAGGTGTATGTGATTTTGTCTACTTCCTTGCAGATGGAAGGTTTTCTCTAGAACTGGATGCTCCCCCATGATCCATGATGTCTTCATTTTCATTTTCTGATGCTCCCCCTGAAATTATGCTCTCTGAGTTGGATTCTTCAAAATTTAGATTTTCAGCACTATCAGAACTTGGCTTATCAGAACTTGACGAATCAGAACTTGAAGAGCCAGATGTATGTTCTGATGTTTCTTGAGATGTGGTAAGATCTTGAGTATGCTCCCCCTGCATAGGTGCATCTTCCTTTGACGTAATCACCACAGTTTCAATAACATCAGAGTTTAATCCATCAGAGTTTACGGTATCAGGACTTAGACTGTCAGGATTTTCAGTATCAGAATTTGAGTCTTCATTTTCAAATCTCAGCTGATCATGGTCAATGAAATCTTCTAGACCAGTAATCTTCTTGTCATCAAAAGAGACTTTGATAGATTTCATGACCACTTTTGTTCTCAAATTATAGACTCTGAAGGCTTTTGTGGAAAGTGGATATCCAACAAAGATTCCTTCATCAGCTTTTAAATCAAACTTGGATAGCTGTTCAGGATGAGTCTTGAGAACAAAACACTTGCATCCAAATACATGAAAGTACTTCAGATTTGGCTTCTTTTTCTTCACCATCTCATATGGTATTTTTCCATGCTTGTTAATGAGTGTTGCATTTTGAGTAAAATAAGCAGTCTGCACAGCTTCAGCCCAGAAATAGGTTGGAAGCTTTGCTTCTTCAAGCATTGTACGTGCAGCTTCAATGAGAGTTCTATTCTTCCTTTCAACAACTCCATTTTGCTGTGGAGTTCCAGGAGCAGAAAATTCCTATCCATTTGTTTGACATGATCAATCAAGATAGATGTAGTTTCACTTTTTGTGTGCAAGTAATACACCCATGTATATCTGATAAACTCATCCACTATGACGATAACATATTTCTTCTTTGCAATAGACATGACATTCACTGGACCAAATAGATCAACATGTAGTAGGTGATAGGGCTCAAGAATTGAAGATTCAGTCTTGCTCTTGATTGAAGATTTTCTTTATTTTGCCTTCTGACATGAATCACAAAGGCCATCAGGAGCAAATACTGATTTTGGCAGTCCTCTCACAAGATCTTTCTTGACTAGTTCATTTATATTGTTGAAATTTAAATGAGAGAGTTTCTTGTGCCAATTCCAGCTTTCTTCAATTGATGCTCTACTTAGCAGACAGATTGCAGAACCATCAGTACTTGTTGAAAGCTTGGCTTCCTAAATCTTATCATGCATGTATCCTTTTAGAACAACTTTGCATGTAGATTTTCTAACAACTTCACAGTGTTCTTCAAAGAAATCCACATGATAACCTCTGTCACAGATTTGACTAACACTCAGCAAATTGTGTTTAAGTCATAAGACAAGAGCTACTTTTTCAATGATGACATTCCCAAGATTGATATTGCCATATCCCAGAGTTTTTCCCATATTGCCATCTCCATAAGAAACACCTGGGCCAGCTTTCTCCACAAAGTCTGATAGCAGGGCTTTATTTCCAGTCATATGTCCTGAACATCCACTGTCCAGAACTAGGATGTTTTTCCTATTTCCCTGCAATCACAAAGACCACTAATGATTAGTTTTAAGGACCCAGACTTGCTTGGATCCTTTGGCCTTATTAAGTTTGTTAACATTTGCAGCGGATTTAGAATCAGAGTTTATGTTAACAGTTTTCTTATCGGAATTTACATTATCAGACTTTGCATCAGAACTTACACTAGAAGGAACAATGCTAACTTTCTTTAAAGAAGGTTTTATTTGATAATAATCATAGTACAAACTATGATATCCCTTACAAGTATAAATGGAATGCCATAAACTCCCACAATGAAAACAAGGATTTTGTGGCCTATATCTAACAGACTGACTCTTAACTCCTGATTTTGAAGTTAAGGAGTTTATGTTCTTATTCTTCCTGCAAAAAGAAGCTAGATGGTTAGAATTTCCACAGTTATAACATTTCTTTCTAGGAGCATTAGGAACAGGCTTATAATCATTGCTTTTATTCACACCTTCCTTTCCATTCCTATTTTTCCTAGGGGGCTTTACCTTGTTTACATTCTTAACATCTTTCAGCTTATGCTTAAGCTGCTTCTTAGTCATTAAGCCTATGTTAACTTCAGTTGGCTTATCCTGTTTTGGTTTGTCAGAAGTTAATTTCTCTTTAGCTTCTGATTTATCAATATTAGACTTTACAGCTACAAACTTAACAGGATTTACCTTTGGCTTTTGTTTAACAACTATAGGCTCAATTTCTACAGTTCCCTTATCATTCTTATCATCTCCATAACCTAAGCCCTCTTTCTAGCTTCCACTACTTAACAAATTCTGAGTTGTTCTGCCAGAGTTAGTCCAAGTCCTGATAATCTCTCTTTCCTTTTCTAACTCAGTTTTTAGAGATTCATTCATTTTTAGCACTTCATCCCTAACATAAAAAGCATCATCTCTATCCTTCTGAGTTTGATGGAACATGACTAACTCTTTTTCTAAGAAATCATTTCTTTTCTTAAAAGCAAGATTTTTAGAAGTTAATCTTTCACATGTTAAAGTTTGATCTCTATAACTAACAAACATGGTTTTAAGATATCTTCTCAACTCATTAATATCATCAGTATGAAAAGCATAAGTAGTCTGAGGTACCTTTGTTTCAGCAGCTTCAGAATTGCTCTCAGCACTTTCTTTATCAGCATTTGCCATCAATGCATAGTTCTCCTCACTTTCAGAGTCTGAGGTGTCTGTCCAGCTTTTCTGCTTTGTGACAAGAGCCTTGCCTTTGTCACCCTTTACCTTCTTGCAATCAGGAGATATGTGGTCTTTCTCACCACAGTTATAGCATTTAACATTGGTATAATCTCCTCTGTCAGACTTTCCTCTTCTGCCTTCAGATCTTCTGAAATTCTTCTTATCAGAACTTATGCCTTTCCTGGAAAACTTCTTTCCCTTCCTGAACTTCCTGTATACAATCTTTGTGATTCCTTTCACCATAAGAGCAGCTCAGGCAAGCTTTCAGAATCTGAGTCATCATCACTTTCAGAACTTGATGACTCAGTTTCAGACTTTATGAAAAGAGCTTTACCCTTGTCTTTCCTTGAGGAAGCTGCTTTGGGGGATTCTTCTTCAGCCTTAAGAGCAACTGTCCTTGAATTTCCTCCTTTCCTCTTGCTTCTTTGTTCCATCTCAAGTTCATGAGTCTTGAGCATTCCATAGATTTCATCAAGAGTTGTTTCATCAAGATTGTAGTTGTCTCTTATTGTCGTTGCCTTCAAATCCCAGCATTCAGGAAGAGCTAACAGGAATTTAAGGTTTGAATCTTCAAGATCATACTCTTTATCAACCAATGACAAATCATTCAAAAGTTTGACAAATCTATCATATAAATCATTCAATGACTCATTAGTCTTTGAGTCAAAATGTTCATACTCTTGAGTGAGTATTGTCTTCCTGTTCTTCTTAATTGTGTCAGTTCCCTGACACCTTGTTTCCAGAGCATCCCATATCTCCTTAGTAGTCTTGCAGTTGATTACCCTGTTTGACATTACATTATCAATGGCACTATGCAGTAAGTGTCGTACCTTAGCATCCTTAGCAATTGATGCTATATCTTCAGCAGTATAATCACTCTTCTCCTTTGGTACGGTCTTTGCTGCTTCACCTGCAACTGCAACTGCGAGCTTGGTTGGTTTGTGAGGTCTTTCCTTGATTTTATCAAGGTATTCTGGATCTGTTGCTTCCAGGAACATGGTCATCCTTACCTTCCATATGGGATATTCAGATGGTCTCAGTATGGGAACTCTGATAGTCTCATACCGACTTTGAGTATGTGTCTTTGGAGGTTCTTCAGTTTTTGTAGGCTTAGTTGGAGTTTCTGTGTCAGACATGATTGTGTTTAGATCTTTAACTGTATGTGTGTTAACAGATTGGCTCTGATACCACTTGTTAGGTCACACACACTGTAGAGGGGGTAAATACAGTGTATAATACAATCAAATCGAACTTTAATATCTTAAGTAACAGAAAACAGACTTTATTGAAACAATAAACTCTGTTACAGTATAGAACTGTTACCTCTTAGTGATGAACAAATATCACGACAGCTGCTAGGGTTACAATGAATAATCTTCTTGAATATAATAACACTTATAGTGTAAACCCTATGT
This sequence comes from Apium graveolens, assembly GCF_009905375.1. NCBI lineage: Eukaryota > Viridiplantae > Streptophyta > Magnoliopsida > Apiales > Apiaceae > Apium > Apium graveolens. The sequence continues at coordinate 223,917,289 of NC_133655.1, read as the reverse complement.
CTGTGTTTATATACTACACAGTTACAAGATAATCGCTAATTGATATGGAATATAATTCTGCTTCCTAAAATATATCAATCAGATATCTTTTCTTCCAAGTATTCCATTCTTCATGGAACTCCTTCTTCATGCATATCTCTTCTTATGTTTATCTCGATCTTCTTTCCTTTAATCAGCTACTGTCCTTATCTGAACGTCCTTCAGCACTTAAGTTCTGATATCTAACTTCTGATGATTATCTCCTGATAATATAAGTATTGATATCCTTAAGTCCTGACTTCTAGTATAAGTACTGACTAATGGTTAAGTACTGATTTGTCTTGTTAAGTAAGATCTGAAATCTAAACATAAATCATATTAGCCATGACATTATCAAATATATCTAACAAGTAAGGATTAGAATTGGATAATCACTTTTCATTTTAAAAACCAAGGTTAGGCTGCTGATCAGTCATGCACTGACCCCGAGCAAGGCTCCCAGCTTTGTTCTATATACTGGATCCAATACACACATTGACCTATTATGACCACGAATCTGGTCCACATTTATAAAACCATCTAATTCTAAAATGATTCAATATGATAATTATTGTAATTCAATAAAATAGAATCATAATTAACATTGATAAAGCATTTATTCACAGAGCACAATACATTTTATAAGTATCACCAGGGTATATAAAGGTATATATATGAAGAATGGCTTCAAGCCGGTTGAAGAATCAGGTATCTGATGAACACTGGTTCAATGATAATACAGGGTATAGATCTTTGGTGTCATAGGGTATTTCAGGGTGTATAAGTTTCTGTATGCTCAAGAAATTCTGTTGCAATACTTGGTTTATGGTGTGTATGTATTTATGGAGTAGTATTGTATTTGCATGATTTAATATCTGGGAAATCAACCATTGGTGGTTTACAAGAAATAAAGCTTACAACACAAGTTCAATGATATAATCAGGGCTCAAGGTTAAACAGTTTAAAGCGCTTGCAATATAAAACATGACTTATTTTGAATGCTAGCAACATGTTATGAGAAAGTTCGGAAATATTTGTAATATATCTTGAAGAAAGGTTCAGAAGTACTTGCCTTATCACAGATGATTTCCAACTTTACTTGTACTCATCTAACAATTTTACTTTTCAATCATTTTCCTTCTGTTTCTATGTCTTGCTTCTAATCATCAATCACTTGCCTTCTCTTTCTATGCTTCAGTTCTATTTACGGATCACTGGCTTTCTTTTTCTATACCTCGCTTACTCTGCTAGGCATCACAAGTATCTTTCAATATTCAATCTCATATTATTCTAATCGTCACATAGATGTCATAAGCTTCTATATACCCTTCGTTTTATCCAAGTCCGATTTATGGGTTGAAAGTTACAGCAAAAACCGTCAAACAATAACCACATAGGCATATAACATATCATTCAGATAGCACGTAGCACATAGCATGCAAAATATTCGATCAAAATAATTTTTCAAAGAAGATTCGGGATCAAAAATGATTTTCCACGTATTTAATACGATTTTTGAACATTTATCGGAATTAAAACGAGTCTTTGAATCATTTTATAATCAAATAATAGGGTTCCAACACCCGAATCTGATTTTAAAATAATTTAATACTAATTAACGAGTTTTGAAAATAATTTTAAATAATATTTTAAAACTCGAAACTATTTTTTCGAGATTTTTAAATCAAAAGAATAATTAAATCTAATTATTAAATCAATTAAAATTAATTAATAATTAATTAACTTAATTAATCAATTAATATTAGATTAATAGATTAATTAAAATAATTAAAGACTAATTAAAATTAATTAATAAAATAAATCAGACTTATTTTTAAATAAATATTTAATTAAAAACAATTTTTCTGAATTTAAAATAAATAAAAATATAATTTTTGAAAACAATTAAAACAGAAATCTGAGTTTTGTAGAGTTTTCAAACAACAGTACAAGACTTGCAAGTTTTCCAAACTAGGGGGTCGAACTGAAATTCGACTATCATCCCCGTTAATCCCCGACGGCCAATCGCCATTAACGGCGACTGGAGCTTTTCCGGCAACCGAGAATCGACCCAGAAATGTACGAAACTCACAGGGATTCATCTTCTGCTCTCCAGAAACACAATCATACAATCAGAATCATCAATAACTCAATAAAAAGACCGGAACAATCAATTGAAAATATCGTCGCCGGTAGGGTCGTTTTTCAGGCCATCACTTTCCAGGAATGCTCTGTTAATATAACACACACCATTCGAATAGTTTCTCAACGATCTACAAACTGGTAACAACAATTTCATCTAATAACCCCTAACAAAGAAATGCCTAATTTTCAATTAAGAACATTCAAATACATAAACCCTAATTTTTAATTTCGAGAATTAAACTCAATTTTCTACATGTTATTGAGCTCCAAATCAGTCATATAATATACCAAAATGACCAGGAAGAAAAGATCTACATGATTCAAGCATCAAATCACACAAACAACATCAAGAAAAAAGATTCCTATTTTAATCATTACATAATTCGAATTAAAATAATTAAAAAAGAAAATAACCTTAATTTCTGCACTGAAATGGATGATTGATTATGAAAGAGCTTTTCAATCGCTTCGGTTTGACTACTTGCACACCCAAATCGGAGTTTGATAACGCCTTCAAATCCTCGTTTGATTATGAAGAATGCAATAAATTTTAAAGTTTTTCTCTGGAAATTATATAGTTTTATTGTTTGCAAATGATTATCTGTACAAAATACAATACTGTATTGACTATTTATATTTACGGAATATTAATACGTGTTGGATCATGTTGGTTCGAAAAATACATTTTGTAGCCACTAAGTAACTGCAAAAACGATACGATCGTAACGTTTTGGATAAACATCATTCTGCTTTGGATAATCATCAAAAGTTTTGGATAATTATCAAAATTGGGCTTCTTGTAAAACACATTATACGAAGATAATGTTATCGAAATAATTATCGTGTCGAAAATTTTGCGCCGGGCCGCGCACGGGTCAAACCGTAATCCATATCAAAAAAGTCGAAACATGGAAAATGTCTGGAATTACCAGATTAGGTTAGGAAGGAGTTTTTGGAAGAGTTTCGGGTTGTAAAAACGTAAAAATGGTTGAGTTTGGACGATTCCGGCTTTATAAAATAGTTTTGTAATTATTCAGAAAATAATTAATAAATTCATAAATTAATATAAAATCATATAACACTCCAAAAAATACCTTAATTATCAATATTTTATTCTGGACATAATAAAATTAACATACTTATACTTTACCACATATAAATATCCACATATCAACACCAATCATCAGATAATTCACCAAAAATAATAATCACATAATAATAATTTATTGATAAAAATAATTACACGCTATGTCCCGGATATTACATCCTTCCCCCTTAAAAGGATTCCTTCCTCAGAATCATACTAAGGATCGGATAATGATACATTCAAAGTATCTCACTTCCATTTTCTCAGGTTGATCCCTCAACCTTACAACTTTTCATAAACTTTTACTCGCGGCATCACTCATTACTTAACAGCCTCTCGCTGACATCATATTCTATTAGTTCTTCATATAACTCAACTCAAGTCTCCATTTTATATATATAATGGAGCTTAATTACTTTTCCTGAATATACACATATAAATACCCGATGAACCTGTTATACATGTGGCAGTGAAGTCAACTCACTTACATTTATCCTGCCTATTTTACTGTTCCAAAAGGACCAACATAATGCATATTAATTCTCCTTTCTTTCTAATTCTAGTAATTCGTGCTCATGAACGTTTGCAATAGTTACTTGTTGTTGAACCTCATTCCCACATGTTTCTTTGTTCAATCAACCTAGTTTATAATCGCTTCCAATCGCATTTGAGACTCTTTAATCGTCCCTTAATCTTCTTGTCCATCTGCGAATGATATATTGAAACCAGGGCGTATTCGATTTCTAACGTTCTCAAAATTACTTTAGAATTAAGAATCAACGAGAAAATCTTGACTGAATATGATTGACGCACAAACTTATCACCATATCTTATTTTCCTTGAATCACAATCAAGTATATTTACCGAGTGAAAATCTCTTACTATTTAGAAGAAAATACACTAACCTGGAGGAATCACCAGCATATTCTAACCCATATTATCATTTATTTTGGTTCAAAAAAGTTCTCATACGAAACTGACTGTAATGCTTTCCTTGACGTCTAGTCACATATAACGTTTATTCTTTCTTTATGCCATAATATCAGAAAGTCTTCTTTGACATCTATGTCTCCGTAACACCCCCAAATCCGGGGTCGGGGATCCGGGTTGTCACGAGTTCCATTCCCCTTAATAACACCCAATCTTAATAATTACTCAACTACTCTGTACTGTGACCCCACAATAAACACACACACCACACGTTATAGTCTCAGAGATGAACATCCAAAAATAACCACAAGTCATTTTATTCCACAATTATCTGCCAATACACCTTAAAAGGTTTTCTGAATAAATTTACATTTCTTTGCCATTATTACAATTCATAAATATACATAAATCTGGTACATCAAAAGTTGAAAGCCTAGCCTATTGGTAGTTCCTACCTCAGCTACGGCGGCATCAATGCTTCTAGAAAACTGCAGAACGTCTCCTAATCGCTTGCGAATTGGGAGCTTGGTCCTGTTCATCTTTTCTATCTGTTGTTGTGTGATGAAAGAAGAAAGCAAGGGTGAGCAGCAAGCCCACCAAAATAATATGTATAATGATTAATAGTATATGAGCCTTCTCATAGTACTCATGAAAGTCTTGGTCAAAAGAAATGAACCAAGTTTGATATCTTAATGAAGTCGCAAAATATTCAGTATATATACATATATACTTTTCAAAATATTGGAAGTCCTCTTCCATGCATAATACACACAAAGTTCCAGTGTATAACTGTATAAAAATATCGTTGCAAGGTGATCTCATGTATCTAACCTTGTCTCAACATTTTTCTGAAAATCTTTGTCATTCATAAGACAATTATTAACTAGATATAAGTTTAAAAGATGAAGTTACCAAATACTTCACTACACTTATATCATTTATAAAACTACTTGAACTACCATTGTTCAAAGTAGTTTGAGCTTTCAACAGTTCATCACATAGATGAGACTACAAGACAAGATTTGAATAGATTAAATCTTTAAAATATTATTAAAAGAAATGAAGTTCTGATATATATATATATATATATATCCACATATACATCTTCCTTTATACATTTCCTGAAAACCTCTGTCATGTGAAGTATGAACAGAATTGCAATATCCAATAAATTTGGAAAGGAAAAGAATTTTGGCATAAACCAGATATCTTGCTGATCAGGAAAAGATACCCATAAGTAACCTTTTCTACTAGTAGATGGACGAATTCCCCACTGGTCATCACCCTGGTCGTAATAGGACCTTATGCTGGACTGCCACTCAGCCACTTATGCATTTGATGGACTCTCACTGAGCTACTTACACTATCATGGACGCCCACTGAGCCCATGTTGCTTATGCCGACTCAATAGATGGATTTACTTCCCGAACGTTGGGTAAGTAATCAATTCATTTACCAAAACTGCAACCTTGTTGCGAATATAAAATACACCACAGAGCCGGATCCCTCAGGTTTTGAGCGAGTATTTAAATCCCCTTAAAAAAGAAGATCTTAAATATAAAAATGAGTTTTGGGATCCGCTCTAACTTTTAAAAATCATTTTGAAGACTCGAAAACACTTTAAAGAGTGTTTGGAGTAAAGCTGATTTAATGAAGTAAATCAGTCCCCGGTATATTTAGAAAAATGCCTGAATATTATTATTTAAATAATATTCTCATAAAGATAATCCTTATAAAAATAATCGAAGTAGAAGTATTAAAACTTATACTTGAAATGGATATTAAATAACCAAAGATATACTTATATAAAAGTACTATCTTTATTTGAATAATCGAAAATAAGTTTGATTATTTACACCTTATTCTTTAATAAAATAAAGAACAAATCTCAGCAAATAATCGGAGTCATAGATCCTCAAATGAATATTCAAAAATATTCATTAAATAATATAAACTGAGTCATAAGCCCTTGAATGAATATTCAAATTTTATTCAATAAATAATATAAAAGAGTCATAAGCCCTCGAATGAATATTCAAATAATATTCAAATAATAAAATAAAAAGAGTCATAAGTCCTCGAATGAATATTCGAAATAATATTCAATAATAAAATAAAGTTATCGAATAAACCTTATTCGATTAATAGTTTTGAAAACTATGACCATATATATATATATATAAATATATATATATATACATATATACAAAATCTACTCGGGATCCTCGACTCCCGGTTTTAGAAAATGTTTTCACCTTTGGGTCCCTATACTAAGGGTATATGCAAATTACCGCTATTCTCTAGCATAGGTATTATCAACTGAATCAACAATTATATATGGAAAGAATATGAAACAGGCATGCATATATATATACCATAGCAGCATGCTTCAATATATTGCAACATTTGCTAATTAACCAACATGCATCTATCGCAAGATAATGCATATACATATATACATCACAACAACAGTTATAACGGGTAGAAAACTTGCCTGAGCGACTGGGGGTTACGAATGGCTCGGGACGAGTCTGGTAACCTATAAGCAACAAGTAAGTTGGAATTAAACCAAAGTCACTTGTAAATCTATACTCTAACCAACTCAGACTCTAACGCTCGTTTTGCGCTCGCTGGTTCTCTTAAGTCACTCGAGTACCCTCGGCTCCACCATTTTTAATAATTTAACCTTTACGAGTTTTAAGGCGATTCCTTCGCGAGTGTCTTACCAACTGCCTAACTCACTTACCATAAATGTTTCATACATTAATTAACCCTTTTTGGTCTTTAACCTATGTTTCAAAGTAAGGAGAGGGGAAACGTTTCGTTCGCGAAACGCCGTTACTTGAAACGGTCGTTTCTCCTAAACCGTGCATCGGAATCGAACGAACTACATATCAAAACGAAGCTCGTAACATGAGCTATCTAAACATGGAAATGGTCAAAATCTAGCAGGGGGTTCTCGGGTTCTAATGTTATGCACAAAAACAGTCTACAGAAAATCGGACGTTACGACGGCTATGTTTACGCGATTTCCCAATTTTAAACCATTCAAAACCAACCCAATTCAACCTCAAATCCAACATACAACCAACATCCATCCTTATCACATCATATCAGCCCCAACCAATTCAATTTTAACATTCATACTTATGCCTAAGCTTGAATTTAACTATACTACATTCTTTTAACCAAAACAACAAGATTTACCATTCCATTTCAATCCCAAACTCTAAATCACAAACATTAAGCTACAATATCACCCTACTAATCAAAATCATCTTATAATATATAGGAATCTAGGGTTTGGAGATGATATACCTTCCTTGAAGTGGTGGGAGGAGCTAGGAAGCCTTAAGAAGCTTTGAGAAGTCTTAGGAATGCTTGGATCTTCAAGGAAAACAAGAAAAATTTCAAGTTAAAAACTTGAAAACACTATTCATTGTCTTCTTCTTTGATTAAATGAAGAAGATTGAGAAGTAATTGATGGCTTAAACTCATGATATAGCCCTAACTAAGCATAAAGATGATTAGGGAATTAACTCACCAATTTAGGAAGCTTGGATCTTGAGTTTTGAATTTCTTGCCCTTTAAAATGATAAAAAGCCGAGAGCAAAAGATGAACAATGCCTTGGTTTCTTTTTGATTTTGATGAAGAATGAATTTTCTTGGCTTGGTTGATTTGTTTTTGTGTTTGATTTAGTTAATTACCTTGTTGCCCTTGATTTTGTGTGGTTAAAAAGCCACCACATCTCCTTCCTTCCCATGTCATGCCCATGTCATGTGGTGATGTCATCCTTCCCTCCTTGTCCTCTTCTCATTGGTTGGGTGACATCACTCTCTCTAATCCCTTTGATTAACTTCCTAATTGTTTGCCTAATGACCGCTGATCTGTTATACGGTTTGCTTAACTTTCGTTTTCGTTTATCGTTTGAAGGATCATACTCGGGATCTTATTACTTAGGTTCCCTTAACCTTTCTCAATACATTATATTCCTTTTTATGATCCTCTATTATAATCCTTTAATTTAAATCCTTTTTATCCTGCTACCTTATATTTAATTATTTCCGTATCTAGTGGATTTCCGGGAAAAATCAAAGTGTTCGGATTTGGATTCTGACGATCCTTACATACACTTATATCCCATATAAAGTACTAATAAAATCTCAGAATATCCATATCAGAACCCCTACATAGTGTGGCATGAAAAGTTTTCTTATTCAGTAAAAACACTATTCATAAGGGTTTCAAAAATTTCCCAAAAATTGGGGTTATTACAGTCTCCCCTCCTTAAAAGGATTCCGTCCCGGAATCAGATAGAAATGAATAGGGATACTTTCTTAGTATTGCACTTTCTAACTCTCAAGTCAATTTTCCCACATTATGGTTCTACCATCAAACTCTTACTAGTTTGATAACCCTTCTCCTAAGCACTCGTTCCTTTTTAATCTATACCCTTCCTGGTTGCTCCATATAGGTTACGTCTGGTTGCATGTCTATGCGCTCATATGCCCCTATTTGTCTGGCATCCGAATTACACTTCCTTAACATTGATACGTGGAACACGTTATGAACTTGCTACAGGTTCGGGGGTAGGGCTAGCTCATATGCTAACTTCCCAAACGTCTTTATAAATCCAAGGGTCCAACGAATTGTAGACTTAGCTTTCCTTTCTTTCCGAACCCCATCAATCCTTTCCAAGGGTTTCCAAGAGAATACCTATAACGTTACTAGGCCCTCTATTTCATACTCTTTGCCCTTTTTGAGTCAAATCAGCATACCTCTTATGTCCATCTGGGGTTACTACCAGCCGTCACTGATTAGATCTATTATATCCCTGGTCCTTTGGACTACTGCGGGTCCGAGCATCTTGCGCTCTACAACTTCATCCTAACATAAGGGAGATCGACATTGTCTTCCCTCAAGGATCTCATAAGGCGACATCTCGATAATAACATATGATCTATTGTCGTAAGATAACTTAATCCGCGTTAAGTGATCATTCCAAATTCTTTCAAGTCTATTACACAGACTCTCATCATAGCTTCTAACATTATAGCTTTTGCTTCTCAATACCCATTCTTTTCCAGTTCGTAATCGCTATCACCTTTCATTCCTAATATTATACTGGTTATACTTTTGCTCGTTAGCGTTCTATAACCTTTTAATAACCACGTCAACCTTAGTATCATGAATGTGTTCCCATCCTGAATACTATCACAATTTTATTATCCTTTTTTTTCAGCTGTTCTATTTCCCAAAGTTTGATCAATCAGATAGAAGTAAAGGAATTTATTGAGAGATCACTATGATCATGAACACTTGTTATATTGCATAGTTAGTACAGCAGGTGGCCAGCCTTTAGTACTTGACAAGCAATTAAACAATAGATGGTATCCTACTAGGCTTCTATCACACAGATAGATAGTCATTCGACAATACCTCCCCTTCTGGAAGGGTTGTTCTTCTCAGTTTACATGAAATGAAAAGAAGAGAAAAGAACGAACAGAAGAGAATTGTATATGCGAAAAAAAAATTATTGCCATAAAATATCTGGCTTGGAATCCACCTCTGAACTATAGAGGTTTGTCATAGGAGAACAAAACATATATGTATTTATATCAACATCAAGTATTATAACATTGTATTTCACATGCCTAATTATTTGCTATTCCGTCCATCATTCTATGGACCCATGCACTTCCTCGAGCTTATACACAATTACCTTTGAAACTCCCTCGATATCGAAAATCGAACCTGGGATCTCATTCTTGACATCATCGTTACTAGAATTCTATGCTTGCACCGCAACCTTCCTCGTATAATAATACGACTCTCTATTGATAAGAAAGAATAAATAATCAATAGGTAGATACTCTACTTAATTAGTCTATCAATGATAGCTTATACACTACCACGACCCGTTTAGTGGTACTCAATCTCAACATCCATTCCAATACAACTCACACGGTTGTAATCGGCTCATTATTCAAAGAATCGTTTCTACATTACTATGGTCCACCACTGACCTACTGTCATCATTCATTTTCCTTGGAATCTTAATAGCTAACCATACGGAGTCCATACCTGTCGTATCAAATTCTTCTAAGAAGTTAACATTATTACCATTCATAATTCATGAAGAACACCCCAGATCCTGACGTACTTTCATGACATGAAGCAGATAAAATTGCAGAAGAGTTTCAATCAAAGCAATGATAGCAGGTTAATACCATTCTTAATCATATGCCTTCAATAGAAGACTTAACTCAAAGGTTCGTCTAGTCCTTTTTATAACATGGTCCTGGCTTATCTCAAGATAGTGCCTTCTGAGATAGATAGCCCGCTCATGGCGATTACACGAATTAAACCTTTACCAACTACTATTACGGTTGGGTATTGCACAGTCATCAGAAGGAATGTCAATCTTCCAAACCATAATACAACCTTCACAGCTTTAACCATCATCACGGCATTCCTTTGGCATAAGCGCCTATAATTATCCTCTTACCTTTAAAGTGTCGGCCACCTCTTTGGCCTTTCTTGATAGTAAAATTTCCTTACAGTCAATGTCATTTTAACCACCTCCAAATAAATTTTCTACCTTATTTCAATCACAGCTTATGTGAAAATGCTTTCCTTAAAATCTGATGAGTAAAAAAAAAATTACCATTTTTCCATAAGTTATTGCCTCAGTCTTTAGAGGTTAATCACTGTCACGACTGGCTCTCAATCATAATTAGAACATCTTTTTATCTTAAGTCCTAATTGCCCTGAACAACTTCGACCATTACTGGTTCGATCCATACCTTCTCGTGGTTTAACACGTGCCTCACTTGGCATCATTATAATTACATCATATTTCCTTTATCAACATTTCTATTCTTGAGAATTTTGAATATTACCTTTCTCCTTGTAAAACCTCTAAGGTTATCCTTGATTCGTTCCTCCTGTATTCCCTAGATACAGGGCATATCAAAATACCCTTTACTAATACTAGAACCATTATCTATATGTTTCTGAAAAATTTTCTCCACTGTTACTTAAAGGTCATCATTACCTTAATATTTTCCAATTCATACTGTCAAAACTCATACTATCCCTATTAAGGGTGAAATGCCAACCTTCATGCATTCCCCTATGGTTCATCTCAAGTTATCGAAGTTATATCCTTAATCCCACCTTTAAAAAGGTACTTGCATCCTTCCATGGATAAATCAAGTCATATATCCTTGATAGATTATCTTATTCATCATTCTCACCTCGATAGTCTATACCTAATTTCATAATAGCATCCTTATTCAAATTGAGGTCAATCCATATGGCCTCCAAAAGATAACAATGGTCATCCGCTTTTCTTGCCTAATTTGGTAACAATAACAAGGATGTTCTGGAAGATATTGGTCGTGTTCAACGGGAACTTCTTCTTAATAATTCCTTATTTACTTTTGTTGTTTATTTCAACAGTCATCTCAATGTTGGGATATCTTTCATACCTGGCGCCTCCCTTTCTGGGTATCAAGCCACCAGTCTTACACTTCAAATTCTTGAAGGTCACTTCCTTCATCCAATTTTCTTAATTTCCTACTTCCTTTTCTCTTCAGTCTATCCGCGTCTCATTATTTATCCTTCGAACTATCTCAAGGTTTCCTCGAATCCTCCCAACTTACAGGGGATAAAATATATGTATCTCTTATGCCTTCAACCATCAATTTTAACTCATGGTGAATCACCCTCATCCTGACGATTACATACTTTTCTATTGCTACGAGTCTTTAGGGTTTCCTTATACCCAACTTCCCTTATCATTCCTCAAACTCTATTGCCTTTATATTCCTTTCCACTTCAATTTCTTTTTATTTTCCTTTCTCTTATCATTATTTCATGAACCAACACAACATAAGCATTGATTTCAAACATCCCGTCATTCTGGATTCGTGTCCTCAGAACGAATCTTGATAATTTTTACAACTTAGATTCATAATTCATCATACTTATCCGCTTTTGTTCTAGCTCCAAAGCTTTTACATTATCTCCATAACCTTGGGAATTACTTTCCCGAAAACAATTGACTAACTTTTAATCAGTTTATTCTAACCTCTGGCTCCGTGCCTTTCTTGGTCTTTCACCAGCGGGTGGCCTCTCTCTTAGGAGGGTAAGTGACAAAAACAGTCTTTTGTGGTTCGTCAATCATTCAGAATCTCAAATGATTCCTCTATTTCCTTTAGCCAGGCTCTTGCCTCGACTGGGTCAGCTTGTTCCTTGGAACTCTGAGAGCTTAGCGACTTAGAGGTCCTGAAAGAATTTCACACCACATTATTTCCTCAAGGTGGTGGTTGGGAATAAAATATAAGTTCTGTTTAGACAGGTCCATGAATTTCCGTATAGGAGTACCGTCTCGGGTCTCCTTATCTCGCTCGACTTTTGCTTTCTTAGTCTAAATATTTCTTCCTACTCCCCATAATTGGGGTCATCTTTTAATTTAAAATCTTCATTTTCCACTTTATTATATTCCGGGTTCTTTATATCTTAATTGTGACCTCCCTGATTATCACATTCAAGGTTTGCCCCTAATCTTATTCCTTGTGGGGGCATAATACTTGGAAAAATTTTGAGAATCTCCGGATATTTGTCTTACTTACTTTGCTTAAGTCTTCCCCTCGTTTAGTCCTTGCACGATTGCAAATTATGAATTCTCAAGTTCGATAAACTTCATGACACTCTCTTAAGTGTTAATAGAGCAATTAACAATGTGATTTTATCACAAACAAACTGATCTGAACTGAAATTAACGAATATATACATAACCATTTGTTCGAGGGTACAACAACTGAACATATTAAAGAGGATTACATCATTTGAACTTATCGCTCCTATCCCAAAAGTACTACCATAGATAGTCATCTCGTCATTAAAACTAATCATTCATAACTTAGGCTAATCCTCCAAAAGCGGTGCTGCATGAAATTCTTGTCTGATTGCTCTGGCTCTGCACACTACCATGGATCAAGAAATGCGAGCACGCACGACATCCCTAACCTGCTCCATTAAAGCGGTGATGAGGTCTAGGATAGTTGCAAGTAGAGCTGGATCAATCTGACCCTCAAGATGGCCTCTAGCTATAACACGGGTGGTAGCCTCAATCCTTTCCATGCTATGAGCTAATCCTGCCGGAAGTACCCCACCCTCAATCCTCGGTGCAGTAAGTCGATCCAACAGATCACTCCTAACATTACGGGCCTCAGACAGGCCACCCAAAGTCATATGATAATTGGCAATAAGAGAAGCCTGAGTGGTAGCATCTAGCAGTCCATGGGGTGCAGGTGGCGCAGACCCAGGAGATCCAAACGGATAACCAAGCACGGTATCAGGTGACAATGGTGCAGGAGATAAAGGTGGCATTTCCTCAGTATGTGCTGGGCTCTGTACAGGGGAGGGAACAGGAATTGGTGGAACCTCATGGATGTCTACAGAAACCTCTGGAAGAGGGTCTGATACTGGTATAATTGGTGTCGTGGAAGGCCCCACTCCTTCTGCCCTCATTAACCTTTGTGCCCTTGGTAACTCTTCATCCTCTAGTGCCACCCTCGCGGCCATTCTTGCTCTGGTAGTCGCCCTGACTACGGTCATCAATTCCTCAGCGGTCCTCTCTTCATTCTCATCAGGATCCTCCATGAGATCCTCCTCAGCCACAATCCTTTCCGGAATAACATCCTCAACCACAACATTCTCAATCTGAACCTCATCCGGTCCCTCGTTGGGGTACTCTATCGGATTCACAATTTGATCTCCAACTTGTAATAAAACATCCTCATGCTGATGCTCCTGAACCTCAAGGTTCGGTGCCCCACTGCCCTATACGAGAACGAACTATGTTACTATCACGATACTTATAAGGGTTCCCGTAAGGGTTTTAACTGTCAGCACTACTTTAAGTAGTCCGACCATGAACTTGGCAAGAGTTCTTATTATCTTTGTGAGTTTGTTATTATATCGTCGCATCATCTCTGAGGTTTATAACGCTAAGCTCTGATACCACTTCTGTAACACCCCCAAATCCGGGGTCGGGGATCCGGATTGTCGCGAGTTCCATTCCCCTTAATAACACCCAATCTTAATAATTACTCAACTACTCTGTACTGTGACCCCACAATAAACACACACACCACACGTTATAGTCTCAGAGATGAACATCCAAAAATAACCACAAGTCATTTTATTCCACAATTATCTGCCAATACACCTTAAAAGGTTTTCTGAATAAATTTACATTTCTTTGCCATTATTACAATTCATAAATATACATAAATCTGGTACATCAAAAGTTGAAAGCCTAGCCTATTGGTAGTTCCTACCTCAGCTACGGCGGCATCAATGCTTCTAGAAAACTGCGGAACGTCTCCTAATCACTTGTGAATCGGGAGCTTGGTCCTGTTCATCTTTTCTATCTGTTGTTGTGTGATGAAAGAAGAAAGTAAGGGTGAGCAGCAAGCCCACCAAAATAATATGTATAATGATTAATAGTATATGAGCCTTCTCATAGTACTCATGAAAGTCTTGGTCAAAAGAAATGAACCAAGTTTGATATCTTAATGCGATGAAGTCGCAAAATATTCAGTATATATACATATATACTTTTCAAAATATTGGAAGTCCTCTTTCATGCATAATACACACAAAGTTCCAGTGTATAACTGTATAAAAATATCGTTGCAAGGTGATCTCATATATCTAACCTTGTCTCAACGTTTTTCTGAAAATCTTTGTCATTCATAAGACAATTATTAACTAGATATAAGTTTAAAAGATGAAGTTACCAAATACTTCACTACACTTATATCATTTATAAAACTACTTGAACTACCATTGTTCAAAGTAGTTTGAGCTTTCAACAGTTCATCACATAGATGAGACTACAAGACAAGATTTGAATAGATTAAATCTTTAAAATATTATTAAAAGAAATGAAGTTATGATATACTTCATTAAGTTCTGATATATATATATATATCCACATATACATCTTCCTTTATACATTTCCTGAAAACCTCTGTCATGTGAAGTATGAACAGAATTGCAATATCCAATAAATTTGGAAAGGAAAAGAATTTTGGCATAAACCAGATATCTTGCTGATCAGGAAAGATACCCATAAGTAACCTTTTCTACTAGTAGATGGACGAATTCCCCACTGGTCATCACCCTGGTCGTAATAGGACCTTATGCTGGACTGCCACTCAGCCACTTATGCATTTGATGGACTCTCACTGAGCTACTTACACTATCATGGACGCCCACTGAGCCCATGTTGCTTATGCCGACTCAATAGATGGATTTACTTCCCGAACGTTGGGTAAGTAATCAATTCATTTACCAAAACTGCAACCTTGTTGCGAATATAAAATACACCACAGAGCCGGATCCCTCAGGTTTTGAGCGAGTATTTAAATCCCCTTAAAAAAGAAGATCTTAAATATAAAAATGAGTTTTGGGATCCGCTCTAACTTTTAAAAATCATTTTGAAGACTCGAAAACACTTTAAAGAGTGTTTGGAGTAAAGCTGATTTAATGAAGTAAATCAGTCCCCGGTATATTTAGAAAAATGCCTGAATATTATTATTTAAATAATATTCTCATAAAGATAATCCTTATAAAAATAATCGAAGTAGAAGTATTAAAACTTATACTTGAAATGGATATTAAATAACCAAAGATATACTTATATAAAAGTACTATCTTTATTTGAATAATCGAAAATAAGTTTGATTATTTACACCTTATTCTTTAATAAAATAAAGAACAAATCTCAGCAAATAATCGGAGTCATAGATCCTCAAATGAATATTCAAAAATATTCATTAAATAATATAAACTGAGTCATAAGCCCTTGAATGAATATTCAAATTTTATTCAATAAATAATATAAAAGAGTCATAAGCCCTCGAATGAATATTCAAATAATATTCAAATAATAAAATAAAAAGAGTCATAAGTCCTCGAATGAATATTCGAAATAATATTCAATAATAAAATAAAGTTATCGAATAAACCTTATTCGATTAATAGTTTTGAAAACTATGACCATATATATATATAAATATATATATATATACATATATACAAAATCTACTCGGGATCCTCGACTCCCGGTTTTAGAAAATGTTTTCACCTTTGGGTCCCTATACTAAGGGTATATGCAAATTACCGCTATTCTCTAGCATAGGTATTATCAACTGAATCAACAATTATATATGGAAAGAATACGAAACAGGCATGCATATATATATACCATAGCAGCATGCTTCAATATATTGCAACATTTGCTAATTAACCAACATGCATCTATCGCAAGATAATGCATATACATATATACATCACAACAACAGTTATAACGGGTAGAAAACTTGCCTGAGCGACTGGGGGTTACGAATGGCTCGGGACGAGTCTGGTAACCTATAAGCAACAAGTAAGTTGGAATTAAACTAAAGTCACTTGTAAATCTATACTCTAACCAACTCAGACTCTAACGCTCGTTTTGCGCTCGCTGGTTCTCTTAAGTCACTCGAGTACCCTCGGCTCCACCATTTTTAATAATTTAACCTTTACGAGTTTTAAGGCGATTCCTTCGCGAGTGTCTTACCAACTGCCTAACACACTTACCATAAATGTTTCATACATTAATTAACCCTTTTTGGTCTTTAACCTATGTTTCAAAGTAAGGCGAGGGGAAAAGTTTCGTTCGCGAAACGCCGTTACTTGAAACGGTCGTTTCTCCTAAACCGTGCATTGGAATCGAACGAACTACATATCAAAACGAAGCTCGTAACATGAGCTATCTAAACATGTCAATGGTCAAAATCTAGCAGGGGGTTCTCGGGTCCTAATGTTATGCACAAAAACAGTCTACAGAAAATCGGACGTTACGACGGCTATGTTTACGCGATTTCCCAATTTTAAACCATTCAAAACCAACCCAATTCAACCTCATATCCAACATACAACCAACATCCATCCTTATCACATCATATCAGCCCCAACCAATTCAATTTTAACATTCATACTTATGCCTAAGCTTGAATTTAACTATACTACATTCTTTTAACCAAAACAACAAGATTTACCATTCCATTTCATTCCATTTCAATCCCAAACTCTAAATCACAAACATTAAGCTACAATATCACCCTACTAATCAAAATCATCTTATAATACATAGGAATCTAGGGTTTGGAGATGATATACCTTCCTTGAAGTGGTGGGAGAGCTAGGAAGCCTTAAGCAGCTTTGAGAAGTCTTAGGAATGCTTGGATCTTCAAGGAAACAAGAAAAATTTCAAGTTAAAAACTTGAAAACACTATTCATTGTCTACTTCTTTGATTAAATGAAGAAGATTGAGAAGGAATTGATGGCTTAAACTCATGATATAGCCCTAACTAAGCATAAAGATGATTAGGGAATTAACTCACCAATTTAGGAAGGTTGGATCTTGAGTTTTGAATTTCTTGCCCTTTAAAATGATAAAAAGCCGAGAGCAAAGATGAACAATGCCTTGGTTTCTTTTTGATTTTGATGAAGAATGAATTTGCTTGGCTTGTTTGATTTGTTTTTGTGTTTGATTTAGTTAATTACCTTGTTGCCCTTGATTTTGTGTGGTTAAAAAGCCATCACATCTCCTTCCTTCCCATGTCATGCCCATGTCATGTGGTGATGTCATCCTTCCCTCCTTGTCCTCTTCTCATTGGTTGGGTGACATCACTCTCTCTAATCCCTTGATTAACTTCCTAATTGTTTGCCTAATGACCGCTGATCTGTTATACGGTTCGCTTAACTTTCGTTTTCGTTTATCGTTTGAAGGATCATACTCGGGATCTTATTACTTAGGTTCCCTTAACCTTTCTCAATACATTATATTCCTTTTTATGATCCTCTATTATAATCCTTTAATTTAAATCCTTTTTATCCTGCTACCTTATATTCAATTCTTTCCGTATCTAGTGGATTTCCGGGAAAAATCAAAGTGTTCGGATTTGGATTCTGACGATCCTTACATACACTTATATCCCATATAAAGTACTAATAAAATCTCAGAATATCCATATCAGAACCCCTACATAGTGTGACATGAAAAGTTTTCTTATTCAGCAAAAATACTATTCATAAGGGTTTCAAAAATTTCCCAAAAATTGGGGTTATTACAGTCTCGTATCCTATTCTAGGAGTAGCTTGAATCCCTTGAGTAATCGATGTTTAGCCAAATTCCTATCTTTTAGTTCCGCCTTCCTTAATGCATGTTCATCTAGGAGTGGTATATACTATTCTGGTTTGAAATAATTCATCATATTTTGAATACTCCTGTCAAATTTCAAATCAAATAATATTGATCATTTACAATCAATATCTGGATCTGATGACGTACCACCATTTCTTCAAGAAGCAACTAACCCACTTATTGGACAAACCATTTATTAATAAACGAGAATGATTAGGTTTGGATAACCTATCGATAATGATGCAATTAACGTTTTCCTTGTTAGTGTATACTGAAAATATTTATTTGAAGTATGTACATTTATTTCTGGCCAGTTTATTTGAGAATCATTTGAATGTTTACATGTTGTCTAATATTATATATTGTGAAGAATCTAGTATCAAATGGGATACAGAATATTAGATTGTTAAATACGGTTATATAATATAATAAGGTTCACAGCACAGGTGGTGTTGGACAATCCACTGGTATGGCTGTAGTATATTTAGATTAGTTTATATTGACTAATTATAATACTAGTATACTTTCTGTATATTGAACAGGATCAAATTTAGAATTGTTCCCTTAATACTGATTAAGAAGGAGAACTAAGATTCTATGTTATATTAATGCTTAGGTTCTTAATCCGGAAATAGTAATTGACACGTGTATATTATTTACATGCTGTGATTATATATGAAATAATTCTTTTGAATTATATCATTATATTTTGGGTGATGGAATTATATACATGGTGGATATTATTTATTGAAGGAATCCATGTCCTGATAATATTCGGGTTAATGATGTCCCCTTGAAAGCTCAAAAAGATTTAATTATGTGAAACCCTGCAGGTGGAATTTATTCTGGCATAATTAAATAAAGGTTGAGTGGATGATCAAGGATAAAAGATATTAATTAAATAAATTATCAGTAATTTATTTAATTAATGGACATATGATATTTTAAACATGGGGAATTTAATAAGCAAATAATATTGGAACCGAATTAATTAAATTACGGTATTAGGAAAGGTAGTGCAAATATTAATTCTTTAGTGGATTGAATTAATATTTAATTATATTGGGCTAGGCTCAAGATGTAATTAGAAGGCCCAACCTAATTATCAATGGTCCCTATTGTAGCCTATATATATTCTTATTCTCTTCTTGCTTGGGATTGTGTGAAAACATATTGTAGCCACCAAGGAGCAAGAAGAGAGGATAACTTGAGAAGACGGTGGCCACACTTCGCTCAAGGGAATTTGGGAATACAATATAAGAGCGTGGAATCAACCATTAACAAGGTAATCCTCTTTTCGTAATCTTTATCGTAAAACGTAGTAACACCCTAAGTCCGTGGTTCCCAACAATTGGTATCAAGAGCCTGGTAATGGGTTCTACGTTTATGATATAATGTTCATGTCGTAATTATATATGCGTGTATATAGTATTTTGCTTGTATTGGTTTTGATGCAGGTTGTTAATCCACTATTATGGCCATGTATATTTTAATTATGTGTTTGGATCCCACGTGGTTTAATCGTGGTTAATTTTTGTTTGGTTTACACGTGGTTTAATCGTGGTTGTAATTTACACGAGGGTTGATCGTGTTAGAATAGATTTTACAAAATTAGTTTTGTATTAGATCTATTTTTTTTGTAATTGTTCCGGGTATTTTGTAATAGTTATGTGCGATCGGAAATCAATTCCGGTAGTTTTTTGTTCCGCTGTGCGATTACAAGGGGTTGCTGTTGATGTTTGGATCGAACAAAATCAAAACAAATCTCACAGAAAAGCAACAGGCGCGCGCGCGCTGCGGCCGCTGCGGCAGCTGGGACTGCTGGGGCTGCTGCGGCAGCGGGGACTGCTGGGGCTGCTGGGGTTGCTGGGGTTGCTGGGACTGCTGGGGCTGCTGGGGCTGCTGGGGCTGCTGGGGGCGTCGGGGCGCGCTTGGGGCAGATTTTTTTTGAGAGCTGGATTTTTTTCAAGGGCCATAATAGTGGAAAATTTATTTTAATTTTTTCCATTAAATTTTAATTATTGCTTTAATTTATTGATTATGTGTGTCGTTAATTATGTGTGTAATTCTTTTAAAATTGCATGTTTAACTTAATTAGGACGACATGGACATAAAATTTATTTATTGCTTTAATTAAATGTTATATGTTGCTAAAATTATGTGTGTATTTTGAATGCATGATTAGACATAATTATAACAACATAGGGCCCCATTTAATTTTAAAATTCCTCAATTTTAATAAAAAAAATTCTACGTGGGAGAGGGAATTAATATGAAATTAAATCCCATGGTCTCCATTATTGGTTGTAGGTAATTTAACATAAAGACGAATATAAGTTATATATACGTCACCCATCGTGGCATGTAATTTATGGTGTCTAGAATGTTATAGAAATTACTAGAACAAACTTCTTAAATTAATAAATTTTGAAAGGAATAAATTGATTTGGGGCGATTTTGTCAAAAACGGGTTCATCGAACTTGTAAGGCTGTGGGTTTTAAGCGAGACCGATGTGATCACTCCTCCACTACCTGGAAATCAAACCATTGATGAATATTGAATTGAAGTATTCTATTCAAGGCAAAATTACGAATATTGGAAGGTATACACGCCACCCATCGTGGCGTACCAAGTTCCATAGATTTCGAATAATTTAAGATTTGATGATGGTATACACTTAGCTATGAAAAATAATATAGTCCACCCCAACGTGGCATATTGTTTAGTAATAGGACCGAAGTAACATTTAAACAAAACTAGGTGGTATACATGTCACACATCGTGGCGTACCAGAAGCTTATGGTGTTTAGATGTTAGTGCATTAAATTTTAATAATTTAGATCTTAATAATTAATGCACCCTTATTTATGTGATGTTTTTATGCATGATTCTCAGGATAAAATGGGCTTTAATCCACTATTCACCATACTTAAGGATAACAAACTTACCGGACCTAACTATATTGAATGGAAACGAAATTTGGACATTGTGTTGACTGCTGAGGAGTACAAATTTTGCACTTATGAACCCAAGCCTGAACAGCCTGCTGCTGATGCTCCTGAAGATGAGAAAGAGTATTATAAACGGTGGATTAAGGCTGATGAGATGTCGTGATGTTACATTCTGGCAGCAATGTCGGGTGTTTTGCAGCATCAGCATCAGTCTATGGCCACTGCTTCGAATATGCTCTTTAATCTCAAGGAACTTTTTGGAGATCAGAATAGGGCGGCTAGGAAAGTAGCCATGAAGGCTTTAATGAACACTCAGATGGCTGAAGGCACACCTGTAAGGGATCATGTTCTCAAGATGATGTCACATCTGAATGAGATAGAGATCCTTGGTGTTGAACTTGACGGGGAAACCCAGATTGACATTATCCTTATGAGCTTGTCCAAGAGTTTTGAGTAGTTCCGCTTGAATTACAACATGAACAAGAGGCAGTATAGTCTCGCGGAACTGCTGACAGAACTTCAGGCAGCTGAAGGATTATTTCGGCAGAGTGTTCAAGTGAATGTGGCTGAGAAAGGTTCTTCCTCTAAGCCGAAAGGTATTAAGAAGAAGAAAAAGGCTCAGACACAGAAAGCTGTGAAGGCAGTGGGAGTTCAGGGTGGTGTGAAAAACCTAAGGGAAAGTGCTTCAGATGCAAACAGTCAGGTCACTGGAAACAGGATTGTCCTCTTCCTAAGAAGATAAACAATACTGGTATGTCTCTTTCTCTAGTTACAGAAACATTTATAGCGGCTATATCTACGAGCACTTGGTGTGTAGATACAGGAGCCACTGATCATGTTTGTAATTCTATGCATGGGTTCCAACTATCCAGAATGCTTAGAGATGGTGAGATATACGTGTTCATGGGAGATGCTACGAAAGTAGTAGTAGTTGCAGTAGGAGTTATTCATTTATCTTTTTGTTCTGATAGGATTTTGGTTTTGAACAATTGTCTTTATGTACCTTCTTTTAGAAGGAATTTAATTTCGGTTTCTAAACTTGCTTTGGATGGTTATAATATTTGTTTGGATAGTAATGTTTATATTATGATGAATAAACGAATTATATGTTCTGGTACATTGCAAGACAATTTGTATATATTAATCCTAGTCAACCTGCACTGCAACTACAATTTAGGGAATTGAACAACACATCTTCTAACTCTACTAAAAGAAAGGAACCTTCTAGTTTGAACCAAACATATCTTTGGCACTTGAGATTAGGTCATATTAACTTGAGGAGGATTCAAAGACTGATAGTAGACGGGCCTTTAAGCTCATTGACAGTGGAGCCATTTCCAGTTTCTGAATCCTGCTTGGAAGGTAAAATGACTAATAGGCCTTTCAAGGCAAAAGGGAATAGAGCCAAACAAGTATTAGAATTGGTTCACTCTGATTTATGTGGACCCATGAATATCTAAGCAAGAGGTGATTATGAATATTTCGTCACTTTCATTGATGATTATTATAGATATGGGTACGTTTATTTGTTGCGCCGTAAGTCTGAGTGCTTTGATAAGTTCAAAGAGTACAAAGCTAAAACGGAGAAGTGACTTAATAAAAGTATCAAGTCACTACGATCAGATCGTGGTGGCGAATACTTGCTTGGAGAATTTAGGGAATATTTATCAGAAAATGGGATAGAATCCCAGTTAACTGCACTAGGCACACCCCAGCAGAACGGTGTAGCAGAGAGAAGGAACCAGACTCTTTTAGAGAGTGTTAGATCGATGATGAGTTATTCGGATTTACCCAAGTCGTTTTGGGGACATGCCTTAGAGACAGCAGCTTATCTTCTGAACTTAGTACCTTCTAAGTCGGTTCCTAAAACCCCCTTAGAATTATGGACCGGGGATAAACCGAGTCTAAGACATATTCGAATATGGGGTTGTCCAGAACATGTGCTGAACAAGAACGCGACTAAGTTAGAATCTCGTACAGAAGTAAAGTTGTTTGTAGGCTACCCCATGGGAACGAAAGGATATTTATTTTATAGTCCGAAGAATCGGGATGTCATTATTAGCACCAATGCAAGATTCTTAGAGGAGGACTATATAATGAATCACAAACCCATGAGTAGTGTCGTTTTAGAGGAACTAGTGGGAGGGACAAATAATACCCATGAAGCTGTAGTACAAGTAGAACAACCACAACATAATGTACAACCTGTCACTAATATCGCACCAGTGCCTCGTCGTAGTGGGAGGGTTGTTCAACAGCCTGATAGATTCATGTTTTTGGGAGAGTCTTCAGACTTGGTCCCTGGTGAACATGATGATGATCCCCGTACATACAAAGAGGCAGTACAAAACAAAGATGCAGATCTTTGGCAAAAGGCGATGGAATCTGAGATAGAATCAATGTATTCTAATCAGGTCTGGGAGCTCGTGGAACCACCCAAAGGTATAAAACCTATTGGATGTAAGTGGATCTACAAGAAAAAGAGGAGATTAGATAAAAAGGTGAAAGCCTGGAAAGCAAGACTTGTTGCGAAAGGGTATACTCAGAAAGAAGGTATCGATTATGAGGAAACCTTTTCACCGGTAGTCATGCTTAAGTCAATCCGTATTCTTTTATCTATAGCAGCTCATCTCGATTATGAGATTTGGCAAATGGATGTCAAGATAGCTTTTCTTAATGGAAGTCTTGAAGAAACCATCAATATGCAGAAACCAAAAGGATTCATTAAGGAAGGCCAAGAGCATCTGGTATGTAAAGCGAGAGGATATAGTTGTGGCTCACATGTCATCAGAAGACAACCGAGCAAGTCCTTTCACAAAGAGCTTGCCAACCAAGGTTTTTGACAAGCATGTGGAAGCGATAGGAGTCAGATGGATGGACACATAGATTTTTATGTAATAGTGGATTAAATAAACACTGATGTACACATAGAATATTTTGAGTATAAGTGGGAGATTGTTAGTGTATACTAAAAATATTTATTTGAAGTATGTACATTTATTTCTGGCCAGTTTATTTGAGAATCATTTGAATGTTTACATGTTGTCTAATATTATATATTGTGAACAATCTAGTATCAAATGGGATACAGAATATTAGATTGTTAAATACGGTTATATAATATAATAAGGTTCACAGCACAGGTGGTGTTGGACAATCCACTGGTATGGCTGTAGTATTATTTAGATTAGTTTATATTGACTAATAAATAATACTAGTATACTTTGTGTATATTGAACAGGATCAAATTTAAAATTGTTCCCTTAATACTGATTAAGAAGGAGAAATAAGATTCTATGTTATTATTAATACTTAGGTTCTTAATCCGGAAATAGTAATTGACACGTGTATATTATTTACATGCTTTGATTTATATATGAAATAATTCTTTTGAATTATATCATTAGATTTTGGGTGATGGAATTATATACATGGTAGATATTATTTATTGAAGGAATCCATGTCCTGATAATATTCGGGTTAATGATGTCCCCTTGAAAGCTCAAAAAGATTTAATTATGTGAAACTGCAGGTGGAATTTATTCTGGCATAATTAAATAAAGGTTGAGTGGATGATCAAGGATAAAAGATATTAATTAAATAAATTATCAGTAATTTATTTAATTAATGGACATATGATATTTTAAACATGGGGAATTTAATAAGCAAATAATATTGGAACCGAATTAATTAAATTACGGTATTAGGAAAGGTAGTGCAAATATTAATTCTTTAGTGGATTGAATTAATATTTAATTACATTGGGCTAGGCTCAAGATGTAATTAGAAGGCCCAACCTAATTATCCATGGTCCCTATTGTAGCCTATATATATTCTTATTCTCTTCTTGTTTGGGATTGTGTGAAAACATATTGTAGCCACCAAGGAGCAAGAAGAGAGGATAACTTGAGAAGACGGAGGCCACACTTCGCTCAGGGAATTTGGGAATACAATAGAAGAGCGTGGAATCAACCATTAACAAGGTAATCCTCTTTTCGTAATCTTTATCGTAAAACGTAGTAACACCCTAAGTCCGTGGTTCCCAACATTCCTTACCTTTGGTTCTCAGGTGACTTCATTACTACGTCTATTGGAGAAATGTATCCATCTAGTTTTTGATGTCCCGCATTAACTCTTGGGTAGGTATAATATTTATTTAAATGTTTCCCCCCATTTTCTCTTTATGTCTGGTCACTAGATATTTTCTTTTAGCCTTCAGTACTTAATCGTACTCCTGGGATGCATTCATTATCTCAATTTACAAATGTTTCCTAAATTTTTCACTTACCTTTATCCCTCATATTACCCATAACCTACCTATATCATGGCATTTTATAAAGTTTCTTTATCATCCTTTTGATTCCACCTCTTCATTCTCATAGCTCATTCAAAACCGAACTTTTGATATTAATACTCATTTTGATGTTAGATCAAATTAGATATCAATACGAACTTTGATGCTCACAAGATTCCATAATGATGTATAAATCAATCATCTATATTAATACCACTTTTGATATTTAACAACAACCTAAGTATCAACATCAATAAAAAACTGAATGAAAATTATATCTCACATTTTATCCAAAACAGAAATACTTGATAAATCATTTATTGTATGATTATCAAAACAATTTTAGAAACAAGATGTCCTTTAATAAAAATTTATTGCAGATGATAAAATCTCTTTGATTGTCTAATAAAATCCATATTGGTGTAGTTATTAATCTCTTCTTCATTCCACCTCCTTTCTTCCTTTCCTTCCTTCCTTCTCTTTGCTCTATCTTAAATCTTAGTTCTTGAAAATATTCTTGTCACTTTTCTATACCGATAACTTTTTATTTCTCTTGTCCATTATAAAGGGCATATTCATCCAAGTAAAGCCTCACACACTTGCAGCAATTTCTGAATTCTACTGGTGTCCTTACCTTCTCCAAATTTCTCATTGCTTTAATTTTGGATTTAAAAGTCACATCAAAATTTGACTTAATCTAATTGGAATCGATTTCCATCTAACTGACCATTAATTGGTAAAATTAACCAAGTAACTCACTTAATTGATCAATTACGTCAAGTGATGACTAGCTAAATGAAATCAAAAACCAATTATATATATTCGATTAGCGGTAACAACCTCTTTCAAGAACCGAGATCACCAATATTTGGAGTATCAAGAGGAATATGAATAACACACGGAAGTATATTTTCTATCTTTAAAAGTAGGATATTTTCTGAAAATTTGGGCAGCATCTCCTTTATATTATTGACTACCAGTCGGACTCAAGCCGATACCAACAATCAATCAAACAAACAACAATCAATCCACAAGTGTACCAATCAAATGCCACCTTATACAACTCACCATTTGACCATCACATATAATACTAATCAGTACAACCCATATTTTGGTTCAGCTTAAGATTATAGCGAACAATTCTTATTATACCATACATTTCTCATATCTTCTGATTATAATAGAATATCACTACGGACTACAATTACAAATTATTCTAGAATTCTTCTAGTTCGTGTTTCAACTCAAGCTCTCTAATTAACAATTTACCCCATCCTTAAAATATACACTTGTTTTTATTAATTAACTTGTTCAACTTCTGATAACCAATACTGTTCTCAACCAACATTCTCATAATCTTGTGAAGAATCATTTGGTTTTAAAGCATCACTTCTTAAAAATTATTGCAGTTAAACCACCATATCTTCATTTCCATATATGCCTTTCCATACTGAACCTTCTTCGCTGGCTCATTTATGAGCATCAAATTTACCATAACTCACTTACTTGAGTGGGAAAGCCCAACCATTCCTTGAAGAGCACACTCAAAGTTTATTCGTAACTAGCATTTCTTCGATCTTGAACCTTCATGACAAGTATCTCCCACATGACTGAGGTATGCTTCATCTTCACGATTAATTGATTATCTGGTTATTATTAAGAATTTCTTCATTCACTTCTGTTGTCCAATCACTCATTTGCCTTATCTGATATACGCAACTTTACTTTCTTATTTCTCTAGTTAATTTACCTCATACGGTTCGCTAACTACTTTAATTCACGCCAAAATCTCAGACTTGAAATGTATCATGTATACAAATTCCCGCTTCTGATTTGATGTCGTCGTGACAACCATATTATTGGCATAATGATTCTTCTTTGCACATATGTCCACCATTCATTGGCTTGCAATTATCTATATTTATCATGTAACTCCATCTGCTACACGGGTTCATTTCATTTCCTTCTAAAATATTCAAAGAATACCTTACACAAGAAGGGAATTTGTGTATATGATTTGACTAAAAAACTTTTGTAAGGAAACAGTAACA